>NC_044555.1:150947392-151550114 GCF_007565055.1 Rhinopithecus roxellana
GTGATCCTCTTGCTTTGGGCTCCCAAAATGCTGGAATTACAGATGTGGGTCACCACGCCTGGTCGTTAAGCTATTCCTTTAAAGAGTTCCAAATTATTATTGAGGCCGAAGACTGAAATAATTTTAAAGGTCTCACTATTTAATATTGTTTCTTTTTTCAGGTCCCATTAAAGCTTCACAGAATAAAGATAAAACCTTGGAAAAACACTTGAAAACTGTGGAAAATGTGGCTTGGAAGAATGGGTTAGCTTCAGAAGAAATTGACATTCTATTAAATATTGCACTCAGTGGCAAATTTGGTATGTTGAGGAGATGCTTTTTTTTTTTTCTTTTAACTCACCTAGCACCTATATTTTTTTCTTTTAAAAATATGTATATATATACATATATATACACACACACACACATATATATATAGATAGGTATACACACACATTTTTTATAATAGAGACAGTGTCTGACTATATTGCCCAGGCTGGTCTGGAACTCCTAGACTCAAGTGATCCTCCCGCCTTGGCCTCCCAAAGTGCTGGGATTACAGGCTTGAGCCACCGCACATGGCTCGAGGGGGATGTTGTTTTGTTTTTTGTTTTTGGTTTTGAGATGGAGTCTCGCTCTGTCACCCGGGCTGGAGTGCAGTGGCACGATCTCAGCTCGCTGCTACCTCTGTCTCCTGAGTTCAAGCAATTCTCCTGCCTCAGCCTCCCGAGTACCTGGGACTACAGGCACGTGCCACCACACCTGGCAAATTTTTTGTATTTTTTTTTTTTTTCGCTGTGTTAGCCAAGATGGTCTCCATCTCCTGACCTCATGAGCCTCGTGTGTTGGCCTCCCAAAGTGCTGGGATTACAGGTGTGAGCCACTGTGCCTGGCCAAGGGCAGTTTTCGTTTTTTTTTTTTTTTGGGAGACTGGGTCTCACTCCATCGCCCGGGCTAGAGTGCAGTGGTGCAATCTCAGCTCACTGCAACCTCCACCTCCCGAGTTCCACCTCTCTGCCTCAGCCTCCCGAGTAGCTGGGATTACAGGTGCCTGCCACCACGCCTGGCTAATGTTTTTGTATTTTTAGTAGAGACAGAGTTTCACCATCTTGGGCAGACTGATCTTGAACTCCTGACCTCGTGATCCACCTGCCTTGGCCTCCCAAAGTGCTGGGATTATAGGCGTGAGTGACTGTGCCCGGTCTCGGATGCTTTTGTCATCACTTTGCTATTAGTTTTTCCTTTTAGACTTTGTTTATTTATTTTTTTGAGATTGAGTTTTGCACTTGTTGCCCAGGCTGGAGTGCAATGGCGCGATCTTGGCTCACTGCAACCTCCACATCTTGGGTTCAAGGAATTCTCCTGCCTCGGCCTCCCGAGTAGCTGGGATTACAGGCATGCGTCACCACGCCCGACTAATTTTGTATTTTTAGTAGAGATGAGGTTTCTCCATGTTGGTCAAGCTGGTCTCAAACTCCCAACCTCAGGTGATCCGCCCTCCTTGGCCTTCCAAAGCATTGGGATTACAGGCATGACCCACTGTGCCCGACCTTCCTTTTAGACTTTGAATTAGGTTGTTCATTGGAATTAGTTGCAGTTTTTTGTTTACTGTTCTCTTCATAAGACCAATCTGTTAAGATTATACAATGGGCTTTTTTGTGTAAACACACAAAAAGTTTCTGTGTGCATATGCTGAAAATGACCAGTTACCATATATCATTACAAATAAAATGCGAAATACATACTTTTGTCACCAAATACATGAGAACCATTTTTTAGTATTTATCTTAAGTATACGTAGTAATTTAAACAATGTTGCTGGAAGGCATCTTAAAAGATCACTTAGTCTACTTCATTACCTTCATTTTCTTTATTTTATTTATTTATTTTTTGAGATGGAGTTTCGCTCTTTTACCCAGGCTGGAGTGCAATGGCGCGATCTCAGCTCACTGCAACCTCTGCCTCCCGGGTTCAAGCAATTCTCCTGCCTCAGCTTCCTGAGTAGCTGGGATTACAGACATGCACCACTACACCCAGCTAATTTTTGTATTTTTAGTAGAGACGGGGTTTCATCATGTTGGCCAGGCTGGTCTCAAACTTCTGACCTCAGATGATCCACCTGCCTCAGCCTCCCAAAGTGCTGAGATTACAGGCATGAGCCACCGCGCCCAGCTAAGATGCTTTTTCTTTTGTGCAAGTGCATCTTTTCCTGTTCTAAATTCATTGGTGATGGTTGGGATGGTTGGAAGAGGTTCTTAGAAATAATACCTGGTCAATATTTTATTTACTTGAACCTTTTAACTTTTTCTCATTTAAATTCAGACTTGGAAGGTATTTTAGACTCTAAACACTCTCATTTAAAGGTGAGGAAAAAGAGGCTCAGAGTAGTTGAAGAGACTTGCTTAATGTCAGAGGTAGAACTGGGGAAATAAGATGTCCAAACGCCCATTCTAGTGCTTATACTGTACCACATTGCTGCTTTTTTTTCTACTTAAAAAAACGTTAAGGCTGGGTATAGTGGCTCATGCCTGTAATCTCAGCACTTTGGGGGGCCAAAGCAGGATGATTGCTTGAAGCCAGATTTGAGACCAGCCTGGGCAACAAAGCAAAACCTTGTCTACAAAATGTTAAAAAAAAAATTAGCTAGGTGCAGTAGCATGTGCGTGTAGTCCCAGCTACTTGGGAGTCTGAGGCAAGAGAATCACTTGAGCCCAGGAGTTTGAGGCTGCAATGAGCTATGATGGTGCCACTGTACTCTAGTGTGGGCCACAGAGCAAGACTCTGTCTCTGGGAAAAAAAAAGAAAGATTAAGACAGCTCTCCAAACCAAATGCTTTATATACTAAGTATTTCCTGGCTGTTGCATGTTAGATTCCTTTGTTTATATCCTAGCAGCATATTTGCAGGGGTGTGTCTATTTATTTTAAAGTAACAACACATTACTAACCGAATTCAACATATGACTGTCAGGTATTTTATTTCTCCATTTTTATCTGATTAGTTCTCTGTGTTTCCCTAGAAAGTTAAATGAGACCTAATAAAATTGGTTTTTTTCTTGTAGATGGTTTTAGATTGTTTGCTTCTAATATCTTTCCAGGAATCTGTGTTTAACTGAACAATGTCTGTCAAGATCAATTCACCCACTCCCATCTCACTTTAAAATATATATGGAGTAGGGGCTGGGTGCAGTGGTTCATGCCTATAACCCCAACACTTTGGGAGGCTGAGGTGAGTGGATCACGAGGTCAGGAGATTGAGACCACTCTGGCTATCATGGTGAAACCCCGTCTCTACTAAAAATACAAAAAATTAGCCGGGCGTGGTGGTGGGCACCTGTAGTCCCAGCTACTTGAGAGGCTGAGGCAGGATAATGGCGTGAACCCAGGAGGCAGAGCTTGCAGTGAGCGGAGATCATGCCACTGCACTCCAGCCTGGGTGACAGAGCGAGACTCCATCTCAAACAAAACAAAACAAAACAAAACAAAAACAACATATGTGGAGTATACAGATGTTTTCTGTTTTAGAGATTTTTTTTTCATGACAGAGTGTCACTCTGTTGTCCAGACTGCAGTGCAGTGATATGATCACGGTTCACTGCAGCCTCGACCTTCTAGATTCAAGCAGTCCTCCCATCTCAGACTCCCAATTAGATGGAACTACAGGTTCGTGCCACTGCACCCAGCCTCCTTTTTTTATCTCAGAAATTAATGATTAGGTTATCTTGATGTCTGCCAGGACTTGAGGTGTCTCAAAATGCATGCCTTAGACTTGGGAAACTTACATAGCAATTTAAAAAATAATCTCTGGCTTTCTATTGTTACTTTTCATTTTTTTTTTCTGCTAAGCTGGAATTTGCTGAGGTCAAATGTGGCCTCCTTAATTCCTTTTCTCCCTTTTATTATAGTTATTTCTGTGATGTCCCCCATCCCTACTAGATCTTTACATGCAGCTCTTTTGATAAGTTTAAATGCATATTTAGAGGCAGGTATGCTAGAAATGTCATCATAATTAGGTACAAAGGGACTTTAGACTCTTTAAAAATTAAGTCACTTGGAAGTAAAAATAGAATCTGTATTGAATTCTCCTTTTGAATTTGGTGCACATGTAATGTGTTAGTGGTGAGACTATTTTAAATTTCGAAGAGTTAGTGGATGGGAGTGAGAAAGAAAACAGGAAAAGGAACCACAAGAGTGGAAAGCAGAGATTTTTATTTTTGTGATTCATTACCTATCACTGCTTCCTTTCTTCTCCACAGAATGATAGTGTAGAAAGTGATGAGATATATTCTAATTCTTAAAGCCTAATTAACAGAAGTTGAGATAGGATGTATTCAAAGCCAGCCTCTGTGACTTTTTTTTTTTTTTTTTTTTTTTGAGACGGATCTTGGCTCACTGCAAACTCCGCCTCCCAGGTTCAAGTGATTCTCCTGCCTCACCCTCCTGAGTAGCTGGGATTACAGGCGCCCGCCATGCCTGGCTAAGTTTTGTATTTTTGGTAGAGATGGGGTTTCAGCACGTTGGCCAGGCTGGTCTCGAACTCCTGACCTCAGGTGATCTCTGTGACATCATTTCTATTACCAGATGGGAGAACACCATAGAGGCCTGAGATCAAGTGGAAAGATTGGACTAGTGTAGAATGGTATTACTGCCAGTCAATTCCAAGAATATCTTGTTCTAGGCCAGTCACGGTGGCTCATGCCTGTAATCCCAGCACTTTGGGAGGCCGAAGTGGGCAGATCCCTTGAGTCCAGGAGTCCGAGACCAGCCTGGGCAACATAGTGAGACCTTGTCTTTGCTAAAAATAAAAAACGTAAGCAGGTATGGTAGCACGTGCCTGTAGTCCCAGCTACCCTGGAGGCTGAGGTGGGAGGATTGCTTGAGCCCAGGAATTTGAGGTTCTTGTGAGCTATGATTGCACCACTGCACTCCAGCCTGGGTGACAGAGTCAGACCCTGTCTCAAAAAAAAAAAAAAAAAAAAAAATCTGTTCTATTCTGCTACTCTCCCTGCTTTTTTAGGGTGAGCGGATGATACAAATATATACATTTTAATTTTATATATGTGTTTTTATTTCTGGCTCACATTGTCTCATGAACAAATACATTCTTAAATGTAACACCTCATGCAAAGTGTCCATCAGTAGCTTTAAATAAATCAGTCTATGAGGCCATTAAAAAAAAATCTTTGAAATTTTCCTGTGATTGAAAGCTTTTTTGGAGATTAACTCACATACCATAAAATTCATTGTTTTTTCCTTTTGTTATTTTTTTTTTTTTTTTTTTGAGATGGAGTTTCACTTTTATTGCCGAGGCTGGAGTGCAATGATGTGATCTCGGCTCACTGCAACCTCTGCCTCCCAGTTTCAAGCGATTCTCCTGCCTCAGCCTCCTGAGTAGCTGAGATTACAGGTGCTCACCACCACGCCCAGCTAATTTTTGTATTTTTAGTAGAGATGGGGTTTCACCATGTTGCCCAGGCTGGTCTTGAATTCCTGACCTCAGATGATCTGCCTGCTTTGGCCTTCCAAAGTGCTGGGATTACAATTGTGAGCCACCGTGCCCTCATAACATTCAGTATTTTTTTATTTTTTACTTTTTTATTTTTGAGATGGAGTTTCACTCTGGTAGCCCAGGATGCAGTGCAATGGCATGATCTCAGCTCACTGCAACCTCCACCTCCTAGGTTCAAGTGATTCTCCTGCCTCAGCCTCCTGAGTGGCTGGGATTACAGCACTTACCATGACACTCGGCTAATTTTTTTTTTTTTTTTTTTTTTTTTTTTTGAGATGGAGTTTCACTGTTGTCGCCCAGGCTGGATTACAGGTGTGAGTCACCACGCCTGGCCTAATTTTGTATTTTTTTAATTAGAGATGGGGTTTCATCACCTTGGCCAGGCTGGTCTTGAACTGCTGATCCCAGGTGATCTGCCTGCCTCGGCCTCCCAAAGTGCTGGAATTACAGGCGTGAGCTACCGCTCCTGGCAAAATTCACTGTTTTAAAAATTCAGCATTTTCGTTTTTGGAGACAGAGTCTTACTCTGTCACCCAGGCTGGAGTCTAGTGGTGTGATCTCAGCTCACTGCTACCTCCACCTTCCAGGCTCAAGTGATCCTCCCACCTCAGATTACCAAGTAGCTGGGACTATAGGCATGTGCTACCACATCTGGCTAAGTTTTGTATTTTTTGTAGAGATTGGGGTCTCACTATATTGCCTAGGCTAATCTCAAACTCCTAGGCTCAAGCAGTCCTCCGGCCTCAGCCTCCCAGGAGGCGCCACCATGCCCAGCTAATTTTTTTTTTTTTTACATAGAGATGGGGTCCTGCTATGTTGTCTAGGCTGATCTCAAACTCCTGGGCTCAAGCAGTCCATCCATCTCAGCCTCCCAAAGTGCTTAGATTATAGGCATGTGTCACCACGTTCGGCTCCAAATTCAGCATTTTTTTAAAGCATAGTCAGAGTTGTGTAATCATCACCACTATCTAATTCTTGAACATTTTCATCACCCCAAGAAGAAACCCTGTACTCATTTATATTTTTTAAATAGAAATATTTGAGCCAAATAATTTGCCTTATAGTTTTTTATTTTTTTTGTTTTTTAAGAGAGGGTCTCACTTTGTCACCCAGGCTGGAGTGCAGTGACACGATCACAGCTCACTGCAGCCTCGACCTCCCTGGGCTCGGGTGTTTCCCCCATATCAGCCTCCCAAGTTGCTGGGACTAAAGGCTTGCCCCACCACCCCTGGCTAATTTTTGTATTTTTAGTAGATACGGGGTTTTGTCATGTTGCCCAGGCTAGTCTTGACCTCCTGGGCTCAAGTGATCTGCCTGCCTCGGCCTCCCAAAGTGTTAGGATTATAGGCATGAGCCACTGTGCCTAACCATTGCCTTATAGTTTACATCAGTAGTTAAAGGTACATTTTTGTTTTGAACAATTTATTAATAACGATAAGAGATACTGAATTTTACATACTGTTGGTTTTTATTGCCTTCAATATAATGTGAGGTTTTTTTTTTCTTTTTTTTCGAGATGGAGTTTTGGTCTTGTTGCCCAGGCTGGAGTGCAATGGCGCGATCTCAGCTCACCACAACCTCCGCCTCCTGGGTTCAAGCGATTCTCCTGCCTTAGCTTCCCGAGTAGCTGGGCTTATAGGCATGCTCCATCACGCCTGGCTAATTTTTGTATTTTTGGTAGAGATGGGGTTTCTCCATGTTGGTCAGGCTGGTCTCGAACTCCCAACCTCAGGTGATCCACCCACCATGACCTCCCAAAGTGCTGGGATTACAGGCATGAGCCATCACGCCCAGCCTAATGTGAGATTTTTAGATCCAAGAGTGAATAATAGTAAAAGAACAATCGAGACATTAAAATGTAGTTTAATTTAGCTTGTCTCCTTTCCAGGAAATGCTGTAAACACACGGATATTGAAGTGCATGATCCCAGCAACAGTAATATCACAAGATTCTGTGGTTAAGGCAGTCTCCTGGCTTTGTGTTGACAAGTGTTCTGGTAGCACCAAGGTAATCTTTTTAAACACTTTGATTATAAGTCCTTCAGAACCACTTAAGGGCTGACAAGGAAGAGCCACTTATCAAGTAATGGCATTGGCCTTTTGTGCAAAGCCTGTAGTTTTGTAACAATATATCTTGATGCAAGGGCTATGTTCAAACAGAAATTTTTACTGAGAAATAAAATCTATTATTCTACTTTGTGCCTGAAGCCTCTAAAATAGCCCTGGTGATGGGGGACGGGGGGCAGAATTAAACTCTTCTGTACCAGTTATATTTCTTTAAAGATAAGTATTTTGTCTCTTCAATAGGTGCTTTTTTATCGTTGGCTGGTTGCAATGTTTGACTTCATTGATCGTAAGGAGCAAATTAACTTGCTCTATGGCTTCTTTTTTGCTTCATTGCAAGATGATGCACTGGTAAGTAAAAATTGGACAGCATTAGGCATCAATCAAATAGTACATGAGTGTATATTGATGCACCATATATCCTTCAGCATGCTATACAATGTGTTTTTCCTTATTTTAAAAATATATCAAACATACAGAAATGTACCAAGATAACGTAGACGTATCAAATATACAGAAAAGGGCAAATGATAGCATTCTATTTTGCTCCTGTCTCTCAGATTAACAAATAGAAAGTTTTTATCATATTTACTTTATATCTTATTTTAAGGAAATAAAAATGTTACAGATAAAGTTGATTTCACATTGGAGTCTTGTTTGCTGATCTAGAGCACTCATTGCCATCTTTTCCCTTTTAAACCACTTCAACAGGGTCCTTTAAGTCATTTATTCTACATTTTCTTGATTAACACTGCAAAAGCCTCATCAGAATTAATGAGAAGGAGAGGATTACTTTTCATGAGTGCCAATGGAGTGATTTTTATTAAATAGCATAATTATTTCCCTTAAAAACATTAATAACTTTAAGAAATCAATCTACTCTCCACCTGGAAGACTTTCAAGGACCATCAGTAGTTCACAGACCGTGTGAATCACTCGTCTAACTGATTTTTCTTGCCTTTGGGAAGGGAATTCATTTATTGATTTTATTTTTTAAAATGATGTTTCCAGTGTGTTCATTGCGTTGTTCTACGCACTGTAGAAGATTCAAAGTTTAGCATAGGGTTTCTATACTCCAGGAACTTGAAATCTAGTTGGAGAATTAAGGAAATCACATAAATTATCAAAAACAGCATATGATAGTTTGAGGATAATAATTGCTATAATATTTCCAGGAAGGAAGAAAGCACTGTAAATCAAAATGATTAGTTAAAAGCACCATAAAGTATGTGGGTGTTGAGCTGGGCCTCACAGTTTGAATAGGATTTGGGATTTGGTGACAGAAAATGATATTTGATATGATGGGAATATTTCAAGCAAAGTTGTGAGGTGTGTAAATTGTGTTTTAGGAGACCTTAAATAGACCAGCCTGACTTAATTGGCGATGGTGTTAGGTGGTAAGTCTGAAAAAGTTGGGTGAGGACAGATTGTAGAGGTCTTCCGATGTGATGCTAAGGAATTTGAACTTTATTCAGTGGGTAAATCACTGAAAATTTCTGGCTGGAATATGTTGAAAGCAGCTCTGTAGGAAGCTATATCTAGTAGTGCCCAACAATGTGAATTAAGAGAGAGGCCGAAGGCAGGAATACTAGTTAGGAAGCTGACATGATAATCTAGGTATAACATGATGTCCTAGACAAGAAATACTCAAATATGGTCTGTGGACCCCCTGGCGCTTCCTAAGACCCTTTCAGGAAGTCCAAGAGGTCAAAATTATTTTCATAATAACACCAAGGTATTATTTGCCATTTTCACTTTGTTAACCTTAGCGCTGATGGTGCTAAAGCAATTGTGGGTAAAACTACTGGCCATTTAACATGAATCAAGGCAGTGGCACCAAACTGTACTAGCATATTCTTCATTATGTTCTTCATTGTGGTAAAAAAAACAAAAATGCTAATTTCACTTAAGAATGTCAAGTGAAGCATAAAAATTAACTCAATAGTTTTATTAAATCTCTACGTCTTTAATATTCTGTGTGATGAAATGGCAAGTACAAAGTCCTCCTGCATACTAAAGTACAATGGTTATTCTGAGGAAAAGCATTTGTGTGATTGAGTTGTGAGCCAAACTAGCTCCTTTTTTATTTGAAAGAATGACTGATGGCCGGGCGCAGTGGTTCACACCTGTAATCCCAGCACTTTGGGAGGCCGAGGCAGGCGGATCACAAGGTCAAGAGATTGAGACCATCCTGGCCAACATGGTGAAACCCCGTCTCTACTAAAAATAGGAAAATTAGCTAGGCATGTTGACGCGCACCTGTAGTCCCAGCTACTTGGGAGGCTGAGGCAGGAGAATTGCTTGAACCCAGGAGGCAGAGGTTGCAGTGAGACAAGATCACGCCACTGCACTCCAGCCTGGCGACAGAGTGAGACTCTGTCTCAAAAACAAGAGTGACTGACATACAAACCATGGTTATACAGACTTGGGTACTTGGAAGATGTTTTCTTGAAAATGAACAAAACAAGCCTGTTATTCAAGGAAAACAACTGGCCGTATCTGTTGCCAGTGATAACATTTGAGCATTCAAGTGAAAAATTAAAGTTTAGAAAATTTGTATCTGCCACTATGAACCTGACAGCTTTCAGATACCTGAAAGACTTTTCTAATAATTGGTGATGGTATTAATGTTGTGATTTTTAGTTACCATATAATGAAATGTGTCAGCATTTGGAAGCTCAGTATAACTCAGTGAGCCAATATTTTCCCGATGAACAACTATGATGTTCTAAATTCATAAATGAGTAAAAGAACCCTTTAAAATACAAGATGCATCAATGAATTTTAATGGAACAGAGTACAGAGCTTTCATTGAGAGTGTTTCAGATTCCACATTACAGCTACCCCTTAAGAAACTACCACTTGTCAAGTTTTGGTGTAGTAGCAAAGACTAATATCCATAATTTTCTGAAAAGCCTTTTAAACTATTCCTACCTTTTCCAACTATATATCTGTGTGAGGCTGGATTTTCTTCATGCAATTCAATCAAAACATAACAGAATTAATATAGAAGCACAGATTCCAACTGTATTCTCTTAAGCCAGAGACATTAAAAAGATTTGTAGAAATGGGCTGGGCGTGGTGGCTCATGCCTGTAATTCCAGCACTTTGAGGAGGCCGAGGTGGGCAGATCACTTGAGCTCAGGAGTTCGAGACCAACTTGGACAACATGGTGAAACCCCATCTCTACAAAATGTACAAAAATTAGCTAGGTGTGGTGGTATGTGCCTATAGTCCCAGCTACTTAGGAGGCTGAGGCAGGAGGATCACTATAGTCCAGGAGGCAGAGGTTGCAGTGAGTTGAGATCATGCCATTGCATTTCAGCCTAGTGAGACCTCGTCTTTACTGGGAAAAAAAAAAAAAAGCTGGGTGTGGTGGCATGCACTTGTACTCCCAACTACTTGGGAGGCTGGGGGTGGGGCGGGGCGCGGAAATCATATGATTGTTTGAGCCTGGGAGTTGGAGGCAGCAGTGAGCTGTGATGGTGCCATTGTATTCCAGCATGGGTGACAGAGCAAGAACCTGTCTCAAAAAAAATATTCTCAGTATTATTTCTAACCTGGTCAGTGTTGACAGACATTACCCAGAAAAACAAAAAGCAATTTTGGGGTCCTCTAATTTTTTTTTTTTTTTTTTTTTGAGACAGAATTTTGCTCTTGTGGCCCAGGCTAGAGTGCAATGGCGTGATCTCAGCTCATAGCAACCTCCACCTCCTGGGTTCAAGAGATTCTCCTGCCTCAGCCTCCCAAGTAGCTGAGATTACAGGCACCTGTCAGCACGCCTGGCTAATTTGTTTGTATTTTTAGTAAAGATGGGGTTTCACCATGTTGGCCAGGCTGGTCTTTAACTCCTGACCTCAGGTGATCCACCGGCCTCGGGCTCTCAAAGTGCTGGGATTACAGGTGTGAGCTACCACACCAGCCAAGGGGTCCTCTAATTTTTTTTTTTTTGAGGCGGAGTCTCACTCTGTTGCTGTGCCCGGCTGAGAATTAGTTTATTTACCTTGGTGTAGTGATTATAGTAGAAGTAAATTCAGATATCTTATTTTGAGATATTCTAAATGAGCTTTTTTTTTTTTTTTTGACCCTAGTTTTTTTTCCTATTCTTGTTTGGAAGTCATCTAAGTGTTTTTGTACCTACTTAACATGCATACTTTAAGTCTAAAGGTGACTGGCATCTGTACCTTTATCTTATAGCATTCAAAAACCTTAGGATGCTTTAACTCTCTTTTTCTTGTTCTTTTTTTTCTCTTCCTGTCATATGGTACTGAAGAATGCTTTAGCTCTCATCATACTGCTCCTGGCTTATATGCTGTTGTTGTCTGGTTTTAGTTTTACCTTGTTTTTCTCCATCCCTTTACACACACACACACACATACGCGCACACACACACACAGAATAGGTGTTTTTTTTTTCCTTTTGAGACAGCCTGTTGCCCAGGCTGGAGTGCAATGGTGCGATTTTTTTGTATTTTTAGTAGAGACAGGGTTTCTCCATATTGGTCAGGCTGGTCTCAAACTCAAGGTGATCCGCCTGCCTCGGCCTCCCAAAGTGTTGGGATTACAGGCGTGAGCCACTGCGCCTGACCAATACTGTTTTTACAGTTGATAATTGTTTAGATTTGCCCACATATCTCCCAGTATCTTTGCTCATCATTTGTTTTTGCATCTTACACCTTCAAGATGAGATTATTTTCCTTTGGCTAAAAGTGTATTTTTTATTCTTTCATTGAAAATCTTTTGATGGCAAACTCTTTGTCTGAAAGTGTCTCTACTTTGCCCTTGTTCTTAAAAACTGGTATTGGTGTATGTAGAATTCTGTAATGACAGTTACATTTTTTTGGGATACTGACAATATCATTCCACTGGCTCCTTGCTTCCATCATGTTATTGAATCAGTCTAATTGTAATCCTTTTTTTCTTTTCTCTCTAGCTACTTTTAAAAAGCAGCTTTAGGCCAGGCGTGGTAGCTCACACCTGTAATCCCAGCACTTTGGGAGGCTGAGGGCGGCGGATCACCTGAGGTCAGGAGTTTGAGAACACCCTGGCCAACATGGCGAAACCCCGTCTCTACGAAAAATACAAAAATTAGCCAGGCATGGTGGCAGGCACCTCTAATCCCAGCTACTTGGGAGGCTGAGGCAGGAGAATCGTGTGAACCGGGGAGGCGGAGATTGCAGTGAGCCGAGATTGCACCACTGCACCCTCCAGCCTGGGTGATGAGCAAGACTCTGTCTCAAAAAAAAAAAAAAAAAAGACACAGCTTTATTGAGATTTAATTCACATACTCCACAATTCACCCATTTAAAGTATTCAATTTACTGATTTTAAGTATAGTCACAGGTATGTACAACCATTTCAGCATAGTCAATTTTAGAACATTTTCATCATTTCAAAAAGAAAAAAAAAGAAACCCCATACCCTTTGCTATCACTCCCATCTCTCTATTAACCCCCTAGCTCTAAGCAACCCCTAATCTAATTTTCTGTCGTATAAGTTTGCCTATTTTGGACATTTTATATAAGTGAACTAATGTAATGATGTGGTCTTTTATGACTTGCCTCTTAGCAAAATGTTTTCAAGTTTCATCTGTGTTATAGCATGTATTAGTACTTTTTTTTTTCCCCTCCCGAGATGGAGGGGAAATGGAGAGATGGAGTTTCACTCTTGTTGCCCAGGCTGGAGTGCAGTGGCGCCATCTTGGCTCAATGCAACCTCCGTCTCCCAGGTTCAAGCTATTCTCCTGCCTCAGCCTCCTGAGTAGCTGGGATTACAGACATGTGCCACCACGCCTGGCTAATTTTTGGTATTTTTAGTAGAGATGAGGTTTCTCCGTGTTGGTCAGGCTGGTCTTGAACTCCCGACCTCAGGTGATTTGCCTGCCTTGGCCTCCCAAAGTGCTGGGGTTACAGGCATGAGCCACCGTGCCTGGTGTATTAGTACTTAAATTTTTTTTTTTAATTTATTTTTTGAGACAGAGTTTCACTCTTGTTGCCCAGGCTGGAGTGCAATGGTGTGATCTCAGCTCACTGCAACCTCGGCCTCCCAGGTTCAAGTGATTCTCCTGCCTCAGCCTCCCGAGTAGCTGGGATTATAGGCATGTGCCACCACGCCTGGCTAATTTTTGTATTTTTAGTAGAGACAGGGTTTCACCATGTCGGCCAGGCTGGTCTCAAATCCCTGACCTCAGGTGATCTGCCCTCCTTGGCCTCCCAAGGTGTTAGTATTACAGGCTTGAGCCACTGAGCCTGGCCATTTATTTTTTTTCATTATTTCTATTTTATTTTATTTTATTTTATTTTATTTTATTTTATTTATTTATTTTTTTTGAGACGGAGTCTTGCTCTGTCACCCAGGCTGGAGTGCAGTGGCCGGATCTCAGCTCACTGCAAGCTCCGCCTCCCGGGTTTATGCCATTCTCCTGCCTCAGCCTCCCGAGTAGCTGGGACTGTAGGCGCCCGCCACCTCGCCCGGCTAGTTTTTTTGTATTTTTTAGTAGAGTCGGGGTTTCACCGTGTTAGCCAGGATGGTCTCGATCTCCCGACCTTGTGATCCGCCCGTCTCGGCCTCCCAAAGTGCTGGGATTAAAGGCTTGAGCCACCGCGCCCAGCCTTTTTTTTTTTTAATTTGGGATGGGGTCTCACTCTTGTGCAGGCTGGAGTGCAGTGGCACTGTCATGGCTCTCTGCAACCTCGATTGATCAGCCTGGGTGACGAGCGAGACTCTGTCTCAAAAAAAAAAAAAAAAACCAAAGACAAACACAGCTTTATTGAGATTTATTTCGCATACCATACAATGAGTCATCCACTTCATCATGCAAAGTAGCTGGGACCACAGGCATGCACTACCATGCCCAACTAATTTTTAAAGTTTTTCTAGAGACAGAGTCTCACTATGTTGCCCAGGCTGGCCTTGAACTTCTGGCGTTAAGCAATCCTCCTGCCTTGGCCTCCCAAAGTGCTGGGATTATAGATGTGAGGCACTGTGCCTGACCCTCACCATTTTAAAACTTCTTTGGTGTATATATCAGTGACATGTATTACATTCACAGTGTCGTGCAAGCATCACCACTATCTATTTCCAAAACTTTTTCATTACCCTAAACTGAAATTTTCTAACCATTACACAGTAACTCCCTATTCCCTCTTTCCCCTGCTCCTAGTAGCCTCTAATCTACTATCTGTCTCTATGAATTTGCCTATTCTAGGCACCTCACATAAGTAGAATCATACAGTATTTATCCTTTTGTGTCTGACTTCTTTCACTTATCATAATGTCTTCAAGGTTCATCCATTTGTACCATGTATCAGAACTTCATTCCTTTTTATGGGTGAATAATATTCTACTTCATATATATGAAGTCAGCCCTCTGTGTCTGAGGGTTCTGCATCCATAGATTCATCCAATTATTGATTGAAAATATTAAAAGATACAGATAACAATAAAAAATAATACAAATAAAAAATAATATTTTTTAGTGTAATAGTATTTTTTAGTGTAATAGTGTAATAACTATTTACATAGCATTTACATTATATTAAGTATTATAACTAATCCAGAGATGATTTAAAGCAAGCTTGTCCAACCCACAACCCAGGATTGCTCTGAATGAGGCCCAACGCAAATTCGTAAGCTTTCTTAAAACATTATGAGATTTTTGGGGGGGATTTTTTTTTAAGCTCATCAGCTATCGTTAGTGTTAGTGTATTTTATGTGTGGCTCAAGACAGTTCTTCTTTCAGTGTGGCCCGGAAAACAAAAGACTGGGCACCCCCTGATTAAAGTATACAGGAGGATGTGCATAGGTTATATGCAAGTACTACACAATTTTATATAACGAACTTGAGAATCTGTAGAGTTTGATATGATGGCGGAGAGGGGAAGTCCTGGAACCAATCCCCTGCTGATAACAAGGGATGACTATATCTCATTTTGTTTATCCATTCATCTGTTGTTGGACATTTGAGTTGTTCCCACCTTTTGGCTATTGTGAATGATGCTGTGTTGAATATTGGTATATAAATATCTGTTCAGGTTCCTGCTTTTTCAGTTCCTTTGAGTATATACCTAGGAAAAAAATTACTGTATCATATGGCGATTCTATGTTTAGCTTTTTGAGGAATCGCCAAACTCTTTTCCACAGTGGCTGTACCATTTTTCATTCCCTCCAGCAATCTATAACAGGGTTCAAATTTCATCACATCCTCACCAATACTGGCTATTTTATCTGACTTGATTATAGCTATGCTAATAGGTGTAAAGTAGTCTTTCATTGTGGTTTTGATTTGCATTTCCCTGATAACTAATGATATTGAGCATCTTTTCATGTGCTTATTGGCCATTTGTATACCCTCCCTGGAGAAATGTCTGTTAGGATTCTTTGTCCACTTTTAAATTGGGTTGTTCATTATCCTATAGGGTTATAAGAGCTCTTTCTGTATTCTAGATACAAGTCCCTGGATACAAGATACATGATTTACCTGGGAGTTACAACTAAGCTAGAGCCACTTTAAGTTATTCTCTTTAGGTTTTCCAGGCCATCCCATTTGTGTAAATTCAAACTGCAGATATATATATATATATATATATATATATATATATTTTTTTTTTTTTTTTTTTTTTTTTTTTTTTTTTTTTTTTTGAGACAGAGTTTTGCTCTTGTTGCCCAGGCTGGAGTGCGATGGCGTGATCTTGGCTCACCGCAACCTCTGCCTCCCAGGTTTAAGCGATTCTCCTGCCTCAGCCTCCCGAGTAGCTAGGATTACAGGCATGCACCCCCATGCCCAGCTAATTTTGTATTTTTAGTAGAGACGGGGTTTATCCATGTTGGTCAGGCTGGTCTCGAACTCTTGACCTCAGGTAATCTGCCTGCCTTGGTCTCCCAAAGTGATTACAGGCATGAGCCACCACGCGTGGCCAAACTGCAGACATTTTTTGAGCTGGCTTGAGGTTACAAATTCTTAGGAAAGGTTTTATTTTCCTTTCACCCATTTCCACGGTCAAGACCAGAAAGTTTACTTGCTGTCCTGTTCAACACAGTGGGGTTTTAATTTCACAACCATACACTTAGTGTGTAGCTCTTGGGGGTTCCAGTTTTTTATTATAATAGATCCTCTGCATAATCTACACATTGGGTGGGTCCTAAGCTTTATCCTCTGCCTACCCTACCCCTGCCTCCCTTTGTAGCTATTAAAGTCGTAAGTTCAAAGTTTTTAAGGTTTGGCAAGAAATATTGGTGAGAAAGCTTGTTCAATATTTAGTGTTTCTACTTTCACTTTGTTTTTGGGAACTGCAGATTCTTGCTTTCATGCCAGCTCTGAAACATGCTTCAACAGCTGGATATGATGTCAAAAACATTGCTAAGTTGGCAGGAAAGCAGTCAGGGTCATTCGGCGTATCTAATACACAATATTTCTGTAGATGGTTATCAGGTCATTGGAATTGAGGTCAGTAAACTCTAAGACCACGGTGATTTGTTGATAGGGACATTAAAGTCATCTGGCATGATATTGGGTTTAGAGTTAGAGCTGAAAACTGAATGAGATGCCCAAATCCTCATGGAATTTTGGGGAAGGTACTAGGTTAGTAGTGAGCTGACAAGGTATAGGTAAGGTAGAGGTAGTAAAGTTGGGTGAACTAAGTCTCAGAGGAGGTCTTTTTCTATACAAGGGTGAAAGAGTGGTAACCTTGGAAGTGTCGATAGAAAGTAAGGATGCAGGATGCTTATCCCTGCTGCATGTCTTGTGGTGCACAGGTGTGGTTGAATGACAAGTGGTACATCATTGTCTCTCTCTTAACCTTTGACATCTCTCTTAACCTCTGACATCTCTCTTAACCTCATATTGTTTCTGTTCATAAACTGACCAAATTGCAATACAAATGAATTCTGTGTTTAAACATACTTTGTAAAGAATAGGAAATAAGAAGATATGCTTTCTCCTTTCCTCTAATAGCTCAATAGACTGAGTTCTTCCAGGCAGGGACTGAGCCTTTTATAACCCAAGTACTTATTAAAGTACTTGCCATTGAAATAGCAAAAACTGCAATTACTTTTGCACCAACCTAAATATTTGACAGAAAGGCAATTTTAAAATAATTAATATATATGAGTTTTTCCTTTCTACATGTGATTAAAAGAGAATGTCAGATTTCCTATAATGCTGGAGTCTAGGGCAAGTGATTGTGTAACACTCATTTCATATTCAACATGATAGTGTTGCTAATAGTTCATATCCTTAAGCGTATGAGGTAACACATTTTTTATACTGAAAATTGCTATTCTCTGGGTAGCATATGGCAGACATGGTCATAACATGTATTCTTTCTTTTAAAAAAAGAGTCCAGCCAGGCGTGGTAGCTCACACCTGTAATCCCAGCACTTTGGGAGGCCAAGGTGGGCAGATCACCTGAGGTCGGGAGTTCGAAACCATCCTGAACAACATGGAGAAACCCTGTCTTTACTAAAAATACCAACTTAGCCGGGCGTGGTGGTGCATGCCTGTAATCCCAGCTACTCGGGAGGCTGAGGTAGGAGAATCGCTTGAACCCGGGAGGCGGAGGTTGCAGTGAGCTGAGATCATGCCATTGTGCCCCAACCTGGGCAACAAGAGTGAAACTCTGTCTCAAAAAAAAAAAAAAAAAATCCATATCTAAATTCATGCTTATTAAAAATATGTTTAGATTCTTTCTCAAACCATTTCTAAGTACAGAAGAGGCAATATGGAATATGCTGTAGTTTAGACTTTAAAGTTTAGAGTCATGACTACAAAAATAACAAATTTTTGTTTAAAGAAAGTCTTTGCTCTTGTTGCTTTCTCTAGTACTATTAAATACTTTATTTTTTCACTTTCCTGTTATTTAGAGAAGGTGTTGGCAAACTTTTTCTTAAAGGGATAGGTAATACATATTCTGAGCATGAAGGCCATATTGTCTCTGTCGCAACTATTCAAGTCTGCTGGTGTGGTGTGCAAGCAACTGTGGACAATAATAAATTAATGAATGTGGCTGTGTCCCAATAAAACTTTATATACAAAAACAGGGAGACCATAGTTTCCTGACCCCTAATCTAGAGTAAGACCTCTACAGATGGACACTGAAAATGAAATGGTAGAAGGGAATCAGTCATTCAATAATTTAATTAGCAAATTGAGTGCATGCTATTTGCCAAACTGAAGACTAAGCTGTTAACTAAATTCTTGTATATATACTGACTGGAGTATGAAGCATCATTGAAAATGATAAGTTTGAAGAATAGACAACATGGGAAAATGGTTTTAAATAGAAAATCAGGATAAAAGTTTCAAGTTTATGTCTTAATAAGTATGGGCCAGATACAGTGGCTCATGCCTGTAATCCTAGTACTTTAGGAGGCTGAGTCAGGAGGATCACTTGAGGCCAGGAGTTAGAGACCAGCCTGGGCAACATAGTGAGACCTTGTCTCCACCAACTAACAATACATACATACATAAAAATATTGAAAGGAATAACAACAATTCATGCATTCCTTTCAGTATTTGTATATAATAACAATTCATGCATTCCTTTCAATATTTGTATGAATTTATACAAATATTGAAAGGAATGCATGAATTGTTGTTAGGTAGAAGGATGATAGGTAATTCTGTTTTTCAAATTGTCTGCAATATCTTTACATTCCAAAAATAACTAAAAAATTACCTAATGAGATGCTGATTAAAACTATTGTTTTTTTATCACTATATAGTAGGAAAAAGAGACTCTTTGTAAAACTATTGTTCAGTGAAGTCCTGAAGGTTTTTTACTTAATCAGTGTAAGATTGACATTTGAGGAAAATGTGTTGCCCCTCTGTTCAAGACATATTATCATTTCTCTTAATTTTTTTTTTATGTTTTAACAGTGCCCTTATGTTTGCCATTTGTTATATTTACTTACCAAAAAAGAGAATGGTGAGTATTTTCATTACAGTTGTATTGCACTTTGTGGAATTAGCATTTGTATTGGCCTTTATAAAGTTAAAATAACTATTAGCATTAGTTATATGACAGAAGTCATTTTGTGGAAATTGCTTTTTAGTACTTTAAGAGCATCTGCTCAATGGCTTAACTGAACAGGGTATTTATTTTCTTGATATGTTATAAGAAGAAACTGTATGAACTGCATGGTGGTTAAATATAACCAATTTCTTTTTATTCTGAATCCGAATGCATGGTACCTCTTTCCTTTATGTTTTCTAGTCAAACCATTTCGTGTGAGAAAACTGCTTGATCTTCAGGCCAAAATGGTGAGTACCGAAAAGACCTAAGACCTGCCAATGTACTATGTACCAGGTACTGAGCCAGGCATTGGGAATACAAAATCAAATAACTCGATCTTTTTTTTTTTTTTTTTTTTGAGACAGGGTCTCACTCTGTTGCCCAGACTAGAGTGCAGTGTCACGATCTCGGCTCATTGCAACCTCCGCCTCCCAGGTTCAAGCGATTCTCCTGCCTCACCCTCCCGAATAGCTGGGATTATAGGCACGCGTCACCACACCCAGCTAACTTTTGTATTTTTTGGTAGAGACAGGGTTTCCGCATGTTGGCCAGGCTGGTCTGGAACTCCTGGCCTCAGTGATCCACCCGCCTCAGCCTCCCAAGGTGCTGGGATTACAGGCGTAAGCCACCGCACCTGGCCTATAACTCATTATCTTTAAGGAATTTATTTTCTGGGGAACTCAGTCAACAAAATGAAAAATCGGAATCAGACTTGGGGTCAAGGAGGAGTGGTGATGCTTGAGATAATTATTTTATTTTATTTTTATTTTATAGATGGAGTTTCACTCTTGTTGCCCAGGCTGGATTGCAGTGGGGCGTAAGCTCACTGCAACCTCCACCTCCTGGGTTCAAGCAATTCTCCTGCCTAAGCCTCCTGAGTAGCTGGGATTACAGGTGCCCGCCACCATGCCCAGCTAATTTTTTGTATTTTTAGTAGAGACAGGGTTTCATCATGTTGGCCAGGCTGGTCTCGAACTCTTGACCTCAGGTGATCCACCTGCCTCAGCCTCCCAAAGTGCAGGGATTACAGGCATGAACCACTGCACCCGCCCTGCTTGAGATAATTTTTAAGGGATGAATAGGATTTAAGTAGGCAAAGAAGGGAGAGAAGGTCATTCCTCCCAGAGGGAACAGCGTGAGCAAAGACATGGAGATGTCAAACAGCAAACATTGTTTAGGGAGCTGGGTTGGTATGGCTGTAACAGTAAGTGTTAGGGAGTGGTCATAAATGAATTTATATTTTGTATGGATGTGATCTAGGAAAGCTTTTTTTTTTTTTTGAGATGGAGTCTCGCTCTGTTGCCCAGGCTGGAGTGCAGTGGTGCGATCTCAGCTCACTGCAACCTCTGCCTCCTGGGTTCAAGCAGTTCTCCTGCCTCAGCCTCCTGAGTAGCTGAGACTACAGGCGCACACCACCACGCCAGGCTAATTTGTGTATTTTTAGTAGAGACGGTGGTCTCATCATGTTGGCCAGGCTGGTCTCAAACTCCTGATCTCAGGTGATTCACCTGCCTTGGCCTCCCAAAGTGCTGGTATTACAGGTGTGAGCCACTGAGTCTGGCCTAGGAAAGCATTTTAAGACATTATCTTCTGGATGCTTAAACTTCAGTGTATTCTCTGATTGTTAGCTCTAGTCCTTACAGCTCTCTTGCATTGTTATTTCCATTTTACCTGCCAGGTAACAGAAGTCTGTGAAGCTTTGGATATGAAACAATAGGAAGTAATAGTGGCCATGCCTAACTGGAGCCTTCATGGCCTACCTATAGGCATTTATTGAATGAAAGACACAAACACAGAACACATTTGTGCTTCTCCAATGTGAGGTCTCCTCTTAGTGCAGTTCAATGATTATTTTTTTATAGCCTTCTGTTTTAGTTCCATGGGTACAATTATTTTTTCTTAGTTCTCTGAAGATATCATTGGTAATATTTTTGTCCATTTTGAATCTTATTTTACATTAATAGAAATTATGAAAAAGATGTACCTTTTCCCATGTTACAGCAAAACGTTTCAATGGAATAAGACAATTCTTACCATAATAAAAGATCTTAGTACCTGGGTGCGGTGGCTCACACCTGTAATCCCAGCACTTTGGGAGGCTAGGTGGGCAGATCACAAGGTCAAGAGTTCGAGACCATCTTGGCCAACATGGTGAAACCCTGTCTCTACTAAAAATACAAAAAAATAGCTGGGTGTGATGGTGGGCACCTGTAATCCCAGCTACTTGGGAGGCTGAGGCAGGAGAATTGTTTGAACCTGGGAGGTGGAGGTTGCAGTGAGCTGAGATCATGCCAGCCTGGGCAACGGGGCGAGACTCTATCTCCAAAAAAAAAAGGTCTTGCTGATTTGTATGAGCTGAAACACAGTGTATGTTCAAGTTAAAAAATGATTTATGAGATGATTGTCTAAAACTTTATAATGGAGACACTAAATGTATGGTTTCATTACTACCACTCTATACAGTACATCACTAAATTATTCCATTATCAATAAGTACCCATTTATAAAGATGCATACATAACATTGTTTTGGTTAGCTGAATTTTGATGAATTTGGCTAAGTCCAACAATATCAAACCAAGAAGGCATAGCCATGTTCATATGTAACCTAACATGCATGATAGTAACAGGCATAGTCAACATATGTGAGGAAATACATTGGATGTGTGAATTTCTGATACCTGCCAAGGCATATATCCCGTCTGTCCCCATCCATGCCCCATAACTCCCATCTATGAAGGAAACAAAACCACAAAAATTGTCTTTCTGGTGGCAGGCATGAATGGTAGGAAGTGGGGCATTTTCCTACATACGCTAGGCCCTATCCAGAGCAATCTTTAGAACAAGAAAGGGGAATTAGGTCTCATCCTAAGGGTTGGTTCTCCCTCTACCAGGCATGAGCCTGTGTGTATACACTTTGGGCTGTGATTTTTTTCTGTTTCAAGCTTTGTCTCTGTTTCCTCGTAGTTTCTGTTTTCAGATTGTTTGGTCTTTCATGGTACTTTTTACATTTAAATTTTATTTTAAGTTTTTTTTTAGAGATGGGGGTCTCACTTTGCACCCAGGCTGAAGTGCAGTGGCATGATCATGGCTCACTGACACCGTGAATTCCTGGGCTCAAGTGATCCTCCCTCCTCAGCCTTTAGAGTACCTGGGACTACAGGCATGCACCACCAGACCTGGCTGATTTTTAAATTTTTTGTAGAGACAGGGTCTCTCTGTGTCACCCATGCTGGTCTCAAACTCTTGGGCTCAAGCAATTCTCCCGCCTTGGCCTCCCAAAGTGCTGGGATTACAGGTGTGAGCCACTGCTCACCAATGCTTGGTAAAGCTTAATTGTTCATATTTAAAAGTAAAACAGTAACATGATGATTGGAAACTTGTGTGTATGAGCAGGACTTGTTCATTGTAGGATCTTGATGTTTTGTTGAGGATCCTCCCAGATGACTATGTTAATATTCTCAAAGCAGAATTCTCCTGTTTCCTGTCTTATGGGGTTGCACAGTTGTACATAGAGAATCGTGTGTGTGTGTGTGTGTGTGTGTGTGTGTGTGTGTATTTATAATATTATAGGGAATTGGCTCATTTGATTATGGTGGCTGGTAAGTCCAAAATCTACAGGATGGGCCCGCAGGCTGGAGACCCAGGAGAGCTGATGTTCCAGTTTGAGTTAAGTGGCAGTCTACTATAGAACCAGGAAGAACTGCTGTTGCAGATAAAGTCTGAAGGCAGTCTGTCGGACATTTTCTTCTTCTTTTAGGACCTCTTCTATTCAGGCCATCAACTGATTGGATGACACCTATCCACATTGCAGAGGGCAGTCAATTTGCTTTACTCAAAGTCTACTGATTTAAATGTTAATTATATCCGAAAAACCCTCACAGAAACACCCAAAATAATGTTTCTCCAAATATCTGGGCAGCCTGTGGACCAGCCAAATCAACACTTAAAATTAACCATCCAATATGGTTTGGCTGTGTCCCCACCCAAATCTCATCTTGAATTATAATTCCCATAGTCCCCACATGTCATGGGACGGACCCGATGGGAGGTAATTGAATCATGGGGGCTGTTTCCCTCATGCTCTTCTTGTGATAGTGAGTTCTCACAAGATCTGATGGTTTTATGAGGGGCTTCCCCCTTTGCCCAGCTCTAATTCTTTTCCTTCCTGCCATCATGTGAAGAAGGATGTGTTTGCTTCTCCTTCCGCCATGATTTTAAGTTTCCTGAGGCCACCCTAGCCATGCGGAACTGTGAGTCAGTTAAATCTCTTTCCTTTTATAAATGACCCAGTCTCGGGCAGTTCTTTATAGCAGTGTTAGAATGGGGTAATACATCATCACAGGGTGTAAACCTGGCTACTGGTACTCTGAGACCTGAGCACTAGAAAGCAGTGAGAAATGGTCTTGGTATCCTCCCTTGGCTGTGCCTGGTATCCAAGTCCAGCTTCATTTTCAGAGAGTAAAGCCCTAATGTTTTGCCAGTATAATGAAGGAATTTGGGATTCTAACTGCTTCTTATATAGCCTTTCATACAATACTCCTGTTTTCTGTCCCTCTTGCATCCCCACTTTTTAGAGATATCTGGTCCCTCAACTCTTGATCCTTTCTGGGAGTTGTCAAGCAAGAATCTGATTTTTTTGAGGCTTTTTCTGTCTATACCTTAGATTTCATTTTATCTATTCTGCTAACTTGGTTTCTATTTAACCATCTTCATTCTAGGTTCCAAAATCTTATTTAGATTTCTCATATGCTGTTGTCTCCTCTCTTGTTCTCTTTGAACTTGTGGTTTGCTTTATCCTTTTGCATTCTTATTTTATTTATTTATTTATTTATTTATTTGTTTATTTGGAGATGGAGTCTCACTCCGTCACTAGGCTGGAGTGCAGTGATGCGATCTCAGCTCACTGCTACCTCTGCCTCCCAGGTTCAAGCCATTCTCCTGCCTCAGCTTCCCGACTAGCTGGGACTACAGGTGTGCACCATCACACCCGGCCTAATTTTTGTATTTTTAGTAGAGATGGGGTTTCACCATGTTGGCCAGACTGGTCTCAAACTTCTGACCTTAAGTGATACACCCACTTCGGCCTTCCAAAGTGCTGGGATTACAGGCATGAGCTACTGCGCCCAGCCACCTTTTTCATTCTTTCACTGTCTTTTAAATGGGGCTTTGGGAGAACCCAGAGTTAATCATATGTTCAATATGCCATTTTTGACTGGAAATCTCCCCCTTCCCTCTTTTAGTATTAACTTTTTAACAAAAAAGATAGTTTTAATTAACTAGACTATAAGTTCTAAAGGCCTCAGCGCAACTAAGTATTCTCTAAAAAGCATTCTAGCTCAAAACAAACACTCTGATACTCATTACTAATGGGTGTACAGGGGTTAGGAGATACTTTCAACATAGATAAACTGGGTCATTTTGGTTTTTTAATGCATTTAATTTCAAGAAGCTGTTATAAAATGGAAATATTGTATTTCTAAGCCTCATTTGCTGCCTTACTTTGTATAGTACTCGATTCAATAACATTTTAGCATAATAAAACAATTTGGTTACTTCCTTAGAATTCATTTTAGTGATATGCTTTCTCTGGATAACTAAATTTATAAAACAGGTATCTAGCAGTAATCACTTCTTTCATTGTGAAATTAGTGCTTTTGTTAAAACTTGTTTCAGTTATATCAAAGCTGCTTGATTATGGCATACCAATTGTAATTTCCTAGATAATTTTCCAATAATTATAATAATCAGGTATTAGCTTCTCTTTTGGTCCTATCTCCTTGAGGTCTAAATCAAAGATGAGTAAACTTTGAGTCCTGAGTATGCTACCAGTGAGAATAAGCTATGCTATGCTAGTAAGCATGACTGGTCAGCCTAAGGTATAGGAAGAGAAGAGAGAAAATACAAGGAAGAAGTAAAGTTGGAAAAGGTCGTAAGACAGAAGATCACAGTTTGGAGACGGTTGTTTTATGGTGGTTGACTTAAATGTCTGGTTACTCATTCCTTGATTTTTGATAGCATCTTCCTATAGCTATATCTCATAGTGAAATTATGGTCTGAATATACTTTTTTCCTTCTTATTGGTATTTGTTTCCTCAGTTTCTTAATAGCCACAGAATTGAAAATGGAAAACTTATTTTATTTCAGGGAATGCAGCCTCATCTCCAGGCTTTGTTGTCGCTGTATAAGTTCTTTGCTCCTGCTCTGATTTCTGTATCTTTGCCTGTAAGGAAGAAGGTAAGGGATTAAGGAGAGAGAAATCATATTGAGATTGAAATATGTTATTTTTGGTAAAGTTAACTTACCGATTTCAACTAAAATACTGTTTGGGGAAAGCTTTTTAAGGGATTGGCACTTCGTGTTGATCCCATTTGGTGTATTTAATAGATTACTAATCAGAAAAAAAAATAAGTGCATTTGTATGGTGTAAAGGATTTCATAATATATTTTCAATAATGAGGAGTTTTAGACTTTATGTTGCTCCAATTTATGGGTACCTACTCTCTTGTACTTTATATCCAAATTTATAGATATATTTTAAGAATTCAGAGAATCTGTGGAAGATGGCTCTGCTTGCCATGAAGCAAAGAAACCGGGGACCTTCTCCAGAACCTCTGAAGTTGATGTTAGGTCCAGCTAATGTTCGTCCTCTAAAAAGAGTAAGTATCTAAAGCTGAAACAACTTACATGGCTTTCTTTTATTAAATCCAAGTAATAACCATTCAGATCTTAGAGGAGATTATAGATATTTAAGTACATGTCAGTTACCCAGGATTCTGTGTCAGCTGTATTCAGATTCCTTTCATTGAAACATGTTAACAACTGCTTTTATATTTATGGTTTGTAGTCTGTTTAGTCCATTGATAGATTGTTTTGTTATCTTTCTTCAGAAGTGGAATTCTCTCTCAGTTATACCAGTGCTCAATTCCAGTAGCTACACTAAAGAGTGTGGAAAAAAAGAGATGAGTCTTTCTGATTGTCTGAATAGAAGTGGATCATTTCCACTAGAACAACTTAAAAGCTTCCCCCAACTTCTACAGAACATCCATTGCTTAGAGGTATGTGACTGGACCATGTGCTTCTTTGCATTTTCTATTTGAATTTCATGGCCCTTTCTTTTCTTTTTTTTTTTTTTTTTGAGATAGGGTCTTACTCTGTCACCCAGGCAGTGGCGTGATCTTGGCTCACTGTTGCCTTGAACTCCTGGGCTTATGTGATCCTCTCACCTCAGCCTTCCAAGTAGCTAGGACTATAGATGTGCATCACCATGCCTGGCTAATTTTTAAAACAATTTATATCAGGCTGGGCACGGTGGCTCACGCCAGTAATCCCAGCACTTTGGGAGGCCGAGGTGGGCAGATCACTTGAGGTCAGGAGTTCGAGACCAGCCTGGCCAGAATGGTGAAACCCCATCTCTATTAAAAATACAAAAATTGGGCTGGGTGCGGTGGCTCACACCTGTAATCCCAGCACTTTGGGAGACTGAGGCAGGCGGATCACCTGAGGTCAGGAGTTCGAGACCGGTCTGACCAACCTGGAGAAACCCCACCTCTACTAAAAATACAAATTTAGTTGGGCGCGGTGGCGCATGCCTGTAATCCCAGCCATTTGGGAGGCTGAGCAGGAGAATCACTTGAACCTGGGAGGCGGAGGTTGCAGTGAGCTGAGATCACGCCATTGCACTCCAGCCTGGGCAACAACAGCGAAAGTCCATCTCAACAACAACAACAAAAAAATTAGCCTGGCTCGGTGGTGCATGCCTGTGGTTCCAGCTACTCAGGAGGCTGAGGCACAAGAATCACTTGAACCTGGGAGGCAGAGGTTGCAGTGAGCTGAGATGGCGCAACTGCTCTCCAGCCTAGGTGACAGAGTAAGACTCCATCTCAAAACAAACAAAAAAAAAATTATTTAAAAAATATGTTGCTCAGTCTGACCTCAAACTCCTGGGCCCAAGTGATCCTCCTGCCTCAGCCTCCCAAAGTTTTGGGATTATAGACATAAGCCACCATGCCCAGCCTATTTTTGTTATATATTTTCTATATGACGATTCCCTTATCCACTTTTCAGATACTTAACTGTTGATCAGTTGTTCTGTCATTGCAGCTGCCTTCTCAGATGGGCTCAGTGCTAAACAACTCTCTGCTGCTTCACTATATTAACTGTGTCAGAGATGAGCCAGTCTTGCTGAGGTTTTATTACTGGTTGAGTCAAACATTACAAGAAGGTAAGAATTGAGTGAGGATGGACCAAGACAGTTAACAAATGGGTTTATTTTATAAGGGTGCCAAATTCTAGACAACAGGAGTCTTCATATGCTGTAAGTATGTCTGTGGTAATCTTATATTTAGAGTATGAATGTTTCTGTTGTTGTAATTTTAAGGCATTAAGAAGGTGGAGGGATTTTGTTAAGGAAACACTGCTGGATGGCCACCAAAACTCACTGGGTGGCTCCACTTTGATGACTATCACAATTCAAGGATTCTTCATCTTTGTATATTCAGAAACTTGCTGTTAGGGCCCCAGAGTCATCCCGTTAATAGTAACGAAACTCAAAAGAGACAAATGTATAAGCCAGAATGTCAGCTTATTATAAAATTAATTATTTCTGGTAAACAAAATGTTCATATCTGCCAACCAGAATATCCCCTCTCTGCTGTCAGCATATATGGGAGTCAAATTTGTCATTAGAAGATTTCTTAATTATAGAATTAAAGGAAAGGGCAGTGAGAAGTCTTTCATCCAGGCCATAGTAAAGCCTGAGCATTTCATTCCTCCAATGGTGGGGGGCGGTGGGGAGGGGCAGGTATATTTCTCTAGAGATAGTATTTCTTTTGACCAAATTTGAGTGTTTCTTTACTGGATACTGGATAAGCAACTCCTGACTCTTCTGGTGGTTAAAGTTGCTTTTAGTTGGTTCCAGTCCAATTCTCCTTCTTCTGCTCTGAAGAATATGATACACAGTTTATTAGATTTCCACGTACTAAATTTCTGTCACTCTTACATTATACCTAGCCTACTCTAATTGAAGTTTAGGGTATTCTAAAACTTTTAATTCAGATGTTTATACTTTCTTGGATTGATTGCTATATGATATAAAGCTTATCATATTCATTATATGTGAATTCTCTCCATTTCTATAAGCTTTTCCCTATATTTACACTATAAGCTTTTCCCTATATTACCAAGTTGTTGAGGAACATCTCACTATCATCTCCATGTATCTGTTCCAGTCTACATCATGAGTTAGCTAGGATGTATGAGACTTATGGCTTTTTTACTTTGTCACTTGTCACTTTAATGATAATTATGTTTTGTGCACTTTTTTATTGTGGTACAACTAGATGCTTATATTTACTGTTTCTTCTCTAGAATGTATTTGGTACAAGGTGAATAATTATGAACATGGAAAAGAATTTACCAACTTCCTGGATACTATCATCAGGGCAGAGTGCTTCTTACAAGTAAGATTTCACTTGCTTCTTCCACTCTCCACCACTCTTTACTAAAATTTATTTAGATATCCATTGAAAACTTTTTCTTGCCCGGCTGCAGTGGCTCACACCTGTAATCTCAGCACTTTGGAGGCCAAGGCAGGTGGATCACTTGAGCCCAAGAGTTCAAGACAAGCTTGGGCAACACAGCAAAACCCCATCTCTACAAAGAATACAAAAATTAGCCAGGCATGGTGGCATGCATTTGTAGTCCCAGCTACTCAGGAGGATCAGGTAGGAGGATCACTTGAGCTCAAGAGGTCAAGGCTGCAGTGAGCCGTAATTGTGCCACTGCACTGCAGCCTGGATTACAGAGTGAGATCCTGTCTCAAAAACAACAACAAAAAACCTTTTTTTTAAATACCTGACATCTTTTGTAAATAGTATTTGTTCAGTTTGAAGCTCATTATAGATAAAGCTGAGTTGGACTTTTATCTTTGCACTGTTAGATTTAAAGAAAGAATATGTTGTATTATGCAAATAAAAGGGGAAAGCCTGTAATTTAAGAGAACAAACTGAAGATAGAATTAAATGTATTCAGTTAATTGAATTAGCCAGTAATGTAAATTTCATAGGGTCACTACTTATATCCTTATAATCAACAAACATTTTTTGATCACCAAATATGTTCCAGCCAATGGACTATTTGGTCTGGGTAACCCTGAGTTGTATTTTAAGCTGCAGCTTAGGTATCAGCACCATCAAGAAACCTTCACTTATTGCCCAGTGTGGGTTAGCTCCTCGTTCTATGTGCTCCCATGGCTCCCTGTGCTTACCTCTATCGTGACACTTTTAGCATCCATTTTTTCCACTTATGAGCTCCCAGCAGGCAGAAACCATGTCTAACTTTTCTTCATGTATAGATGTTCAGCTTGATTGATAAATGTTTGTGGAATAATTCTTTTTTTTTTTTTTTTTTTTTTTTGAGACAAGGTCTTGTTCTGTTGCCCAGGCTGGAGTGTACTGGCACAATCATGGCTTACTGCAGCCTTGACCTCCTGGGCTCAATTGATCCTCCCCGCTCAGTCTAGTTAGTAGTTAGGACTACAGGTGTGCACCACCACTTCTGGCTATATTTTGTTTGTTTGTTGTATTTTTTTTTTTTTTTTTTTTTATAAAAATGGGGATTTACCACATTGCCCAGGCTGGTCTCAAACTCCTGGGCTTAAGCGTTTCTTCTGCCTTGGCTTCCCAAAGTGCTGAGATTACAGGTGTGAGCCATCACACCCAACCCAAGTTTTAGGGATTTGGTGTGAAACCATTTAATTGGAAGCTGGGTGCAGATGATGGTAGTGAGGATAGCAATTTAGGTTGATGTTTACATTTTCTACTTGGGAAGATGGATGGCATTCACTGAGAAAAGAAATGTAGGAGGAGCAGGCTTGGAAGGAAAGATGTTTCACCTAAGAGAGTCCTAATGGGACATCAAAGCGGTCATATCCAGTACGCAGTAAAATGATGAGTCTAGAGCTCAGGAATGAGATTTGGGCTAGAGATACAGATTTAGGTACCCTCATGTTAAAAGTGGCTTTAGCTATGATACGGATGAGATTGTACAGAGAATTCATGTCATGAAAAGAAGGTCTGAGGATAGAGTCCTAGTGCATGTCACTGTAAAAAGCTTAGGTGACAAAGGGAAAAAGGGAAGTCCCAGATCCTCACTCGGGTGGAAATATAAGCAACCTAGACATTTGAGCCTCTAAAGATGGAGCTGCCCAGAGTTGAGATTTGGTCTATGGCCTCTAATGAAATTCTAGCCCCACTACATAATATTGTATACATTTTATTGACTGTTCAAATTACTGCATGTATCCCAAGATAGTAAATTTTATTTTAAAAAAAATATTCTATAACTTTTAACCTTCTTTCTAATTGATGAAGTTTTATGGTATTTGAGAACTATATTGATAAAGATGGTAATGTATGCAAATACTAATCATCTCATCCTTTTTCTGAGGAAGTCTGGCACCTAACCTAAGGCTTTTATTATATTCATGACAAAAGAATTAGTCTAAGAGTGAAGCAACTATAGCACAAAATAAACTGGTTGTTTAGAGCGTAATTTTGTGACTGAAGAGTTCCATATAAGGATTTACTATTCACTTGTGTTACAGGAGGGGTTTTATTCCTGTGAAGCATTCCTGTATAAGAGCCTTCCTCTCTGGGATGGCCTTTGTTGTCGGTCACAGTTCCTTCAGCTTGTGAGCTGGATTCCTTTTAGTAGCTTCTCTGGTATGTACCATGAAAATTTGGAGTCATTTAATTCAATGTACTAAGATTGAAAGGATTTTGAATAATCTTTTTTTTTTTTATTCCTAGAGGTGAAACCACTTCTTTTTGACCATCTAGCACAGCTCTTCTTTACATCAACCATTTATTTCAAGGTAACAAAAACTTGCCTTGCTTAGATTTAACAGGATGTATTATTCTATTGCTAGTGGTACACAATTCCAAACTGACATTACAGCAATGGTTTTATAACAGGATTTTCTTGCACCTGGGCTTTGAGGTGCTGCATCATTCAACTCAAAGTTAATGCATAGAATGTTCCTTTTTTAAGGCTGTGTTGCATACAGTTTTCCTGACCTGTTCCCACTTGTAGCAAATGACATAGTGAACGAACAAGTGGCAGACGCATATTAATAAAAACAAATGAACTGAGAAATACTTAGTTTGATTGTTGTGGTTTATATTTTTGTAGATACATTTATTCATTTCACAAATATTTTTTGAGCACCTACTATATACCCTTCTTGACACTGGGAATATAGTAGTGACCAAAGCAAACAAAACCCCTTGACATTCATATTTTATATTTATAGTAATCGTCGTTTTCTGCTAATAAAATTGTTCCAACCTTATATATAATATGTTACTATTTTGGGGTGGTCTCCAAGGAGACCAGTATGGCTTCCAGAAGTTCTACCTGAATGAGTTTGAGAGCCACTTTCTTATAGAATGGTTATTCCTATTCTAAAAGAGGGGCAATTAAGTAATGTTTCTTTTATAACTTTTTTTTTTTTTTTAACTTAAATCACTTACTGTTGGCCACATTGACAGGAAACATGTTGTCCTGGTTAGTGTTTGTCATAATTGAATGGCACTTGATTAATTACCTATCACATTAAATTGGATTTGAGGTCTATTTATGTTAATTGTAACTTGTACATCCTGACCAATATCATCATTCACATGATATCCACACCAATTCTCCCAGCTAATAAATTTTCAGAGACTTCAGTTTGAATTTTTTTTTTTTTTTTGCAATTCTCTCTCAATCTTCTAATTGGGTTATTCTTTGTTTCTTCTCTTATTCTTCCACGCTAAAGAACTGTTTAAACATTAGGCTGGACCATAGGAAATTGCCACTTCTTGTACGTCAGAGGTGGTTAATGATTGGCAGTTTGCTGTGGTTCAACCGAATATGCATATACACTTTCATACACGTATATTTGAGAGTGAGAGGAGTGGGGAGAGGAAGGAAGGAAGGGAGGGAACAGACAGCAGGCTAAAAGCAGAACTCAGGGGAATGTACAGTATTTAATTCTCAGGCCAAGAAAGAGGACAGTCAGAAGGAATCTTAAGAAATTGCCAGAGGTATAAAAATAACCAGGAGAATAATAGTTCCAAGGAAACAAAGGGAATATAGGATATCAAAAAAGAATGAAGGAATGATGTTGCTAAGTATCCCAGGAAGGTTCAGAAGGATATGGACAAAAAAAGTTTCTTTTAGAATTGACAATACAGAGGTTTTGGCTTCCTTTGTGAGTAGTGCCAGTGGAACAACTTCTAGTTGTTAAGGTGGGATATGGAAATGTATTCAGAGGAGGTAGAAGTCAGATTGTGTGAGTTGAGGAGTGAGTGAAAAGTCAAGTCAAGACAATGAGTATAGAATATGTTTCAAAATGTTTGACCAAAAAAAAGTTGTAGAGAGAGCTATAAGGGGACTGTGAACCAGGGGAAGTTGTTTGTTTGTTTGTTCGTTAGTTTGTTTTGCCTCTAAAATGAGAGAAACGTGAGTGTGTTTATAGATGGAGTCGAAGGAGCTAGTGGAGAAGAGGGAGAGGTTGAAAATGGAGAAAGATTGGGGATAATTGATGGTACAAGGTTCCAGAAGAAATATGAAGGTATTGGGTTAAAACTAGGTAGTGAGATTTACTTGAATGGGTGGTTAGGAATTGGGAGGCACCATTTATCCTCTAAGACTGGGGAGAGGATGCGTGGATAGGTGTATATATAGATATATTTGTAAAGTTAGAAGAAAGGGCAAGACAATTAAAGTACTATGTGCCTAAGAATGTTAAATTTCTCAAAATAAGAAGCATGATTTACAGAATAGAATTAAGTAGGACACTCCAGGAGGGCGTTAGCTGCTTAGGACAGCCAGGGAGAAAAAAGAGCTGGTTAAAGACAAGTAAAAGGATTATTGAGCGTCATTAAGGGCCCAGCAGAAGTTGGTGATCGTAAATTTGAAATGGCGCCAATCTTTGCAGTTGTGTGTTTTCTTCCACTTACATATTGGAGAAGAGAAAGCAGTTTATGAGACTGAATCAGTTTGGGTTTTGCTGGTTGGAGTACAAGAGAGTTGTGATGAGCTGTGTGGTCTAGTCCAGATAGGAAAATAAGGCCAGGAGAAGGCTGATAAACCTGAAAAAGGACGTTAAAAATGAAGGTATTGACTGGGTGTGGTGGCTCATGCCTGTAATCGCAGCACTTTGGGAGGCTGAGATGGGCAGATCACTTGAGGTCAGGAGTTTGAGACCAGCCTGGCCAACGTGGTGAAACCCCATCTCTACTAAAAATACAAAAATTAGCCAGGTGTGGTGGTGCATGTCTGTAATCCCATCTACTCAGGAGGCTGAGGCAGGAGAATCGCTTGAACCCAGGAGGTGGAGGTTGCAGTGAGCCGAGAGTGCACCATTGCACTCCAGTCTGGGCAACAGAACAAGACTCCGTCTCAAAAAAAAAAAAAAAAAAAAATAGGAATTAAGGGGTTGAATATCTCTGATGTTGAGAAACAAGAGTAGCTATAGTTGGAGTTGAGTCTGTGAGAAAGCTGGAATAGGAGGTTATAACAAAGAAAAAAATAATAGATTTTGGTGTGGTTCAATTCAGGTTATGACAGCATCTACTGTGTGGCTGTGGGAGTGGGTAACTAAAGTGGAGTGAAGGTGAAGGTTATTTGATTCAAAGTCAAGGAACTGTGAAGCTGAAATGTTAGGGGGATCATTTGCATGGTCACTGGTGTAACTGAGGTATTGATGGCAGGACACAATTCAGAGTTCTAAGGTCCTCAATGAATCTGGATAAGATTCCAAGTGATAGACAGCAGAGATATGAGAAGATAAAAAAATAGAGGGTAGTGTAGCTGGATAGTATGAACAAAGGAGAAAGGGGTTTTTACACAAGGAAGGAGGAATAATGGTTTGGAAATAGAGTTGAAGATAACCTTTTGTGTTGTGTTTAGAAAAGCAAGGGATAGCAGACTCATGAGAAAAACTGACTGTAGCAAAATTCAATCAAATATTTAGCCTAACAAATTCAGCTTTTAGTAGTAGTTTGACTAATAAGATTCTTTCTGTAGCTCACAAATTATTTGTAAACAATCTTAAGGCAATGGAAAAAAAAACCATAATATACAAAAATCAAATGGATCAATTTCTTAGATGGAGTCTCACTCTGTTGCCCAGGCTGGAGTGCAGTGGCGCGATCTTGGCTTACTGCAACCTCCGCCTAGCAGGTTCAAGCTATTCTCTTGCCTCAGCCTCCCCAGTAGCTGGGATTGTAGGTGCCCTCCACCACACCCAGGTAATGTTTTGTATTTTTTTTTTTTTTTTGAGACGGAGTCTCGCTCTGTCGCCCAGGCTGGAGTGCAGTGGCCGGATCTCAGCTCACTGCAAGCTCCGCCTCCCGGGTTTACACCATTCTCCTGCCTCAGCCTCCCGAGTAGCTGGGACTACAGGTGCCTGCCACCTCGCCCGGCTAGTTTTTTGTATTTTTTAGTAGAAACGGGGTTTCACCGGGTTAGCCAGGATGGTCTCGATCTCCTGACCTCGTGATCCGCCCGTCTCGGCCTCCCAAAGCGCTGGGATTACAGGCTTGAGCCACCGCACCCGGCCTGTTTTGTATTTTTTAGTAGAGATGGGGTTTCACCATGTTGGCCAGGCTGGTCACGAACTCCTGACCTCAGGTGATCCACCTGCCTTGGCCTCCCAGAGTGCTGGGATTATAGGCGTGAGCCACCGTGCCCGGCCTGTATATTATCTTTTAAATTAAATCTGATTTCCTTCTTAAAGTAGGATTTATTTCTGATTTTATATTTACCTTCTCAAAGAAGGGGCTTATATTCTGTTCCACATTAGCAGTGGGAAGCTTAGTATAGGGCACTGCTTACTTCTAGTTGTTAAGGTGGGATAGATATGGAAATGTATTCAGAGGAAACAGTGTCCTGGTTTGGTGGTGAAGGAGAGCTAGGATATGATTAAGGTAAGAAGACAGAGAAAGCATACTTTGTAGAATATGAAGGAGTATGTTTAGGTTACCACAGAACAGAGGTTCTGGATACTGCAGTTGAGAGATTTGGAAAGGATGGGATCAATGAAAGAGGACAAGAAGCATAGAGACAAGGAAGAATAAGTGACTAAAGGGGCTTACATATTGGGAGGTGAGTAAGAGTAACAGGAATGTGAAATATGGTAGAATTAGCTAAACATTAGTTTCTGAGGCCTGTTGTAACTAGTTATTGCCTTGTTATTGTATAACTTGATTACCCAGCTTAGTCTAATAAATGAATAGTATTTTTAAAGCCTATTAAAATATTTTCACATTTTCAGTGTGTTTTGTTTGGGTCTAGTCAGTTATGCCTATCAGCAAATAACTTATTTTCACCGAAGAATTTTGCATGGGAAAGGCCCCACAAATCCACACTAATGTTGTTATATTTGTTTAGAGTGTTAATTTTTCAATATCTGTCCTTATTGATTTATCATTTTCCATAGAGTTGCAAACAGTGGACATAAATTAAAAAATTGGAATACGTAATTAACCTTGCATAATAATTTTCATGTTTCCACATAGTCATCATAATGTTGTTAATAGTGGCACTGTAGTCCTTAGTACCATAATTTATTTAGTAATTTATTATTATTTCTCTCTTTTTAGAGACAGGATCTTGTTCTGTTGCCCAGGCTGGAGGGCAGTGGTATGGTCATAGCTCACTGTAACCTTGAACTCCTGGGCTCAAGGGATTCTCCCACCTCAGCCTCCCAAGTAGCTGAGACTACAGGCATGTGCCACCAAACCTGGCTAATTTTTAAAGTTTTTGTAGAGACACCGTCTCATTATGTTGCCCAGGCTGGTCTCGAACTTCTGGCTTCAAATGATCCTTTCATCTCAGCCTCCCAAAGTGTTGGGATTACAAGTGTGAGCCACTATACCTGGCCTCTATTATTATTTCTAATTTGTTTCTTTTGTTGGAATAGATAACAGTCTCGAGCATCTTCATAATGTAGGTTTTTTTCTTAAACTCTTCCCTTGGCATACATTTATAGAAGTGAGGTTACTGGATGAAAAGTAAGGTGCTGTTCCTTAGCTAATGAGATGTACACTGCAAGTTCTTGGAAAGAAGGAGGATGCAGTGAATGAAGTGCTTAAATAACAAGAGTCTAGCAGCCATGGGGAAAGAATTGGGGTTTGGGAGATGATACTGGAATAAGGTAGACTAGCTAGGAGGATAAAGTGACCTCAAAGGTGTGAAGGCCTGGTCTTCACAGTTACAGTGGGATTGGGAAGGAAATGAACAAGTAGGACATTTTGAAGGAAAAAAAAAATTGATAGAAGATGGTGACTGAAGATAAAATGTAAAGGACGCACGATGACTTGAAGCTTTCCAACTTGAGATAGTAAATGAACTAGGGATATTTTGCCTGGAGGAAAAAAGGCTAAGATTTTCTGGTTCCCTTCCAATATATGAAGGATTGTCACATGAAAGGAGATCTCTGTGGCTTCAAGAAACAGAGGTAGATATAGGGCAGTATCTCGTAACAGTTAGAGCAGACTCATGATGGAATAAAGGACTTTCAGAGGTGATATATTTCTTGACAGTGGAGTAGGTCAGGCAGAGGTTTAATGGCTGTCTATTCAGGATATTTATGTAGAAAAGGTTCACATGTAGGGTAGAGCTGTGTTTCTCAACCTTATTTGTTTGTTCGTTTGTGTGTATGTGTGTGTGTGTTTTTTTAGATGGAGTCTTGCTGTGTTGCCAGGCTGGAGTGCAGTGGCATGATCTCGGCTAATTGCAACCTCATAAAACATAAAAACCTCATACCTTTTTTTTTTATTATTATTATTAAGGTAGAGTTTTGCCCTTGTTGCCCAGGCTGGAGTGCAATGGCAGGATCTCCACTCACTGCAACCTCTGTCTCCCAGGTTCAAGTGATTCTCCTGCCTCAGCGTCCCAAGTAGCTGGGATTATAGGTGCCTGCCACCACGCCCGGCTACTTTTTATACTTTTAGTAGAGATGGGATTTCGCCATGTTGGCCAGGCTGGTCTCGAACTCCTGGCCCCAAGTGATCCACCCACCTCGGCCTCCCAAAGTTCTGGGATTACAAGTGTGGCCACTGCAACTGGCCCCTCATGCCTTTCTTTAATGTGGTGACAGGGGTAGGGTAGGTGGGGAATTAAATAATTTTTTTTTTTTTTTTTTTTTTTGAGATGGAGTCACACTCTGTCACCAGGATGGAGTGCAGTGGCGTGATCTCGGCTCACTGCAACCGTTGACTCACTGGTTCAAGTGAGTAGCCTCAGCCTCCCGAGTAGCTGGGATTACAGCCACATACCACCACACCCACCTAATTTTTGTATTTTTATTTGAGATGGGGTTTCTCCATGTTAGCCAGGATAGTCTTGATCTCCTGACCTTGTGATCTGCCCGCCTCAGCCTCACGAAGTGCTAGGATTACAGGTGTGAGCCACCACACCCGGCCAAGATTTTTTTTTTCTTTTCCTGAGGTGGGATCTCATTCTGTTGCTCAGGCTGGTGTGCAGTGGTACAATCTTGGCTCAGTGCAACCTCTGCTTCCTGAGCTCAAGTGATCCTCCTGGCTCCGCCTCCTAAGTAGTTGGGACTACAGGCATGTGCCACCATGCTTGGCTAATTTTCATATTTTTAGTAGAGACAGGGTTTCACCATGTTGCCCAGGCTGGTCTCGAACTCCTTGACTCAAGGGATCTGCCCACCTCAGCCTCCCAAAGTGCTAGGATTACAGGCGTGAGCCACTGTGCACGGCCAAGATTTTTGTTTTCTTTTTTTTTTTTGAGACAGCATCTCGCTGTGTCAGCCAAGCTGTAATGCAGTGCCATGGTCTCAGCTCACTGCAAACTCTGCCTCCCAGGCTCAAGCAATTCTCCTGCCTCAACCTTCTGAGTAGCTGGGATTACAAGCATGTGCCACCACGTCCGGCTAATTTTTGTATTTTTAGTAGAGACGGGGTTTCACCATGTTGGCCAGGCTGATCTCGAACTCCTGACCTCAGGTAATCTGCCCACCTTGGCCTCTCAAAGTGCTGGTATTACAGGCGTGAGCCACCACGCCTGGTCAAGATTTTTGTTTTCTAAATATAACATTGTATATACCTACTGTGTACCCACAAAAATTAAAAATAAAATATTTTAAAAATGATAATATAACATTGTAATTTTGAATATCTTCAAATGATAAAATTCCTTGGTTGACACTGAAGTAGACTATTGTCTTAGATGATTCCAGAGTTGCTTTCAACTAGAACATACTTCTAACCTGAATGTGAGTTATCAAAAAGAATATTAATTGAACTGTTCTCTGAGGTAGCAGTGAGCACTCTGTTACTGGAAACACTCAAATGATTAGTAGGCCATTATTTAGTAAGAATTTTTAAGAAAAGTTTGCTGTATTAGATTTTGGGATGGTATGGATTGCTTTCAAATTTATAGATATCATGATTTATCATCATAAATGCCCCGGACAAATTTATGTCATCATTGTATGTTTTTGTATGTGATTGAGGCTTGGGAAATCGAGGCAAGGCCTGAGAAAAGAAAGACTAGAATTGCTTTTGTTTTGAAAGTCACAGAAGATAAGATAAATTTTTATGACCGTCAAAAAGGTGGCAAATTGTAATTGTAGACCACAAGGTAAAAAGGGAGAGGAATTCATATCTGTAGCGACTTCAAAAGTTCTCTGAGGGGGGATGATATAGATGCTGTTTTTATTTGATGATGTAATAGTTGTTATAAATGGAAGTAATTTAGAGAAAAGTCTGTTCTAGGCTGATAAGTTAGGCAGTCCTGTTGAGGTATGTTTCTTGTAGAGAAAATAGCAAAATAAACTTGTACTTGGCATTTGTCTGTCTTCTGGAGACTAATCGTGTTGTAGAAGCAGCTGTTGGGTTCGAAATTGGATGTGGTCATCTCCATGGTCCTTTTCATCTCTAAGCCTCTGTTAGTTCTGAACACTGTTATGTCTGAATGATTTCATGAATCTTTTTTCGTTTTGTCCCCCTCAGTGTAGTGTTCTTCAGAGTCTGAAAGAGCTATTGCAGAATTGGCTGTTGTGGCTTTCTATGGACATTCACATGAAACCTGTTACAAACAGTCCTCTGTGAGTTATCTAACGGTCTTCCACAAGAGACGATCTGTATACAAATGTTTGCATATGTTTAATAGTGTGGCATGAAACCTAATTTTTTCATGTAAATGCTTAGTAGTACTTTTCTGGAAGACTTTTTTTGTGACTTTTCACTCTTCTTCCCCCACAATCCTGAAAGGAAGACTAATTCTCTAAGTTCCTATTGTATAAATCAGAAAGCAACCCCTTATCTGCTAAGTGACTTCTTTCAAGAGTTAATATAAGAAAACACTAGGGAGCTGAGATTAGAATTTGCAACTTTGACTTTCATTCAGTTTAACTCATTTTATAAAATATATTCTTATATTTAAAGCCAATTTTCATGACAGCTAGAAAAATCTGTAACGTAATTTTGCGTACAACTTTGTTTTTATGTTTCTGTGCTGTATTATGGTTATGTGTGTTAATTTATCTTAACTTTGGCGTTTAAAATAAGAGCCCTAAGTTTTTGTTAAATGTGTGCTTTACCTTCAAAGTAAAAGTAAAAGACTAAATTTCAAGGAATGGCATAATCAGGTTGTTTTGACTCTTTCTACTTAAAATCTTTGCCTTCTCTTATATTCTTTTTTTTTTTTTTTTTTTTTTTTTGAGACAGAGTCTTGCTCTGTCACCTAGGCTGGAGTGCAGAGGCTCAATATCGGCTCACCTCAACCTCTGCCTCCCAGCTTCAAATGATTCTTCTGCCTCAGCCTCCCAAGCAGCTGGGATTACAGGCATGTGCCACCATATCCAGCTACTTTTTTTTGTATATTTAGTAGAGATGGGGTTTTGCCATGTTGACCAGGCTGGTCTCGAACTCCTGACCTCAGGTAATCTGCCTGCCTCGGCCTCCCAAAGTGCCGGGATTACAGGTGTGAGCCACTGCGCCTGGCCGCTTCTTCTAAATTCTATTATCAGTCACATAATTTTTTGACATTTGACAAACTACATTATAGAAAATTGCAAATATAATCAAAAGTAGAGAAAACACTGCAGTGTTACCCTTCTGTGCCCATTACCCATCTTCAACAGTTATCAACTCTTGGTTAACCTTTTTTCATCTATAATACCTTTCACCTTTCTCTTCGATTATTTTAAGCAAAACTCAGCTCCCATTTCAACTGTAAAAAATGGTACCATTATGACACCTAAAAAATTAGCAGTTCTTTTTTTTTTCCCCCTTTAAGACAGAGTCTCACTGTTGCCCAGGCTGGAGTGCAGTGGGGTGATGATAGTTCGCTGCAACTTCCGCCTCCTGAGTTCAAACAATTCTCCTGTTTTAGCCTCCCAAGTAGCTGGGACTGCAGGCACATGCCACCATGCCTGGCTAATTTTTGTGTTTTTAGTAGAGATGGGGTTTCACCATGTTGGCCAGGCTGGTCTTGAACTCGTGACCTCAAGTGATTTACCCACCTTGGCCTCCCAAAGTGCTGGGATTACAAGCATGAGCCACTGTGCCTGGCCAGTAGTCCTTAGTATCTTTAAATATCTAACCAATGTTCAAATTCCCCTTAGCTTCAGTTATAAATAGCTGGTAGTTAGCTTGGCTAAAAGATGAGCCCAGACTAATTTTTCTGTATGTTCTTATCCCTATAGTGGTTTCCTACTTTGGTAGGAGAATAGAGAATAGAAGCTTCTTAAGTCCTGGAAAATTGTTTTTAATTCTTCATATTTATTATTACATTGTTTCCATATACACCTGATCACTTTTAGAAGGAAATGGAGCATTAGTGGGTAGTAAACATCTTGTAAAGCTGTGCTTCTCAAAATATGGTCCTTGGATCATCAGCATAACCTGGAAACTTGTTAGAGATGCAAATCTCAGGTCTTGCCGTAGATCTACTGAATTAAACCCTGGAGTTGGGGCCCAGTAATCTGTTTTAACACTACCATAATTCTGGTGCAAGCTGAAGTTTGAGAACCACCATCTTATCTTATCTTATCTTATCTTATCTTATCTTATCTTATCTTAGTGGCGGGATCTCACTCTGTTTCCAGGCTGAAGTGCAGTGACGCAATCTTGGCTCACTGCAACCTCTGCTTCCCGGGTTCGAGCTATTCTCCTGCCCCAGTCTCCCGAGTAGCTGGGAGTACAGGTGCTCTCCACCACGCCTAGCTAATTTTTGCATTTTTAGCAGAGATGGGGGTCCACCATGCTGGCCAGGATGGTCTCGATCTCTTGACCTCGTGATCTACCTGCCTTAGCTTTCCAAAGTGCTGGGATTATAGGTGCGAGCCACTGCGCCTGGCCAAGAACAACTATTATAAAGAAATTCCACTTAAACATTTAATCTCTTCTATCTAAATTACATTAAGAATAGTATGTTTGAAATCACCTCCACCTTCCCCCCTCCCCACTGTTTTTTTGACACAGGGTCTTGCTCTGTCTCCCAGGAGTACAGTGACGCAGTCTTAGCTCACTGCAGCCTCAACCTCCCAGGCTCAAGCAATCCTCCGACCTCAGCCCCTGCGCTCTGACCACAAGCATGCACCACCACGTCTGGCTAATTTTTTTTTTTTTTTTGTAGAGACAAGGTCTCACTGTGTTGTCCAGGTTGGTCTTGAACTTCTAGGCTCAAGCTATCCTCCTGCCTTGGCCTCCCAAAGTATTGGGATCACAGGCGTAAGCTACCACATCCAGTCCAAAATTCCTCTCTTTTACTTGTGGTTCTGCCTAACCTGCATTCCCCTCTGTGGGCTGCTGAGCCTGGACCCATATTTATTCATTTGCTATTCCCCCAGATGAGCAAGAGATTTGACAAAATAGTATGTTTGCATCTATAATCTTTGGCCGACTTGCAATGTAAGTCTCTGATACCCCTGAAATAGCTGCCTTACAATTTCTGTATTATCTTTTTAAAAATCTTAGGATTCCTCTTTTATTAGTGTCATAAGTTAAGGTAGACAATTTAAAAAGGAATTCTGTTTTCTAAAATTCTTATATAAATGGAGATACATGTGGATAATTTTGCTTGCCATATCAATGTTTGGCATTATATAGTATAGTTCAAGTTTTCAATAATTCTTTTTATTTAGTAAATATAGGTATAATGCCCTATTTTTATCATGTGACCATATGCCATATCACTGTCAAAAAGGGAGTAAATTGTAGTTATATATCATAAAAAGAGAAGGGTAGAAAACTTCTAAACAGTGGTTCTCAAAGGGGGCCATTTCTCGTTGTCACAGTGACTGGGAAGAGGTTGCAACCATCATTTAGTATGTGGAAGATGGGGATGCTCAATGTGCTCCAGTGGGTGGGAAGTAGGAGGCAGTCCTGAACAGTGAATTGTTTCATCCAAAATGCCAATAGTGTCTTGTGGAGAAACACTTCAAAAGAGGCTGTTCTGAACAATCGTCGTTGTTTCAAATTATTTCAGACACAGTTGCCAAGTGCTACCAAAAATCATAGTTAAGATACAGTTATGCCTGTAATCCCAGCACTTTGAGAGACCGAGGCCAGCGGATCACTTGAGGTCAGGAGTTCCAGACCAGCCTGGCCAACGTGGTGAAACCTTGTCTGTAGTAAAAATACAAAAGTTAGCTGGGTGTGGTGGTGCACGCCTGTAATCCCAGCCACTCAGACTGAGGCACGAGAATTGCTTGAACCTGGGAGAAGGAGGTTGCAGTGAGCTGAGATTGTGCTACTGCACTCCAGCTTGGGCGACAGAGTGAGACTCCATCTCAAAAAAAGAAAAAAAAGATATAGTTTTGCAAATAGCCAGCTGGCTATGTGTAGTTGCTCACCTATTTGAATGGTCTCCTGATCCTTCCTTGATTGCCTTGGCACTGAATTATCGTGGTGGGCAGTAGTAGAGTTATCATCATCTCTGAAACTCTTAAGATTATACATGTTCTTTTCCTTATGCATAACCATCGTTAACTACCTAGATAGGAGGGCAAAACTATGAATTCAAATTTGTAAGTCTTTTCCTAATCCATTTAACATTGTCAAAGATTGAAGGACAGTGGTGAGTAGATGGATGGATTGAACTAATACCCATATGTGCTGTAAGAGACTCCATTCATTGATCTGGGGAGAATATAAAATAGCCAGATCTGCTTTTTGACTAGAAGAATAAAAGATACCAAAAATTTTGCTAATTCCCTTTTAGGGTTGAATTGAATTCAAGTGAAAAATATATATATATATAATATATATATATTTTTTTGAGATGGAGTCTCACTCTGTCGCCCAGGCCAGGCTGGAGTACAATGGCACGATCTTGGCTCACTGCAACATCCACCTCCTGGGTTCAAGGGATTCTCCTGCCTCAGCCTCCCTAGTAACTGGGATTATAGGCTTGCACCACCACACCTGGCTAATTTTTGTATTTTTAGTAGAGGTGGGGTTTCATCATGTTGGCCAGGCTGGTCTTAAACTCTCGACCTCAGGTGATCCACCTGCCTCGGCCTCCCAAAGTGCTGGGATTACAGGCGTGGGCCACTGACCCCAGCCAAATTCAAGTGAAAATATGTTTAATAGCATTTTAGCTCAGGAATTAAGGCAAAACTGAGTTTTGATTTGTGTACTGTAGTTTTCCTTCGATCTGTGTTGCAATGTTACTGACAGTATAGGAAATGATTCCTAAAGTCATTTTAATGTTTATTCCTTTAAATCACTTTTGATTTGGTTGGGATAAATTAGTTCTCATTTTTTCTAGTTTATGGTATGATTTTGTTCATTTTCACATTTTATCCTGAAATTTTTTTTTTTTTTTTTTTTTTTTTGAGACAGAGTCTTGCTGTGTTGCTCAGGCTGGAGTGCAGTGGCATGATCTTGGCTTACTGCAACCTCCACCTCCCGAAGCAATTCTCCTGGCCCAACTTCCCGAGTAACTGGGATTATAGGCACCCACCATTACACCTGGCTAATTTTTGTCTTTTTAGTAAAGACAGGGTTTCACTATGTTGGCTAGGCTGGTCTCGAACTCCTGACCTCAAATGATCCAACTGCCTTGGCCTCCCAAAGTGCTGGGATTACAGGTGTGAGCCACTGCACCTGGCTTGAATTTTTTTTTTTTTTTTAAACGGAGCCTTGCTCTGTTGCTCAGGCTAAAGTGCGGTGGTGCAATCTCGCTCGCTGCAACCTTTGCCTCCCAGGCTCAAGTGATCCTCCCACCTCAGCCTCTTGAGTAGTTGGAACTAGAGGCATGCGCCACCACCTCACTTAATTTTTGTATTTTTTGTAAAGACGGGGTTTTTGCCATGTTGCCCAGGATGGTCTCAAACCCCTGTATTCAAGAGAGACCCCCACCTTCGCCTCCCTAAGTGCTGGAATTATAGGTGTGAGCCACTGTGCCCGGCCCTGAATTTTTCATGTCACTTTTATGTGAACTTTTTTTCCCCACTTAACTTTTAATGGAATACCTATTTTTCTAATGGTTTTTATATATCTCACTTGAGAATTTTCATATCTGCTTGGAGCTTAATATTTTATTTCTCTGGTATTTACTAGTAGAGTCTGATTGCTTAGAATGTTCTATGAATTCATCTTAATGGTTCCCTGGAGGGCTAAGTGTAGTTTTATGATTAATCACTGTGATTTTTTTTAAAAAGTGAATTATACATTGGAGCACTGATAGTTTTTAAAGTCTTCACCAACTTTTTGCTTTATATTATTTAGCTTTAGCTTGGAAATTGTGAACACTATTGCTACTCTGTATCTGAATGTTATGATTTCTTATTGCAGAGAGACAACTTTGGGTGGATCCATGAACTCTGTGTCTAAACTGATCCACTATGTAGGGTGGTTATCCACTACTGCAATGCGCTTGGAGAGCAACAGTACTTTCTTGCTACACTTTATTTTGGATTTCTATGAGAAGGTAGTACACATTACATTTTCCCCATTTGGATTTTTGTGAAGGCTGTCCACTTTACTGGCTTATTATTTAAATTTTATGTACAACCATTAAAGTGGGCTATGATCTTATTAGCATCATTAAAATAACCTCACATTTTGGAGTTCATGATTATTTTCTCGCCAGAATAACTCATTTTCATAAACAAAGGGGAAAAACAAATGCCTTTATTTAGGGCCAGGTACCACTACATTGACCTGTGTTAATACTGGCCCTAGAGAGAAGTCTATTGTTAGCATTATTTTTTGTTCATCCCATTCCCAACCCTGGCAGAAACCAAAAATATCTTGTTGTTTCTTCAGATCTCCATTTCTACCTTTCAATTGCCTTACTTCTCTTGCTACCTAGTACCCTTTTATTGTTTTATAGTATATGACTTGGACAGAACTATAGGTTGGTGCAAAAGTAATTGCAATTTTTGCCATTGAAAACAATAGCAATAACCGCAATTACTTTTGCACCAATTTAATATTATCCATGAAGTATCCATTATAGTCTCACTTTTCCCAGCTTCCTCTCTTTACTAATACCTAGTTGTCTTGTGTTATGCATTTGCTTAGAAGCATGCTCCTTTGTTTTCTAGGTTGACAGCTAACTCATATGATAAGTAAGTGTTATGGGACTTAAGGAGAAAGAAATACTTCCTTAATCTACCCTGTCCCCCTAACTTTAAGACCTTTCCCCCCCAAAAAATGAAAGATTTGAGTAATGGCCTTCTGGAAATAATCCTCTATAGTGTGGTTGATGTTTGGTAAAGTATATTTTAAGCAAGCTTGTAGTTACTTGTTTATTTAGGAGTCAGGCATGTCCAAAGCCAATGTTACATTATTATCTTATACTGACGATTCTTTGGGTGAACTTGGTTGAGAAGTTCTGGGGAATAGTCTATATACTGATGTTATCTTTCTTTCTCAAAGGTGTGTGACATATATATAAATTATAACCTTCCATAAGTGGTGGTGTCTCTTCCTGGGATCTTATATTCTGCACTCTTCAGCCTGGATACCAACATCCTGAACCAGAGGTGTTTTATTATGCACAGGTACAAAGCCTTTTTACCATTTTATGAAATGGTATATTATAATTTTCTCTTCGTCTTTCAACTGTAATACAAAAAATATTCCTACTTGTCTTTGGCCAGGGCCTCTGGAAATCGGGCTTGCTATTGGACATGAGATTCCAATATGGGGCCGTGATAGCTGTGTTGTTTTTAAATCCTCCACTGGTGTGGCTACGGAATGAAAAAAAAATCATAGTTAAGGACCTGTTGTGCAGTGGTACTGTTGCACTCAGCATTGTTCATTGTCTTCAGGAAAAATTAGTCATTTGCTGACAATTGCTTTAAGTATTTGTAGCTTCTCTGATAAAAACATTTTCTGGGAGATAAGGGGAGCTGTTGCCAATTATGTGGAACTGTAAGTATTATTTCTGGTCTCTAATTCTGTAACTTGTGGACTGAAATTAGTTTCTTCAGTCCATAAGTGTAGACTTTTTATTTTGAGACGGAGTTTCGCTCTTATCACTCGAGTGCAGTGACATAATCTCAGCTCACTGCAACCTCTGCCTCCCGGATTCAAGCAATTCTCCCCCTCAGCCTCCCGAGTAGCCGGGATTACAGGCGCCTGCCACCACACCTGGCTAATTTTTTGTATTTTTCGTAGAGCAGGGTTTCACCATGTTGGCCAGGCTTGTCTCGAACTCCTGACCTCAGGTGATCCACCCACCTTGGCCTCCCAAAGTGCTGGGGTTACAGGCATGAGCCACCATGCTCAGCTTAGTGTAGACCTTGTTGGCATAACTTGTAGGACTATGTCAACTTTAAAATGTTTAAAAACTAGTTAATAGTTCTCAGACAAGAATTTCCCCTTTATCCTTTCTGCTGCACCTTTTTTTTTTTTACATTAGGAAAATATATTCTTTATCAGTGACTGCTTTTGAGCCTCTATTAATTTTTTTTTAATTATTTTACTTTAAGTTCTGGGATACATGTGCAGGACGTGCAGGTTTGTTACGTAGGTATTCATGTGCCATGGTGGTTTGCTGCACCTATGAACCCATCATCTAGGTTTTAAGACCTGCATGCATTAGGTATTTGTCTTAATGCTCTTCCTCCCCTTGCCCCCCACCCCCTGGCAGGCCCCAGTGTGTGATGTTCTCCTCCCTGTGTCCATGTGTTCTCATCATTCAACTCCCATTTATGAGTGAGAATTCTATTAAATTTTTAATAGTGAAACATTGAAAGCATTTTTCATTGCTTATTTTTTATTTAGTCAAGTATACAACTTAAGTATACAACTTATTGAGCCTCTATTAATTTTCACTTGAGGAGAATGTACCACAAAAGGATAAAATCCTTAACTAGACAACTGGATATTTGTGTATATGCACATTTGCATATATTTACATTTAAAATGTATGGGTTTTTTTTAAATTTTACTATGTCAAAGGCATTGTATTCAAAGGTATGTTAAATGTTTCATTCAGTTTGGTTTTTCTGGTAGGTATCGTAAAAATCTGACTGCTGCAAAGAAAAATGGTACAAAAGGTATGAATGAGAAAGCTCTGTGTTAAATCACTGTTACTCAGAAATTAAGTCTAGATATACGTGACCTGATGGGAAGGAGGAGGAAAGGGAAAATAGGTGATAGTGACAATTTTTTTTATTTCTTTCCCATTAGACAAAATCAGGTTTCGATTTCAGCAGCAAGACTTACCAAGAATTTAATCACTATTTGATATCCATGGTTGGTTGCCTGTGGACATCCAAACCCTTTGGGAAAGGAATATGTATTGACCCTAAAATCCTAGAAAAAACTGGAGTGGCTGAATATAAAAATAGTTTAAATGTAGTCATTCATCCATCCTTCCTTGAGTTATGCTGTTTCCGTTTTGCTACAGATAAGGGTATTTAAGGAATGTTTAGATTTTGTATAGTAATACTGTGATGGCAGAAATAGGAACTACTGTACATTTAATGTGTCTGAACTGTAAGATGTGTTTAGTAGATTTTTTTTTAAGTAACAACTAAATTTTGGGCATTTTGCTAGGGTCTGGGATTCCAGTTAATATAAGTTTCTGTCCTCTGAGAGAGCTTGGGCTTGTAGCAGAGACAGACTTGTAAACAAATCACTGTAATACAATGTGGCAAAATGTGAAAAGCTTCAGTTGTGAGAAAGATGAGGGAGTGATCAGTTCAGTCCTGCCTGGGTAGAGGTGGTGCCATGTAAGGAAAAGCTTCATAGATGTGGAAACGCTCAGAAAATCCTTCTAGAAAAGATACAAAATTTAGGCTAGATAATATTACAATTAGAGTTACAGCCTTAGTCAAAGACTGCTGATTTAATGGAATGATATCAATATGTAGGCAGGTGGAGGAGGGTTTATGTTTGTGTGTGTCCTTTCAGGACTTAATTCTCAGCCCTGTCACTTTCAACATTATGTGTGTGTGACATGGAGAAGAACTCAAATGGTAGTATCTGAAATGCATGGATGAGACAACAGGGTGGAATTACAAATAACCTGAAGGAATTTGGACTCAGGATTCCCTTAACAGACCGGAACATTGAGAAATTTAACAAAATGAAAAAAAAGTGTGCAGGGTGCGGGAGATATTCATTGAATAAATTTTAATATACGTATACAATGAACCAGGCACTATAGTGAGTAAGACCCTCTGAGTGTTGTCATTAGAGAGCTTAACATGTAGTCAGGGAGGCAGTCATTAAACAGACATCTTAGAAAAAACAATAATGAGTGACATAATAGGAGAAAGTACAGAGGATGATGAAAAAATATAAAGGGGCGCTAAGTTCAGGATTTGCAGAAATGATGCTGATTGGAATTTTGAAGTGTGAACATGAGCTTGTCAAGATAAGAACAGAGTTTGAGGAAAAGTGTGAAGATGCAGAGCAAATATAGAACAGAAGTCAACAAACTTTTCTTGTAGAGGGCCAGATTGTAAATATTTCAGATTTTACAGGCCACGTGGTCTGTGTCAAGAGTACTCAACTTTATCATTGTAGCATGAAAGCAACTGTAGACAAAGCATAAACAAATGGTTATAGTTGTATTCCAGTAAAAAATTTATTTACAAAGCCAGGTGTTGAGCTAGAGTTTTGGTCTTGGGCCGTGGTTGGATGACCCCTATGTTAGAGCCTGTCATGTTTGAGGAACATGAGGTAGAATTGTAGGGCTAGAGCGGTGATTCTACACTGACTGAGCAACAGAATTGTCAGTGGTGCTTTCTCTTTTTTTTTTCTTTTTTTTTTTTTTTGAGAGGGAGTCTCGCTCTCTCACCCAGGCTAGAGTGCAGTGGTGCAATCTTGGCTCGCTGCAACCTCTGCCTCCCAAGATCAAGCGATTCTCCTGCCTCAGCCTTCCGAATAGCTGGGATTACAAGTGCCTGCCACCATGCCTGGCTAATTTTTATGTTTTTAGTAGAGACAGGGTTTTACCATGTTAGCCAGGGTGGTCTTGAACTCCTGACTTCAGGTGATCTGCCTGCCTTGGTCTCCCAAAGTGCTGAGATTATAGGCATGAGCCACCGTGCCCAGCCAGTGGTGCTTTTTCAAAGTGTACATCTTTAGCTGCTCCCATGCTGAGACTCTGATTTAATAACTCTAGGGTGACATTCAGGACCCACCTTTTAAATAGTTCTGATATACAACAAGAGTTGAGAGCCACTGAGTTAGACTATAACATGGTAGGAGATGAGGTTTTGAAATGTAGTCAAGGACTAGATGCTGAGGAAAATAATACATAAGCCTCTGAAACCATATTGATTGATTTGAATATTTGAGTAAGAATTATATTTTTTAATTACATAGAAGAATTTCAGAGACTATAGTATAGTGATTTTCTGATATTTCTTCTTGTCTTTTTCTCTTTTCTTACCTTCATAATAACTTATCATACAATATACAAAAACCTGTGTCAAATTAATAATACTAATATTACTACTAACATGAGGCTACTAGATGAAATTTTAAATGTTTGCAGGTCTTTTTCCCCCTGGACTAAATCCTTCTGCAAATGTAAGGTGCACATACTGTATTTTACATGCAGTTAGGTACATTTGTTATTTCTGTTTATTTTCGTGTTTTACAGATTGCCTTATTTTTCTTTTTAAGACAAGGTGTCGTTCTCACTCTCTGTCCCCCAGGATGGAGTGCACTGTCACAATCTCGGCTCACTACAGCCTTGACCTCGGGGGCTCAAGTGATCCTCCCATCTCTGCCTCCTGAGTAGCTGGGACTACTAGCCAACGCTCCTGGCTAGTTTTTTCCTATTTGTAGGGATGGAGTTTCGCCATATTGCCCAGGCTGGTCTCAAACTCCTGAGTTCAAGCGAGATGCCTGCCTCAGTCTCCCAAAGTGCTGGAATTAAAGGTGTGCACCACTGTGCCTGGCTACTTTTTTTTTTTAGATTTTATTTTGAAATATGTAAAAATTTACATAATTCTATACTATGAAAATCTCACTTCTGTCCTTTCCTCTTCCATCTTTTACCATCTTCTGCCTTGAGATAACCATTTCTATTGCTTTTTGTTTTTTCCATCCAGTGTTTCCTTTCTTTAAACTTAGTAAACATTGTTTTATAATCTGTATTTGATAATTCCATTGTCTGAAGTTTTTGAATGTCTGTTTCTGTTGCCCGCTTTTTTTTTTTTTTTTTCTTTCTTTCTTTTGTGCTTCTTCCTCATACTGCTTCGTTTCTTTGTGTGCCCGGTTATCTTTAACCATGTGCTGGATACTTGGACTATTATTTTGTGGAAATAATTTGAACACTGAAATGATATCTTTCTGCACAGAGGACTTTCCTTTGCTTCTTACTGGTACCCAGTGGTGCTCTTTGTCTGGCACTACCCTAATCCAAGTTCTGTGTCTGAGATCCCTGAACTATAGGAGGTCAGACTGCAAGCTTGCAAGAGGACTAATTTACTTCTGGTTATGTCTTACCTTGAAGGTATATATCCCATTGGGTTTTCAAGTTTAAAGTGGGGCATGATTTATAAGAGTTCCCAATTTTGGAAAACCCTGTGCTCTAAATTTAATTACCTTAGTTCTTTGAGGCCGTGGAAGTACAGTTCACTTTGGTAGCAAATTCCTCTGGATTGGCAAATTCCCTCAGGCCAAAAGCGATTTTGAGTATTAGACTGACTTCTTTGGGTTATCATCTTCTATATTTTGGCCTTGTAACTCCTTACCATAGCATTAGCACCTTGTTACTTAAAAAAAAAAAAAAAAAAAAAAAATCTATCTTTTGTTATGGAAAAGTGTCAAACATAACAAAGGTAGAATAGTATGAGGAGGCCAGTCACGGGGTGGCTCACACCTGTAATTGTAGCAGTTTGGGAGGCCAAGGCAGGCAGATCACTTGAGGTCAGTAGTTTGAGACCAGCCTGGCCAACATGGCAAAACCCCATCTCTACTAAAAGTACAAAAAATTAGCCAGGCGTTGTGGCATGTGCCTGTAGTCCCAGCTACTCAGGAAGCTGAGGCAGGAGAATCACTTGAACCCAGGAGGCAGAGGTTGCAGTGAGCCGAAATGGCATCACTGCACTCCAGCCCGGGTGACAGAGCAAGACTCCATCTCAAAAAAACCAAAAAACAAAACACAAGAACAACAAAAAACAAATACACAGTTCAATGGCTTTTAGTTTAGTCATAGAGCTGTGCATCCATCACCATCATCAATTTTAGAACATTTTCATTATTCCCAAAAGAAACATCACACCCCATAGCTATCATTCCCCATGGCCTCCCACCTCCCAGTCTTAAGCAAACACTAATCTACTTTATATATCTATGTATTTACCTGTTCTAGAAGTTCCTTTTTTTTTGAGACAGAGTCTCGCTCTGCTGCCCAGGCTGGAGTGCAATGACATGATCTCGGCTCACTGCAACCTCTGCCTCCCGAGTTCAAGCTATTCTCCTACCTTAGCCTCCCAATAGCTGGGATGACAGGCGTGTGCCACCATGCCTGGCTAATTTTTTTGTATTTTTAGTAGAGACAGGGTTTCACCATGTTGGTCAGGCTGGTTTCGAACTCCTGACCTCGTGATCCGCCCACCTCAGCCTCCCAAAGTGCTGGGATTACAGGTGTGACCCACCCGGCCCGGCCTCTAGAAGTTTCAAATCAATGAAATCATACAATATGTGGTCTTCTGTGACTGGCTTCTTTTTCTTTTTTGAGACAGAGTCTTGCTCTGTCACCTGGGCTGGAGTGCAGTGATACCGTTCCAGCTCACTGCAACCTCTGCCTCCTGGGTTCAAGCGATTCTCCTGCCTCAGCCTCCTGAGGCACTTGCCACCATGCCCAGCTAATTTTTTGTATTTTTAGTAGAGACAGGGTTTCACCATGTTGGCCAGGCTGGTCTCTAACTCCTGACCTCAGGTAATCTGCCTACCTCCCATACTGCTGGGATTACAGGCATGAGCCACAGTGCCCAGCCTGGCTTCTTTCACTTAGCATAATGTTTTCAGTGTTCAGCTGTCTTATAGCATGTATCAGTACTTTTACTTGTAAATACTATTCCTTTGTATAGATACGACATTTTATTCATTTATCAATTGATAGAAATTTTGGTTATTTTCACTTTTTGGTGATTATGAGTAAGTATTCTTGTAAAAGGTTTTGTGTGGACATATGTTTTCGTTTCTCTTGGGTGTATATACCTTGGGTATATATACTTAAGAGTGGGAATACTAGATCATATGATGACTCTGTTTAACCACTGGAACTTCCATACTTTTCCAAAGTAACAGCACCATTTCACATTCCCATCAGCAGTATGTGATTGTTCCATTCTCTCCACCTCTTTCCTAACATTTTTTATCTTTTTTTTTTTTTTTTTTTTTTTTTTTTTTTTTTTTGGTTCTAGCATCCTGGATGTGTGAAGTGGTATTTCATTGTGGTATTGATTTGCATTTCCATGGTAGCTGTTGATTTTTAGCATCTTTTCCTGTACTTATTGATCATTTATATATTTTCTTTGGAGAAATGTCTATTCAGACTGTTTGCTCATTTAAACATTTTTTTTTAAGTTTTTTAGTTGCTTAATTTTTTTTTTTTTGAGATGGTCGTTCGGTAGCTCAGGATGGAGGGTAGTGGCACAATCACAGCTTACTGCAGCCACGAACTCCAGAGCTCAATTGATTCTCCCACCTAAGCCTCCTGAGTAGCTGGGACTACAAGTGCATACCACCACTCCTGACTCATTTTTTGTAGAAAGGGTTTCACCATGTTGCCCAGGCTGGTCTGGAAATCCTGGGCTCAAACAGTCTCATCTGGGTTGGCCTCCCAGAGTGCTGGGATTACAGGTGTAAGCCACCACACCTGGCCCTTTGCATATTTTTAAATGAGTTTGTGATTTTATTATTCAGTTGTAATAGTTTTTATATTCTAGATACAAATCCTTTATCAAGTAAGTAATTTGCAAAGTTTTTTCCAATTTTATGGATTGTCAATTTTTTGTTAGTGTCTTTTGATTTACAAAGGTTTTTAATTTTAATGAAATGAAATTTCACTTTTTTTTCCTACTGCTTATGCTTTTCTTAGAGCTTAAGAAATCACTGCCTAACTCAAGGTTACAAAGATTTATTCCTCTGTTTGAGAATTTTGCAGTTTTAACTCTTACATTTGAGTTTTTAAAATCAGTGTTATCTCTTGTATATGTTGTGGTTTAAGTATACAGCTTCATTGTTGTGTGTGTGAGTACACAAATGTACCCACACCATTTGTTGAAAAGGCTACTCTTTCCCATTAAAATGTTTTGACCCTTGTCTAGCATCAATGAGCCGTAAATGTATGGACTCTGAGTTCTGTTTTATGGATCTATATGTCTGTCCTCTCGCCAGTAAATGCTGTCTTGATTAGTATAGCTTTGTAGCAAGCTTTGAAATCAGAAAATGTGAGTTCTCAAACTTGTTCTTCTTTTTCAAGATTGTTTTGGCTATTCTTGGTTCTTTGAAATTCCGTATGAATTTTAGAAACAGCTTATTAATTTCTATAAAGAATCCAGGCCGGGCACAGTGGCTCACACCTGTAATCCTAGCACTTTGGGAGACTGAGATGGGTGGACCACCTGAGGTCAAGAGTTCGGGACCAGACTGGCCAACATGGTGAAATGTTGGCCGTTTCTCTACTAAAAGTACAAAAATTAGCCAGGCGTGGTGGCACATGCCTGTAATCCCAGCTACCAGCTACTCGAGCGGCTGAGGTGGGAGAATCACTTGAACCCGGGGAGCGGAGGTTACAGTGAGCTGAGATTGCACCACTTCACTCCAGCCTGGGTGAAAGAGCAAAACTCTGTCTCAAAAAAAAAAAAAAAAAAAAGAATCCAGCTGCTATTCTGATAGATAATGGCTCGTAATCTGTAGAAATTTGGGTAGTATTGCCATCCTAATAATATTCTTCCAATGCATGAACATCATATGTCGTTCCATTTATGTAGGTCTTCAGTTTCTTTCAACAATGTTTTGCAGTTTTCAGATTATAAATTTTATACTTTTTTGGTTAAATTTATTCCTAAGTATTGTGTTTTTTGATGTTATCATAAATGGAATATTTTTCTTGATTTCAGTTTTGGATTGCTTATTGCTATTATATAGAAATGCAATTGATCTGCATCCATATATTGATCTTATATCTCATAATGTTGTTGAACTCATTTATTAGTTTTTATAGCTTTTTGGTATATTCCTTAGGATTTTCCACATACAAGATTATGTCTTCTGCAAATAGAGATAGTTTTGTTTTTTCCTTTTAAATTTGAATGCCTTTTCTTTGTCTTGCCTAATTGTACTGCCTAGAACCTCAGGTACTATGTCGAATAAAATGGCAAGAATGGCCACTTAATCGTAGGGAGAAACATTTCACTTTGTCGTTTGTCAGGTTGGGGAACTGCCCTTCTATTCCTAGTTTGTTGAATGGTGTTTTTTGATGGAATCTCGTTCTTCTTGCCCAGGCTGGAGTGCAGTGGTGCAGTCTTGGCTCACTGCAACCTCCACCTCCTGGGTTCAAGCAATTCTCTTGCCTCAGTCTCCCAAGTAGCTGGGATTATAGGCACCTGCCACCACGCCCGGCTAATTTTTGTATTTTTAGTAGAGATGGGGTTTTACCATGTTGGCCAGGCTGGTCTCAAACTCCTGACCTCAGGTGATCTGCCCACCTTGGCCTCCCAAAGTGCTGGGATTACAGACGTGAGCCACCACGCCTGGCCGAATGTTTTTTTTTATTATGAATGGGTGTTAGATGTTGTGAAACGATTTTTCTGCATCTATAAACATGGTTTGGTGGTTTTTGTCCTCTATTCTACTGATATGGTATATTACATTAATTGAGGTTCAGATGTTTAACCAACCTTGCATTCTTAGAATAAATCCTGTTTGGTGATGGATAACAATTCCCTTTTACACATTACTGGGTACTTTTTTTTTTTTGTAACCCTCTATAGCACACAGGCTTACTAAATTCAGGAAGGGCAAGCAAAAACTCTTTTTACAAGTCTTATAGATTCTTGGAAACAAACAGATTTGACTATTGAATAAAAAATGTTAAAGCATATAAGTGACCAGTTTAGTTTGGAAAATAGCTCAGGCTAGATTGTCATATAAGACTTTTATGAGATAATGTTGAACTTCATAAAGACAAGTGAGTCAAGTGCAGACATAAATAATTGTAATGATAATAATTATTATGATGGTACTAATGTTTTGCCTTGCCTTTGTTTAATAACTTACCCTCTTTTTTTTTTTTAGACAGTGTTTCACTCTCGTCACCCAGGCTGGAGTGCAGTGGCACGATCTTGGCTCACTGCAATCTCTGCCTCCTGGGTTCAAGTAATTCTGCTGTTTCAGCCTCCTGAGTAGCTGGGATTATAGGCACCCGCCACCACACCCAGCTAATTTTTGTGTTTTTAGTAGAGATGGGTTTCACCATGTTGGTTAGGCTGGTCTCGAACTCCTGACCTCAGGTGGTCCTCCCTCCTCGGCCTCCCTAAGTGCTGGGGTTACAGATGTGAGCCACCGCTCCTGCCTTATCCTCTTTTTTTAAGTACCACAATATACATTGACTCTTTGATTATCAAAGCAGTCCTGTAAGGTTGTAAGGTTAGGCACCATTATTCCCATCTGAAAGAGGAAGGAATAGCCTCAGGAAGATTGATTTATTGCTAAAAGGGAAAAATAATTAACAATTATTTATTTGTTTATTTATTTATTATTTTTCGATGTTTTATTTCCATAAGTTTTTGGGGAACAGGTGGTATTTGGTTACATGAGTAAGTTATTTAGTGGTGATTTGTGAGATTTTGGTGCACACATCACCTGAGCAGTATACACTGAACCCAATTTGTGGTCTTTTATCCCTCACTCCCTTCCCACCCTTTCCCCGAGTCCCCAGAGTCCGTTGTGTCATTCATATGCCCTTGCATCCTCATAGCTTAGCTCCCACTTATGAGTGAGAACATACGATGTTTTTTTCCATTCCTGAGTTACTTCACTTAGAATAATAGTCTCCAATCCCATCTAGATTGCTGCAAATGCCATTAATTCATTCATTTTTATGGCTGAGTAGTATTTCATCATATATATATGCCACAGTTTATTTACCCACTCATTGATTGATGGGTGTTTGGGTTAGTTCCACATTTTTGCAATTGCAAATTCTGCTGCTATAAACATGCATGCACAAGTGCCTTTTTTTTGTATAATGACTTCTTTTCCTCTGGGTAGATACCCAGTAGTGGGATTACTGGATCAAATGGTAGTTCTACTTTTAGTTGTTTAAGGAATCTCCACACTGTTTTCCATAGTGGTTGTACTAATTTACATTCCCATCAGCAGTGTAGAAGGGTTCCCTTTTCACCACATCCATGCCAACATCTATTATTTTTTTATTTTATTTTTATTATGGCCAGGAATTAACAATTATTGAAGACTTGTGACTCGCCAGACTTGGCCTATAATGTACATATATGTGTTAGGCCTCAAAACTAGGTATCACTATCCCTGTTTTACAGGAGAGGAAGCTGAACTTCCAGAGTAAATTGACCCTGGATCAGTAACAAGCAAGAGAGGACACTGGGGCCATGCACTGTGATTCATGCTTGTAATCCCAGCACTTTGGGAGGCTAAGGTGGGAGGATTGCTTGAGCCCAGGAGTTTGAGACCAACCTTGGCAATATAGTGTGATGCTGTCTTTACATAAAAACTTAGCTTGGTTTGGTGGCATGCACCTGTGCTCTCAGTTACTTGGGAAGTTGAGGTGGGAGGATCACATGAGCCTAGGAAGTCAAGGTTGCTGTGAGCTGTGATTGCTCCATTGAACTCTAGCCTGGGTGACAGAGTGAGACCTTGTCTCAAAAACAAAAAGGGACATTGTTTTTCTTTTTTTGGTTGTTTTTTTAAATTTGGGGTATTTATATGATATTTTGATACAGCGTACAATATGTAATGATCAAGTTAGAGTAAATGGGATATCTTACCATTTTCCATGTTAAGAATATCCCAAATCTCTTCTAGCCACTTTGAAATATACAATAAATTATTACTTATAGTCACACTACTGTGATATTAAACACTAGAATGTATTCCTTCTATCTAACTGTATTTTGGACCCATTAACCAACCTCTCTTCACATCTGTCCCCCACCCCCTTCTCCTAGCCTCCGGTGACCATCATTCTACTCTCTACCTCCATGAGATCCACTTTTTTAGCTCCCACATATGTGTGAGAACATGCAGTGTTTGTCTTTCTGTGCTTGGCTTATTTCCTTTACCATAATGTACTCCACTTCCATCCACATAGCCACAAATGACAGAATTTCATTATTTTGTATGGTTGAATAATATCCCATTGTATATATCTACCACATTTTCTTTATCCATTCATCTGTCGATGGATACGTTATTGTTAGTTTAATAGGAATAGCATTGAATCTGTAAATTGCTTTGGGCAGTATGGCTTTTTTTTTTTTTTTTCCCCCCAAGACAGAGTTTTGCTCTTGTTGCCTAGGCTGGAGTGCAATGGCGCAATCTCGGCTCACCACAACCTCCTCCTCCAGGGTTCTAGCGATTCTCCTGCCTTAGCCTCCCAAGTAGCTGGGATTACAGGCATGTGCTACCACGCCTGGCTAATTTTTGTATTTTTAGTAGAGACGGAGTTTCACCATGTTGGCCAGGCTGGTCTTGAACTCCTGACCACAGGGGATCCGCCTGCCTTGACCTCCCGAAGTGCTGGGATTACAGGCGTGAGCTACCGCACCTGGCTGGAATGATTTTTAAGTAGGGTTGTAAAATGGTCTGAGTTGATGTGATAGATATCACTTTTTTTTTTTTTTTTTTTTTTTTTTTTGAGACAGTGTCTCTCTCTGTCACCCAGGCTGGAGTGCAGTGGCACAATCTCAGCTCACTGCAACCTCCACCTTCCGGGTTCAAGTGATTCTCATGCCTCCACCTCTCAAATAGCTGGGATTACAGGCTTGTGCCACCACGCCCGGCTAATTTTTGTATTTTTAGTAGGGACAGGGTTTCACCGTGTTGGTCAGGCTGGTCTTGAACTCCTGACCTCAAGTGATCCACCCGCCTAGGCCTCCCAAAAGTGCTGGGATTATAGGCATGAGCCACTGTGCCCGGCCAATAGAGATCACTTTGGCTTCTTTTTGGAGTATGGGGTTATAAGAAGAGGCCCGAGTGGGAACAGGAACACCCATTAGGTGGCTATTGCTGAAGTCTAGACAACAGATATTGACAGTGATTTGTATCCAAGGGGTAGTAATGGAAATTGACAGAAATGGACGATTTGAAGTATATTGCAGTGGTAGAACAGATGGGACTTGATGATAGTTTGATTGGAAGTGGGAATGAGAAAATGACTTTTTTTTATTTTCTTGAGACGGAGTCTCGCTCTGTTGCTCAGGCTGGAATGCAGTGTGCGATCTCGGCTCACTGCAAGCTCTGCCTCCCAGGTTCACGCCATTCTCCTGCCTCAGCCTCCTGAGTAGCTGGGACTACAGGTGCCCGCCACCACGCCTGGCTAATTTTTTGTATTTTTTAGTAGAGACGGGGTTTCACCGTGTTAGCCAGGATGGTCTTGATCTCCTGACCTCATGATCCACCCTCCTCGGCCTCCCAAAGTGCTGGGATTACAGGCTTGAACCACCGCGCCTGGCCTTTTTTTTCTTTGTGAGACAGAGTTTTGCTCTTGTTGCCTAGGTTGAAGTGCAATGATATGATTTCGGCTTTCTGAAACCTCCGCCTCCCGAGTTCAAGTGATTTTCCTGCCTCAGCCTCCCAAGTAGCTGGAATTACAGGCGCCCGCTACCGTGCCCAACTAATTTTTTTGTATTTTTAGTAGAGACGGGTTTTCACCATGTTGACCAGGCTGGTCTTGAACTCCTGACCTCGGGTAATCCACCTGCCTCGGCCTCCCAAAGTGTTGGGATTACAGGCATGAGCCACCGCGCCCGGCTGACTTTGGTTTTTTGACTTGAACAGTTGAGTTGGTGGTAGTTCCATTTATTATTCAGAGGAATACTGATGAGAGAACAGGAGAGGTTATTTTGTTTTGTGAGGAGGACAATTTGAGAATCAAGTTCTGTTTGACCTGCTTAAATTTGAGATGCTTGTTAGACATCCAAGAAAAAAATGTAAGTAGACAGTTGGAGCTTGGTGTTCAGAAGAGATGTTCAAGCTAGAGAAATAAATAGAATATGGAATTCATCAGTGAGTAGTATATTCATCAATTTCAAAAACTTTTTTTTTCACTTTCCTGCTTCTAAGAGATCAGATATGTCGTGTGATCATTGTCAGTCAGGTAGGAATAATAGCATATTTGTCATTTGCTATTGGAATGTGCACAGGCAGACTGCCAGAATCAGACTTTGCAGGATGGATGTCAGCAGCTTGGGGAAAAAATCTGGAGACAATATTGGAGCATTGTTGTAATCCTCAAAAACCCAATGATTTGGAGGGAGAGAGGGCAGAAGCAGTGATTCATACTTGTTATGGACTTTCCTGAAGCAGGAGCCAAAAGTAGTTAGCTTTATATATTGAGACCCCAGCACCATTAGCTTTTAGTTCTTTTTTTTGATGGAGTTTTGCTCTGTTGCCCAGGCTGGGGTGCAGTGGCACGATCTTGGCTCACTGCAACCTCCGCCTCCCAGGTTCAAGCAATTTTCCCGCCTCAGCCTCCTGAGTAGCTGGAATTACAGGTGCATGCCACCATGCCCGGCTAATTTTTGTATTTTTTTTTAGTAGAGACGGGGCTTCACCACGTTGGCCCGGCTGGTCTCAAACTTCTGACCTTGTGATCCACCTTCCTTGGCCTCCCAAAGTGCTGGGATTACAGGCATAAGCCACCATGCCCGGCCTAGCTTTTAGTTCTTTTAAGAAATGCGTTTATGTTTCCAGTAGCCAAGAGAGGACTTTGAATGTTCCCACAGCAAAGAAATAATGTTTACAGTGATAGATATGCTAATTACCATGGTTTGATCATTAAACAATGTATACGCATATTGAAACATTGCATTGTACCACATAGATATGTACAATTATTATGTGTCAGTGAAAAGAAAAAAGAAATGGTACGTAACCAACACTCTATGGCACAGAGGATGATGTGGTGTGAAAAAATACAGACATTCCACAACTCAGAGGAGTTGTACTCTGAATAGAGGGATTGTACTCCGAATATGAAGTTTTAGAAGTACTTTCACCAGTTTATTTTGTTTATATTTACTATTTTATGTTTATAAAATGATATATGATACAAACCTGCCTACATCTAAAACAACTATTTTAATTATTCTAACAATTCTGTTAAAAAGGCATTGTGTTATACACAGTTTATTTATTTGAATAGAGACAAGGTCTCATGTTGACCAGGCTGATCTCGAACTCCTAGTCTCAAGAGATCTGCCCGGCTTGGCCTCCCAAAGTGTTGAGATTACAGGTGTGAGCCACTGTACCTGGCCTGTTATACATAGTTTAGGAGTTTTCACTTAGCAATAATTTTTAAAATGTTATTTCTTAAAGCTGATGGTTATTTGAAAGGAATCCAAAAGTGATGGTAGGAATAGAACTTTGCAAATGAGCAAGTGAAGTGCCATCTTAATTTTCTGATGATTTGTACTAACCAAGTATTTCTATCCCCATATCTCCCTACTTCTTTTTTGTTTTGTTTTGTGTTTTGTTTGTTTGTTTTTAAGGAAAGCCCAGAAGAAAGGACAGTAAACATGAGTTCTATTCAGGTAAATAAATTTACTTTCATCATGTTGAGGGATTTCATATAGCTTAATTTCATCAAGAGAATTTATGCCTTTCCTTGTTTCCAAACCTTAAGCCTGCTGCCTCCACAAAGTCAAAATGAAGTGTTTGCCTTCCAAATTCATTCCAATGACTTTAATGTGAATTTATTGGCACTTATTCTTTCTAGTCTTATCTAGGATATAACTCTTGATAGTTACAGTTGCATATATATAAAGTGTGACTGTAATGAGACTGGTGTAACAAAACCGTACATAGGCCGGGCATTGTGGCTCATGCCTGCAATCCCAGCACTTGGGGAGGTCGAGGCAGAGGATCCCTTGAGGCCTGGATTTCTTTTTTTTTTTTTTTTTTTTTTGAGAAGGAGTCTTGCTCTGTCCCCCAGGCTGGAGTGCGGTGGTGTAATCTCAGCTCACTGCAACCACTGCCTCCTGGGTTCAAGCGATTCTCCTGCCTCAGCCTCCGGAGAAGCTGGGATTACAGGTGTGTACCACCATGCCTGGCTAATTTTTGTTTTTTCAGTAGAGAAGATGTTTCTTCCTGTTGGCCACCTGGTCTCGAACTCCTGACCTCAAGTGATCTACCCGCCTTGGCCTCCCAAAGTGCTGGGATTACGGACATGAGCCCCCGCACCTGGAGTCCTGGAATTTGAGATCATCCTGGGCAATGTAGCAAGACCATGCCTGTACTAAAATTTTAAAAAATTAGCCAGGCATAATGGCTTATGCCTGTGGTCCCAGCTACTCGGGAGGCTGAGGCAGGAGGATTGCTTGAGGCTGGGAAGTCGAGGCTACAGCGAGCTGTGATCACTGCTGCATTCCAGCTTGGGCAACAAACAGAGCAAAACCCTATCTCAAAAAATAAAAAAATAAACCATATATAATTATCTCATTATCAAAAACTGCTATTTACATATTTAATATAGGCAGTAATGTAATAATATCGGCTCCTATGTTATCTCCTAGAGTGTGAGAATGATGACACATTTCCATTGCATAGTACTTAAATTTTTTTGCCAACATAATAAAATGGATGTTTAGCCCTTGGAATTGGGTACTTTCTGGTTTAAATGTTACTTAGTGACTGAGCTCATTTTCCCCCGGAACTAATTTTGATATGTGCATGCAGGATGCTGTAAACTCTTCCTAGGGAAGGAGGAGGAAATAGAGAAAAAGCATAGTAAAATATTTGATAAGTAATTTTCCTTTTTGTGTGCCTGCAGGGAAAGAAATGGAGCTGGTATTTGGACTATTTATTTTCACAGGGGTTACAAGGCTTGAAACTTTTTATAAGAAGTAGTGTTCATCATTCTTCCGTTCCCAGAGCAGAGGGCATAAACTACAACAATCAATATTAAATGAATGTTGACATAAACTGAGCATACTGGACAAAACTCCCTCCTCATTGCTAGAGCAAAATGGCTCATCTTGAGTTCCCATTTTCATTTCACTAACAGATTGCCATCCTCAAGGAGTACTCAGACTGGCCTTCTGTTCATGGCTTAGGAGAGCCTTGGTGTGGCTAACTGATTTTTAAAGATTTAGATTTTTTTTAGCCTACCAGTGAAAAATGGACCCCTTCATCATCAGGCTCTGCCTTCTACCAAATTATACATGAAAAGACACATCCGTTTTGTGGTAGGATTTTTTCACATTTTGGGGTACTATGAGCTGCATTGATGGAAGACAGCAGGCAATATGTGGTGACAGTTAATTCACAGGCATAAACATGCAAAATACTTTGCTGCCTCTGGGGATATTGTCATTTCTCTTACTATGAACAGCAGCACTAGCACCAAGTTAACAGGATGCGACATGTATGACTCTGAAAGCCCTAAGTAGTTGGTAACTTCCTGGGCCTTCAATCATAGCAATTTGATGAGGGAAGGAAGGGAAGAGGATTTGTTGGGTAATCAAGACATTCCTGTATATGTCTGATTTCATGGAACTGCTCTATTTTGTTTGTGTGTATTGTATATGTATATGTGTATGTGTGTGTGTCTGTAGCTTCAGTTTTTAAGTGTTAAGGACTAAATAAACTAACTGAAATTTTACTTTTAGAAGGAATTCTGTAGTTTAAAAAAAAAATCAATAGTAGCTAGAATATCTTGCTGAAAATGTACTATAAAATTTTGCCTGCTGGGCATGGTGGCTTACGCCTGTAATCCCAGCACTTTGGGAGGCCAAGGTGGGTGGATCATGAGGTCAGGAGTTTGAGATGAGGCTGACCAATATGGTAAAACCCCGTCTCTACTAAAAATAGAACCTGGGAGGCGGAGGTTGCAGTGAGCCAAGATTGTGCCACTGCACTCCGGCCTGGGTGACAGAGCGAGACTGTCTCAAAAAAAAAAAAAAAAAAAATTTACCTCAATTTGAGAAGAATCAAGCAGAATTAATTTTTGTCTTTAAGGATGCATACTTGGGGTTCCTTTTTTTCCCCCCCATTAAAAAAAAACAAACCCTAAACTATATTATTGGATGGTGTTCAGACTAGAAATCCCATTCATCCATTGACTCATTTATTGATTCAATAAATATTTATTGAGCTCCTTACTCTGTGCCAGGTACTCTTCTGTGTGCTGGTTATACAGTTGTGACCAATACAAAGTACTTGGGGTTTGTTTTTGTTTTTGTTTTTTGAGATGGAGTCTCGCTCTGTTGCCCAGGCTGGAGTGCAGTGGCATGATCTCGACTCGCTGCAACCTCTACTTTCTGGTTCAAGCGATTCTCCTGCCTCAGCCTCACAAGTAGCTGGGATTACAGGTGCCAGCCACCATGCCCAGCTAATTTTTGTATTTTTAGTAGAGACAGGGTTCCGTCATGTTGATCAGGCTGGTCTCGAACTCTTGATCTCAAGTGATCCACCCGCCTTGGCCTCCCGAAGTGTTGGGATTAGAGGTGTGAGCCATTGCACCCAGCCCAAAGTGCCTGTTTTTATGGAGTGTACATTCCAGTGGAGAAGACAGACAATAACATATATCAAATGCTATAAAGAAAGGGCAGGGAATAGGGATAGAATGTGTTGAATTTTGTCAAATGCTTTTTTTGTGTCTTTTGAGATTATCTAATCTCAATTATTAAAATTATTAAAATTATCTAATCTCAATAATTAAAAGCCCTAATGAAGGGGTTTTGCCCTTCATTCTGTTAACATGATATATCACGTTTACTGATTTATGTATATTGAATCATCTTTGCATCCTGGGATGAATCCCATTGGGACAGAATGTGGAGAGGGTTGAAACTTTAGATAAGATGGTTTAGGAAAGCCTGTTTGAAGAGATGACATATGCAGAGGCCCCAATGAAGGAAGCTTATGAACCATATAAATATTTGGGGAAAGAGCATTCTGGACAAAGGTAAAAAACAAGTGAAAAGGCCCTAAAATGTTAACTTACTTGGCATGTTTGAGGAATAACAAAGAGGCCAGTAAGGTTACAGCATAGTGATTAAGAGAGAAGAATGGTAAGAAGTGACATAAGGAAGAAAGCCAGGTCCTTATAGCCTGGCGTGGATGTGTAAATGGGAAGCAATTCGATTGAGAAGAGGAGTGACATAATTTGATTTACCTTTATGAAATATGGAGCTACAATGCTAAGGTTAGAGTGAAGAAGATCAAAGAAAAGCAGAGACTGGTTAGGTTATTATAGTGTTCTAGGTAACAGTTTTGGACTAGTGTGATAAATGTTGAGGTGGGAGGGGTTAGAGGTTGGATTCAGACTCTATTTTGTAAATAGAGAAGATAATGTCTGCTGATAGCTTGGATATGAGGAGGAAGAAGGAGAGGAGTAAAGGATGACTCAGATTTTTGACCTGTCAATTGGGTGAACTCTGAAATTCTGAGAAGTATACTGGAGAAGGGACAGGTTTGGAGGAATGTGGAATCAAATTCTGTTTTGGCTATGTTAGGTTGGAAATGCTGTGTAGGCAATTGGATATCCAAGTCTGGACTTCAGAGTACAATTTGGGACTGGAAAATTAATTTGAGAGTCATTAGGGAATAACCATGACTTTGGATGAGATCACCTAGTACATCTAGAGAAGAGAAGGTGGCAAAAGACAGAGACCTAAGGTATGCCAGCATTGAGACGCGGAGAAGAAGAGGAACCAGTAAAACACTGAGAAGGACCCACCAGTGACCTAGAAGAAAAATCAGGAGGCTGGTATTCTGGAAGCCACCAGAAGAAAATGTTTCACAAAAGGAAGGTAGTATTGAATGGTGTGGAATGTTGCCTGTATACCTGGAAAAAAGCAACTTCGGCTGCTTTTTTAAGTAAATGTGATAGTTTGTACTGCAAATAACTTTCCATATTGCTTTTCAATCATGATATTTTGGTTCTTAAGATCATGTAGAACTTTCCATTGTGAGAAGGAATTTGATTATTTTATCATTAAACTTTTATAAACTTAAATGTATGAAAAATAATTTTTCCCTTAGGTTTGTCTTTTTGTTCAATAATGATTCCCTGGGTATCTTTTTTCCCCCACAAATAAAATACTTAGATATACCTGGATACCTTATTTTGTGCATATTTCTCTTTTAACTTGTTTTTGTTTGTTTGTTTTTGTTGTTGTTGTTGAGATGGACTCTCACTCTGTCACCAGGCTGGAGTGCAGCTGTGTGATCTCAGCTTACTGCAACCTCTGCCTCCTGGGTTCAAGCGATTCTCCTGCCTCAGCCTCCTGAGTAGCTGGGACTACAGGCACGTGCCACCATGCCCAGCTAATTTTTGTATTTTTGGTAGAGATGGGGTTTCATCATGTTGGCCAGGATGGTCTTGATCTCTTGACCTTGGGACCCACCCATCTCGGCCTCCTGAAGGTGCTGGGATTACAAGCATGAGCCACCACTCCCAGCCCACTTTTAGTTTTTTAACTCACTTAAGATTATATGGCAGTGCAAATAAGCCAAATATAGTTATCTGAAAAAATATTTTTTGAAGATTCTTCATGGCAAAAACCGTTAATAGTTAAATAAAGAATAGCTATTTTGCCTTGGTACAAAACATGTCGAGAAGATAAAAGAAATGGAAAATTTGGTTTATTATTGCAGTTGTAAAAAAGTATTTTCTTTACCCAGTGTTTGTGTAGAAATGGTGACATTATTAATATTGACCTAATGTTCAATATTAAAGAATACTAAAGTTGCTATTAGAGTTCTAACTTTTTTTTCCTTTTTTTTTTTTTTTTTTTATTTTGAAACGGAGTCTTACTCTGTCACCAGGCTGGAGTGCAGTGGCACGATCTCGGCTCACTGCAACCTCTGACCCTGGTTCAAGTGATTCTCCCGCCTCAGCCTCCTAAAGCTGGGATTACAGGCACATGCCACCACACCCAGCTAATTTTTGTGTTTTTAGTAGAGATGGGGTTCCACCATGTTGGCCAGGATGGTCTCAATCTCATGACCTTGTGATCTGCCCGCCTTGGCCTCCCAAAGTGCTGGGATTACAGGCGTGAGCCACCGCACCAGCCCATTTTTTTCCTTTTTATTATACTTCCTCCTTCCTTTTGATCTTGGGGTTGATCTGGAAAGAAAAGTAAGTCTATGGTGTCACACATAACTTTTATTAGCATAGTAGAATTGTTTACTAGAAAAGTTATTCTCTGTAATTCTTACTGAGATAATTTGCATTTATTATAATTTACCTTCATGGGCAAACAGATTGCTTGAGCCTTTTTGGACAAAATGCAAAAAGTATGAATGAATGAGCACATATTTAATAGACTGACATCCTGGCCATTTATGAGTACTCCAGCCTTGGATATAATGACACCTACGAAATTGAACAGGACTGATTTTTTTGCGTTGTATGTTGCCCTTGCATCCGTTTGTATGCAACTTACTGTTACCTGGGGTAATGAGGTTAAACATAGTATATAATTTTTTAAAATTAACCATTAATTCCAGCTTTTAAAAATTAGAAATGAATCATTTTTGCACTTATAATCAGCTTCATGGACTAAGTTAAATTCCCAAACTTGATTACCACTTTCTGCATAATCAATTGAAAATTGGAATGTGGGGGACCTCTGGGTGGCACTGTGAAGAATTCAGTGGAACTTCTCAGAGAAATACCTGTTTCATTGGTTAAAATTAGCAAAGGCAATCATTCAAAGTATCTGGAGAGTGATCAGAAGATTCACAAAATTGAAATTCAATTTATTCAAAATTGACAGAACTCAATAATAGTGGAGGTCATAACAACTGAACTAGAGACTGCACTCATTTTCCTACCCAAATTCATGTTGCAGAAGAGCTATTGTTATGCAAGAAGTATTCCAGTGGGCATGGTCCAAAGTAGAACTCCCATCTCCTCCAGATACTGCTCCATAATACAGAGGCTCTGCCAAGGGAGGGAGTCAGTGCAAGCCTTAAAAACTGGCAAGACCCTGGCCCTTCCTGAGAGGCCTGACTTTATTTGGCCTGTGGAGCAACTTATGACTAAGAATTGCCCAAAAGAATAGGATAACCAGTTAGCAATATGTGGAGACTAACAGCATGGTACAATACCTGTAGAGGAAGACGAGCCAGAGGTTTAAAAGGGAGATCAGGAAAAAAGCAAAGGAGGCCTTGCTAAAATCATGGTCATACTTGGTGATATGGAAAAGTACACATACATAAATCTGCATTCTCTCAGAAGCAACTGAAGAAGGCATTGCTTTGCTATTAGTTCCTGACTAAATGTGAGACAAAATTATAAACTCCTTGAAGTGTGAAAGCAGTCTCCAAGCTACAGAGCAAACAGTAAAGAATGGAAACCTTACTGGGGCCGGGCATGGTGGCTCATGCCTGTAATCCCAGCACTTTGGGAGGCTGAGGCAGGTGGATCACTTGAGGCCAGGAGTTTGAGACCAGCCTAGCTAACATGGCGAAACCCCATCTCGACTAAAAATGCAAAAATTAGCTGAGCGTGGTGGTGTGTGCCTGTAATCCCAGCTACTAGGGAGGCTGAGGCAGGAGAATTGCTTGAACCCAGGAGGTGGAAGTTGCAGTGAGCCGAGATTGCCCACTGCACTCCAGCCTGACTTGCTCCAGAGCAAGACTGTCTCAAAAACAAAACATAACAAAAAATCTTATTGACTCAAGGGGCTTAAGCACAACTTCTGATCTCTCAGTGACTGACTGCTAAACTGTACTGACCTAAGGATGACCCTTAGGAAGCCAGATTTAAGGATAAAAACAAATTAACAAAAGATCTAAATGGGGTCATTAGAGGCTATACACTGGGGGAATGGACTTCACAGGATTAGTCTAGCCACATCACCAAATAAGTGAACAAACAACAGCGACAAATCCTCGAGTAGAGAGTATCATTATCCAGAGCTACAACAGTGTAGTACCTAAAGTGTTCAGTGCAGTAAAAATGAGACGTGCAAAGAAATAAGAACATGTGATTCATACACAGGAAAAAAGACTAGAAATTACCTTGATGAGGACCAGATATTGAACTTAGTGAACAATGACTTCAAAGCAGCTATTATAAGGAGCTTCAAAGAAATTAAAGAAACTGTTTAAATAATTAAAGGGAGATATGATGACAATGACTATATCAATAAAGTATAGAATACACACATACACCAATTCTATATACAGAAATGGAAATTCTGGACTTGGAAAAAAGTGAAGAAAAATAAATGGAGCCTTAGAGAAATGTGGGACACAAATACGCTCATAATGGGAATACCAGAAGAGGAGAGAAGGGGACAGAAAAAATATTTAAGCAAATAATGGCTAATAATGCCCCAAACTTGATGAAAAACTATCTACACATCCCACAAGCTCAAGGAAATATAAGCAAATCAAATCCGGCAATATACAGTCATGTACCACCACATAACATCTTGATCGATGATTGACAACATGTATGATGGTGGTCCCATAAGATTATAGTGCAGCTGAAATGTTCCCATCACCTAGTGATGTCATAGTGCAACGTGTTACATGTTTGTGGTGATGCTGGTGTAAACAAACCTGTGTTGCCACTCACATAAAAACAGCATATACAGTTACGTACAGTAGATAATACTTGATGAGAATGTATTGAGCGTTTTTAGCATGAAGGGCTGTTGAATTTTGTCAAAAGCCTTTTCTGCATCTATTGAGATAATCATGTGGTTCTTGTCTTTGGTTCTGTTTATATGCTGGATTACGTTTATTGATTTGCGAATGTTGAACCAGCCTTGCATCCCAGGGATGAAGCCCACTTGATCATGGTAGATAAGCTTTTGGATGTGCTGCTGAATCCGGTTTGCCAGTATTTTATTGAGGATTTTTGCATCGATGTTCATCAGTGATACTGGTCTAAAATTCACTTTTTTTGTTGTGTCTCTGTCAGGCTTTGGTATCAGGATGATGTTGGCCTCATAAAATGAGTTAGGGAGGATTCCCTCTTTTTCTATTGATTGGAATAGTTTCAGAAGGAATGGTACCAGCTCCTCTTTGTACCTCTGGTAGAATTCAGCTGTGAATCCATCTGGTCCTGGACTTTTTTTGGTGGGTAGGCTATTAATTGTTGCCTCAATTTCAGAGCCTGCTATTGATCTATTCAGGGATTCAACTTCTTCCTGGTTTAGTCTTGGGAGAGTGTAAGTGTCCAGGAAATTATCCATTTCTTCTAGATTTTCTAGTTGATTTGCGTAGAGGTGTTTATAGTATTCTCTGATGGTAGTTTGTATTTCTGTGGGGTCGGTGGTGATATCCCCTTTATCATTTTTTATTGCGTCTATTTGATTCCTCTCTCTTTTCTTCTTTATTAGCCTTGCTAGCGGTCTGTCAATTTTGTTGATCTTTTCAAAAAACCAACTCCTGGATTCATTGATTTTTTGGAGGGTTTTTTGTGTCTCTATCTCCTTCAGTTCTGCTCTGATCTTAGTTATTTCTTGCCTTCTGCTAGCTTTTGAATGTGTTTGCTCTTGCCTCTCTAGTTCTTTTAATTGTGATGTTAGAGTGTCAATTTTAGATCTTTCCTGCTTTCTCTTGTGGGCATTTAGTGCTATAAATTTCCCTCTACACACTGCTTTAAATGTGTCCCAGAGATTCTGGTATGTTGTATCTTTGTTCTCATTGGTTTCAAAGAACATCTTTATTTCTGCTTTCATTTCGTTATGTACCCAGTAGTCATTCAGGAGCAGGTTGTTCAGTTTCCATGTAGTTGAGCAGTTTTGATTGAGTTTCTTAGTCCTGAGTTCTAGTTTGATTGCACTGTGGTCTGAGAGACAGTTTGTTAAAATTTCTGTTCTTTTACATTTGCTGAGGAGTGCTTTACTTCCAATTATGTGGTCAATTTTGGAATAAGTGCGATGTGGTGCTGAGAAGAATGTATATTCTGTTGATTTGGGGTGGAGAGTTCTATAGATGTCTATTAGGCCTGCTTGGTGCAGAGATGAGTTCAATTCCTGGATATCCTTGTTAACTTTCTGTCTCGTTGATCTGTCTAATGTTGACAGCGGAGTGTTGAAGTCTCCCATTATTATTGTATGGGGGTCTAAGTCTCTTTGTAAGTCTCTAAGGACTTGCTTTATGAATCTGGGTGCTCCTGTATTGGGTGCATATATATATTTAGGAGAGTTAGCTCTTCCTGTTGAATTGATCCCTTTACCATTATGTGATGGCCTTCTTTGTCTCTTTTGATCTTTGATGGTTTAAAGTCTGTTTTATCAGAGAGTAGGATTGCAACGCCAGCTTTTTTTTATTCTCCATTTGCTTGGTAGATCTTCCTCCATCCCTTTATTTTGAGCCTATGTATGTCTCTGCATGTGAGATGGGTCTCCTGAATACAGCAGACTGATGGTTCTTGACTCTTTATCCAGTTTGCCAGTCTGTGTCTTTTAATTGGAGCATTTAGTCCATTAACATTTAAGGTTAATATTGTTATGTGTGAACTTGATCCTGCCATTATGATATTAACTGGTTGTTTTGCTCGTTAGTTGATGCAGTTTCTTCCTAGCCTCGATGGTCTTTACATTTTGGCATGTTTTTGCAATGGCTGGTACCGGTTGTTCCTTTCCATGTTTAGGGCTTCCTTCAGGGTCTCTTGTAAGGCAGGCCTGGTGGTGACAAAATCTCTAAGCATTTGCTTATCTGTAAAGGATTTTATTTCTCCTTCACTTATGAAACTTAGTTTGGCTGGATATGAAATTCTGGGTTGAAAATTCTTTTCTTTAAGAACGTTGAATATTGGCCCCCACTCTCTTCTGGCTTGTAGAGTTTCTGCCGAGAGATCTGCTGTTAGTCTGATGGGCTTCTCTTTGTGGGTAACCCGACCTTTCTCTCTGGCTGCCCTTAAGATTTTTTCCTTCATTTCAACTTTGGTGAATCTGGCAATTATGTGTCTTGGCGTTGCTTTTCTGGAGGAGTATCTTTGTGGCGTTCTCTGTATTTCCTGAATTTGAATGTTGGCCTGCCCTGCTAGGTTGGGGAAATTCTCCTGGATGATATCCAGAAGAGTGTTTTCCAACTTGGTTCCATTTTCCCCCTCACTTTCAGGCACCCCAATCAGACGTAGATTTGGTCTTTTTACATAATCCCATACTTCTTGCAGACTTTGTTCATTTCTTTTTCTTCTTTTTTCTTTTGGTTTCTCTTCTTGCTTCATTTCATTCATTTGATTCTCAATCGCTGATACTCTTTCTTCCAGTTGATCGAGTCGGTTACTGAAGCTTGTGCATTTATCACGTATTTTTCGTGTCATGGTTTTCATCTCTGTCATTTCGTTTATGACCTTCTCTGCATTGATTAGTCTAGCTGTCAATTCTTCCACTCTTTTATCAAGATTTTTAGTTTCTTTGCGCTGGGTACGTAATTCCTCCTTTAGCTCTGAGAAGTTTGATGGACTGAAGCCTTCTTCTGTCATCTCATCAAAGTCATTCTCTGACCAGCTTTGATCCGTTGCTGGTGATGGGCTGCGCTCCTTTGCAGGGGGAGATGCGCTCTTATTTTTTGAATTTCCAGCTTTTCTGCCCTGCTTTTTCCCCATCTTTGTGGTTTTATCTGTCTCTGGTCTTTGATGATGGTGACGTACTGATGGGGTTTTGGTATAGGTGTCCTTCCTGTTTGATAGTTTTCCTTCTGACAGTCAGGACCCTCAGCTATAGGTCTGTTGGAGATTGCTTGAGGTCCACTCCAGACCCTGTTTGCCTGGGTATCAGCAGCAGAGGTTGCAGAAGATAGAATATTGCTGAACAGCGAGTGTACCTGTCTGATTCTTACTTTGGAAGCTTCCTCTCAGGGGTGTACTCCACCCTGTGAGGTGTGGGGTGTCAGACTGCCCCTAGTGGGGGATGTCCCCCAGTTAGGCTACTCAGGGGTCAGGGACCCACTTGAGCAGGCAGTCTGTCCCTTCTCAGATCTCAACCACCATGTTGGGAGATCCACTGCTCTCTTCAAAGCTGTCAGACAGAAACGTTCGCATCTGCACAGGCCTCTGCTGCTTCCCCTGTTGTTGTTTAGCTGTGCCCTGTCCCCAGAGGTGGAGTCTACAGAGACAGGCAGGTTTCCTTGAGCTGCTGTGAGCTCCACCCAGTTCGAGCTTCCCAGCGGCTTTGTTTACCTACTTAAGCCTCAGCAATGGCGGGCGCCCCTCCCCCAGCCTCGCTGCTGCCTTGTGGTTAGATCGCCACAGATTGCTGTGTTAGCAATGAGGGAGGCTCCGTGGGCGTGGGACCCTCCTGGCCAGGTGTGGGATATATTCTCCTGGTGTGCCAGTTGGCTTAAAGCGCAGTATTGGGGTGGGAGTTGCCCGATTTTCCAGGTGTTGTGTGTCTCAGTTCCCCTCGCCAGGAAAAGGGATTCCCTTCCCCCTTGCGCTTCTCAGGTGAGGCGATGCCTCGCCCTGCTTCAGCTCTCGCTGCTCAGGCTGCAGCAGCTGACCAGCACCGATTGTCCGGCACTCCCTAGTGAGATGACCGCAGCACCTCAGTTGAAAATGCAGAAATCACCGGTCTTCTGTGTCGCTCGTGCTGGGAGTTGGAGACTGGAGCTGTTCCTATTCGGCCATCTTGCTCCGCCCCCCCGCAATGTGTGTTCTAAGTGTTATTACGAAAGAGTAAAAAAGTGAAAAATTTTAAGTATATAAAGTAAAAGTCACAGTAAGCTAAGGCTAATTTATTGAAGAAAAGCTTTTTATAGATTTAGCCTAAGTGTACAGTGTTTATAAGGTCTACAGTATTGTTCAGTAATGTCCTAGGCATTCACAGTCACTCACTGATTCACCCAGAGCAACTTCTAGTCCTGTAAATTTCATTCATGTTAAGTGCTCTATAGAGGTGTACTGCTTTGTACCTTTTATATTGTATTTTTACTGTACTTTTTCTGTGTTTAGATACACAAATACATTGTGTTTCAGTTGCCTACAGTATTCTATTCAGTACAGTAACATGCTGTTCATATTTGTAGCCAAGGAGTAATAGGTTATGCCATAGACTTGTGTAAGTATACTCGTATGATGTTCATACAATAAAATCACTTAACACATTTCTCAGGACATGGCACTGTTGTTCAGAGATGCAGGACTACATAAAAAGGATTATACTTCATGACAAACTGGGATTTATCCCAGGAATGCAAGGTTGATTTAACATCCAAAAGGTAGTTAATATCATACACCATATCAAAACATTGTTTTAGTAGACAGTCTAATAAATGCAAATATATCCTATGTTCATAGATTAGAAGACAATATTGTTAAGATAGCAATACACCCCAAACTGATCTACATTTCCAATGCGGTCTTTTTTTTTTTTTTTTTTTTTTGGAGATAGGGTCTTGCTCCGTTGCCCAGGGTAGAGTGCAGTGGTGCAGTCATGCCTCACTGTATTCTCAGCCTGGGCACAAACAAGCCTCCCACCTCAGCCTCCCAAGTAGCTGGGACTGCAGGCATGTGTCATCATGCCCAGCTTATTTTTGTATTTTTTGTAAAGACAGGGTTTTGCCGTGTTGCCCAGGCTGGTCTTGAACTCCTGGGCTCAAGCAGTTTGCGTGCCTCAGACTCCCAGAGTTCTGGGATTACAGATGTGAGCCACTGCACCTGGCCTCCAATGCAGTCTCTTGATATCTCATCTGGCATTTTACAGAAGTTGACAAGGTGAACCAAAAATTCAAACAGAACTGAGGGACCGACCCCAGAACAATATTATTTCAATAATCAAAACAATATTGAAAAAACTTGGAAAACTCAATTTCTCGATTTCAAAGACCACAATGGTGTATTAATCAAGATAGTGTGATACTGGCATAAGGGTAGACATAGGTCAATGGGATGAAATTGAGAGTTGAGGAATAAACTCATACATTTAGGGCCAATGTGATTTTCCACAAGGAGCCAACACAGTTCAATGGGAAGAATAGTCCCCCATTGTACTGGAACAATACAATACTTGAAAAGATTATAAAACAAGTTTTTAAATGAAAAGACTACAGTATTTCATTATGGTACTGTGACAACTGAGTATCTCCATGCAGAAGAATCCAGTTGGGCCTCTGTGTCACACCATATGTAAAAATTAAAATGGATTTTAAAACCTAAATATAAAGCCCCAAACCAGAAAACTTTTTTATTTTTTATTTTTGGAGACAAGGTGACACTCTCACCCGGGCTGGAGGGCAGTGGCGCAAACACGGCTCATTGCAGCCTTGACCTTCCAGGCTCACGCAATCCTGCTTCAGCCTCCTGAGCATCTGGGACCACAGGCATGCACCACCATGCCTGGCTAAATTTTTGAGTTTTTGTAGAAACTGAGTCTGTGGCTCAGACTGGTCTCAAACTCCTGGGCCCAAACAGTCCTCCCACCTCAGCTTCTCAAAGTGCTGGGATTACAGGTGTGTGCCACTATGCCTGGCCTTATAAAACTTTTAGATAAAACATAGGAGTATATCTGTGACATGGGGTGACATGGGGTTGGGCAGTGATATCTTAGCTATGACAGCAAAGGCATACATAACAGAAAAAAGTGAACTTTATCATAGCCAAAAACATTTGTGCTTCAAATGACACCATTAAGTGAGATGGAAACAAAATGAGAGGAAATATTTGCAAATCATATACCTGATAAAATTTTATTCCAAATATATAAATAAATAATGATGACCCAATTAAAAAATGGCCCAAAGATCTGAATATTTCTCCCCAGGAAGATATGCGAATGGATAATAAGAACATGGAACAATGCTGAACATTATGAGTCATTAGGTAAATTCAAATCAAAACCACAATGGTGTACACCGTCATACCCTGTAGGATAGACAGGCATAATAAGACAGACAATAACTAGTGTTGGGGGACGCGGAGGAATTGAAATAGTCATACATTGCTGGTTGGAATGTAAATGTTGCAGCCAGTTTGGAATAGAGTTTGGTAGTTACTCAAAATTTCAAACATAGAGTAGTCATATGAGCCTGCAGTTCCACTGGGTGTATCCCCAAGAGAAATGAAACTATGTCCCCACAAAAGCTTGAACACAGATTGTTCATGCAGCATTATTTTTAATAGCCAAAAGGTGAAATAATGCAAATATCCAGCTGATGAATGAGTAAAGTATGCTATACCCATTTAACAGAATACTATTTGGCAGGAAAAAAAAAAAAAACATATATTATGACATGGACAAAGCTCAAAGACACTATGCTATATGAAATAATCCAATCACAAAACACATATTTTATGGTTCTATTTATATGAAAATATCCACAATATGTAAATGTATAAAGACTTAAGTAGTTGCCCAGGGCTGATTGGGATAGTTGGCCGGTAATGGGGAGTGACTCTTAACGGATGAGACATTTCTTTTTGAGGTAATGAAAATGTTTTGCCGGGCGCAGTGGCTCACGCCTTTAATCCCAGCACTTTAGGAGACCGAGGCGGGTGGATCACGAGGGTCAGGAGATCGAGACCATCCTATCTAACACGGTGAAACCCTGTCTCTACTAAAAATACAAAAACTTAGCCAGGCGTGGTGGCGGGCGCCTGTAGTCCCAGCTACTCGGGAGGCTGAGGCAGGAGAATGGCGTGAACCTGGGAGGCGGAGCTTGCAGTGAGCCAAGATCGCACCACTGCACTCCAGCCTGGGCGACAGAGTGAGACTCCGTCTCAAAAAAAAAAAAAAAAAAAAAAAAGTTTTAAACTATGTAAATACAAAAACCACTGAATTGTACATTTTAGATGGATAAATTGTGATATAAATTATATCAATGTTTAAAAATGTATAAGGACTATTTAAGTCCTTTGGAAATGGATGAGATGAGTAATCTTAAAGATCTTATATTTGCATAGTGATCATCTTAATTATATAATAATACATTTAGAAAAATTATACTCATAAAATCATTATTTGCTTATCTTCTGTCCCTGACCACTTCCAGTCCAGGAAGTTAGGAATATGCAAAGACAATTGTATATGATCATTGTGCACCTATTAAGTAGCTGTAGGAATTTTTTTGGGGGGATGGAGTCTCGCTTTGTTGCCAGGCTGGAGTGCAGTGGTGTGACCTCCGCTCACTGCAACCTCCACCTCCCGGGTTCAAGTGATTCTCCTGCCTCAGCCTCCCGAGTAGCTGGGACTACAGGCATGCTCCATCATACCTAGCTAATTTTTGTATTTTTAGTAGAGATGGGGTTTCACCATGTTGGCCAGGATGGTCTTGATCTCCTGACCTCGTGATCTGCCCACCTAGGCCTCCCAAAGTGCTGGGATTACAGCGTGAGCCACCGCGCCTGGCCTCTTTTTTTTTTTTTTTTTTTTTTTTTTTTAAGGCAGGGTCTCACTCTGTCACCCAGGCTGGAGTGCAGTGGTGTGATCTCAACTCACTGCAGCCTCTATCTCCTGGGCTCAAGTGATACTTCCACCTCAGCCTCTCAAGTAGCTGGGACTAAAGGCATACAGAATTTCCACAGTTCTGAATGAGGATGCAACCAGAGTGATGACGTTTTAAATAGATTTGGGAAGCTTTCTCATGTGTTTAAATGGTAATTTATGTAGATAAATGTATTAATCTAAGCACAATCAGAAATGACAAAGATGACATTACAACGAATCCCATAGAAATACAAAAGATCCTCAGGGACCATTATGAACACCTCTATGCACATGAACAAGAAAAGCTAGACGAAATGGATAAATTACTGAAAACACAACCTCCCAAAATTGAATTCAGAAAGAAATTAAAACCCTGAACAGACCAATATCAAGTTCCAAAATTGAATCTGTTATAAAACATCTACCAACCAAAAAAAATCCTGGACCAGATAGATTCACAGCCAAATTCTATCAGACAAACGTCTAATATCCCGAATCTATAAGGAACTTAAGCAAAAAACAACCCCATTAAAAATGGGCGAAAAAAACATGAACAGATGCTTCTCAAAAGAAGACATACAAGTGGCCAGAAAACATATGAAAAAATGCTCAACATCACTAGTCATCAGAGAAGTGCAGATCAAAACTACAAAGAGATACCATGTCACACCAGTTGGAATGACTATTATAAAAAAGTCGAAAAACAATAGATGTTACTGAGACTGCAGAGAAAAGGGAATGCTTATACACTGTTGGTGGGAATATAAATTAGTTCACTAACTGTGGAAATTAGTTTAGAGATTTCTCAAGGAACTTAAAACCATTTGACCTAGCAATTCATTTGACCTAGCAATCCCATGACTGGGTGTATCTATATCTATCTATATCTATATCCATATCTATATCTCCCATGAGATACCATTTGACGTAGCAATCCCATGACTGGGTATATATTCAAAAGAAAATAAATTATTCTACCAAAAAAACACATGCACTCTTGTGTTCATTGCAGCACTATTCACAATGGCAAAATATGAAATCAACCTAGGTGACCATCAGTGGTGGATTGGATAAAGAAAATATGGCACATACATACCATGGAATACTACATAGCCGTAAAAGACAACTTTATATCCTTTGCAGCAACATAGATACAGCTGGAGACCATTATTCTTAGCAAATTAATGCAGGAACAGAAAACCAAATACCACGTGTTCGCCCTTATAAGTGGGAGCTAAACATTCTGTACTCGTGGACATAAAGATGGCGACTGGGGACTACTAGAGGAGGGAGGGAGGGAGGGGACCAAGAGTTGAAAAACTATTGGGTACTATGCTCAGTACCTGGGTGATGGGGTCAATCATACCCCAAACCTCAGCATCACACAATATACCCAGGTAAAAAACTTGCACATGTACCACCTGAATGTAAAATAAAAGTTGAAATTTTAGGCCGGGTGCAGTGGCTCACGCCTGTAATCCCAGCACTTTGGGAGGCCAAGTCGGGCGGATCACCTGAGGTAAGGAATTTGAGACCAGCCTGACCAACATGGAGAAACCCCATCTCTACTAAAAATACAAAATTAGCCGGGCATGGTGGCACATGCCTATAATCCCAGCTACTCGGGAGGCTGAGGCAGGAGAATCACTTGAACCCAGGAGGCGGAGGTTGCGGTGAGCCAAGATCACGCCATTGCACTCCAGCCTGGGCAACAGGAACAAAACTCCGTCTCAAAAAAAAAAAAAAAAGTTGAAATATTTTTAAAAATTTATTAATCTATTTAATTTCAGGTGAGGATTGTAACAATTAGGCTATTTCAATAACTTAATCCCATTTTTAAGATACTCTGTGTGAAAAAATCTTAGCAATGTTTAGAATCCCATGTTATTGCTTTACTCTGTTCTTTTTAATTTACATAGATCTACCACCTAACCCTACTGTATATTTACCCCACTATAAGGAAGTAAGAATTCTACCTCTGCAACTTAGCCTCTACAGTTGCAGGGAAAGCTAAAGTAAAGAAAATGATCCTACTACTTCCATGGATGGGAAGAAAGAAAATAAGAAAGAAAATGAGCACGTTGTGCTGAATGGGGAGTTAGAATAAAATTGTAGTTTCTTGTCCTAACTTCAAATACTATTCACCTTGTGTTTGGAAATGAATTGAGCTGAAGGAAAGAGGTGAAGGATTCTTGGACTATAACTTAGCTCCTAGAGGTTGGACAGTAATTGAGCCTTTCTAGTATCTATACTTCTATTTTTAATTGATGCATAATATTTGTACAAATTTATGGGGTGCATGGGATACATTATTACATGTATAGACTGTATAATGATCAAGTCAGGGTACTTGGGATGTCTAACACCTTGAGTATTTATTATTTCTGTGTTGGAAACATTTCAAGTCCTCTATTCTAGCTATCAAAATATACAATACATTGTTAACTATAGTTACCCTCTTGTGCTGTCAAGCATTAGAGCTTATTCCTTCTATCTAACTGAATGTACTCATTAACTAATCACTCTTTATCCTCCCCCAACTCCCACCAAACCCACACCCTTTCCAGCCTTTGGTATCTATCATTCTATTCTCTACCTCCATAAGGTCAGCTTTATTAGCTCTCACATATGAGTGAGAATATGTGATATTTGTTTTTGTGTGCCTGGCTTATTTCACTTAACATAATGACCTCTAGTTCCATCCATGTTGCTTCAAATGACAAGATTTTATTCTTTTATAGATTATAGTATTTCATTGTATGTGTGTATGTATGTGCATTTTTAATCCATTATTCCATGGATAGGCACTGAGGTTTATTCCATGTCTTTCTATTGTGAATAGTGCTGCAGTAAGCTCACAAGTGTCCCTTTGATATACTGATCTATTTTCCTTTGGATAAATACAGAGTAGTGGGATTCCTGGAACATATGGTAGTTCTATTTTTAGTTTTTTGAACCTCCCATACTGTTCTCCGTGGTGGCTATACTAATTTACAATCCCACCAACAGAGTATAAGCATTCCCTTCACACCCTTGCCAGCATGTTATTTTTTATTTTTCATAGCCATTCTAACTGGGGTGAGATGATATCTTGTTATAGTTTTGATTTGCATTCCCTGATGATTAGTGATGTTCAGCATTTTTATTCATATACCTACTGGGAAATTGTGTGTATTCTTTTGAGAACTGTCTATTCATGTCCTTTGCTCACTTTTTAATGGGTTTGTTTTAATAAGCCTCTCCAGGTTCCCAGCTGATCCCAGGTAGCAGGCTGCTTCGCTTCCCTCTCCTTCCTCTCTTTAGGTGTTTCCTGTCACTTCTCTAATTCCAGTGTTCTCTGTTAAATGATCTGTTAGAAATATGATTATCTACTTGCTACTTTGTAAGTTGTTTGAGTTCCTTGTATATTGGGGATATTGGTTCTTTGTAGGATGACTCATTTGCACATATTTTCTTCAGTTCAATGATGTTACTCTGTTGGTTGTTTCCTTTACTGTGCAAAAGGTTTTTATTTATATAGTCCCATTTGTCTGTTTTTGTTTCTGTGCTTTCGAGGTCTTAGCCATAAGTGATTTGCATAGACCAATGTTTTATAATTTTAGGTCTTATGTTTCAGTCGTTACCATGCTGAGTTGATTTAGTATATGGTGATGTTTGTGATTTCCTCAGTGGCTTAGGATGCTATTATTGGTGGAGGCTGTGGTGAAGTTTTCCTGGGGACAGGGACACCACATGGGCCTGTCCTTGGTCCCTTGATTCCAGTGGCGGGCTGAATGTACCTGTCCTTGGGTCTCAGCGTGGTGTATGTTGATACCAGTGTTATTTTAGATCTGGGGGGTGGCTGTCTTTTGGGCTCCTAGGTGGCTTGCTTGGGTGCCAATAGTGGCAGTGGCAAGCTGGGAAGGTGGGTAGGTTTTTGGGCCCCTGGATGCAGGTATGGTGTGGGCAATGATAGTTGCAGTGGTGGTACAAGCCTTTTGCTCCCAAGCTATCCACACTGGTATTTATGATGGCTGTAATGGGTTATACAAGATAGTCCTGAGGCCTGCAAGTGGCATGTGCGCGTGAGTACCAGCTGCAGGTGGGTACCTGCAGTGGCAGGTTGGGTGGGCCCAACCTCAGGCCTTCAAGATGAATGCCCATGTGCCACCAGTGGTGGTCTTTGCTGGGCAGCCTCTAGGCCCTTGGATGGCATGGTAGGTCACAGCGAGGGTTAAGCCAGGCTGGGTGGACCTGTCCTCAGTTCCCCAGGTGGTGCATTTAGGCATTGGCTGTGTTAGGTAGACGCAGGGCACTCCTCAAACTCAAGGCAGAATGTTTGAATGGGGACAGCAGCAACTGCAACAGCCCTGCTACTATAGAGGACAGGGTTGCTTTCAGTTGGTAGCAGTTATATGCAGGTGGGTGCTCACACTTTGGGCCTGGTGGAGGCAGTCTGATGTGGTAGCTACTGCTGGTAAGGGAGTTTGTCCTCAGGCCATGTGAAGGTGTGCTGCAGCTTCACTGCTGGGGGCAGCAGGATTCTTGCCAATGCCTTCTCTTGCGCTTTAGCCCTGGTGGCACAATCAGCTGCAATGGTGGCTGTGGGTGTGAAATGTCAATGGGGCTCCAAAGATGTGGAGATGCAGGGGCTATTGGGCCCCCAGGCAGGATGCAGTCTGGTGAGTCTTAGCAACCAGTATAGTGCCTTGCTGTAACTGCTTAGGGCTTGGAGTATGTGTGGGAACCAGTGTGAGCCCCCTCTCTGGAGCCATGTCATTATGCATTCTTCAGGCAGCTTATTCTCAGGGCCTGAAAGGGTCTAGGGGCTTTCCTGTGGCTGGGAAGAAGTCTGCAATGGAAATGTGGACACTGGGGGCCACTCACATATCCTTTCCCCTGGATAGGGGCTCCCCTGGAGCCTCTCCAGGTTCCCAGCCGATCCCAGGTAGCAGGCTGCTTCGCTTCCCTCTCCTTCCTCTCTTTAGGTGTTTCCTGTCACTTCTCTAATTCCAGTGTTCTCTGTTAAATGATCTGTTTGAAATATGATTATCTACTTGCTACTTTGGTTCTTCGTGGAGGTGAGTACCAGATGCCTCTAGTCAGCTGTCTCGAAGCCCCTCCCTTAGGATCTATGCTTCTTCTTCTTCTTCTTCTTCTTCTTTTTTTTTTTTTTTTTTTTTTTTTTTGAGACAAAGAGTTTTGCTCTTGTTGCCCAGGCTGGAGTGCAATGGCATGATCTCGGCTCACTGCAACCTCCACCTCCCGGGTTCAAGCGATTCTCTTGCCTCAACCTCCCGAGTACCTGTACCTGGGATTACAGGTGCCTGCCACCACGCCCAGCTAATTTTTGTATTTTTAGTAGAAATGGGGTTTCCATGTTGGCCAGGCTGGTCTCGAACTTCTGACCTCAGGTGATCCACCTGCCTCAGCCTCCCAAAGTGCTGGGATTACATGCCTGGTCAGATCTGTGCTGCTTAAAGAACTTTCACCCTATAAGCCACTTTACATAAGAGTACTCACATTGGTTAATAACTACAGTAGCTCTTCTTACCCTAAATTTCAGAATTTCCTTGCCATCAGTCAGCATTTACATTTTTTCTTCTTAGCATTTTGTTTTATTCTGTCACCAACAGATTTAACTTTGATTTCTTAAACATTTACTAATTCATGTTTTAGAATTATTAGATTTCTTTAAGCATTTTAAAGGCTAGTTTTGATAAGATAACTGATTTGCATTTTACTACTTTTTCTTATTCTAGTAAAATACACATTGCATAATATTTACCATTTGAACCATGTTGAAGTCCAATTCAGTGGCATTAAGTATATTCATAATGTTGTGCAAGTACCACCAGTATTAGTTTCCGAACTTTTTCATCACCCAAAAAGGAAATCTTGTACCCATTAAGTATTTTCTCCTCATTCCTTTCCTTTTCCCAGCCTCAGGCAACCACCAATATGCATTCTGGTCTCTACGAATTCACCTGTGCCGGATATTTCATATAAATGGAATCATGCAATATGTGGTCTTTTGTGTCTGGCTTATTTCACTTTGCATGATGTTTCCAAGGTTCATGCATGTTATAACTTGTATCAGAACTTCATTCCTTTTTATGACTGAATAATATTCTTTTTTTTTTTTTTTTTTTTTTTTTTTTGAGACGGAGTCTCGCTCTGCCACCCAGGCTGGAGTGCGGTGGCCGGATCTCAGCTCACTGCAAGCTCTGCCTCCTGGGTTTAGGCCATTCTCCTGCCTCAGCCTCCCGAGTAGCTGGGACTACAGGCACCCGCCACGTCGCCCGGCTAGTTTTTTGTATTTTTTAGTAGAGACGGGGTTTCACCGTGTTAGCCAGGATGGTCTCGATCTCCTGACCTCGTGATCCGCCCGTCTCGGCCTCCCAAAGTGCTGGGATTACAGGCTTGAGCCACCGTGCCCGGCCAATTATTTTGTATTAATATAGCATATTTTGTTAGTCCTTCATCAATGATGGACATTTTAATTGTTTCCATTTTTGACTGATGTGAATAGTGCTGCTGTGAATATTCACATATAAAAATGTTTATTTGAACATCTGTTTTTCTTTTCTTTTTTTTTTTTTTTGAGACGGAGTCTCACTCTGTCGCCCAGGCTGGAGTGCAGTGGCGCAATCTTGGCTCACTGCAAGCTCCACCTCCTGGGTTCACGCCATTCTCCTGCCTCAGCCTCCCAAATAGCTGTTACTACAGGCGCCTGCCACCATGCCCAGCTAATTTTTTGTATTTTTTAGTAGAGACGGAGTTTCACCATGTTAGCCAGGATGGTCTCAATCTCCTGACCTCGTGATCTGCCCATCTTGGCCTCCCAAAGTGCTGGGATTACAGGCGTGAGCCACCACGCCCGGCCTGAATGCCTGTTTTTCAATTCTTGTGGGTTTGGAGTGGGTTTACTAGACCTTATGGTAATTCTATGTTTAAATTATTGAGGAATCACCAAACTTTTTCAGTATGGCTGTACCATTTTACATTCCTATCAGTAATGTATGAGGCTTCTATTTTCTCCACATCCTTGCCAACTGTTGTTATTTTTTGTTGTAGTCATGCCAGTAGGTAGGAAGTAATATCTTATAGCTTCATTTGCATTTACCTAATGACTAGTGGTGTTGAACATAATTTTCATGTCTTGTTGGCCATTGTATATCTTTTCTGGAAAAATGCCTAATTACGTTTTTTGACTTTTTTTTTTTTTTTTTTTTTTGAGACAGGGTCTTGCTCCACCACCCAGGCTGGAGTGCAGTGGCATGATTGTGGCTCACTGTAACCTCAACCTTCTGGGCTAAAGTGATCCTTCTGCCTCAGCCTCCTGAGTAGCTGGGACCACAGCTGTGCACCACTGCACCTAGCTAATTTTTTTATTTTTTGTAGATCTGAGGTCTCACTGTGTTGCCCAGGCTGTTCTGGAACTCCTGGGCTCAAGTGATCCTCCCACCTCTGCATCCCAAAATGCTGGGATTGCAGGCATGAGCAACCACAGCCGGCCTTTGTCCATTTTTAAATTGGGTTATTTGTCTTTTGGTTGTCGAGTTGTAAGACATCTTTATATATTCCAAATATAAGACACTTCTCAGATATATGATTTGCAAATAGCAGGTTATCTGTATACTTTATTCATAGCGCCCTTTAATGCACAAAATATTTAGATTTTGATGAAGTCCAACTAATTTTTTTGTTGACTGTTTGTACTTTAGGTGTAATGTCTGAAAAACTGTTGCCTAGTCCAGGGTCATGAAGATTTACATCATTGTTTTCTTCTGAGAATTTTCTAGTTTTAGCTCTTATATTTAGGTATTTTATCCATGTTAAGTTAATGGTTTTTTTTTTTTTTGTTTTAGAGAGAGGGTCTTGCTCTGCTGCCCAAACTGGAGTGCAGTGATGTGATCATGGCTCACTGCAGCCTTGCCCTCCTGGGCTTAAGCAATCCTCCCACCACATCTCCCCAAGTAGCTTGCCCTATGGGGGTATGCCACCACACATGGCTAATTTTTATTTTTTTGTAGAGATGGGATCAAGCTAATTTTTAATATGGTATGAGGTGGTCTAAATTTGTTTCTTTTTCATGGTGATATCAGTTTGTTGCAACACAATTTGTTGAAAAGGCTATTCTTACCTTCTATTGAATTTTCTTAGGATCTTTGTCAAAAATCAATTGACTGTAGAAGTATGAAGCTATTTTTTTTCTGGACTTTGAATTCTACTGCAGTGATCTATATGTCTCTTCTTCGGTCAGTACCACAGTGTCTTTGTTGTTGTACCTTTGTGATAAATTTTGAAATAGGGAAGAATGAGACTTTCAAACTTTATTCTTCTTCAATATTGCTTTTGACGTTTCTGGGTACCTTACATTTCCATATGAAGTTTAGGATTAGCTTGTCAATTTCTGCAAAGGAAGGCAGTTGGAATTTTGATAGGAATTACATTGAAACTGTAGATCACTTTGGAAAGTACTGACTTAAAAAATTTTAAGTTTTCTAATACATGAACACCAGATGTCTTTCCATTTATTTAGGTATGGTTTTCAACAACGTTTTGTAGTTTCTACTGTACAAGTCTTATACTTACTTTATTGAATTTATTCCTCAGCGTTTTATTATTTTTGATGCTATTACAGTTGAAATATTTTTATGTCTGCATTTTTTATTAAGCCATATAGAAACACAACTAATTTTAGTAATTTGATCTTGATTCTTACAACCTTGCTGGCTCATTTGATGGCATTAATAGTTTTTGAGTTGATTTATTTGAATTATCTATATACAAGATCATGTCATCTGTGAATAGAGATGTTTTTGCTTCTTCCTTTTTAATCTGAATGTGTTTTATTTCATTTTCCTGACTAATTATCCTGGCTGGAACCTCCAGTACAATGGTGAATGGAAATGAGGAGAGTGAACATCCCTTTATTGTTCCTGAACTCAGGGAGAAAGCTTTCAGTCTTTTAATAGTAAGTATGATATCAGCTTTTGGGTTTTGGTAGAATATGTTTATAGGTTTAAGAAATTTCGAGGGGCGGAGCAAGATGGCCGAATAGGAACAGCTCCAGTCTCCAACTCCCAGCACGAGCGACACAGAAGACCGGTGATTTCTGCATTTTCAACTGAGGTACTGGGGTCATCTCACTAGGGAGTGCCGGACAATCGGTGCTGGTCATCTGCTGCAGCCTGACCAGCGAGAGCTGAAGCAGGGCGAGGCATCGCCTCACCTTGGAAGCGCAAGGGGGAAGGGAATCCCTTTTCCTAGCCAGGGGAACTGAGACACACAACACCTGGAAAATCGGGTAACTCCCACCCGAATACTGCACTTTAAGCCAACTGGCACACCAGGAGAATATGTCCCACACCTGGCCAGGAGGGTCCCACGCCCACGGAGCCTCCCTCATTGCTAACACAGCAGTCTACGGCGATCTATCCGCAAGACAGCAGGGAGGCTGGGGGAGGGGCGCCCGCTATTGCTGAGGCTTAAGTAGGTAAACAAAGCCGCTGGGAAGCTCGAACTGGGTGGAGCTCACAGCAGCTCAAGGAAACCTGCCTGTCTCTGTAGACTCCACCTCTGGGGACAGGGCACAACAGGGGAAGCAGCAGAGGCCTGAGCAGACGCGAACAACTCTGTCTGACAGCTTTGAAGAGAGCAGTGGATCTCCCAACACGGAGGTTGAGATCTAAGAACGGACAGACTGCCTGCTCAAGTGGGTCCCTGACCCCTGAGTAGCCTAACTGGGAGACATCCCCCACTAGGGGCAGTCTGACACCCCACACCTCACAGGGTGGAGTACACCCCTGAGAGGAAGCTTCCAAAGTAAGAATCAGACAGGTACACTTGCTGTTCAGCAATATTCTATCTTCTGCAACCTCTGCTGCTGATACCCAGGCAAACAGGGTCTGGAGTGGACCTCAAGCAATCTCCAACAGACCTATAGCTGAGGGTCCTGACTGTCAGAAGGAAAACTATCAAACAGGAAGAACACCTATACCAAAACCCCATCAGTACATCACCATCATCAAAGACCAGAGACAGATAAAACCACAAAGATGGGGAAAAAGCAGGGCAGAAAAGCTGGAAATTCAAAAAATAAGAGCGCATCTCCTTCTGCAAAGGAGCGCAGCCCATCACCAGCAACGGATCGAAGCTGGTCAGAGAATGACTTTGACGAGATGAGAGAAGAAGGCTTCAGTCCATCAAACTTCTCAGAGCTAAAGGAGGAGTTACGTACCCAGCGCAAAGAAACTAAAAATCTTGAAAAAAGAGTGGAAGAATTGACAGCTAGACTAATCAATGCAGAGAAGGTCATAAACGAAATGACAGAGATGAAAACCATGACACGAGAAATACGTGACAAATGCACAAGCTTCAGTAACCGACTCGATCAACTGGAAGAAAGAGTATCAGCGATTGAGAATCAAATGAATGAAATGAAGCGAGAAGAGAAACCAAAAGAAAAAAGAAGAAAAAGAAATGAACAAAGCCTGCAAGAAGTATGGGATTATGTAAAAAGACCAAATCTACGTCTGATTGGGATGCCTGAAAGTGAGGGGGAAAATGGAACCAAGTTGGAAAACACTCTTCAGGATATCATCCAGGAGAACATCCCCAACCAAGTAGGGCAGGCCAACATTCAAATTCAGGAAATACAGAGAACGCCACAAAGATACTCCTCCAGAAGAGCAACTCCAAGACACATAATTGCCAGATTCACCAAAGTTGAAATGAAGGAAAAAATCTTAAGGGCAGCCAGAGAGAAAGGTCGGGTTACCCACAAAGCGAAGCCCATCAGACTAACAGCAGATCTCTCGGCAGAAACTCTACAAGCCAGAAGAGAGTGGGGGCCAATATTCAATGTTCTTAAAGAAAAGAATTTTCAACCCAGAATTTCATATCCAGCCAAACTAAGTTTCATAAGTGAAGGAGAAATAAAATCCTTTACAGATAAGCAAATGCTTAGAGATTTTGTCACCACCAGGCCCGCCTTACAAGAGACCCTGAAGGAAGCCCTAAACATGGAAAGGAACAACCGGTACCAGCCATTGCAAAAACATGCCAAAATGTAAAGACCATCGAGGCTAGGAAGAAACTGCATCAACTAACGAGCAAAACAACCAGTTAATATCATAATGGCAGGATCAAGTTCACACATAACAATATTAACCTTAAATGTTAATGGACTAAATGCTCCAATTAAAAGACACAGACTGGCAAACTGGATAAAGAGTCAAGACCCATCAGTCTGCTGTATTCAGGAGACCCATCTCACATGCAGAGACATACATACGCTCAAAATAAAGGGATGGAGGAAGATCTACCAAGCAAATGGAGAACAAAAAAAAGCAGGGGTTGCAATCCTAGTCTCTGATAAAACAGACTTTAAACCATCAAAGATCAAAAGAGACAAAGAAGGCCATTACATAATGGTAAAGGGATCAATTCAACAGGAAGAGCTAACTCTCCTAAATATATATATGCACCCAATACAGGAGCACCCAGATTCATAAAGCAAGTCCTTAGAGACTTACAAAGAGACTTAGACTCCCACACAATAATAATGGGAGACTTCAACACTCCACTGTCAACATTAGACAGATCAACGAGACAGAAAGTTAACAAGGATATCCAGGAATTGAACTCATCTCTGCACCAAGCGGACCTAATAGACATCTATAGAACTCTCCACCCCAAATCAACAGAATATACATTCTTCTCAGCACCACATTGCACTTATTCCAAAATTGACCACATAATTGGAAGTAAAGCACTCCTCAGCAAATGTACAAGAACAGAAATTATAACAAACTGTCTCTCAGACCACAGTGCAATCAAACTAGAACTCAGGACTAAGAAACTCAATCAAAACTGCTCAACTACATGGAAACTGAACAACCTGCTCCTGAATGACTACTGGGTACATAACGAAATGAAAGCAGAAATAAAGATGTTCTTTGAAACCAATGAGAACAAAGATACAACATACCAGAATCTCTGGGACACATTTAAAGCAGTGTGTAGAGGGAAATTTATAGCACTAAATGTCCACAAGAGAAAGCTGGAAAGATCTAAAATTGACACTCTAACATCACAATTAAAAGAACTAGAGAGGCAAGAGCAAACACATTCAAAAGCTAGCAGAAGGCAAGAAATAACTAAGATCAGAGCAGAACTGAAGGAGATAGAGACACAAAAAACCCTCCAAAAAATCAATGAATTCAGGAGTTGGTTTTTTGAAAAGATCAACAAAATTGACAGACCGCTAGCAAGACTAATAAAGAAGAAAAGAGAGAGGAATCAAATAGACGCAATAAAAAATGATAAAGGGGATATCACCACCGACCCCACAGAAATACAAACTACCATCAGAGAATACTATAAACACCTCTACGCAAATCAACTAGAAAATCTAGAAGAAATGGATAATTTCCTGGACACTTACACTCTCCCAAGACTAAACCAGGAAGAAGTTGAATCCCTGAATAGACCAATAGCAGGCTCTGAAATTGAGGCAACAATTAATAGCCTACCCACCGAAAAAGGTCCAGGACCAGATGGATTCACAGCTGAATTCTACCAGAGGTACAAGGAGGAGCTGGTACCATTCCTTCTGAAACTATTCCAATCAATAGAAAAACAGGGAATCCTCCCTAACTCATTTTATGAGGCCAACATCATCCTGATACCAAAGCCTGGCAGAGACACAACAAAAAAAGAGAATTTTAGACCAATATCACTGATGAACATCGATGCAAAAATCCTCAATAAAATACTGGCAAACCGGATTCAGCAGCACATCCAAAAGCTTATCCACCATGATCAAGTGGGCTTCATCCCTGGGATGCAAGGCTGGTTCAACATTCGCAAATCAATAAACGTAATCCAGCATATAAACAGAACCAAAGACAAGAACCACATGATTATCTCAATAGATGCAGAAAAGGCTTTTGACAAAATTCAACAGCCCTTCATGCTAAAAACGCTCAATAAATTCGGTATTGATGGAAAGTATCTCAAAATAATAAGAGCTATTTATGACAAACCCACAGCTAATATCATACTGAATGGGCAAAAACTGGAAAAATTCCCTTTGAAAACTGGCACAAGACAGGGATGCCCTCTCTCACCACTCCTATTCAACATAGTCTTGGAAGTTCTGGCTAGGGCAATCAGGCAAGAGAAAGAAATCAAGGGTATCCAGTTAGGAAAAGAAGAAGTCAAATTGTCCCTGTTTGCAGATGACATGATTGTATATTTAGAAAACCCCATCGTCTCAGCCCAAAATCTCCTTAAGCTGATAAGCAACTTCAGCAAAGTCTCAGGATACAAAATTAATGTGCAAAAATCACAAGCATTCTTATACACCAGTAACAGACAAGCAGAGAGCCAAATCAGGAATGAACTTCCATTCACAATTGCTTCAAAGAGAATAAAATACCTAGGAATCCAACTTACAAGGGATGTAAAGGACCTCTTCAAGGAGAACTACAAACCACTGCTCAGTGAAATCAAAGAGGACACAAACAAATGGAAGAACATACCATGCTCATGGATAGGAAGAATCAATATCGTGAAAATGGCCATACTGCCCAAGGTTATTTATAGATTCAGTGCCATCCCCATCAAGCTACCAATGAGTTTCTTCACAGAATTGGAAAAAACTGCTTTAAAGTTCATTTGGAACCAAAAAAGAGCCCGCATTGCCAAGAGAATCCTAAGTCAAAAGGACAAAGCTGGAGGCGTCACGCTACCTGACTTCAAACTATACTACAAGGCTACAGTAACCAAAACAGCATGGTACTCGTACCAAAACAGAGATATAGACCAATGGAACAGAACAGAGTCCTCGGAAATAATACCACACATCTACAGCCATCTGATCTTTGACAAACCTGAGAGAAACAAGAAATGGGGAAAGGATTCCCTAATTAATAAATGGTGCTGGGAAAATTGGCTAGCCATAAGTAGAAAGCTGAAACTGGATCCTTTCCTTACTCCTTATACGAAGATTAATTCAAGATGGATTAGAGACTTAAATGTTAGACCTAATACCATAAAAACCCTAGAAGAAAATCTAGGTAGTACCATTCAGGACATAGGCATGGGCAAGGACTTCATGTCTAAAACACCAAAAGCAACGGCAGCAAAAGCCAAAATTGACAAATGGGATCTAATTAAACTAAAGAGCTTCTGCACAGCAAAAGAAACTACCATCAGAGTGAACAGGCAACCTACAGAATGGGAGAAAATTTTTGCAACCTACTCATCTGACAAAGGGCTAATATCCAGAATCTACAAAGAACTCAAACAAATATACAAGAAAAAAACAAACAACCCCATCAAAAAGTGGGGAAAGGATATGAACAGACATTTCTCAAAAGAAGACATTCATACAGCCAACAGACACATGAAAAAATGCTCATCATCACTCGCCATCAGAGAAATGCAAATCAAAACCACAATAAGATACCATCTCACACCAGTAAGAACGGCAATCATTAAAAAATCAGGAAACAACAGGTGTTGGAGAGGATGTGGAGAAATAGGAACACTTTTACACTGTTGGTGGGATTGTAAACTAGTTCAACCATTATGGAAAACAGTATGGCAATTCCTCAAGGATCTAGAACTAGATGTACCATATGAACCAGCCATCCCACTACTGGGTATATACCCAAAGGATTATAAATTATTCTACTACAAAGACACATGCACACGTATGTTTATTGCAGCACTATTCACAATAGCAAAGACTTGGAATCAACCCAAATGTCCATCTGTGACAGACTGGATTAAGAAAATGTGGCACATATACACCATGGAATACTATGCAGCCATAAAAAAGGATGAGTTTGCGTCCTTTGTAGGGACATGGATGCAGCTGGAAACCATCATTCTTAGCAAACTATCACAAGAAGAGAAAACCAAACACCGCATGTTCTCACTCATAGGTGGGAACTGAACAATGAGGAAACTTGGACTTGGGAAGGGGAACATCACACACTGGGGCCTATCATGGGGAGGGGGGAGGGGGGAGGAATTGCATTGGGGAGTTATACATGATATAAATGATGACTTGATGGGTGCTGACGAGTTGATGGGTGCAGCACACCAACATGGCACAAGTATACATATGTAACAAACCTGCACGTTATGCACATGTACCCTAGAACTTAAAGTATAATAAAAAGAAAAAAAGAAAGGAAAAAGAAAAGAAAAGAAAAAGATGCACAAAAGCTTCCAAACTGTAGAAATAACTGGGTTTGATGACATATATCCAACTTAGAAATATCATGTATTGTATAAAGTGCGTTTGGAGTACAAATAATGCTTCTAACATAGAATACAGTTTGCTATGGAAGCAACATTGTAAATGCTGGCCAGTTTTTCATGTTTGACCATAAAAGCTTGGGTACTTGAAGTTTAGTACTAATGAACTCATGTGATCTCTACCCCCAAATACATTTATTCCAAAAATAAAAAATTAAAAAAAAATTCTTCTATTTATTTGTTTATTTTTGATACAGCGTCTCGCTTTGTTACCTAGGCTGGAGTTCAGTGTCACCATCATGGCTCACTGCAGCCTTGACCTCATGGGCTCAAGTGATCCTCCCACCTCAGCGTCCCAGGTAGCTGGGATTATAGGCACGTGCCACTAGGCCTGGCTAATTAAAAAAAATTTTTTTTGAGATAGGGGTCTCATTATATTGCCCAGGCTGGTCTTGAACTCAAGTAATCCTCCTGCCTTGGCCTCCCAAAGTGCTAGGAGTGCTGTCCTGGCCCTTTGTTTTTTTGTTTTTTTTTTTTTTTTTTTTTGAGACGGAGTCTCACTGTGCAGTGATGCAGTCTCAGCTCACTGCAACCTCCACCTCCCAGGTTCAAGTGATCCTCCCACCTCAGCCTACCAAGTAGCTGAGATTACAAGCGTGGGCTGCCACGCCCAGCTAATTTTTGTATTTTTAGTGGAACTGAAGTTTCACCATGTTTACCAGGCTAGTGTCAAACTCCTGACCCAAGTGATCTGCCCGCCTCGGCCTCCCAAAGTGCTGGGATTATGGGTGTGAGCCATGGCACCCGGCCCTAGTTTCTTTTTATTCTTTGTTTGCGGAGTGCTTTTGTTGTGAAAGGATATTGAATTTTGTGAAATGGTTTTTCTGTGTCTATTGACATGTAGTGATTTGGTTTTATCCTTTATTAATATGATGTATTACATTAATTGATAATTGTATGTTGACTTAACATTACATTTCTGGGATAAATGCCACTTGGTCATGGCATGTAGTACTGTTTATATGTGGCTGGATTTGATTTGCTAGTTTTGTGAGAATTTACTATGTCTATATTCATAAGTGATATTAATCTGTAGTTTTCTTTGCTTGTGATTATTTTGTCTGGTTTTAGTATTGAGGTAATGTTGGCCTCAGATAATTAGTTAGGAAGTGCTCCCTCCTCTTCTGTTTTTGGAAGAGTTTGTGAAGGCTGGCATCAGTTCTTTAAATATTTTGTAGACTTCATCAGTGAAGCCATCTGGTTCTAGACTTTTAATTGTGGGAAGGTTTTTTAAAAATAACTAATTCAGTCTCTTTAGTTGTTATATATTTATTCACATTTTCTCGTTTTTCTTGAGTCAGTTTTTGCAGTTTGTGTCTTTCTAGGTTTTTTTGTTTTTGTTTTTTTTTTTTTGAGACAGTGTCTCGCTCTGTCGCCTAGGCTGGAGTGCAGTGGTGCGATCTCGGCTGACTGCAACCTCTGCCTCCCAGGTTCAAGCTATTCTCTTGCCTCAGTCTCCTTGGGGTCATCAGACCCAACACCAAGTCGTAGGGGTGACAAAGTCCGGCGGAGTCAAAGGAATGAGAAAAAGACAGTTTGAGAGAGAAAGTGTGACTGGGAGGCCATCGCAAGTGTGGAGGCTGCAAAGGCCCCCGAGCTCTGGAGGCCCACACTATTTACTGGTGCTCAAAGAAACAGGTGGTGAGGATGTGGGGGTTAAAAGGAAACAGTGTATCAAGTGAACGAGAAGCATATGGCTGCTTGAGATACTGGGAATGCTAGAAGCAAGGAGTCAGTAAGTCTAGCAGACATGCAAGCCCTGCCTCAGCTTCTCTCCCACCACTCCGCTTTTCTCTCAACATGCTCCCCTTCTCTTTTTTGTAAAAACCACCACAGCTATCATTATTAGCATAAGGTGACTTTTTTAAAAGAAAGTTAATTGAGTAAGGCAATTGCAGGCTGTGCAGCCCTTAATTGCCGGTTGGTGATCCAGCTTCATTTTTTTTTTAGCCCTTATTCAAAATGGAGTCACTCTGGTTTGAATGCTTCCTACATATCTCCCCTTTCCGTTTTACAAGAGGACCCTTAATTCTAGGGGCTGCAGAAGGATGAAAGTCTGTCTTCTGTAACTTCTTCATGCTGAATAGGGGTGATGATACTCCTGCCTATTAGGGTCTCTTGTATTCAGGGTGGAGAGGAGTTCAGTCAGAAAGCATTGGTCTGTTAAGCATCTATAGGTAAAACCCTGGCACTCCAGCAGTTTCTCAGCATGGCTCGTACTGGGGGAACCCAGTCTATGGTTGGGATCCATGGGTCCTTCCAGTCTCATGTTTCATGGTCATACACATCTTGAGGGCACCTACACGGTTTGTTCATCTCCTGCAAAAACACAAGCATACCCTCACCCCCACGTTAGTAAATCTACTGAAACAGAAGCAAAAACTTTTGTGGCTGTAGCTGGGAGGCATGCCATTGCTGAAGCATTTGTAACTCAGCTTCTGCCTCTTTGGTTAATTACCACGGGGTAAAACTTACCGTTGATAACAAGAAGCAGGCCCCGTCTAACAGAAGGCACAGAAAAAGCAAATTGAGGCTTAAAAGCAATCCTTAAACCTTCAATTTGCACTGTACAGGTGGTCCACTAGATGCTGTGGCTCATGATAGATTTTCAGATGTTTTGTGGGCACCCACACAGGCACCTGATTGTCACTTGGAGAAACACAAGCAAATCCTCTTCCCCATAAAATTATCTTTCCTTTTTCCCAGCTCTTTGTATGTGCATCCCTCCACCATATATCTTGTCCAGCCTTTTAATTTTCCTTTTGTTCTGTCAGGTGTTGTTCAGCTGCAGTCATGGGTTGATCTTTTTGTAAGTTAAAAAAATTAAATGTTAATAAAGCTAAATGCAATTGCATATGCCATGTCTTATATTCCTAGTCTCCTCCCTTTTGCTTTTGTATTTGAGTTTTTAAAGTACAATTAGTTCTTTCCAGTATTGCTTGTCTTTGTGAGTTATATGGAATACCCGTAGTATGGGTAATATTCCATTGTTGAAAAAATGTAGCCATGCCTTTACTACAGTATCCTGGGCCGTTATCAGTTTTGATTTTTTCTGGGATTCTCATAACTGAAAAGCAAGATAAAAGATGTCTTTTAACATGAGCTATGGCTTCCCCTGTTTGACATGTGGCCCAAATAAAATGAGAATAGTTATCTAATGAAACATGAACAAAGGACAATTTTCCAAAAGCAGGAGTATGTGTTACATCCATCTGCCAGATGGAATTTGGAGATAAACCTCTAGGGTTAACTCCTGTTCCTTGATGTGGCAGATGCAGGACTTGGCAGGCAGAACAATGTTGCACAATTTCTTTAGCTTGTTTCCATGATAGACCATATCTTTTTCTAAGGTCTGTGGCATTAAGATGGATTAAAGAATGAAATGTTTGTGCATCAGCAAAGGCTGCAGACACCAATGCATCCACCCTTTGATTAAGTTTAGTTAAAGGGCCAGGGAGGTTAGTATGTGCTCTCATATGAATGATACAGAAAGGTGAATGCCTTTGTTGTACTGCTTGCTGTAAAGAATGAAAAAATTAAGTTGTTCATCAGTCATATTTTGAATTAAGGCACATTCAATCTTTTGCGTGGCTTACACTACATAGGCTGAATCAGAAACAATGTTTACTGGCTGTTTAAAAATTTTTAACACTGTTATTACAGCCATAAGTTCAGCCCTTTGAGAAGAAGCAAAGTCAGTTTGAAAAACTTGCTGTTGAGGTCCTGCAAATGAGGCTTTTCCATTACTAGATCCATCAGTGAAAACAGTAATGGCCCCATCAATAGGGGTTTTTTGAGTAATAGAAGGCAATATCCAGGATGTTAATTTTAGAAACTGGAAGATTTTAGACTTAGGATAATGATTATCAAGAATGCCAACAAAACTGGCCAAATTAACTTGCCATTCTTGGGAATTAATATAGACTTGTTGAATTTGTTGTTTTGTTAATGGAACTATAATCTTATTTGGATCATATCCCATTAACTTTGTTGTACACAGCCCTGTTTGTCCTACTAGCACAGCAATTTGATCTAAGTACAGAGTGAGCATTTTGGTTGTATTGTGAGGTAGAAAAAGCCACTCAACCAGATCATCCTGTTGAACTAGAACTTCTGTAGGCGAATGCTTAGGAGGAAAAACTAAAAACTGTAATGGCTGTATTGGATTAATCTGTTCTACTCGTGCTTGCTGAATTCTTTTCTCAATTAATTGAAGTTCCTCCAGTGCTTCTTTGGACATGGAGCATTTACTGTTAAGGTTAGAATCACCTCTTAAAGCAGAAAAGAGGTGAGACATAGCATAGGTAGGAATGCCTAAAGTTGGACGAATCCAATTAATGTCTCCTAATAATTTTTGGAAATCATTTAAGGTTTCTAAATTATCTCTTCGAATTTGAACCTTTTGAGGCTTCATAGCACTTTGCTCTACCTTCATTACCAGATATTGAAAGGGAGTAGAAGTTTGAATTTTATCGGGGGCTATAACCAACCCTGCCGCATTTACAGACTTTTCTAACTGCTTGTAGCACATCAATTCTTCCCTAGTTTCAGCTGCACACAGAATATCATCCATGTAATGGATGATATAACATTTTTTAAACTGTTATCTAACTGGCTTAGTAGCTTTCCTGACATAAGTTTGACAAACAGTTGGGCTATTTAGCATGCCTTGTGGTAGTACTTTCCAATGGTATTTGTCCGCTGGTTCTTTATTATTTATGGCAGGAACAGTAAAAGCAAAATTTTCACAATCTTGGGCAGCTAAAGGAATGGTAGAAAAGAAATCCTTTAGATCTATCACTAGGAGAGGCCAGTATTTTGGGATCTGTGTTGGGGAGGGAAGCCCTGGTTGTAGCACACCCATGGGTTGAATCACAGCATTAACAGCCCTTAAGTCTGTTAACATTCTCCATTTCCCTGATTTTTTCTTAATGACAAATACAGGAGAATTCCAAGGGGAGAAAGTAGTCTCTATGTGTCTCTTTTGCAATGGTTCCCACACCAGTTCTTTTAAAGCCTCCAGTTTTTCCTGTTTCAGCGGCCATTACTGCACCCAAACCGGTTTGACAGTTAGCCTAACAAGAGGAATGGGAGCCAGAGGCTCAACAATGGCCGCTCCTAAAAATGACACCCAATCTGGTCCGATCTGTTTGCCCTTTTAATTCTAAAGGTTCTGATTGGCCAATTTTATTTTTTTTTTCTAGTTCTTTTCCCAGGCGATATCCCATATTTTTCATCATTTATTTACTATTATTACTATATTGATCTGTAGGAATAGATATTTCAGCATCCCATTGTTGCAATAAGTCTCTACCCCATAACTTAACAGGAATAGGTGTAATGATAGGTTGGATTATCCCTTCCTAACCATCCGGCCCTTGATGTGGTAAAATCAAAGAACTTTGGAAAACTTCCGAGGCAGCTCCTACTCCAACAATACCAATGGATGCCTTTTGCTTAGGCCAGTGCCGGGGTCATTGATTTATAGCAATAGAGACATCAGCTCTAGTATCTACTAGTTCTTCAATATCTTTTCCCTGAATAGTTACTGTGCAAATAGGTCTTTTGTCAGACACTTGATTAACCCAATACACAGCTTTTCCTGCTGGATTAGTATTACCAAAGCCTCCTGTTCTTTTCACTGTGCTGCTTCCTAGTTTTATGTAAGGTAATAGCAATTCTTTCTCCTGGGGAGGCAGACCATGAAGTCAAGGAACTAATAACTAATTGAATTTCTTTGGTATAATCAGAGTCAATTATTCCCGTATGTACATAGCACCTTTTAAATTTAGACTAGACCTTCCAAGTAATACACTGTTCCTGAGGGTAAGGGTCCCCTAACTCCCATGGGGACCTTCTTTGGTGGCTCCCCAGGAAATAAGGAGATGGGAATTGTGCCGTAGAGGTCTACAGCAGCACTGCCTGCTGAGGCGGGGGACAATTCTTGTACATTTGTAAGGGCACTGGCTGTGCCGGGTATGCCTCAGTTTGTTGAGGGGCTCGAGGTGGGGCTCTCTTCCTGTTTCCTGAAAGAGGTTGTCCATCTTTACTAAATTTAGAATGACACTTACTTGCCCAGTGATTGCCTTTCTTACAACGGGGACATACACCAGGACTTTTCTGTTGATTGATGATAGTAGTTTTTGCCTTTTCATTTCCTTTTCTACATTCCTTTCTTGTGTGTCCAAATCGCCCACAATTAAAGCAACAGCCTGAGAAACAGGGCATATTCTTTCCTATTCTTAATCCAGCCATAGCCTGAGCTAAAGGAGTAGCCTTATGTAAATTACCTCCAATGCCATCACAAGCCTTAATATATTCAGCTAAATGAGCCTTCCCTCTCAGGGATCTAATAGCAGTTTGACACTCTGCATTAGCATTATTGTATGCAAGAAGCTGTATTACAACATCCTGAGCCATTTTATCAGTTACGGCATCATACATAGCCTCCTGGAGTCAAGCAATAAAATCAATATATGGTTCTTTATGTCCTTGCCGGACAGAACTGAAAGGATATTTTTCCCCTGTAACATGTATCCTTTCCCATGCCGGTAAGCACACAAAACGCAGCTGAACAATGGCAACATCTTCCATTACTGCTTTATTCTCTCATTGATCCCAATTAGGGCCAATTCCCATTAACTGTTCAAAGGAAACAGGCACAGGTGGCTGTGCTTGTGTGTTTTCCCTTGCCTGAGTTTGAGCTTCATCAGCCCACCAGGTTTTAAACTGCAAGTACTGAGATGGAGTGAAAACGGATTTTGTCAAAGTATCTGAATCGTATGATATTAATCTATTATCAAGAACCATATTTTTTAATAAAGTTTGCACAAAAGGAGAGTTCGGTCCGTATTGACTAATGGTTTGCTTAAATTCCTTTAGTAACTTAAAAGGAAAAGTGGCCCAATTAGCTATATTCTGTCCTTCCTGCTGGATTATAGTAATGGGAAATTGCCATGCTTCAAGGTCTCCCTCGGTTCTAGCTTTTTGAATAGAATTTTGTACAGCACTGCCAATTGCTCCAGGTTTCAATGGTGCAACTACAGGAGCAGTAAGTTTTTCAGCTCATTTATTTTCTCATCCATTAAGGGGAGAGAGAGGAGGTGGCCATTCAGTTAATTCAGCAGGTGGAGCCAACGGGCTAGAAAAACATACATTTTTAAGTTTTCCTTTCTTTTCTTTAATCTCTTCCGGTAGCTGTTCCTCACACTCAGAATCTGAAGTTAGTTTTTAACACTTGCCCTCCTCTTCCTCATCTGAATCTGCCTCATCATCTGTTTGAAATGGCTCAAGAGCTGCCTTTATTAGTGCCCACACTGACCAAATGGAAACTGGAATTTCTGCTCCCTCTTTGTGCGCCTTTTTAAAATCTCTTCCAATTATCTCCCATTCATCCAACTCCACAGTCCCTTGTTCAGGAAACCATGGGCAAAACTGCTTTACTGTACTAAAGAGTGATAACAAATTCTGAGTACTAACTTTCACTCCCCCTCTTTGTAATAAATGCCTTAAGAAATTTAAATAAGCAGAATGTCTGCTTTCACTTTTTCCCATTGTTACCCTGGTTCTTCCGAGCACTCAGCTTTCCCACCGAGCTTCTTTTAGGACGTCTTTTAGACATCCTCCGGTGTCCTCTGACTATGTGTCCTCTTCTTTCACACGCTCTAGCATTCCTTAACTGGGGTCTTTGTCGCCCCACATTGGGCAGCTAGGAATGTTGGGGTGATCAGACCCAACACCAGGTCATGGGGGCGACGAAGTCCGGTGGAGTCAAAGGAATGAGAAAAAGTTTGAGAGAGAAAGCAGGACCAGAGGGCCATCAAGAGTATGGAGGCTGCCAAGGCCCGGAGCTCTGGGAACCCACACTATTTATTGGTGCTCAAACAAAGAAACAGGTGGTGAGGATGTGGGGGTTAAAAGGAAACAGTGTATCAAGTGAATGAGAAGCATATAGCTGCTTGAGATAATGGGAATGCTAGAAGCAATGAGCCAGCAAGTCTAGCAGACATGCAAGCCCTGCCTCAGCTTCTCTCCCAACACTCAGCTTTTCTCCCAACAGTCTCCCAAGTAACTGGGACTACAGGTGTGTGCCACCATGCCCAGCTGATTTTTGTATTGTTAGTAGAGAAGAGGGGGAGAGTTCACCATGTTGGCCAGGCTGGTCTCGAACTCCTGACCTCATGATCTGCCTGCCTTAGCCTCCCAAAGTGCTGCGATTACAGCGCCTGGCTGATTTTTTGTTTTCATTTTTTTTTTTTTTTTTGTAATTTGGTGATTTTGTGGTTTTGACAGTTTGTAACTACATATTTACAGGGTACAATTTGATGTTTATATATATGCATATATATCTATACAGTATACTGATCAAATCAGGGTGTTTAACATATCCATCACCTCATACATTCAATCATTTCTCTGTGGTGAGAACATTCAAAAGCCTCTCTTCTAGCTATTTTGTAATACGCAATACCTTATTGTTAACCATTGTCACCCTACTATACAATAGAACACTGGAAATTATTCCTCCTAATTGTAACTTTATATCCATTGACCAATCTCTCCTTATCCTCCCTTCTCCTCTTCCCTCCCCTTCTCAATCTCTGGTAACCATCATTCTACTTTATGCTTCTCTGGTATCAGTTGTTTTTTTTTTTTTTTGGAGATGTAAGTGAATTTTTATTGGGAAGGGGAGGTTGTCAACTTAAACAGCAACAAATAAAGAGTGAATAAGGAAACTCCCTGTTGCCACAGATATACATGACCTCCTTATGTGATACAGGAGGCATTTCAATTTGTGACTCCATTCAATCTAATATTTCTGGATTCCTACTAAAAAGGAATACATTAAGAACATGGAAAAGTTGCTTATTGAAAGGAAACCCCCAAAGAGTAAGGGAGGGAATGTAGAAATTAAGTTATGTGGGACACTCTTTAAACTGTAATTAACTACATTTTCGTATCTTCACAGTAATACAAAACACAGTCACTTGCAGAACTGGTTCAGATTAAATACTAGATACATTTTTAGTCCTCTATAAGTGTTTGGAAGTTACTTATGTTTATATAAAATGAAGCTATTAATACTTTTCTATAGCAGTAACTGCACACCAGGAAGGCCAAGACAAACACTGATCAAGGAATGAAGTTTTCCCAAAGCTGCAGTATGAAAAGACTATAAACAGTTGATTCCATACACATGAATGGGTTTCTTTGGTATAGGAAATCCAAGTGGAATAAGGAATGGAGATGTCTAAAAAGGTTTCTTTAAGGAAAGAAGGATGACACCCTGCATGGATTTAGATTTCAGCCCCTTCTGCAACATCACATTCTTCTCCTGCACTGTCTGATGTCCAAAGTGTTAGGCTGTCTCTAAGCAACTGCATGATGAGGGTGCTTTGTATGAGTGTTCATTCAGTGTATCAAGTTCAGTTATGGCCTCATCAAAAGCCGTTTTATCCAGCGTGCAGGCAAGCTCTGGGTTATTAAGAATCTCATAGTAGAATACAGAAAAGTTAAGAGCAAGCCCTAGGCAGATTGGGTTGTGTGGGTTGCATCTTTCTTGCTTATATCAAATGCCTCTTGGTAAGCTCCTTGGGAATTATCGTTTTGGATCATCACCATATGCAACTTCAGCAAAGTACCGGAAGTAATCACCCTTCATTTTCAGGTAGAAGACCTTATTCTCTGGATTAGTTGCATTGGCTATTAAATATTTATCCAACAATTCCAGGACCGTGGTGCAGATGGATCTCAGCTCGGACTCCGCTTTCTCCTGATAGTCCTTAATCAGCTGCAAGTTCTTGTGGGAGGTGTAGGTCTTCTGCTGGGTGCTTGAGATGACTCTCCAGGCGGACCTGCGGCCCCGACCACGTTCTTGTAGGCCACGGAGAGCAGGTCGTGCTCCTCCTTGGACAGCTCGGCGCCCTGCTCGGTCACGGCCTTCATGCAGGTGGCCATGTCGTCGTAGCACTCGGCCAGTTTGGCCTTCTGGATCAGCTCCGTCTTCTCCATGGCAGGCGCGGAGCCTGGCCGGGGCGGAGGGCGAGGAAAGCGAGGGCGAGCGCCGACCCGGAGCGAGAGGAGCCTGGAGAGCTGCGGCAGGGCGTGGCGGCGTGGCGGCGTGGCGGCGAGGCGCCAGGCGAGAACAAAAGGCCGGGAGGCAGCGCCGTCAGACAATGTGGCCAGCAGCCCGCTTTTGTCTCTGGCACAAGGCTGTCGGTTGAGTTTCCCTATCCCCCGACCCCACCGCTGCCGGGCGCCCGGGGACGCCGCTGCCCGCGGCTGGAGGAGGCGGGGGCGGCGCAGAAGCCCAGCGCGCTGGAAACCCAAGCTGCGGCCGCTCCCGCCACCCACGCCCGACCGGCCCAAGATAGAAGCGACCGTTTGATATCAGCCTTTTAAAAAATGGATTCCACATATGAGGGAGATCAGGTGTTATTCGTCTTTCTGTGTCTGGCTTATTTCACTTAACATGATGTCCTTAAGGCTCATCCATGTTGCTGCACATGACAGGATTTCATTCTTTTTTATGGCTGGATAGTATTCCATTGTGTGTGTGTATTACATATATACATACACCACATTTGTGTCTGTGTGTATATGTTTATATTCACACATTGTATATATATACCACATTTATCCATTGTTGGACGTTAGGTTGACTCCATTTCTTGGCTAATATAAATAAACATGGGAGTGCAGAGATCTCTTCAACATACTGTTTTTATTTCCTTTGAATAATACCCGGTAGTGGGACTTCTGGATCATATGGCAGTTCTATTTTTAATATTTTGAGGAACCGCTATACTATTTTCTATAATGGCTGTACTGATTTACAATCCCACCAACAGTATATAAGTGTTTTCCTTTCTCTACATCCTTGCCAACAAGCATTTTGTTTTGTCTTTTGATAATAGCTATTCTAACTGGAGTGAAGTGGTATTTTGTTGGGGTTTTCATTCGCATTTCCCTGATAATTAGTGGTGTTGAGCATTTTTTCATATATAAATTGGCCATTTGCATGTCTTCTTTTGAAAAATGCCTGTTAAGGTCTTTTGCCTATTTTTCAATTGGGTTGTTGATTTTTTTTGCTCTTGAGTTAAGTTTCTTAGTATTCTAGATATTAATCCCTTGTCAGATGTACAGCAAGGACTGCTGGCATCTGTGGTGACAATGGGGACAGGTGGGAGCCTCTAGTTTACTTTTTCCCTGTAAGAAGTCGTCTCCCTGTATTTGATGCAATTCTGGTGGAGGAGACAGTGTAGAGAGGGCCTTGCTTCCCTCTCTATGGTGTTGTTCTGTGCCTCCATGCTCCACAGGGATTTTGCTCTCCCCTGTTGCTTTCCAGTGTACTTTCTCAGTCACTCCTGTTGAAATATAGTTGTTTATTTGTTGTTTTGTTTCCTTTTGTGAGGGGAATGAGTGCCAGGTTGACTCTAGTGGCTGTCTTGCTGATGTAAGTCAGAATTTTTCCATTTTAGCTATGTTACCTAATTTACTGACATATAATTGTTCGTAGTATGCCTAAGTAATCATTTTTATTTATGTAATGTTGGTAGTAATGTACCCGGTTTTATTCCTGAATTTAGTTATTTGTGTTTTTTGTCCTTGTTTAGTCTAGCTAAATGTTTATCAATGTTGTTGACGTTTTCAAATAACCAGCCTTTGGTTTTTTTCCTCCATCATTTTTCATTCTCTACTCCATTTATTTCTGCTTTAATCTCTATTATTTGCTTTCTCTTTTGCTTTGGGTTTAATTTGCTCTTCTTGTTCTAGTATCTTAGGGTATAAGGCTATATTATTGATTTAAGATATTTCTTTTTTAATATAGGATTTTGTAGCTATAAAAATTATGCATTGCAAAAGTTTTATTTTATTTTATTTTATTTTATTTTATTTTATTTTTTTATTTTTTTTTTATTTTTTTTTTTTTTGAGGTGGAGTCTCGCTCTGTCGCCCGGACTGGAGTGCAGTGGCCAGATCTCAGCTCACTGCAAACTCCGCCTCCCGGGTTTACGCCATTCTCCTGCCTCAGCCTCCCGAGTAGCTGGGACTACAGGCGCCCGCCACCTCGCCCGGCTAGTTTTTGTATTTTTAGTAGAGACGGGGTTTCACCGTGTTAGCCAGGATGGTCTCGATCTCCTGACCTCGTGATCCGCCCGTCTCGGCCTCCCAAAGTGCTGGGATTACAGGCTTGAGCCACCGCGCCCGGCCAAAAGTTTTATTATGTTATGTTTTAGTTTTGATGTAACTCATAACATTTTCTTATTTGTTGTAATTTTATTTTTATTCTTTGATTCATTGATTATTTAGGAGTGTGTTGTTTAATTTCCACGTATTTGTAACTTTTCCAAATTTTCTTCTTTTATATCTAATTTCATTCCATTCTTGTCCAAAAACATACTTTATATGACTTCAATCCTTTAAAATTTATTGCATCTTGTTTTATGTCACAATATGTTGTCTATTTTGAAGAATGTTTTGTGTGCACTTCAGAAGAATTTGTATTTTGCTGTTGGATAGAGTGTTCTATAAATATTTGTTATTTCTGTCTGGTTTATTGTGTTGTTCAAGTCCCACATTATTTGAAGTGGGGTATTGAAGTATCCAACTCTTGTGGTTGAATCATAATTTTCTCTTCCATTTTATCAGAATTTTTTCCTGTATTTTGGACCTCTATTGTTAGATGCATATGTATTTGTAAATGTTATATCTTCTTGATGGATTCACCCATACACACACTCCTTTTTTTTTTTTTTTGTCTCTAGTAACAACTTTTATCATAAAGTTTGTTTTCTCTGATATTAGTATAGCCACTCCAACTTTCTTTTGGTTAGTTTGCATAAAAAATCTTTGTTTTGGCCAGGGGCTGTGGCTCATGCCTGTAATCCCAGCACTTTGGGAGGCTGGGGTGGGCAGATCACTTGAGATCAGGAGTTTGAGACCAGCCTGACCAACATGGTGAAACCCCGTCTTTACTAAAATTGCAAAAATTAGCCAGGCATGGTGGCGTGTGCCTGTAATCCCAGCTACTCAGGAGGCTGAGGCCAGAGAATCACTTGAAGCTGGGAGGCGGAGGTTGCAGTAAGCTAAGATTGCACCACTGCACTCCAACCTGGGCAACAGAGTCTCTCTCGATATATATATAATTCTCTTACTTTCTACCTATTTGTATCTTTGGATCTAAAGTTTTTTTGTTATAGACAACACATAGTTGGATAATGCTTTTAAAATCTCATATAGTACCAGCCGCGGTGGCTCACACCTGTTATCCCAGCATTTTGGGAGGCCAAGGCGGGTGGATCACCTGAGGTCAGGAGTTCAAAACCAGCCTGGCCAACATGGTGAAACCCCATCTCTACTAAAAATACAAAAATTAGCTGGGCGTGGTGGTGGGTGCCTGTAATCCCAGCTGCTCGGAAGACTGAGGCACGAGAATTGCTTGAACCAGGACCTGGAAGGCTGAGGTTGCAGTGAGCCGAGATCGCACCACTGCACTCCAGCCTGGGTGACAGAGTGAGACTCCGTCTCAAAAACAAAACAAAACAAAAACAAAAACAAAACTCATATAGAACATAGATATTTTCTAGTGTAGCATCCTAATTCCCTTGTCATTTCACTTACTGTGTTTTAAAAAATTTTTTAGTGATTGCCCTGAGTATTACAATTAGCATTTTTAACTTATGACAATCTAATTTGGATGAACAGTAGCTTGATTTCAATAGTATATGAAGATTTTGTTCTTTAGTAGCTCCATCCTAACCCTCCTTTATGCTGTTGTTACCACAAATTACATGTATATACATTGAGTGTCTTTTAACACAGATATATAATTCTTGTTTTATGCAGTTGTCTTTTAAATAAAGGAGAGAAAAAGTGTTATAAACAAAAAATACATTTATGCTGTATTTTATTTTATTATTAATTTTTGAGACAGAGTCTTACTCTGTTATCCAGGCTGGAGTGCAGTGGTGCAATCTAGGCTCACTACAGCCTCTATCTCCTGGGTTTAAACGATCCTTCCACTTCAGCCTCCCAAGTAGCTGGGACCACAGGCATGCACCACCACACCTGACTTTTATATTTTTAGTAGAGATGAGGTTTCACCATGTTGAGCTGGCTGTTAACAAACTCCTGGCCTCAAGTGATTTACCCACTTTTGCCTCCCAAAGTGCTGAGATTATAGTCATGAGTCACCGTGCCCAGCCATACTTTTTTATTTATTTGTATCACTCATCATTTTTTATTGAAAACTGGACTTTTGAATAATCTAATGTGGCAACTTTGGAAATCAGATGCTCTCCCTTTACCAAGGTTTATTGTTGTTTTGACTTGCTTTTACTAATGTGGGTGGGTGGTTGTTTTAGTGACTTCTCTGAACTAGTCTGTATTCTTTGTCATATGTGACCACTAAATTCTCTACTCAGCTATTTTAGAGATTAGTTCATGATTGGACAGAGAGCTTCTTAAATGCCCAGAACCAGCAAATCTCCTAGTCCTTGTCAGAGAACTCCATGTGCATGTTGGGGTGTACTTTCAACAATCAACCAGGCCATTAACAACTCTGCCTTAGCTTTCACTTCCTGATTGTGTAAAGGCTCAAGGTCAGCCAGACATGACAGTGTGGGGCCTTCTTGAGTCTTTCCAGAGCATGTGTACAGTTCTATGCATGCTTATGCCCTTCTAGATTTTCTGAAAAATGTAGGAGGTTTTATACCTACAAAGTGCTTATAGATATATTCTTCCCCAATTTTTCTGTTTAAGATTTTTTTATTAGTCTATTGTGTACCTTAACTGTTATTCACAGCCTAAGGCAGCTGCAAAGCTAAATCACTTGCCTGTATTTGTTTTTGGCAAATACTCCCCCTGGAGAAGGCTTTTTGTACTGTGTTATCTCAGAGCAAGTGGTATTTTCCAGGGAACCACCAGACATATATAATAATGACAGTTGTTTAGGAATGAGGCTTTGAATAAGCTGCCACCTCTTTCTGCTCCCTCACGTGTCAGACAGGCTGCTGGTTTTGTTCATAAATGTGGACTGTAATTTTTTAAGGCTACTGCAGAGCTAGAGAGTGGGAGATGGAACTAGGACAAGTTAAAATGACATAAAGCTCACTTTTCTTACAGAGATTCAGGTGTTTTTCTTTAAAATACATTCCCCAGTTGCTGCAAGCCTTTGGTTAATTCCCAGAGTTCTGAAAATGTTGACTTTGACGAGTTTGGGCTTCAAAATAATTTGATGGAGGACTGAATTTGGGGGACCATTACTCTTCCATTTTCACTGATATTGCCTCAAAAATTCTTTTAAAAAGCTTATTAATATAATTATGTCTAAAAATATTAACAATACTGCCTTAATATATGTCTATTTTATGTTTCCCTGATTGTCTCAAAGTATTTTTATAACCATTTGTTTGATTCAGATATTTTAAATGGTCCTCAGATTACATTTGGTTGATATGTCTTTAATGCCTCATTTAATCTATGGGTTCTCCTTGTTCCTTTTTATTTTTGCAATTTATTTGTTGAAGAAACTGGGTGTTTGTCTTCCTAAGTTTCCTACATTCTAGAGTTTGCTCATTCTATTCTCATGATATTGTTTAACATGCTCCTTTGTCCCTTTTTTCCCTACAGGTTTAATTAGAGTAGATTTTATCTTTTGATAAGAATATTTCATATATACTATTGTCTGTCATTCTCCTTATATTTTAAAGCTATATTTGGGTGCCCATATCAGGGCCCTACAACAAGTGGATTAGAATATAGAGGCTCAGGCTAGGCGCAGTGGCTCACGCCTGTAATTCCAGCAGGTTGGGAGGCCAAGGTGGGCGGATCACCTGAGGTCAGGAGTTCAAGACCAGCCTGGCCAGCATGGTGAAACCCCGTCTCTACTAAAAATACAAAAATTAGCCGGGCGTGGTGTTGTACGCCTGTAATCCCAGCTACTTGGGAGGCTGAGGCATGAGAATCGCTTGAATCTGGGAGATAGAGGTTGCAGTGAGCCGAGATTGCATCACTGTACTCCAGCCTGGGTGACAGAGCGAGACTCCGTCTCAAAAAAAAATAATAATAATAAATAAGCAATAAAAAATAAAAAATAGAATATAGAGGCTTACCTATAATCTCTTCCTTCTGTGCACTCCCTCTTTCCCAAACAGATACACACTTATTCTCTCAGTAATGAAATATTTATTTCTAGGAATTGAAAAGTAACCTTTTCTTCCATTAAAATACTGGTTCTGTCAGTCTTAGATTACCACGACCATTATTAAAATCTTTATATGCATTTTTTACTATTTAGTATTTTTAGATTTTAAAACCCCAAACCTAAACCTTTGTCAGCCTAATTATACTGGAATTTTAAAAATAGTATCAGGCTGGGTGTAGTGGCTCTTGCCTGTAATCCCAACACTTTGGGGGGCCGAGGTGAGAGGATCACTTGAGCCCAGGAGTTCAAAACCAGCCTAGGCAACATAGTGAAACCCCATCTGTACAAAAAATTAAAAAATTACCAGGGTATGGTAGCACACACCTATAGTCCCAGCTATTCAGAAGACTGACGAGGGAGGATTGCTTGAGCCTGGGAAGTTGAGGCTACAGTGAACCATGATTATACCACTGCACTCCAGCCTGGGTGACAGAGTGAGACCCTGTCTAAAAAAAAATATTGTCATACATTATATCCAGTTCACATTCTAAGATATTGTGTGGATGCTTTTCATCCAGATTCTTCAGTGTGGCAGGCATTATTATAATAGTCTCATTTTACAGTTGAAGAAACTATAAGCTCTGAAAGATTGAATAATTCACACAAAGTCATTCATAATGGAGTCAGGTCTACCTTTCAGATCTACTAACACCAGATTCTATGGGATTTTTCATTATACCATTTTGAGAATAAAATCATATGGTATGGTATTGCAAGCTGCTCCTTGTTCTCTCTTTTTTTTTTTTTTTTTTTTTTGAGACAGAGTCTTGCTCCGTCACCCAGGCTGGAGTGCAGTGGTGCGATCTCGGCTCACTGCAACCTCCGCCTCCCGGGTTCAAGTGATTCTTTGGCCTCAACCTCCTGAGTAGGATTACAGGTGCCCCCCACCACGCCCGGCTGATTTTTGTATTTTAGTAGAGATGGGGTTTCACCATGTTGGCCAGGCTGGTCTCAAACTCTTGATCTCCTGATCCGCCCGCCTCGGCCTCCCAAAGTGCTGGGATTACAGGCGTGAGCCACCGCACCCGGCCTCTTTATTTTTTGAGATGGAGTCTCACTCTGTCTCCTAGGCTGGAGTGCAGTGGTGCAATCTTGGGTCACTGCAACCTCCACCTCCTGGGCTCGAGTGAGTCTCCTGCCTCAGCCTCCCGAGTAGGTGGGATTACAGGCACGTGCCATCATACTCAGCTAATTTTTGTATTTTAGTAGAGACGGAGTTTCCCTATGTTAGCCGCTGGTCTCGAACTCCTGACCTCAGGTGATCCGCCCCCCGCCCCCAGTGCTGGGATTACAGATGTGAGCACCACGCCCAGTGCCTGGTACTCTCTTAAGAAAAATACCTCCTTTTTAAGATTATTAGTATCATAAGATCTAATAATACCTTGAAGGAGATAATATAGATACTGCAAGTATGGGCTATAATGTAATAAATCACACCAGGGTGAGGAAAATTGAAATGTTGCTCTCCACTTAATGCTTTAACATTACCAAATTAATGTTGTCTCCAATGACCACTTTCCCACAGTGAAAATTAAAACTAATCACTATATATAATTTAAACGTTTTGAATTATTGCCCTGAGCTTAATCCTAGTTTAGAACAATTGAAACACACCAGAACTTTCTTCAAAGAAAAATGTATTTGAAAACTCCTGGTAAAAATACTGATTCTTCTTTTAATGATAAAAGATAAAATACACTCTTACTGAAGCAGAGAATAATGACCACTTTTGTTTTATAAAACATGTTTCCCGACCGGGCGCGGTGGCTCAAGCCTGTAATCCCAGCACTTTGGGAGCCCTAGACAGGCGAATCACGAGGTCAGGAGATCCAGACCATCCTGGCTAACACGGTGAAACCCCGTCTCTACTAAAAAATACAAAAAAACTAGCCAGGCGAGGTGGCGGGCGCCTGTAGTCCCAGCTACTCCTGAGGCTGAGGCGGGAGAATGGCGTAAACCCGGGAGGCGGAGCTTGCAGTGAGCTGAGATCCAGCCACTGCACTCCAGCCCGGGCGACAGAGCGAGACTCCGTCTCAAAAAAAGGAAAAAAAAAAACCCAAAAAACATGTGTTTCCCTCACCCCTAATTGAGTACACATGCTCCAGGAAAAAAATCAAGGCCAAATACTGCTAATAATGAAAGGGAAGAATATTAGGATCATAATTTAATTAGCTCTAAGGATCTCTTTGCTCATCGCGAAATAAAAGGATCAATGATCCCTTTGAGCACTTCAAGGCTTTTCCTTTCAATTAGCCATTGTGACTAGATTGGCTATTCAAAGGCATGCTTTTCAAACTGGGTATGAGTACTCCCAGGGAAATTAAAAACTGTATAAATATACACACACTCACAGAGTGAGGAATAGCATTTTTACTCAGATTATTTGCCAAAAACAAAGTATCCTGAATTGGGTCAGAGCAAATCTTCTGAAGAATATATGATGTCTGTATGGCATAAACTAGTATCTGGGAGTAGGAAGTAAGTTCTCTCTTCTGCTTTATTATACTTGGATACCACATCCAAAGCAAAAAAATCTAAGCAAAACAAAAGCAAAATAATCTGTTTAGAGGAAGATTTAATGGGCAATAACAGTCTTTCCTGCAACTATCGATTTGAGAGAGAAGCAGTTATTTTACTTATCTAATTTGAATGCTGGGATAACATATTTTTTTCTTGAAGTGTTCAATGGGACCATTGACCTTTTTTTTTCTTTTAAAATTGATATTGTCTTTTTAAATATTTTTCTTTTTCTTTTTTGAGATGAGGTCTTGTTATATTGTCCAGGCTGGTCTTGCACTCTTGGGCTTAAGCAATCCTCCTGCCTCAGCCTCCCAAGTAACGGACTACAGGCATGTGCCACTGTGCTTAGCTAATAAATATTTTTTTCTTTTCTACAGTAAAAATTCACAGATCTCAAGCGTAGCTCACTTAATTCTCTCTCTCTCTGTCTCCCTCACACACACCCATCTCTTTCTCTCTCACACACATACACACACACAATCATTTAGCTACTACCACCCACATCAAGATGTAGAACCATTTCCAGTGCCTCAGAAGACTTCATGCCCCTTCCCACTTGGTACTCTCGAAGGTAACCACCGTTTTAACCTCTATCACCATAGGTTTATTGCCTGTTTTAAAACTTCATTTAAATGAAATCAAACTATGTACTTATGTATTTGACTTTTGCTCAACATTATTTTCTTTTTTTTTTTCTTTTTGAGACAGTCTCACTCAACTGTTGCCCAGACTGGAGTGCAGTGGTGCGATCTTGGCTCACTGCAACCTCCGGCTCCCAGGTTCAAGCGATTCTCCTGCCTCAGCCTCTCGAGTAGCTGGGATTACAGGCATGTACCACCACGCCTGGCTAATTTTTTGTATTTTTAGTAGAGATGGGGTTTCGCCATGTTGGGCAGGCTGGTCTCGAACTCCTGACCTCAGGTGATCCGCCTGCCTTGGCCTCCCAAAGTGCTGGAATTACAGGCGTGAGTCACCGCACCCAGCCAACATTATTTTCTTGAGATTTATCCATGTCATTGCACATTCTAGTAGTTTCTTCTTTTTTTAGCTGCTATGTACTAATTCCATTGTGTCAATTTACTACAATTGGTTTATTCATTCTAGAGTATAAAAACATTTGAGTTTCCAGTTTTTGAATTATGAACATAATGGACATGAACAGTCTTGTACATATCTTTCATAGAACATAAGCACTCATTTTGGTTTAGTTCATATGCAGGAGTGGAATTTCTTGGTCATAGAATGAGATGTATGTTTGGCTTTTGTAAAAACTGCCAAAGTGATTATATGTTTATTTACATCACCACCAGCAATGTTTGACAGTCTCAATAGCTCTATATCTTCATCGGCATTTGATTTTGTCTGTCTAATTTAACCATTATGTTGGATGTATGGTAGTATCACAATGTCATTTTAGTTTGCATTTTCCTGATGATTAATGATGGTGAGCATCTCTTCATAGGCTTATTGACCATATGGATATCTTCTTTTTTTTTTTTTTTTTTTTTTATCACTTAGTCAAAATTTATTTCAAGGCCTGAAAACATTCAGACTAATCAAAATGGTACTACTGTAACTTCTTATGATACATAATATAAAAGGTTTTGAAAAATATAGACACAACCCCTAAACAACACACTATTTGATTCTCAAAAGCAATGGCCATTTCACAAGATGTAAAGGGACAATAACATATCAAATAACTTTCACACACCTAAAGAGAGCATTTAACAGCAAGCTAGCCAGACAAAACACAAATATTTTTACATTTCCCATGTTTGTTTTTAACTTTACTTTGTAAAGCCACTGATAATTGAGGCTTCTTTCAAGTATAAGATTTCTGGCCGGGCGCGGTGGCTCAAGCCTGTAATCCCAGCACTTTGGGAGGCCGAGACGGGCGGATCACGAGGTCAGGAGATCGAGACTATGGCTAACACGGCTAACCCCGTCTCTAATAAAAAATACAAAAAACTAGCCGGGCGAGGTGGCGGGCGGCCTGTAGTCCCAGCTACTCGGGAGGCTGAGGCGGGAGAATGGCGGGAACCCGGGAGGCGGAGCTTGCAGTGAGCTGAGGTCCGGCCACTGCACTCCAGCCTGGGCAACAGAGCAAGACTCCGTCTCAAAAAACAAAACAAAAAAAGATTTCTAAAAAGTAATAAGCAAAACAAAATCCAACTGTATTTATATCAGTCCCTCTTTTCCAACAGCTTTAGATGTTTTTCTGAATACTTTTTATACAAAACAAAGCATTTTTGTTAAAATCAGTTCTAATTCATTTATGCAGATTAGGGGAAAGTGATTCATAATAAATTAACTTTAAAATTACCTTCTATCTGCTTCTACCTCTATTCCGCTATCACCACCAAATCTGTTGCTACAGTGAACAATGATGCAATGTACTGTTTGAGGGGGCCCAAAGCAATCTGTAATTTTTTTTTTTTTTTTTTTTTGAGACAGAGTCTTGCTCTGTCGCCCAGGCTGGAGTGCAGTGGTGTGATCTAGCAATCTGTAATCTTAATTTCCCACATATTAGTTAGTAGGAGGAAAAATCCACAGTATGAAGGCTATTTAACTAAAACTTTATGCTTTTCCCTCAAGCTGTAAGTACTCTTTAGCATTAAATTACATTGTGCATATACAACTACACCCGTTTAGATTTGCCTTGGAATATAATTAATTTCTAAGACCTTAAATATTAAAAATAATTCTCTAACTATTTCATAGTTTAATTGGCTCTTAAATAGTTTTGCTGGGAGGAGAAACATTTTGTGTTCTTTAAGTAATTGATACGTGTAAATGTGTTCACTTAAGTCTTGAGAAAACCTAAGGATGAAGTCTATTGTTTTGTTTTTCCTTAAAAAGGAAAAAAGAACCAAAGAAAAATGTTGAATAACAATAATATTTACCTTTAAAAAGAAGAAACATTATCCAACAAAAAGGAGACATATAGATTTGAAAACACTTATTTTGCTGTCTTCAATAACAACAGAAAACAGATAGGCAGGGGAAGTCCAGAGGACTCAGAACTGAAGCAGCTCTATACAATAATGAAGGTGGTACAATGATGTGACTGCAAAGAAAATGACTACAACAAAATTTTACAAACATCTGCATGTTTGTAATGTATTAATACACAAAATATCAAAAATACAAAGCCTGAGTTTCTTCCCCGCAGGTTTATGATAAACTATCAACCTTCTATTTAATGCATTTCCTTTTTTTAAAAAATTTGTAGAAATGGGGTCTTGCTATATTGCCCAGACTGGTCTTGAACTCATCAGCTCAAGCAATCCTCCCACCTCGGCCTCCCAAAGTGCTGGCATTACAAGTGTGAGCCACTGCACTTGGCCTTAATGCATTTACTTTTATAAGTCTCTGTTTAGAAGTAAACACTATACAAGAACATACATGCTGGTATGTTACCATGATAATTTTAGTTTTTATCTCAAACTAGTGACTTGCCTTTTTACCCATACTTATACACATGTAATACCTTTCTAGTGGTACATTTTATTCAATATATATATTTTAAATCTTGATTTTTAACTGAATCTTTTTAGTGCTATGACATAATGGGCTTAATTGAACAGTTGAAGCATGGTATGGTAACTACATTGTACTGTTTAAACTAATTCACATTGTACACATATACCAAAACAACACATTATACCCCATAAATATATACATTATGATTTGTCAATTAAAAACAATATCAATAAAATTTAAATTTATATGGAAAAACAAAGGTCCTAGAAAAGCCAATCTTAAAACAACAACAGCATGCCTATCTGACCAGATTTATCTCCAACTTTATGGGATGGTAAGGACAAGAATATAGTAAACAAGATGGCCGAAATATACCTATTTATGCTATCTCCCTATTGGTTCTAATTCTGCCCTCTAAAAGTGCAGAGAATAGTTTCAATTCCTCTTCTACATAATAGCTCTTTAAAAATTGTAAGATAGCTGTGACTTCTTTTCTTCTTTGCCCCAAGCCTTCTCTTTCTAGTGTAAGCAACTAGATCTTTACTATCTTGGTCATCCTCAACAAGCCATCTAATTAATTGGTATTGTACCTGATGTTATCTACTTTTAAAATATAGTCTCAGATCAGACCTTGTTGAGTAGCCATGTTTGTTCATACAATGAAATATTATATGGCAATAAAATGTATGAATAGTTTCTTGCATAGGAATGGGTGGATCTCAGCGATATAATGTTGAGTGAAAGAAGCCAGACACAGAATAATAGATCTTGATTACATATATGTAAAAGTTCAAAAAACAGCAAAACTAAGTCAGGGCATATTGGTTCATCATGCCTGGGCAACAGAGCAAGACCCTGTCTCAAATTTAAAAAAAAAAACAAAACAGTAAAACTAAGCCACTAATGTTCAGGGATGCATGTGTAGGTGGAAAAGCTATTTAAAAAAAAAAGGGCATGATTCTCCTAAAAGTCAGGTTAATGATTACTTAGGTGGAAGAGAAAGGCCTTACTGGTTGGCAGGGGAATTCTGGGCTGCTGGAGATGTTCTTTTTCATGACCTGGGTGCTGGTTACATGGCTGTTTGATTCCTGGTAAACCATTGAGTTATGTATTTGTGTGCTCACTTTTCTGTATGTGTTATTCTTTACAATGTAAAAGGTTTAAAGGCCAGGCACAGTGGCTCACATCTGTAATCCCAGCACTTTGGGAGGCGGAGGCGGGGGGGTCACTTGAGCTCAGGAGTTCGAGACCACCCTGGCAAACATAGTGAGACCTCGTCTCTACTAAAAATACAAAAAATTATCCCCGTGTGTGGCGCATGCATGTAATCCCAGCTACTCAGGAAGCTGAGGCACAAGAATTGCTTGAACCTGGGAAGTGGAGGTTGCAGTGAGCCAAGATCATGCCACTGCATTCCAGCCTGAGTGACAAGAGTGAGACTCTGTCTCCAAAAACAAACAAACAAAAAAACCCAAAAAACCCAAAGCTTTAAAAAAGTACAGTGCTTTGTTGTTTTCAACCCTCTGTTGCTATTCTTGTAATCGTCACTGTTTCTCAAAGATTGTCAATAGAGAATCAGTAGTTTCATCTTTAAGTTCTTTTAGGTCTTATTCAAAGTCCAGCTAGGTAAAGAGAAATTACTCTTGGTGTTTCAAAAAGGGAATTTAATAAAAAGAATTAGTTGGCCGGGCGCAGTGGCTCACAACTGTAATCCCAGCATTCTGGGAGGCTGAGGCAGGCAGATCACCTGAGATCAGGAGTTCGAGACCAGCCTGACCAACATGGTGAAACCCCATCTCTACTAAAAATACAAAAACTAGCTGGGCGTGGTGGCATGCACCTGTAATTCCAGCTACTCGGGAGGCTGGGGCAGGAGAATCGCTTGAACCCGGGCGGCGGAAGTTGCAGTGAGCCGAGATTGCACCACTGCACTCCAGCCCGGGAGACAAAATGAGACACTGTCTCAAAAAAAAAAAAAAAAAAAAAATTAGTTACTGGCTGGGCACGATGGTTTACCTGTAATCCCAGCGTTTTGGGACAGAGGCTGAAGGATTGCCTAAGGCCAGGAGTTTGACACTAGCCTAGGCAACATAGCGAGACCCTGTCTGTACAAAAACATTTTAAAAAATTATCCAGGAGTGGTGGTGCATGCCTGTAGTCCCAGTTACTTGGGAGGCTGAGGTGGGAGGATAGCTTGAGCCCAGGGGTTTGAGGCTGCAGTGAGCTGTGATCATGCCGCTGCACTCCAGCCTGGGTGATAGAGGGAGACCCCCAACTCTTAAAATAATTGGTTACGTATTGGGTACAGTGTATACTGCTTGGGTGACGGGTGCACTGAAATCCCAGAATTCACCATTAAATAACTCATCCACGTAACCAAAAACTATTGAAATAAAATTAGTTACAAAGATTTTGGATACATGGCATAGTAAAAGGGAGAAAGGGAGTGGGACAAAAGGAAGAAGAGTGATACCCAAAAATCAGAAACTAATAGTCCTGAGGTAGAGCCCACAAGCTTGTAACTTTTGTTGCACTGTTAGAGACATTATCACAATCAGTCTAGGTCTGCCCAAGTGTTATACCACCTTGATTAGGACTGAAAATACTATTGCTATCACTACAACTCCTGCCAGCAACTGACACCCATTAGAGCCAAAAGCACTAAAAAGTTATAATCGATAAGCATCTCTAAAATTGATAATAATGGTCACTAGCTCCTTGTGTTGTTGAAATTAAATAAGTTAATGCATGTGAAATGTTTAGAATGGATGCTGACCCACAGAAGACAAAATAAATGTTAGTTACTATTATTGTTACACGGATGATCTTTTAAAAAGTATTTATTAAATACTTACTATTTGCCAGAAACTGTGCTAGATGCCTAGGGTTGTCATGAGAATGAATTAAGAGAATGCGTGTAGAGCAATCAGCACGGTACCCCCTCGTGTGGAAATAAGCAGAAGCCAAGAGATCTATTGAGTAGAGAACGCACCCTGCTGGTTGGTAGGGGTAAGGAAGCGGAAAAGATCATTTTTTAAAAAGACATGAGTTTAAAGGTGGGATACCACTTATAAGATGACCTTGAGCAAATTACTTAGCCTCTAGCAGTCTCAATTTATTTATTTGAAAATGGGAGTAATATGAAGTGTCTCTAAGCCTTGTGGTAAAAAATAGATAAGATAATTGGCATATTGTATAGCACAGTAGATACTCAATACATATTTGTTTAGTTAATAAATACCTTTCTAACTCATTGCATTTCTTTTTTTTTTTAAATTGAGATGGAGTCTCGTTCTGTTGCCCAGGATGGACTTCAGTGGCGTGATCTTGGCTCACTGCAACCTCCGCCTCCCAGGTTCAAGTGATTCTCTTGACTCAGCCTCCCAAGTGGCTGAGATTACAGGTGCCTGCCACCATGCCCAGCTAATATTTATTTATTTATTTATTTATAGAGATGGGGTTTCACTATGTTGGCCAGGCTGATCTTGAACTCCTGGTCTCAAGCGTTTCCCCCACCTCAGCTTCCCAAAGTGCTAGAATTACAGTTGTGAACCACTGTGCCCAGCTTCCCATTGCATTTCTTTTCTTCCCCCCCCCCCTTTTTTTTTCTTTTGAGACAGAGTCTTGCTTTGTCACCCAGGCTGGAGTGCAGTAGCTCAATCTCGGCTCACTGCAGCCTCCATCTTCCAGGTTCAAGCGATTCTCCTGCCTCAGCCTCCTGAGTAGCTGGGCCTACAGGCGTGCACCACCACGCCCAGCTAATTTTTGTGTTTTTAGTAGAGATGTGGTCTCACCATATTGGCCAGGCTGGTCTCGAACTCCTGACCTCAAGTGATCCGCCTGCCTCGGCCTCCCAAAGTGCTGGGATTACAGGTGTGAGCCATCATGCTTGGCTCTCCCATTGCATTTCTAATGTCATAAGTAAATCAAGAATGGAGGAGGAAGAATATGATGGTCCTCAGGGAAAGATATGTTGGCTAGTGATACTGTTGTAAACCCTGGCAAGAAACCCCTCACTAGCCTCACAGAGCAAAGCTTACATCAGAGAAAAATCCATCACCAAAGATCTGTCACGTGATGCCTCTTCTTAATTCTATTTTCTCATTATGTCTTAATAGATTTTATCTCTAAAAAATACTAATTCCAATATAAATGTCAGGATCAGTCCTAACACTTGAATATTCATTCAACAAGTATTTAATGATCTTATACTATGTGTATTAGTGTACTTAGGCTGCCATAACAAAATACCACAGACTGGGTGGCTTAAGCAACAAAATTTATTTCCACACAGTTCTGGAGGCTGAAAAGTCCAAAATCAGGGTGCTGGCCAATTTTGTTCTTAGTGAAGTCTCTTTTCCTGGCTTTTCCAGAGAGCTAGTTTTTTGTTGTTGTTGTTTTTTTTTTTGTTTTTGTTTTTAGCAACATACTATTTCTTAGTGTTTTTCAAACCTGCCACCTTTTAGTACCACTACCCTAGATGTGGTTCTGATTTCTTGTCTAGACCCTTGCTAGAGCCTCCTAAATGGTCTCCTTATCTCTGCCAATCAAACTTCCATACTCCTGCCAGAGTGAATTGGATTGTGTTTCATCTGCTTAGAATGCCTCATTGCTGATGGCATTCAATGTGCTTCACAAATCTGCCCCACTCTACCTTGTTCCAGTTTCTTTGGCATCACTCTCACTGCTCTGATGGCCTTCCCTGTCGCCCCACTAGATTATTCACTTTCCTGAACTTGAATATGAGAACAATGCCCTTGCATATCTCTGCACACTTGCTCATGCTGTTTGTTCAGCCTGGAATGCTCTTCTCTGCCTAGTGACTGGTTTAAATATCAGCCCCTCTTGCAAGTCTCACAGACGCTATCCCCTTTTGAGGTCAGAATTAATTTCTCAGTTCCTGCGCTATCAGGCTGAGCTTTTCCAAGAGCAAGAAACAGTGATAAAAAGCAGTAGTAATAGTAATAGCAGTAGCTGCAAGCTTTCAATAAGAGGAGATCTTTTGGCTAGCTTGGACAGAAGAAAAGACTAGACAGCGTGGGTGCTTGGTTCATCTCTGTGGGAGTCAGGAAGTATAATCAGATTCACATGGGTGAAAGAGGCTGTCTCTTTGCTTTCAAGACGAACTACACCTAACCCATCCCACCCTATCAAAGGAGAACTCTTTGAGCATGTCTTGCAGAAAAGAAAAATAATCGTAGAAAAGTACTTGCCTCTGCCTCATACCTCCCCCTCACTGTGAGCCTTCTTACCCTAAGTGGGAGGTGTGTGGAACTCTGAGAAATCTGGAGAGTGTACCGATGCATGGGTTCATAGCTTGTTGATGCTTAGGGTTCATTCTGCTCAGTCTGCCATTGTCCTGCTTCTCTCACAATTAGATTGTTCACGAATGGTTGTTCACCAGCCCACTGTTTCTGAGGTTCAGCCCACTGAGAGCAGAAAACAAAAACAGGAGCTTCAAATGGCAAAGGGACTTGAGAGAAAACAGTAGAGCTGATACAAGAATGGCTGATGGTGTTAATCCACTGTGTATATGTCCTTGGGATCCCTGGAAAGACCAGAAATATTTCAGTGGGTTAGTTATTGTTTAAAGACTGTGGAATACCAGTCCAATGAGAGACCAGTGCAGCAAAGAATATAAACATAGAATTTTATACAGTTCTGGCTGCAATGCTGTAACGAACAGAAGTACTCACACATGGTTTTATGTCAGTTTGTGAATTGAGTTCAAGAGGCCCTAAATCTAAGTGCTGTATGTAAAATAAAAGCAATTAGTGCAGCTGTTACCTTGTATTCTGCAATCTGGAATTAAGTTATGGGCAGAAATTGCAGAATATTTTTCTCACTTCAATTTAACCACAGTTTGGAAGCTTATTTGTGGCTTCTTTTGTATCCCTTACAATGTTTGGCACTGCTGTGCACAGAATAGACACTAAATAAACATGAAAGCCAGGAATGAGGTTAAAGATCCCTGCTTGACAGTCATTAATATAGTCAAAGCAGAGTTCTCACTGTCACTCCCCACCCTCCCTACATTTCTTTTGAGCCTTGCCCCAGCAGGAGGCCCCCAAGCCCCTCAAGGTAGTCCTAAATTAATCCTCTCAATAGGCTCATCAATAGGCTTTTCTCTCTGACACCATTTCCTTTTTTTCTTTTCTTTTTTTTTTTTTTTTTTGAGATGAAGTCTTGCTCTGTCACCCAGGCTGGAGCGCAGTGGCATGATCTCAGCTCACTGCAACCTCCACCTCTGCCTCCCAGGTTCAAGCGATTCTCCTGCCTCAGCCTCCCGAGTAGCTGGGATCAAAGGCGCGCACCACCACGTCCGGCTAATGTTTTGTACTTTTAGTAGAGATGGGGTTTCACCATGTTGGCCAGGCTGGTCTTGAACTTCTGACCTCAGGTGATCCACCTGCCTCAGCCTCCCGAAGTGCTGAGATTACAGGCGTGAGCCACTGTGCCCGGCCACTATTTCCTTTTCTTGGGGTCAGTTGAGGTACCCCAACTCACAAAACTAATTCCAGAAAGTGTTGCTGGGAGAAATTGGGGATAATTTGTTAGGTTCTGGACTTTGCACCTAAGAATCACTGCCTTAATTCTGTGTTTTATAGTGTGATGGAAAACATTGGTGCTAAGGACTGGGCTTGTTAGCAGGAATCTTTTCCTCTAGAATGGAATGCATTGATATGCAATAATGTCCTCCTTAGCATTTATATTCTTCTGAAACTTCAGTAATGCAACAAGTCATTCTCTGGCATCCAAGTGTAATTTCTACTTTACCTCCTTGAATCACAACACTTTCTCTACTGCTCTTCTTAGCACATTTTTCTTCACCAGAACGCTTTCAGCAATGGGCCCATGAAACTGGTGGAACGTCCCTAAAATTGTACTCCACTATCTATTATGTATTGTTCATTGATCCCTGACAGGTTTGCTCTGATTCAGCATGAATAACAATACTAGCTAACATTTATTGAATACTTACCATGTGCCCGGCAATGTGCTAGGCACTTCATATATGCATCTCATTTCATCCTCATACCTACCCTCTGGCAATTTTAGTCTTTCCATTTTACCAAGAGGGAAACTAAAATCAATAAGCAGATAGTAGCATCAGGATTTGAGCCCAGGCAGTCAGCCTTCAGATCCCATGCTGGTAACCACTATGCTAATACCACTCTGAAATATTAAAATGAGTATGTACTCAATAAATAATTGAATAAATAAATGATTAGAGGGCTGTAATTTCCAAAGGGCTTCCCCAAGGCCTCCCTTAGGCAGGGTCACGTGTTTTTGGCCCATTGCTCTGAGGAAGTTTAGACAGATGGTTGAGGGCAATTAGGTTGTGCTTGCATTTTCAAACACAATTGAGTCCCACTTCAGGAAAGTAGAGAACAGTTCAAAAGTGAAATTGCCTTCTCTGGTCTGTTGAATATGAGTTAGCTGTGCTCTGGCAGTCTGCTTACTCTTAGCTACTCTTAGGAGAAAGGCTTGGGACCTGGGGAGTAGACACCTCAAACCCACAACCTTAATAGCTACAGTTTTCTTGTGGGTAGAGTGAGGGTAAGATGGGGAGGACACACAGAACTTCAGTCTGGTAATATTTCCTTTTTAATTATTGGGTCACTTAATCTCTATGTACCTCACTGTCTCCATTTATGAAGTGGGAGCAATCTCCCTGGCTTGCTTTCTATTTCCGAAGCAAAATACTGAATCAAACTGGTTCTAAGACTACAAAGGTCTCCGAAGGTTTAGCTGATTGTAACCATTATCTCCAGAAGTTGGAGTGTTCTGATACAAAGAAGTGTAATGGGAATGATTCAGGTAAAATAGTAGATTGGAGAGGGGACAATGTGGAACTGCTGGAGTAGGATTTGCTTATTATTGGTAAGGTGGTTGCAATGAGAGATTATTATTTATAACACACCATAGAATTACAAAGCACTTTACAGCTATTCTTCAGTACAGTCCTACAAATTGATATAAGACTAAAAATAATGAGGCTAGGCCTGAAAGGTTACCCAGTGGGTAGTAAGTATGAATAGTCATTGAAATGAGAAAATGACAAATATACCTCTCAGTTCCAGCACAGTATATCTCCAAGAGACTTATTCCCTGCTCTTATAGCTGTTTCCAAGAAGACTCTGGCTTAATGGGGTAGCTGCATAGGGGAAAGGATCTAGGCTGCTTTGGTGATGTTTGAGGCTGCTTAGTACTGTACTTTGGAAGAATTGCATCTAGTTTGCCTTAACACCCCTCTGCACTTCCACTGCCTTATTATAGCACTTTTCTCATTCTACTTTGTTTAATAGTTGTTTGAGTAGGTGTCTGCCTCCCATATTAGACAGACATTGTGACTTAGTCATTTTTGAATCTTGCTTTGGTGTCGGAAATGTTTTATACCGAGCAGGCCCTCCCTTATCTGCTTTCCAACCCCAGGAACCTAATTAATTTGACTGATAGCAGTCCTCGATGGCCTAATAATAGGTAGGTTAAGCACATGCTTAGGAAACCAGCTAATAGAGGCATTAAAGATTTTTTTTTTTAAGATTTGAGTATTGGATATATTTTTAAAAAAGGATCAGTTGTGTGGTAACACAGTGAGATACTACTTTATACCCTCTGTGATGGCTATACTAAAAAAGACAAGTATTGGCAAGAATATGCAGAAATGAGAACCCTTGTACATTGCTGGTGGAGATGCCACTTTGATGAACAGTCTGGCAGTTCCTCAAAAAGTTAAATATAGAGTTACCATATAACATAGCAGTTCCATTCCTAGGTATGTATTTAAAAGAATTGAAAACATATATTCATACAATAAACTTGTACACAAATGTTCATAGCAATAATATTCATAATAGCCAAAGGGTGGAAACACCCAAATGTCCATCAATTGATGGATGGATAAATAAAATGTGGTATATTTATACAATGGAATATTATTCAGCCATACATAGGAATGATATAGTGAAGCTTGATGATAATATGCTACGTGAAAGAATCTAGACACAAAAGACCACATGCTGTTTGATGTCATTTGTGTAGAATGGCCAGAATAGGAAACTCTATAGAGACAGAAAGTAGATTAGTGGCTGCCTAGACCTGAGAAGGGACTAGGGGGAAATGAAGGGCAACTGATAATGAGTGTGGAGTTTTACATTTGAGACAGAGTTTCACTCTATCGCCCAGGCTGGAGTGCAGTGGTGCAATCACAGCTCACTGCAACCTGGAACTCCTGAACCCAAATGGCCCTCCTCACGCAGCCTCCCAAGTAACTGGGACTAAAGGCACGAGCCACCATACCTGGCTAACTTTTAAATATTTTTCAGTAGAGACAAAGTCTCACTGTGCTACCCAGGCTGGTCTTGAACTCCCAGGCTCAAGCAATCCTCCTGCCTTAGCTTCCCAAGGTGCTCAGATTATACCACACCTGGCTGAATTTTGCACTTTTAAAAAGTGAATTGTATGACAATAAGAAAGAATTACAGTTGTAATTACGAAAAAGTTCAGATTTTGTTAAAATTCTCTCATGCTTATTTTATAGGTTAGTATTATTTATATCTTAAATTATTTATGAGCATTTAGGGTTTGTACCATTATCTATCTCTTTCATTCTTGTTTTATTTGTTTGTTTGTTTTTGCCTTTTTTTTTTTTTTTTTTTTAGACGGAGTCTCGCTCTGTTGCCCAGGCTGGAGTGCAGTGGTGCGATCTTGGCTCACCAAAACCTCCACCTCCCGGGTTCAAGCTATTCTCCTGCCTCAGCCTCCCGAGTAACTGGGACTACAGGTGTGCACCACCATGCCCAGCTACTTTTTGTATTCTTAGTAGAGATGGGATTTCACTATGTTGGCCAGGCTGGTCTAGAACTACTAACCTCGTGATCTGCTCACCTCGACCTCCCAAAGTGCTGGGATTACAGGCGTGAGCCACCATGCCCAGCCATCGTTCTTGGGGTTTTAAAATGTCTTAACCTAGCCTTGTTGGACTCTAGCTGTGCATCATACAACACATTGAATCTTTCCTTCTTTGCCTTCCCCTTCGAAATCATTTGCCCTCTATCCCATGCCTGTCTGGTAATTAGAATGAAAGAGACAAAGTAATGAGTATAATGTATAGTAACTGAAGATAGCGCTTTCATTTTGACAGATGCTTTAACCTGAAGGAAATGATTAATAGGGAATTGCAGGCACCATGGTGGGGCCAGTGGGGGAAGTCATTTTTACTAGTGATAGCATTTCAGTCCTCCTCAAATTATACCAAGTAGGTACCTACTAACTCCACTGACTCCTGTGAGATTGAATTTAAGGTTGGATCTAAGGAGGGGCCAATATGGTAGTTCCGAGTTTGACTGGTTATTGCCCTGTATGAGGCATCCTTTTATCACTGACAGAATCTCACCTTGAAATTGTCACTTTGCCTCTACCAAGCAAATAAATACCTTGCCTTTCTTTTGTGAGACAGATAGAGCTTGCTACTAGATATAAAACAGACAGCTCTCATTGTTTAGGCCCAGGGTTGCTTTAGATTCTGAAGCAACTTCAGGGTTTAAAGGCATCCCTGAAAGGGGTCTCTACCAGTTGGTGGTCAAGGTGCTTGCCACCCATATATGCCAGTATGTGCTTTCAAGTGTACCTAGAATTATGAAGTGGTAAGTTCTGGGATGTGTCCTATTTGTAATACTGTGGCCCTGCCTAAAAGTAGGAGAGAAGTGGGAAGAGTATCAGCTTTGGAGTCAGGTGGATTTGGGATTGAATCCCAGCTTGAATTTTTTTATTAGTTTTATGAATTTGGACAAGTTACTTTTAACATCTCTGAGCTGTAGTCTCCTTGTCTGTAAAGTTGGAAATAGTAACCCTTACCTCACTGAATCATTGTGAGCATTGCAGGAGGTAACAGATGTCAAGTGCCTTACACTACCTGGCACAGAATACAGTCTCAAAAATGTTAATTCCCTTCCCCTCTCAATCCAAGTTACAAGCAAGAAGTGAGTGACCATCTTGCCTCAGTATCCTAAACACAATGAAAGTACAAATCAATAGCAGTTCTCTTTAGCCTAGAAAAGCAGTAGGTTTTTTTTGTTTGTTTGTTTTGTTTTTGTTTTGTTTGTTTTTTGAGATGGAGTTTTGCTCTTGTTGCCCAGGCTGGAGTGCAATGGCGTGGTCTTGGCTCACTGCAACCCCTGCCTCCCGGGTTCAAGTGATTCTCCTGCCTCAGCTTCCCAAGTAGCTGGGATTACCGGCACCTGCCACCATGCCCAGCTAATTTTTGTATCTTCAATAGAGAGGGGGTTTCACCATGTTGGCCAGGCTGGTCTTGAACTCCCAATCTCAGGTGATCCACCCGCCTCAGCCTCTCAAAGTGCTGGGATTACAGGTGTGAGCCACCGCACCCAGCTGAAAATCAGTAGTTCTTATTGAATTGTATATGTTTTCTTGGAAGCTCATATGTGAAAGTTTGCTAGTGAATGTGCATATGTCTAGCAGTCTGGGCTGAAAGGAGGATAGGAAGGTTGATAATGTGAAAGATAGTGAATAAACTTGAACTGTGTGGTTGGTATGTCTACTTAAAGAAATATAGTATCTGATCTAGCATGGAAACAGGGAGCTAATTAAGTTCCTGGCACGATGTCCTTAGCTGCTATAGTCTGCTCTAGGATGTATGTCCTCTGCATATAGGAAAACCACCAAGACCTTGAAGCAATAGAAATAATAATCTCTTACATTTGAATAACACTTTATAGTTTCAATATATATTCACATCCATTATCCCATTTGAGTCTCAATCCAAATGAGTGAAGTAAACAGGGCAGACAGCTATTATCTCCTATCTGGTGAAGGAAAAAATCAAAGCTCAAAAAGGTCAGTGAAAATTTAGTAGCAAAATCGGGATTAGAACCTTTGTCTTTTGACTCCTAATTCAACATTCTTTTTTTTTTTTTTTTTTTTTTTTTTTGAGACGGAGTCTCGCTCTATCGCCCAGGCTGGAGTGCAGTGGCCGGATCTCAGCTCACTGCAAGCTCCACCTCCAGGGTTTACGCCATTCTCCTGCCTCAGCCTCCCGAGTAGCTGGGACTACAGGCGCCTGCCACCTCGCCCGGCTAGTTTTTTGTATTTTTTAGTAGAGACGGGGTTTCACGGTGTTAGCCAGGATGGTCTTGATCTGACCTCGTGATCCACCCGTCTCGGCCTCCCAAAGTGCTGGGATTACAGGCTTGAGCCACCGCGCCCAGCCAACATTCTTTCATCTGTACCACTTTAACCGTAGCTTGAATGGTTTTGGCCTAAATGGAATATATTTGAAAACATAAATAGAAATTATGTTATATAACATCCCAGCTGCTGGGTCTGGTTTAGCAGAAGCTTGAAGAACAGCAGAAGAGGGTGGGAGGTAACCAAGTGTGTAAAATGAGTTCCGCATTTTCAGATGTTCAACAAAAGCAACAGAGAGTGCTTAGACCATTGACTGGGACAATACTGATTCTTCAACCCTTAGTCTGTTATGGCTTTCCATTATTCCTGATCAACTCCAATGAGGAATTTCAGCCTTTTCGACATTGTGCCCCTACATTTTTAACCTGTTCCTCCAACTTAACATGTTCCTTCAACTTATCTCCCAGCCTCCTGCATCTATGTGGTGAAAATCCCTCCCTCCTACTCTCTTTGACTCATTCTCTCATCCCAATTCATATTAATCTTGTTTGTCCTGAGACATTTGCCTCTATCTGTTCTTCTACTAACCCTTTTGGTTTTTCTGCATGGAACCTCAATTCACTGGAAGCAATCTCTGCTATGTAAATCAAATAATATGGCAGAAGATATTCTGCAAATAATAGCTGGCAAAGATTTATTATTATTCTGCATTTTCTGAGGGACACTTTTTACTTCCCAACCTTACTGAAACCTGGGTATTCTTTGCCCTGATGATGCTGCTTCCCTCTAAACTTTCTCCAGTTTGTCCATAACATAGTCTTAAACTGGTTGTGTGTGTGTACGTGAGATGGGACTTTCTTTTTTAAAAAACTTTATTTATTTGGAGACGAGGTCTCACTATATTGCCCGGGCTAGTCTCAAACTCCTGAGCTCAAGAAATCCTCCTGCCTCGGCCCACCAAAGTGCTGGGATTACAGATGTAAGCCACTGTGCCCGGCCCAAGGGGGTGGGGCTTTCTATAGTGGGGAAATATTATTCCCACTTTCCAGCTCATTGGAGTCAACATACTTCCTGCTCCTCGGCATGTTTTTCAACAGCAGGAAAAGGGAGGCAACCAGAATATTGCAGAGGAAAGCAAGAAAGGAAACAATGTATAAGAAGTTCCCAGAGGGAATACAGAGAAAAAGGCCTGAGGTTATGGGAAGAGGCATTGACCTTAGGGAGGTAATAAACGATTTCATTTTGTCTGGAGACATCGGAGGGAAAGACTGGAAGACATTCTAAGATAGAGAGGTTTGCAGGGATAACATCCACTTTTTCAGTAAAGCAAGAGAATGAAAGTTATTTGCTGAGGTAGGTGGCTGGGGTTGGGTGTCTGATAGGAGTAGAAATGAACCGAAGTAGTTGTTTTGGTAAACATGGTCAGGGACTAGCAAATAAGGTTGTGGAATGGCAAAACAGCAATGAGAATAAGCTATACCATCTCTCCCACCCACAAAGGACAAAAATACAGTTTATTTCTCCTTTAGCAATGCAGCAATTAGGCAGATTAGGAAGAATCAATACATGGAAAGGCCAGTATGAAGAAGATCCATTTGGGGATGAGGCCCACTCTTCCAATATAAAACCAAGTTGTCCATTTTTTCCACTGTTACTACCAACTGCCCTACGTCAGGCCCTTATCAGATGAGTACTGCAACTGCTTCCTACCAGGCACCCAGGCTTCCAGCCTTTCTCCCCTCAGATTCATCCTTCATTTCACTTATCACTCTATTGTATTTGTTTTTAATTAACTGTCTCACCCATTAGGCTATGAGCAACTTGAAGGCAGTCTTCCAGTCTTCTCTGTGCCCCTGGGATCTAGCACAGAATCTGGAGTGTAGAAGACACTCAGTAATGGTTCTTCAAATGAAAACCACTGGAGTGATATTTCTAAAACATAAACCTGATCATGCCACTTGCTTGCTTAAACATTTTAAATGATCCTTAGCATGGTATTCCAGCACCCCCATGAGCTGATCCCATGTGCTTCCATAGCTTCATCTCCTGCCACCTTCTCCCCTTTCCTACCCATATCCCTGTCTTAAGTTAACCATACTTAACTAGGACGTGCAGTTCCTCAGCAGGCTGTGTGCTCTAACCTTTGTTCTTTTACACATGCTTTCTCCCTATCTGAAATACCCTAGCAAAGTCCTGTGCAGTGATACCAGGGTGAGCCTTGAACATCCTTCTGCCAGTTACCAAGGTGAAACTAAAGTCAAAGCTTGTGGCCCGACCTACTTTTATCTTTCTTTGCCCTCCTCTGAAAATAGTTGAGCCTAGACTATGTGCTTGTTGGGCATGTGGTGAGCTGGTGCCGAAGGTGAGCAGTGAGTCAGATTCCCATGTGTTTTGTATATGTCCGTCACAGTTGTTCTGTGTGTGCCATCCCACACTATTTCTCAGAATGTTCCCTCTGGTCTTTCTTCTAGCCAACTCCCCACTCCAACTCATTCCAAGTCAGTTGTAAAGGACTCTGAGGGCCCTGGTTCTGGATGGTATTGACAAACCCTGTAAGCTTCCAGGGCTAGGATGGAGGGCGAGACAGGGTCAGGCCTGGGCTAGGCGAGGTAGCTGAGAAATGTTCTGTTGCAGATGTGTAGGTTGAGAAGCCGGACATGTTTTCAAAAGCCCCTTCAGAAATCAAAGGCCTTTTCTGCACCTGCATGGGAGCCTGCCTTCTGCTATTTGGACCAGATAGGAAGGGCTACTTACATAGCTCTGAAAGCTTGATGACAGGGGCTATTGGTTTCTATGTTGCTTATTTTGAAGAGGAAATCAGGCCATATTTCTAGCCTTTTACTGAAGCTAGCAACTTAAGTTTTTAAAATTTCACCTCAAAAGAAAACATACACATATATACACACTATTTTCTAGCTGAAGGTTTTCAATAATAGTAATGATCATCATGATGGCCACAGTCATTAATGATGTATGTATCAAAATTGCTGAAAGAATAGATTTGTAATGTTCTCACTACAAAAAAAATGATAAGTTGGTGGGTTGATGAATATGTTAATTAGCTGGGCTGAATTTTTCTACATAGTATACATAGATCAAAACATCACACTGGAGCCCATAAATATATAGAATTATTATTTGTCAAAAATAAATAATAAAAATACTTCATAAAAATCACATAATAATTTTAAAATGGAACTTAAAAAAACCATAATTCTGGGTCCTTTAGACACTTTGTAAACACTAGTCCTAGATCCTATGTAAATACTAGTCCTAGGAAGTATTTTCTTTTTTTCTTTTTTTTGAGACGGAGTCTCGCTCTGTCACCCAGACTGGAGTGCAGTGGTGCGATCTTGGCTCACTGCAACCTCCACCTCCCAGGTTCAAGCGATTCTCCTGCCTCAGCCTCCTGAGTAGCTAGGATTACAGGTGCACACCACCACACCCAGCGAATTTTTGTATTTTTTTAGTAGAGACGGCATTTCACCATGTTGGTCAGGCTGGTCTCGAACTCCTGACCTTGTGATCCGCCTGCCTCAGCCTCCCAAAGTGTGAGATTATAGGTGTGAGCCACCACGCCCGGCCCTAGGAAGTATTTTCTAAGTTCCAGTGCCATCAGAGCTTATAAAGTTTTTAGAGGCAAATCAGTGAAGTTAAGCAACCCACTCCCAACCAGTCTTTCTGTCTCTCCATATACACCCTGTTTCCAGAGATGGAGGGAGGAAAGAAGAAAGCTGCTTTTATCCTTTGCGGTGACCTGGGACTGCTGGGGCTTTAAATCTTTGTATGTTTGTGTAGGAGGATGAGGATGGGGACTTTCTGACTGCTATTCATCCACCTATTCATTCATTCAATTTACTCATTCAACATATATTTATTAAGTAACCTACTGTGTGCTGGGCACTTGGTAAAGGCATATAATCGTATCTATCCTGCTAGTGGCTTCTCCCAGGTCTCTCAGGGTGTTTGGAGTTCATACCCTCTTCTCCTAAGGGCTGGTACGGACAAAAGCAAGAAGGTGCCTGGGGTAGTCATTGAGGGGAGTCATGGAGGAGCTGTGTTTTCCCGAATTATTCAAGATCCACTTTGTTTCCCCAATTTGTTGAGGCTTTTTCTATATGTGAGATCTAAAAGGGTGTGAAGATGAGACTTAGGGGTGACTGGCAGACTGTCCTGAGCCCAACACTGTACCTTGAGTACCAGTGATGATTCTAGATCACAGTGTTTCAACCCTCAACACAGAAACAGAATCCTGGACTGGCTACGAGGGGTCCCTGCCAGCTGCTGGCTCCGAAGTTGGTTTTGTCTGTGGGCTAGATCAGTGTAAGTTGGGGTCCAGGCTGCTCGCTCAGCAGCCTGATTGATCTCCGGGGCTTTTTTGTCTCCTCCTCCCCAGTGGAAGCCTCTCCTCCTCTCCCCCTCTCCCCATCTTCCCCCAATCTCTGTCTCCTTCTCTCCCCCTCTGCTTCTCAGGCTCTTCCGCTTTCCTCCTCTGCTTCTAATGAATTGAAATCTCCAAGAGCCGCCACATCTCTGGTAGTTTTACAAAACTGTCCTTGCTCTTCCTGCGTTTGCCCAGTCAAGGGTATTTTTGCCTGAGGTCGGAATGATGCTGTTAGTCCTGGTGATATGATTGCATAGCAACACAGAGCAGCTCTGAGAGGGGAGGAGGAGGAGAAGAAGGAAGACAGGGAGGTGGGAGAGACAGAGGGAGAGTGTGCATACAGCAGCTGTCGGCATCCCTGTCTCAGGGACTTCTTTGCTGATTCACAGAGGCAGCCCAGCCCCGGCCTCCCAGCTTACAGCTGCCGCCTGCTTCTCAGACCTGACGGAATCAGAAGGTAGGCCACAGAAAAATTATTTCCAAGCCTTGCCCTTGTTCAGCTGGCTGAGGGGAAATGACTGAGGGAGGGGAAGCTCCAGAGGTACTGTGTGGCGGGCGGGGGGTGGGGGAAGAGAGAGAGAAAATGAGTGTGTGTGTGTGTGTGTGTGTGTGTGTGTGTACGTACATGTGCCTGCCTGTGGTCTGTTTGCATGTGCTTTTAGGGGAAAACTTGCATTAAAAAATGCCCACAATAAAGTAGTCACCATTTAGATTCATAAAGAAAAAAAAAGATGCCCAAGAATAGAAACTCAAGCCAATTTGAGCAACTGAGGTCTAAAAATGAATAAGAAGGAGGTACACAGTTTGCTTCTCTGAGAAGAGAGGGGCATTTATTTATTTATTTTAGGTTCTCAATAGCATGCTTTTTGTCCAAGGGTGTATTTCTTGGCAGGAGGGAAGGAAAGGTGTGTGGAAAGCATTGGCTAACAAGGGAGGAGAGAGGAAACATGGGACCTTGGAGCAGGTTCCCTGAACAAATGAGTATTCTGGCCAGCAGACAGGACATAGGAGTTCTTTGCTGAAGTAAACCAGGCTCTGACCTAAGAGCCTGGAGCTGAAGGGCTCATCTCATCTCTGTATTTACTTCCTGGCTCTGTTGTTTTTCCTGTGACATTTTTTCCCCTTATCTTCTCCCCTGGTTTCCTTTCTACACCCTGTAATCAGGAGGCATCTTTCCACTCTTGAAAGCCTAGCTTGGAGTGGTTTCAAATAGGGCTTGCTTCTCTTGGAGTCTAACACCCCATCACCTGCTCTCACCACCTTTCCCAGCATCAGGCCAAGTGCCCCAGCCTAGTAGGTGGGCCTGAGACTGTATGGGTAGTTAATGTTTATCCTTCTTTTGGTAGGCAGGTCGAGCCAGGCCTCACAGGTGTTGGGTCTAAGCAGGTGGCAAGGCTGGGATGGGGTGGGGTGGAGTGGGGTAGAGGAGGATGTCAGCAGCAGCTGCCGCCTGCTTCCGTTGAAAGCATGGTGCATGCTGTCTGGAAAATAACATACTTTTAAAAAATGTTTTCATTTTGATTGTCAAAAGAACAAAAGCCTTAAAAAAGCTCTATGTCTAGTTCATCTTAATTCCTGACTTTTCCATAGGAATCCTTGTTTCTAGATGAAAGGCCCTCAGGTAAATCACCTTTTAAAAGGCCTGTGGGAACCACAAGCCTCAGGAGATTTTCCTTCTAAGGTTTGCGTGGGGAGATGATCCCAGAGAATCTCAGGGCCTTCTAAGGAAACCTCCGTGAAAAGGCAGTGTTGGAAGTGGCAGTGTTGTGTCCTGTTTCTGAAAGACCAAGCCCCTCTGTCTCTGGGTGGGCAGGCCTCTGCCCTGTAGTCTTGCTTTCTGTAAACCATTGCTGGGGTATGAAGGCACACGGAAAGAGCTCCTCTTCTTGTGAGATTTGTACTTCTAGACATTCAGCCTCAGCTAGGTAGCTCTGTGCTCCAGTTCAGATTACCCTTCAAGTCCGCCATAAAGGAGGGGAGCATAGCTTGAAGCAATGAATTTAGCAAAGACCCCGAGTCAGATGTGGAGAGCACATCTGGGATTCAGTCCTTCTAACTGTAGATGCTCAGAAGTTTCTGATGTTGGATCTGCCACCATGCCAGCTAGGATGGGATCTCACTAAAGAAGTCCGAGAAGATAGCCTTCTAAACTTCTCAGGGGTACACACTCAGAGGAAACCCATTCAGTGGAAATTATACTATGAAATGACATTCCTCCCTTACGAAGGATTCTAAACGTGCATCAGCAACAAAAATAGCAAGTGAGATAAATCCTTCTAGGATAGCATTTACCAAACCAATGTTCTATAGAGCCCCATCCTGAGAGAATGTTAATAGATTCTGTTTTAAAATAAGTGTTGGGTGTGTGTGTGCATGCATGTGTGTGTATTCTGCAGTTCAATACTTTTTTGGAAATGCTTCTTAACCGAATTCTCATTTTGGAGAGTCACAGTATATATAACGCATATTAAAGACTCTGAGAAGTACTGCTGTAAATGAATCTGTTTAATTTTGTTTAACCCAGTACATCCCAGACTGGTTTGACCAGGGAACACTTTTCTTTATGGAAAACACTTTTTGCCTCTTGCAGATACAGTTTGGGGAATTGCTGCTCAAAAACAAACAAACAAACAAACCGGAAGAAATCATCTGGTCATCCGGTTTATGATTTCATGAGTCAAAGGTCATGGATAACACTTGTAAAATAATCTAGTCCAACAATGCATTTCTAAACATGAAAAACCCAAGAGGTTAATCATATTGTTTTCCTTCCCATAGCTGATGAGAATCTGGGATTATCTCCTGATTCCCCAGCCCACTGTACCCAACTGCTGCTTCTCTAGCAGGTCCCCTCCTGTGAAACTAGTCCCAGGAAAATGAAGCAGATTTAAGGAATAATCCTTAAATTTTGAGTGCAACATTTACATTTAATACATTTCTTCTAGTATTTTGTTATATGCAAAAATTGTCAACTTTCTTTTCAGCATGGGCTTTGTTGCATTCTTTTAAACAATGTGTTATGAAATACCTTCGTACATTCAAAAAGGTATAAAAATAATATGGTGAAAATCAGGTTATTCACTGCACAGCTTAGTAAAGAAACATTACCAGTAGAGTTGAAACCTTCTGTCTATTCTCCATGATTAAAGTTCTCTCTTTCCTTCCAAAGTAGCCACTATCCTGGATTTGGTGTTTATTATTCCCATGCATTGATGTATATACTTTTACTATACATGTATGTATTTTTAAACAACATATACTACTGCTTTATATATTTTAAAAGTTTATATCAGTGGTGTATTATATGTATTCTTCTGCAATGTGATTTTTCTTTTCTTTTCTTTTTCTCCCAAGAGACAAGATCTTGCACTGTTATCCAGGCTGGAGTGAATTAGTGTAATCACAGCTCACTGCAGTCTCGAGCTCCTGGGCTGGAGCAATCCTCCAGCCTCCCCACCCCCCAGGTGGCACCACCATGCCCAGCTAATTTTTTTTCCCTTCATAGAGACAGGGTCCTGCTATGTTGTCCAGGCTGATCTCAAACTTCTGGCCTCATATAGTCCTCCTGCCTCAGCCTCCCAAAGTGTTGGGATTGCAGCCATGAGCCAATGCACCTGGCTTGAAACTTATTTTTTCTATTCAATGTTATATTTGTGAAAAGCATCCATGTTGTAACACGGGGCTCTAGTTTACTCATTTTTTTCACTATTGTATACTCCTCTAATGACTATACCACACTTTATCTATTCTGCTGTTGATGGACATTTAGGCTATTTCTAGTTCTGAGCAATCACAGAGGTACTGTGATCTTTCTTGTGTAGCTATTCTTAGGTGACAGTTTGTACTGGGTAAATATCTGGGTGGAATTGTCCCTTACAGGGTATGTGCATTTTCACCTTTGGGAGATATTGTCAAATCACTGTGCAAAATAGTTTACTAACTTACACTCCCACCATCAGTGTATAAAGGTTTCAGGTTTATTGCATTAATGGGCTCTTACAGTTTTCTCCCATGGGGATGCGTCTCTGATTTTTTTAATTGGATAATAAATTTTATTTCTCAAAATTGCTTGACAGCTAAACTTCTCAGGAATACGTTTCCTTGTTTTCATTTGTAAATGAGAGGATTGGCCTAGATGATCTCAAAGGTCCTTTCTAGCTTGAAAATCTGAGTTTCTACGATTTGTTCATTAAATGAGGTACCTCTGAAGCAGAACCTTGTTTTTTTGGCTGCATTGCAGGAATTATTTTAGGAAGTATAACAAAGTTTGTTACCAATGAAATGTGTATCTTTTCTCTTACTGCCATGCTGTCAGGTAGAAAGGCGGTGGTGTGAGAGGAAACACAGTTACACAGTGTTACCTTGGATTGGGGAGAGGAATCTGTAGCCCATGGGAAGGGGGTCTCCTTCCCATTGCCCTGTTCTTTACAGAACCTCTTCATCTTAGAAGTCTTCCCTATCTCTTGAATTTGTTCTCCCAAGAATAATAAATGTTTGCAATTTGTTTTTTTTTGAGATGGAGTCTCACTATGTCGCCTAGACTAGAGTGCAGTGGCACAATCTCAGCTGGGAGGCTAAGGCAAGATAATCACTTGAACCCGGGAGGTGGATGTTGCAGTGAGCCGAGATCATGCCGCTGTACTCCAGCTGCACTCCAGCCTCGATAACAGAGTGAGACTCTGTCTCAAAAAAAAAAAAAAAAAAAAAACAAAAAAAACAGATGTCCAGGCTTCCTTTCTGCACATACACACAGTAGATTGTTTTTACAAAATTGGAGTTCCATTACACATGCTATTCTGACATTTGTTTGTTTTCTTTGGCCTAAAATATATAACTTTGAAATCTGTCCAAATCAGTGCATATAGATCTGCCTCTTTCTTTTTAACAGCTACATAATATTCTGCCATGTGAGTGGCTATCATAATAAATAACATTTGAATATTTACTAAATGCCAGAAACTATGAATTAACTCCTTGCAACAAAGCTAAGATGTAGGTCTTTTTGTTATCCCTGTTTCACAGATGTGGGGACTAGAGCACAGTAAGATTGGGGAGCTTGTCCATATCTGTGCCGATAAGTGGGCAGGGTGCAAGCCAGAGCATCCTGGTTCAGAGCCTGTGCCCCAGACAATCATGCTGTGATATGTCTCAGACATAGTCTACTCACCAGTCCCCTGTTGGTGGACATTTGAGTGAATGCAGATTTTTGCTATTATAAACAATACTGTAGCAGACATCTTTGTCCACTTCTGAAGGTCTTTTTGTAACATAGGCTCTTAGATTTCTCCGGTTTCTAGATGGAAAGCGCTTATTTATTGAAAAAAAAATTTATTGAGCTTTAGGCATTGGGGAGGCTCTGAGCTCAAAATAGGAGACTTGACCAGAATTTCACTTCTCAGATGTCCTGTAAAGGTCACTTAAGTGCTTTTCACTGTTTGCCAGCTTAGTGCTGCCCCAGACCTTAGACTGACTGCATCCTGTCTGTTTTTAATTGCTTGTGTCTTTGCCTGGGTAGTGGCATAACTGAGTCAATGCTTGGGCTCCCACCTGGTGGTCCTTAGCCAAAAATTGTCTCCACTATCCAGGTATCAGTGATTACAATGCCTCAGAGCCTGGGTTCTAGAATTTACAGAGGCAGAATAGCATAATGGTAAATAACTTGTATTCTGAGACACAACTGCCTGGGTACAAATCCCAGCTCTTCACGATGTATTCACCATATGACTCTGAACAAGTTACTTACCATCTCTGTGCCTCCATTTTCTTATCCACACAATGAGAATAGCAATAGTAACTACTTTATAGTGTTGTCATAAGGATTAAATGAGTTAATGTATGTAGACTGCTTAGTTAATATATATAAAACACAGAATACAGTTACTATTTATTTGGCTATGGAAAAGCTGCCACACCAATCTTTCCATAAAATAGTTGATGACCTCCTTGCATTTTGGTGGGGAGCGGAGAGGAGGCGAAGAATTAACTGTTATTAAATAGGTAATGTGTTCACATGGGTCAAAATTCAAAAAGTACAAAATGATATTTAGTAAAAAATTTTATCTTCTATTGGCAACATGGGGCTTATGTGGTGTGGGGAATAATTCTATTTCTCAACCTGGGAAGTGATTATATGAATTTACATTATAGTGATTTAATATACTTTGCATGTATGCTTTATGTACTTTTATAGGTGTATTTCTTATTTTTAAAAAGGGCAGAAATAGTAGAAATTCCAAAGAGATGGGGAGAATTTTCACTGCTCAGTTCCCTTCTTCAATGGTAACAGGCTCTTTTGTATACTTCCAAAGATATTTTTTTGCATCTATAAGCACATATTTTTAGTATAAAAGTGTAGACTAACCACCACCTTGATTTTTCTCTTGTTTTCTTTTTACTTAAAGTATATCATAAGAGATCATTTTGTATTGGCACATAAAGAGTTCTTAATTATTTTTTAAGTAGTTGTATAGAATTCCATTGTATGGATACACCATTATTTAATTAGTCCCCTAGTGATAGACATTTAAGTTTTTGCAATTTTTTTTTTTTTGCCATTTCAAGCCTTGTTTCAAATGCCAACATCGTACTTATTATTGTACTTGTTTCAAATGCTAACATTGTACATTATTCCACATAAATTTAAGTAGCATATGTTCCTAGACGTCTCCAGTTTTTGGGTGCCTAACACTGTGTTAAAAATATGTGGGCTATAAATAAATATCAGGTGTGGGTTTTGTCCTCCATGAGCCAACAATCTTGCTTTCATATTGAAATCCTAATATTTCCCCTGTGTTTTTAAAGCTTTTTATCTCTGCTCAAGAGAAACAATGCCTTCCCACTGAATCCTCCTGAAACAGCCTGTGTATGGCTTTTAGAACCAGGAAGAGTATTTGTAGTGGCAAAAAGCCAGAGTTTCATATCCAGCAGGATCCCTAGGGGAGGGCAGGGAAGGCTTATTGCCACCCAAAAAGCATCCTCCACTCCTGCATATGTCAAAATCTTCTCTTTCACCTTAGCTCAAAAGCTTCTTTTCCATAAACACATCCCAAATCCCTCCAACTAGAAGTGAACAATTCCTCCTCTGTGACCTCTTATAGTATGATTTCTGTGTCCTACTGTCTTAGTCCATTTTCTGTTGCTTATAACAGAATACCTGAAACTGAGTAATTTATAAGAAAAGGAATTTATGTATTACCGTTATGGAAGCTGAGAAGTCCAAGTTCGAGGGGCTGTGGTGAGAGTCTTCTTGCTGGTAGAAACTCTCTGAAGCATCCCAAGATGGCACGGAGTATCACGTGGCTAGAAGGCTTAGTGTGCTAGCTCAGATCTCTCTTCCTCTTTTTATAAAGCCATGAATTCTCCTCCCATGATAACTTATTAATTCATTAATCCATGAATGGATTAATCCATTCATGAGGGCAAAGCCCTCATCAACTCTTAAAGGTCCCAGCTCTCAATACTGTCACATTGGGGATGGATGTTCAAACCACAGCACCCACGTAGGGTATGAATAATTTTCTCCCCAAAAGTATACTTTTTTTTTTGTTTACATGTCTTGTTTCCTACATTTGACCAGTTGGGGACCAAGTCTGATTCATCTTCAATCTCTCATAGCCTTTGCAAATTAAAAAGAGGAATAGGAAAAAATCAGTATGTGCAGATGGTGATTTGAGATAGGACTGAGCTAGATAGAGGCAGAAGAATCTTTGTGTATAACAAAGAGTACTTGCCCAGGAATCAGGAGGCCCTGGTTCGCTTGCATCTCAGCATCTTCATCTGTAAAGTGGGATCTTAATTCTGGCTGGGACAACTTTACTAGGTTGTGCTTAGGATCATGAAAGACAGCACAACAGACTACAAAGGCATGCTATATGAATACAGGGAATGATAGTTTTTGGTGCTTAGCAACCCTTAAACATTAACATTTGATACATTAGCAAACTAAGGCCTAGAGAGGCAATATGACTTGAGGTCAAGGTCAGGGGTAAGGTCTGAAAAGAGCAGAGGATAGTCATTTTAGGACCAGAAGAAATCGATTCCTTTCCTGCCTGTGTTGGTATTAGAAGGTCTGAATTCTCTGACTCCTGGGTTTACCTTAGTTTTGTTTTGTGAAGCCTCAACCTAGCATCAGGTCAGTAGAGGAATAAGAAAGAAGGAAGTTAATTTGGAGATAAATGAATCTCAAAAGAGAAGAAAAGAGATAGTTGATGAAAGAAGAGATAAAAACGACCACTAAGGTGTGGAGGAAAAGCTAAATATCTTTAGCAATTAAGGAAATGCAAAGTAATCCTCAAAATGCCATTTTCACTCACAAAGTTGGCAAATAAAGTAAGAATACATACTGTTGGCAAGTGTGCTGGGAAACTGGCACTCTCATACATTGCTAGTAGTAGTATAAAATGATATAACTTTTTCTAGGGCAATTTAGAAATATGTATCATAAACCCTTTGATCCAGGAATTCCCCCTTATAGGCAATTACCCCATGGAGAAAATCACAAATATGCACAAGGTTGTTCTTTGCACTTTGATTTATAAAAAAGAAGAACTATAAACATATGTCTAATTGTTAAATTATGGTGTATCCATTCAGTGGAATACTATACAATGACTATAGTATACAATAGAATAGTATTGTATTGTATATACAATATAGTATAGAATACTATACAATGACTATACAATACTATACAATGCACAACCCTTATTGAGTTGTGCACTGTTGCCAGACACTGTGCTAAGTTATTTAAATTATTAACTTTAATCATTAGAATAATTCTGTGAGGATGCTATCGTTATTTATCCCCATTTTGCAGATGAGGACACTGAGGCTCAGAGAGGTTAACTTGTCCTGGGCCACACTGCTAATAGGCTGAATAGTGTGGATTTGACTCTAGGTCTGTCTGATGCCAGTGCCCATGGCCTCAGTCACAGTGCTGTACTTCCAATGCAGCTGTTAAAAATCATGTTTTAGGCTGGGCGTGGTGGCTCATACCTGTAATATAAGCACTTTGGGAGGCACAGGCGGGCTGATCACTTGAGCTCAGGAGTTTGAGACCAGCCTGGCAACATGGCAAAACCCCGTCTCTACCAAAAATACAAAAAATTATCCAGGCATTGTGGTGCACACCTGTAGTCTTAGCTACTTGGGGGCGCTGAGGCGGGAAGATCGCTTGAGCCTGGGAGGTTGCAGTGAGCCAAGATCACGCCAGTGCACTCCAGCCTGGGTGACAAAGTGAGGGACCCTGTCTCAAAAAAAAAAAAAAAAAAAAATCATGTTTTAAGGGAATAGTTAATGACATTCTAAAATGACCATGGTATAATGACAAGTGAAAAAAGCAGGATACGAAATGATAGCATGTGATGGCAATTTTATTTTAAAAGTGTATGTATATATTTTTCAGAGAAAAATTAAAACTTCATAGCTGTTAGTAATGATTATCTCTGGGTGGTAATATTACAGATTATTTTTATTTTCATCCCTATTATTTTTTGTATTTCCCAGTTTTTCTATAAAGAACATGTATTACTTCTATAATCAGCAAAAATAAAAATGTTAACATAAAAAGAAGTCTGAAAGCAAGCCTCTTGTAGCCTTTATGCTTATAACACATCCATAGCAGTACTTCATTTTTTAATCTAAGTGACTAATGCTTTTGTGGTGTCTGATCACAGATGAGCCATATTTTCAGTCATTCTTTGGGGATGAGTAGCTACATAGCTGTATAATCTCTAGGGACTTTGACTACAACAAAGTACCCTTTAGACCACAACCTCTTGTGCCCTTGTGATTTGTAATAATCTCCACTCCTTGGACTATAGTCTCCTGAGGAGGAGGGGTGGGTACTTAATGCAAGGAGTCCACAGATCTTTAAATGCATAAATGTTTTTCTCACTCGGTACGTTCTAAAATTACAGCTACTATTGTGGGTGAGAGTGGGTGAAGTGAGATTTTTTTTTTAGTCTTAAGAAGGGCCCCTTATATCTAAAACGTTGTGAACCACTGGAATAGAGTCTAAAAATAGTGGTTATTTAATTATCAGCATCAAGAAAAAAGATGCCCAGTTCCGGCCGTTTGAATCAGGGTTTGTGTGTCTTTGCCCCACACTAAAAGAGATCACCTTATTATTTCCTAGCATCATCTTTGCCACCCATTCTCATCACATTTGTGTACATTCTCTAAACCGTCAATTGGTTTGTACATCTAAACTTTGTCCCCATATTTCTCCTTTACTAAGCTTAGCTCTTTACATCTAAAGCTGAATATGTCTCAAGCATAGCTTATTATGTAACACTGCCCCATCCCTTACCACAGCAAATATACTTTCTCCTGTTTTCCTTCCCTTGCAGTTGGCAACATTATCCACTCAGCTCCCAAATTAGAAACCTTTGACTCCTTCTCCTCCCTTACTGTTCACATCCAATTGATCATCAAGCCCAATGTATTTTACCTCTCTAATGTACCTCAGAGTCATGCTGTCTGCTTCATCTTCACTGCAACTGCCTGCCTATTCTAACAGCTTCTCAACACGTTCTTCCTTTTGGAGAATCACTCTACAAGGAAGGCAGAGGGCTCTTTCTAAAATGCAAATCTTGGCCAGGTGCGGTGGCTCATGCCTGTAATCCCAGCACTTTGGGAGGCCGAGGTGGGTGGATCACCTGAGGTCAGGAGTTCGAGACCAGCCTGGCCAACATTATGCAACCCCATTTCCACTAAAAATACAAAAAAATTAGTGGGGCATGGTGGCGGACACCTGTAATCCCAGCTACTCAGGAGGCTGAGGCAGGAGAATCACTTGAACCTGGGAGGCAGAGGTTGCAGTGAGCCGAGATTGTGCCACTACACTCCAGCCTGGGAACAAGAGCGAAACTCCGTCTAAAATAAATAAATAAAATAAAATGCAAATCTCATTATGTCACTCTCTGCTTAAAATCTTCAGTACCTCCCCATTATCTACAAGATAAAGCCTACAATCCTCTGCTTGTCATTCAAGGCATGGCCCAATCTGGCCACAGCCTCATCTCCTGCTACACACAACAAGGCACATACCTTGTACTCTGGTCACACCGAATACACCATACATTTAATTTTCATGTTTGTATATTTTTTTAACCTTCACTGCCTAATGACAAATCTGTTTCTCTTTCATGACTCACCTCAAGCACATTTCCTCTAGGGAGACTTTTCTTGACATGACCAGATAGAACTCACAATTCCCTCATCAGTCTCTTCACGATACCATAAACACTTCCTTTATGACCTCAAATAACACTTTATGGCCATTATTTTCTCCACATTTGTTCTGTCTGTATGTGATACTCCTCAGGGGAAGCCCCCATGTCTTTTCATCTCTGTGCCTCTTAAAACTCTAGCCATACTGATCACATTGTCCTCTGAACATGCTAGGCCTTTTTATGACATCCACCTTCACACAGGTGGGTCCGTCTGCTGGGAATGCCATTCTCCCTTTCTCCTCTGCACAAGCAAATATCTACTCATCTTTTGAGACTCATCTCAAGTGTGCTCTTTCTGAAATATGTACACATTCTCAGTGTTAGCTGTGCTCCCTTAGCCTTTTGGTAAACTCTTGATTTTAGCATTTGCTATGTAACATTTTATTATAATTATCAGCATACATGACTGCCTCCCCTACCCGTCTCCCCCACCTCCACCCTTAGGCTTTGATATCTCAGCAGTTATCTTTATGTCTCTAGCACAAAGCACTATAGGTAAACAATAAATGCTTCCTTGGTCAATAATTAAATAAAGTCTTTTATGGTACATGGTGGCCTGGGTAGGTCAGTAGGCTTTGAATACTTATTTGTATATCTGGTCAAGCCACCTCTGGGTAGATGCTTGATTCATAGGCTTTTCTAGGTCTTGACTCTAAATCTCTCTGTATTGATTTTCCAGGTGCTTAATGATCAATAGTTGGTGCACTGCCTATCCTCACCTCCCCATGAGCCTTGGTTTTTATGCAACCTATGGTCATGCAGGGATGCCCTTATACCCTCCCACGATGTCATGATTGGCAGGCAGCTGACCAGTTCCATCATAGCAGCAGCCTCCGAAGCACCTGCCCCCACCCTCAGGTAAGAATCTGATAGTAAAATAAAGACCTGTGGAGAAAGAGTGGACACAGGATCTGTGTATCCTTGGGGTGCTCACACTTCCTAAGGCTCAGGGGCATTCTCTGTATACATGCAATCCCTTGGATAGCATGGGGAATATATTGGGCCCATCCTTCATTACTCATGATGTCTTTTATGGGGGGGCATAGGGAAAGGAAGGGCGTTGGGCTGAGCAGCTCAGAAGGCCCACTGCAGCTGAGTGGGGCTGGTTTCGTGTTAACCTTCTAAGAGTTATGGGTACAGGAATGTCCTAGAAGAGTATGATCCTTCAGGGCATGGTCTAGGACAAGGCAGGTCCTTCCTTTGCCTTGGCTTCTCTGTGGCATGCCTTCCATATTCTGCAGGTGTCTCTCTCCTGCCATCAGCTTTTCCTCTCAAGTTCCTAGCCTTTTTCATAGCTCCTGGCTCAGCCCCACTTAGAATTCCCTGAGCTCCATATCTGCCTGTTCTCTCTCTCTGCTCCCGTAGTAGTGTGATGGTGGTGGTGTATGTGCCCGCCTGTGTATGTTGGTAAGCAGGTAGAGGATGTGTGTGAGACAGTAGGCAGGGCAGCCCCCTTTCCCAACAATGAATGAGGTCTAGGGAAAGTTGACTGGAGAAGGGAGATGCCTAAGCATACTTTGGGTTGCCCTACAATGCTTTGGGTCCAGAGGCTATGGGGGTGTGAGAAAGTGCTATGTCCCCTGGAGCCTCACAGATGGGCTGCAGTGCTGAGTCACTGCTGGGGGGCAGGCAGCAGTTGAATATACAGGAAGGAAGAAGGGAGGAAAAAGGAAGTGGGGATGGAGAATGTGGATGCTGGGGAGCCCATTTTGGAGGCAGTAATGAAGGAAAGTCAAGGTCCAGAGAGGCGTTAGAGTCAGGTCCCCCTGAGCTATTTTCCCACATCCAGCCAGAAAGAAATTACTGCCGCAAGCATATTCTGAAAGCAAGGGTCAACGTAGACTCCCCCATTAACCTACCCCTTCCCTAGAGTGGGACTTTCACAGGGTTGAGGGATTGAGAAAACTGAGCCCTTCCAAAAGGCTTACCCTGTTCATTGTCTACCCCCACCAAGCACCACCATGTAGGCAGGGAAACCTGAGGGCTTCGTTTTGTGATTGCCGATGCCATGGCCCAACTTCTCTCTTGTGCCACAATCCAGTTTCTCTTCCTTTCCTGCAGCCTTTTTCTCAAAGATTCAAGGGTTGGATAGAGAACCTCAAGGGGAGTGGGGTGCAAGAAGCAAATATCCTGGCTGCAAAAGCCAGAAGTAGAAGGCAATTGATAGGGAAGGGGAAATAAAACATTACTATTCATCATTTGCCTATTGTGTGCCTGGCTCTGCTAGGTGTGACTTGAGAGTATATGGGGAAGTAGGAGAGGGAGAGCAGGGTGATGGAGAATAGTATGGCAGCTGGGTGGGGGTTTAGGAAACCAAGAAGTCTGCAGGGAATGCAAAGCTGACATGGGTGGAGCCCAGCTCATCGTGGGTGCTCCCCTCAGAGTCAGGACAGCTTGGTTGTGGCTGGGTCACAAGGAGCTGTTGCTAACTCTGGGGCATTTGCAGTGCAGAGGACCCAGCACGAGTGAAGCTACGGCCCAGAGCTAGAGCGACTCCCTGCTCTTGGCCTGCCATCCCCTGCCATCCCCCGGCCACCCTGATTGGCTCCACCCCAGAACCCCAGAAAGAGTCAGGCAGCTGTTCCAACTATTCCTGTAGGTGGGCCTCAGCATGGAAACAATGTGGAACTGTTGGAAAGTCCAGAAGACTCTGTGGGAGATAAATGAGGATGGGAACAGAACACTTATTGGTGAAAACGATGTGTTTTCCCTCAGTGCTGATAGATGGGGGCCCAGCTTGGGAATGTTAACCTTTCCCCAGACAAGTCTGTTGGAAAAGGAGAAGAGTGGCCACTTCAGGAGGGGCCCTACCCCTCAGGCCAGTGGCTTATGGGAAAGGGCCTTCCCCTGCCCCCACCCAGGGTAGCACAGGCAGGGCACAGGAGCCTCCCTGGCAATGGCTGCCTACATGGAACTGCTGGGTCCCAATGACCCGTTTCCCTCCCCTGTGAAGGTTCAATGGGATGCCCACAAACCGTCCATTTCCCTTTGGCCTCAGGGCGCAGCGAGAGGTCTGAGGGCTATGGCTCTCCCTCTACTCCTCTCTACCTCTCAAAGGCAGGGCAGAGCACCCCTCCATTTTCACAGTGGACTCTGACAAATCTCCTGGCCTCTGCACTCACCCAAGGATAATCACATTCAGAGGGATTCTGCTGCCCCTGCTTCCTGATGCTGCCATCCCATGGCTTTGTCCCTCATATGCCACAAACCTTCCTCACTGTCTCTGAGGAGGCTTACTTAGTCGAAGACAAGGCTTATTTTCCAAGCCCATCCTCTTATCATGTCTTGGGGAAATTGCTTACCAGAAGCTTGTCACCAAGGTGGTCTGATCTTATCCTCCACCTCAGGGGAGGGGTGGGCCTAGAGGCAGAGTGAGCCCTTTGTGTCTTCCATGGAAAGGGAAAATTAATCAACAGAAGCTACCCTCTGCATGCCCCTCCTCAGCACCATGGAATGCCCAGTCCCACTCCTGCCATCCTTGCCAGCCTGAGAGGGCCATCCTGGCCCCGGTGTGGCAGGCCCAGTTGGGAGTGAACCGGAATTCTCCAGAGACAAAGCTCTGATTCACCAGCCAGGCCCTGACATAGCCGCCCCCTCCAGATTCCTGGGGGGTCAGTAAACAAACAGGGTGACAACCCCCGCCTCCTGGCCTGGCTCAGCCCCGCCTGCCTCCCTGAGAGGGCTTGCTTAGAGCCTGTCAGGATTCTGCCTGTCTGTGGCTCATCAGGCACTAGGTCTGGATTCCTGGTGAGGGATGATCATGGAGCTGCCGGATCCTGCTACGGACTCCCCAGGCAGCACAGGTAGGGTGAGCTCCTGGGGCTGCAGGCTGGCTGAGTGCTGAGCTTTTCCCATAGCTTGACTGCTTCTTCACTTCCCTTTGTCGGTGTGGCTGTAAGCTATGATTTTAATGGGATAATTGGTTTCCTAAATTGCCTGGAGAGTCTTGTGTGGGGAAGAAATATGGTTTGGGGGCAAGGGGAGACTACAAGAGTCTCAACCACTGACTAGCAGGGCTATTTTCTTTCCAAATGAATGCCAAGTGTGTAGACAGGCAGGTAGGCAGGTGTGGGTCTCCCTAGTCTGTGGTAGAACAGCCCAGGCTGATTTCCTCCTCCAATTCCCCTTCCCTCCGCCTGCTCTGGCCCCCTGGCTGGGCAGTTCTGGCACTGTGCTATAGGTAGCTACCTTCCTTAGGGCTCTCTGGGATAACCACCCTTCCCCCAAACCCCACAATTCCCCCCATAGGGGCTTACCAGTGCCCAGGAGAGCAAGCGATAGAGTATGTGCCTGAGGGCTCAAGACTAGACTTTGGCAGGCTCCATGGCTTGTCCTCTTGGCCACCAACTCTGGTCAGAGTCCTCCGCTCATCTTTATGAGCAGTTCTCTTGAAGACTGTGTCCAGGCTTCCTGACTGGTGGGAAGTACAGGTGGGGAAGGGTGGTAGACACATCAAAGCCAAGGTTCATATGGGAAGTAAGACATAGATCACTGATCATTCTCTCTTGCCAGTCTACTCCCTCTATAAATTTTTATGGAGAAACTTCTCAGCTTGCTTTTCTAGAAGGTTGGGTAAACTGTAGGACCCTGAAGTATGAGCCAACAGCTTACCTGGAATGGTATGGTTGTCCAGAATTTGGGCAGTTCTGTGCAGCTTCTTACCTAATGTAGGTACTTCCAAGACCCCATCTGGGCAGTGGTCCTGAGGGGTGGGGGCCCAGCTTGAGAATGTTAACCTTTCCCTAGGGCCAAAATTTATAATAATGAGTAACAATAATAGTAGGCAGCAGTTCTATGTAACTGACCTGTACCAAGAGAAGACCTGGCAATGAACAGGACCACAGGGTCTTTCTTCATCTCAACCCCTGAACACACAGAGAATAGCGTTTCTGAACCCTGGCAGCAGCCCTTCTCTCCCCTTGTTCACACTTCTCTCACCCTTGGCTTGGTGCAGACCAGGGTGTGGCACAATTCAAGGATCACAGGATGTTTGTGTTTCTGTCCAGGTTAGAGCTGCTGTCACCAGCCCTGCACCTCCTCAAGATGGTGCTGGGGTTCCCTGCCTAAGCCTAAAGCTGTTGAATGGGTCTGTTGGTGCCTCTGGACCCCTGGAACCACCAGCCATGAATCTGTGTTGGAATGAAATCAAAAAGAAGTCTCATAACCTCCGGTAAGAAACAGGTCCCTTAGGGAATTGGCTTAGATGGTGTTGGGCTCCTTTTGCTGCTGCACCCTGTCCTTCTCCTCGCAGCCTCTGCATCCCCCTTTCTTCAGCCCACCCACTTCTCCTTTTCCTATGCTGGCACTGGGGAAAGAGCCTTGCTTCAGAAGTCGGGAGACTTGGATCTGAGCCTCAGTTTTAAGTAGTTGTGTCACCCTGAGTAACTTGTTTGAGTTCTCGAAATGTTAGCTTCCATTTGTTTTTGTTCTTTATAAGGACAAAAAATGAGTGGAGGAATAATACCTGTTCTAACTACCTCGCAGTGTGGTCATGGGAATTCAAATCAGATGTGGAAATGCTTTCTAAACTTAAAAGTGCCTATGTATGAATGAAAGGGATGATTGCTCCCATCTCCTCTTCCTCTCATAGCTGTCCTGCATCTTAGTAGGTCCCATCTGTTCTCTTCCCCATCCTTTTATGTTCTATCTGTAAGTTTTCAGCCCACCTATTTCTCCCCAAACTAAGGGTAGCTCTGTAAGAGCCTAAAGGCAGTTTTTTTCTCAGTTGATCGGCTTTCCCTAGCTGTCTGTGCATGCCTGCCACTTTTTTTCTCCACCCTCTATCATCAAAGTCCAAGCTTCTGGCGGGCTTTATTAGGGGTGAGGCATTGTGGATAAGTTGATAGAATGCAGGCTTTGGAGTCAGGTAAACCTGAGTTCAAATCATAGTTCTGTCAATGACTTAACTGTGTGACCTTTAGGAACCTACTTACCCTTTCTGAGCAATAGGAATGCCTACCTGATAAGGTTGTTGTAAGAATTAGTTGAAGCAATAATTTAGGTAAAGATCTTGGTCTAGGTGATGGTGGGGAGGGGGGCAATGAATAAAGATAGTTATTATTATCAGCCAAGGGGAATGGCTTGATGACTGCACATATCCTTGGCCAGCCTCCAGCCTCCTACCACAGTTCATTTGGAGGGCAGCAGGGTGGGAGGGCAGACAGAGATAATTATACAGTACAGATTTTTCTGTTTCCATATCTCAGACCTCTAGCCAATGTTCCTTTGGGTCCCAAGGGCTGTTATATTCATATGCATCCTTGCACATGTGCATGCCTACACTCAACCACCCAACTTGCCCTTTCCACTTACTGAATCCTCTCCTGCTCAGAGGGCAGTTCGGAACAGCCTCTATGGTTGAGCGGTTTGGCATGACTTGAATTCTACCAGGGCAAGAGGGGAACCAGACAGCTGTCAACTCTAATGCCCTTGCTCAGTTTCCTACCCTTCCCAGCCTATTGTTGGGCATGCAACGGAAGTAACTGAGATCCACAAAGTGACATTTTAAGCCATTCAAGTTTGGGATGCCTCCACACCCATGGTTCTACCTACTGGTTTTAGTACTGTGCTCCATGTGGAGGTGCCTTGGGACCCTCTTTGGGTGGGTAAGAGGGAGGACTCCAGGCCTCCTCCCACTTGAACCAGAAAAGCTCCTCCTGAATTTGTTCTCTATATTAAAGTTCCATATAACTTAGTTTGGAAATAAAGTTTTGCCACTTAAAAAGAAGACTGAACATCACTGATTTTACCCATTGTGTGCAGCGCTCGCCTAGAGGCCTTCTCAGACCACAGTGGAAAGCTTCAGCTCCCTCTTCAAGAGATTATTGACTGGCTCAGCCAAAAGGATGAGGAGTTGTCAGCTCAGCTGCCCCTACAAGGGGATGTGGCCCTGGTGCAACAAGAGAAGGAGACACATGCGGTAGGTTAGAATCAGAGAAGCCGTGGTGTGTAGCCTCTCAGCTGGGGAGGAATCCCTTCTGCAGTACCCTGACAGACACCCAGCTCTGCTTAGACACCTAAATGAATAGGAGGCTGTATGCAATCCTACTAGTCTGTGGCTAGCATGCCACAGCCTAAGTCAAATATTTTCTTTCTACTCCTCCCATCAAATTCTGGCCTCCCTTGAAATACTGCTGTGATTTTTAATGGAAATATGGGGAAATGAACATAATATAATGCTAAGTGAAAAAACACAGGATATAAAACTAAGTGCAAGTGGATCTCAATTGTATAAAAATGTATATAGATGAGTGTGATGTTTACATACATATAATAGCATAGGAAGGAAGTATATCAAAATGTTAACAATGGTTAACTCTATGTAATAAAATTGGAGTTCTTAATTTTCTTCATATCTTTCTGAAATTTCTAATATTTCTGTGATATATATTACTGCTGTAGTTAAAATACTTCTTAAAATGACTACAGAATGAAATATAATACAGCAATAAAATAAAATAAACTATAACTGTGTGCCACAGCATGGGTGAATCTTACAGGCGGTATGTTGAGTGAAAAAAAAAGCTGGATACAAAAAGAGTACATACTGTATGATTCCACTTATACAAAGTTTAAAAATAGGCAAAACTAATCAGTGGTTTTACAAGGATTGTGGTCACCTTTGTGGGAAGGGAGGGAGGGGTGGGGCGTGAAGATGAGATAGTGACTAGGAGGGCCCACCGGGGATGCTGATAGAATTCTATTTCTTGATCTCAGTACTGGTTACATCAAAATGTACACTTTTAGTTTGTGTACCCTGTATATATTTCAACCAAAAATTTAATTATAATTTTAATATAAATCCTGCCTATCTTGGTTTTGATTTCCTTAAGACCCTTACAGGAAGCTTTCTGAGTCTTCTGAAGAACCAGGATCCCCACATTTTTCTCTATCCTGTGGCATAGACAGACAAATTTCATACTAAACAGACCTTCCAGTGTCAGAGTTATTTTTCTGCCTATCAGGAGGATTGCACGTCTTTTTGTCTAGGTAGTTCAAAGATACCTGATAATGCCAAAGAATCACGTTGCACTGAGAAGAAAGGCTGTCAGTTGCAGGATGGAATGTAAAGTGATTGAAAAACTTTCCTTTCCTGTTGACCATATTGCTAAACTTTATAGGCCTTTATGGAAGAAGTCAAGTCTCGGGGCCCCTACATCTATTCTGTGCTGGAGTCAGCTCAGGCCTTCCTGTCCCAGCACCCATTTGAGGAATTAGAGGAGCCTCATTCTGAGAGCAAAGGTAGGTGGTCTTCTGTTTTTCCCACTTCTTCTTGAGCCGTGTACTGCTGAACAAACACCCTCCTGCCTTCCCCAAACTCATTTTCTTATCTGTTATCTGGGAGGATAGTTTCCCCCAGGAGTCTATCCAAAGTTGGGGGAAAGCAAGATTCCTACTGCAGGAAAAAAAAGCAAAGAGAATATAGCCTGGAGCAGGGGTCAACAGTTGTGTGACCCAAAGCTGTATGTGGCTCTTTGGAGCAGCATGTGTGGCCATTTAATGAGATGTGGAAAAGAAAAACAAAAAAACCACTCAAATGAATTGAACTAACTCAATGAATAAAAGTACCAGTATGTCCTTTAAAAACACAGTGCTGGCTGGGCACAGTGGCTCATGTCTGTAATTCCAGCACTTTGGGAAGCTGAGGCAAGAGCCCAGAAATTCAAGACTAGCCTGGGCAACATAGTGAGACCCCCATCTCTGCAAATGGTTTTTTTTTTTTTTGAGATGGAATCTCACTCTGTCGCCCAGGCTGGAGTGCAGTGGTGTGATCTTGGCTCACTGCAAACTCTGCCTCCTGGGTTCACGCCATTCTCCTGCCTCAACCTCCCGAGTAGCTGGGACTACAGGTGCCCGCCACCACGCCCAGCTAATTTTTTTTGTATTTTGAGTAGAGACGGGGTTTCACTGTGTTAGCCAGGATGGTCTTGATCTCCAGACCTTGTGATCCACCTGCCTCGGCCTCCCAAAGTGCTGGGATTACAGGCATGAGCCACCACGCCTGGCCCCCAATTTTTTTTTCAATTACCTAGGTTTTGTGGTGTGTGCCTGTAGTCCCAACTACTTGAGAGGCTGAAATGGGAGGATCACTTAAGCCCAGAAGTTCAAGGCTGCAATGAACTATGATTGCTCAACTACATTCCAGCCTGGGCAACAGAGCAAGACCCTGACTCCAAAAATAAATAATATAAAATAAAATAATAAAGTAAAATAATCATAATTTTAAAATACTGCTTTATTCCAACAACAAGGGACATGCAAACCAGCAAATAATAAACCTTTATAAAATCTAAAAAGTTAGGTGATGATTGCCTTTGAAAGGCAAATTGACTATGACTCTTTGGGATTTTTTTGTGTTTAGTCTTTGTTTTTGAGACAGCCTCTCACTCTATAATCCAGGCTGGAGTGCAGTGGCATGATCACAGCTTATTCCAGCCTTGACCTTCCAGGCCCAAGCGATCCTTCTGCCTCAGCCTCAGCATCCTGAGTAGCTGGGACTACAGGCGCATGCTACCACACCCAGCTAATTTTTGCATTTTTTGTAGAGACCAGGTCTCGCCATGTTGGCCAGGCTGGTCTTGAACTCTTGGGCTCAAGTGATCGGCCTGCCTTGGCCTCCTAAAGTGTTGGGATTACAGGTGTAAGCCACTGCGCCCAGCCGACTGTGACTCTTTGATACTGACTCCGATGATTTCTAGCCCCTTCCCTTGATAGAGAGGGCCATTCTGGTCTAGATTCAAATAAGGCAGCGGGATGGGACTCATGATGACTAGATGTGAGTGGTGGTCTAGGCAAGCCCTCTTCTCCGAAAAGAATCCTCAACCCTCTGAGATGGATTGTGAATAGCCTGAAAGAACCCTTCGTGAATTGAGCCCTTTGTCAATGCCATATGCCCTCTTAGTTTACTTCTGGCCCCTCAATGGGAAGGCCGGTACTTAATTTGATGCCCAATGGGCCTTAGATAGGACAAGCTCTAGAAAGAGCAGCACAATTCTAGTTAGCCTGGGGCTATGGGGCTCTGGATCTTCTGAGGAGAGATCTGAGGGAGGAAGAAGAAATCTATAGATTAGGAGCCTAGGTGGAAAAACTGGACACATTATACCAACTTCTCCTGGGCTGAGCCTTCATAAAATGCCTCCCCTTGGCTGGAAGTGGGCAACAGAAACTAATGTAAAATCACATTCCAGGGTCATATGAGTAGGGCTCTAGATGGTTTGCCTCACTATGCCTCTTATAATGTCTTACTTTTTCATTTCCTATTGTTTTAAAATATGAGGAAGTCCTCATGATATAGTAAGTGGAAAAAATCAGTATGGTCTCTTGACCGTGGTGGTGGATATGTAAACCAATGCATGTGATAAAATCACATAGAACTAAACACACGTGTACACACCTGCACACACGAATACAAGTAAAACTGGGGAACCTTGGACAAAATTGGCAGATTATGTCAATATCAATATCCTGATTGTGATATTGTACTGTAGTTTTGCAAGATGTTATCATTTGGGGAAACTGTGTAAAGGGTACATGAAATCTCTGTGTTATAACTGCCTATGACTCCACAATGATTTAAATATAAACAGATTTTAAAAAAAAGTGAATGTATTAAAGGCCTCGACCATGGAAAAATATGTATTTGTGTGTATATGAATATATACACAAACATGCCCACATGTACACACACACACATTTTATAAAGGGCTGTTTCTATCTCTTTCTCTGGGCTGACCCTGCCTGGTTGGCCTAACCTGGCTTCCTGCCTCCTCTTGCAGATACCTCCCCGAAACAGCGAATCCAGAATCTCAGCCGCTTTGTATGGAAGCAGGCGACAGTGGCCAGTGAACTGTGGGAGAAGCTGACAGCCCGCTGTGTGGACCAGCACCGTCATATTGAACGGACTCTGGAGCAGCTCTTGGAGATTCAAGGGGCAATGGAGGAACTAAGCACTACTCTGAGCCAAGCCGAAGGAGTCCGAGCCACTTGGGAGCCCATCGGGGATCTCTTCATTGATTCACTCCCAGAGCACATCCAGGCTATTAAGGTATGCAAGCCCCCTCCCCTGACTACAGTCTACCCTGAGACCTGACACTCTCCCCAGACCCTGACAATGTTTCTGCTGCTGAGACTCCATTGTTGGCCTAGATTACAACTGAGCTGCCGTCAGTTTATGTGCTAGATTTGGGGCTGGTTTGGCTGGAGTCTCTTCTGTTTTTCTACTTTCTTCTCTTTTCCTGGTGTTTTCTGAGGATGAGAGGAAGAGGATAAGGACAGTGGCCACCCACACCTTAGTCTGGTTGCCCTAATAGGCAAGCACTAGGCTGTGTTATTGAAACAAAACCTCTGGGTGAAGAGGGAAGAGTAGAGGTGAATGACTATTGGTTCTTCTTTCCCACTCTGTCTGCTGTGGCACTTGGGTCCTGGTTCTCCAGTTGTTCAAAGAAGAATTCTCCCCCATGAAAGATGGAGTAAAGTTGGTGAATGATCTGGCCCACCAGCTTGCCATTTCTGATGTGCACTTGTCAATGGAGAATTCCCATGCCCTGGAACAGATCAATGTCCGATGGAAACAACTACAGGTAGAAGAGCAGCCTGGAGTGAACCATGGGGAGGTGCCTCCATATAACTAGGCTTGGGGGAAACTTCTTCAGGGTTATGGAAATGGGATGTGCATGGGAAAAGAGGAGTGGAGAATGTAGGGCTAGGGAATGGGCTTTTCAAACTCTAAGCTGCAGGGAATGATTGAAGTGAATAAGAGGGGTCTTTCTGGATTTGGGCACTCAGGATAGACAAGAGCAGGGGAAGAGTGACTGTGGCCTGGAATTAGGGATGCTCTGCTGTGACCTTTGGGAGTTCTGGGGGGATGGCTAGGAGTTGGGTGACGGTGGGAGAGGCTGGAACCAGAGAAAAGCCAGTCTCTGAGGAAGCTCATAAAGATTCCCAGAGGTACCTGGGGATCCCACTCTAAATAACTGGAATGAATCTACTGATCTCACCCTGTTCTTTCCATAGGCGTCAGTTAGTGAGAGGCTTAAGCAGCTCCAGGATGCCCACCGGGACTTTGGGCCTGGGTCACAGCACTTTCTCTCCTGTACGTGAACCAAACTGGACTCCACTTAGCAGAACCTCAGCCATCTTCCTGGAGAGTCTATTGTTATCCCCTGGGGCCCTGGTGGGAACCCAGTATACCTTGACACCCGAGAAGCAGTAAGGATAAAACAGTGTGGTATAGTGGTTAAAAGAACAGTCTCTCAGCTGGGCGTGGTGGCTCACGCCTGTAATTCCAGCACTTTGGAAGGCTGAGGTGGGCAGATCACCTGAGGTCAGGAGTTCGAGACCAGCCTGGCCGACATGGCAAAACTCCATCTCTACTAAAAATACAAAAATTAGCTGGGTGTGGTGGCGGGTACCTGTAATCCCAGCTACTTGGGAGACCGAGGCAGGAGAATTGCTTGAACCCGGGAGGTGGAAGTTGCAGCCTGGGCGACAAGAGTGAAATTCCATCTCAAAAAAAAAAAAAAAAAAAAGAATAGTCTCTCAAATTGGAGAGATCTGGGTCTGAGGCACAGCACCTCAACGTAATAGCTGTGCAGGCTCAAAATTTTAAAAAATAGCTTACTGTTTCGGAACCTCAATTTTCCCATATGTAAAAAGAAGGAAAAATATTACCTAGCTTATCAGGTTATAGGAATTAAATGACTTTATTTTTTCAAAGATATTTATTGAGGGCCTTCTGTGGGTCAGATACTGCTCTAGGCACTGGGGCTGCATCAGTAAACAAAACACACGGAAATCCTTAGACAGCTTATATTCTAGCTGGGGAAACCAGACCACAAACAAATAAGTAAAATATATATAAGGTTACTTGGTGACAAGGGCTATGGAAAAAATTAAAGCAGGGAAGGCGTGGATAGGGAGTGCTGGATTTAAGCGGGGAGGTGTTGCAATTTTGAACAGGGTGATTAACAGAGGCCTCACTGAGAAGGTGGCAATTGAGCAGAGGTCTAAAGAAGGTGAAGGTTTGAGCTGTGTGGATGATAACTGAGGGAAGACCATACCAGGCAGAGGGAACAGCATATTCCACACCCTTAAGGTAAGGATGTGTCTGAAAAACAGCAAGGAGAGCAAAGTGCGGGGGAGTAGGGGAGGCCGGAGCATGTAAGGCCTTGTAGGCAATAGGAGGAACTTCAGATTTTATTCTCAATAAAATGGAGAACCATTGGCAGGGTTTGAGCCAAGGGATGGCATGATCTGCCTTATGTTTCAACAGAGTCAGGGTGTTGAGAAGAGATTACTGGGGAGCAAGAGTGGGAACAGGGAGACCTATTTGGAGGTACATTGCAATAATCCAGGTGAAGGATTATGGTGGCCCAGACTGGGGGCTGGTGGTGGCCCAGACCGGGGGACTGGTAGCAGTGGAGATGGTAAGAATATACAGACAGAAAAATGAGATATGCACACACAAAGCAATGAGCATAATATCTGGCACATAGTAGGAGCTCAGTAAATGTTAACTGTGGTTAAAATTATTGCTATTATAATCATTGGCATACAGCTATACCTGCAGTCAGAGGACTCTTGTACCAAGGAAAACTGCAGTGAGCAAACTGACCATGTAAACAGGGCCATTCCTGGAAGTTCAAAAGATAGACACAGGCAGAGAGAGGCATGAGTTTCCAGAGTTCCTCATGAGACAGAGAGAAATGGGCAGTACCATTACCCACAGTCCCGCAGGACTGAGAAGCTTGACCTTCTAGGGGAAGAGCTTTGAGCCCTAAGAGTAAAGTGGAGTCTACTTTATATCCACGAGAGTAATCCAGCTGCCTGCAGCTGATGGGTAGAAATGGCAGTCTGCTTAGGGAGAAGATTGTCAGGGTGGCCAAGGCCAAGTATTCCTGTTCATACCCTTGCCACATCTCTGGTATGTTAGGATATCGGTGACAGCCTCTTCTCCTTGCCTTGCCCTGACATCAGGGAGAGAAGTGTGTTCATTAGAACTCTTTGCCCCACCCTCAGAGGCTGTTAAGAGCTGGCAATGAAATTCAGACATCCCCTCTTGGGCTTGACCACCTCTTTGGGAGGATAGAGCAAGGGAGTAGCTGGGGGCCTTAAGAGCATTAGTGGCCAGCTTTTTTTCTCTTTCTGTTCTCCTTTACCAGCCTCTGTCCAGGTTCCCTGGGAAAGAGCAATTTCACCCAATAAAGTTCCCTACTACATCAAGTGAGTGACCATCTGAATCAGAAGCGGGTCAGTCACCTGCCCACCCCCTCCCTCTTCTGCCTTTTTGCTACCTGTCCTTGTCACTCTGTCTGTTGGGATTCCTCCATCCAGTTCGGGTTTTCTCCTACTCATCTCAAGATCTCAAGATTCTACTTGGGTAAAGGTGAACCCTTGGGCTTTGGCATCTTGGGTTCACCCTCGAATCCTGCAGCTTCTTGCATCCAACCTGTCACCGAGTGGTGTGCACACCTGTGTGTGGGGTGGGTGGGTGGTATAGATACTGGTGCTATTGATGCTATTGTTTGTAGCCACCAGGCTCAGACCACATGCTGGGACCATCCCAAGATGACAGAGTTATACCAAACCCTAGGTAAGAATGTGGGCTTCCTGTATACGGTGGGCATATACACAGCTGCCTTTGTCCTGTAATGTCCATCTACAGATGAATGGATAAAGAAAATGTGGTATATCCATATAGTGGAATATTCAGCCTTGAGAAAGAAAGAAATACTGCCATTTGAAACAATGTGAATGAACCAGGAGGACATTGTGCTAAATGAAATAATAAGCCAGAAACAAAAGGCAAATACTACATGATCTCATGTATATAAGGAATCTAAAATAGACAAACTCATAGAAGCAGAGAGTAGAATGGTGGCTGCCAGTGGCTGAGGGGAGGGGAAAATGGGGAGATACTGGTCAAGAGTACAAAGAAGTTTCAATTATGCAAGATGGATAAGTCCTAGAGATCTACGGTGCAGCATAGTACCTACAGTGAACAATACTGGATTGTATCATTAAAAATTTGCTAAGAAGGTAGATCTTATGTTAAGTGTTTTTTACGGGAAAAAACAATAAAGAGGGTAGTTGGAACTTTTTGGAAGTGATGGATGTACTAATGGCATAGATTGTGGTGACGGATTTATAGATGTATACTTGTCTCCAAACTCATCAACTTGTATACATTGAATCTGTACAGCTTTTTGTATGTCAACTATAACTCAATAGAGTGGTTTTAAAAAGAATAGAAGAGAATCTCAGTCAATAAGCAGGTGGGAGAGGGAATGAATGCCTCATCGTTTCTCCAACAGCCTGCCTTCCTTTTACCCTCTGCACCTTTCCCAACTGGAGGCTCTACATTCCCCTCTGGACCATTTTATCATCGGATTAGTGCATTATTCTTACAGATGTGAAGTCTGATTTGCTTTAAAAGACTGTCCAGGCTGTGATATGTGTGACTCACACATGCCTTATCTTTACCTGCTAAGAGAGACTCATCATTATGTTTGTTGCACATTTTATCCATGCTGATGCATGTGACTACAGTTCATTCTGTTTTACCACTGTAGAATGTTCCATTGTATATAGCACAGTTTCTTTATCCATTCTGCTGTTGACAGACACGTGGGTCATTTCTTGTTTGAGCTAATGAGGACAGTGTTGCTGAGGAGTTTCTTGTATGTGTCTTCCAGTACATGTGTGCAAAGATTTCTGTGAGACATGTTTTTCAGTCTGAAGGTCATAACATCATTTCAGTGTGTTGTGACAAACATTTAAAAAATTGAAATAGACTAGGAAATATTAATATGCAACAGATCCTTAGCAAGAGTCATAGCTGATATTAATTTTATTGTTTTCACTCTATCCAATCTAGTAAGGAACTGCTTCCTGAAATGTTTGATTTAGTTATTTTTACATATACACATGTATGCTATAAAATGAATTTCATACTGTAAGTCTTTATCAAAAAGCATTTGCAAGTCACTGCTCTGGGATATATAGCTGGCTGAGTGGTGGGATGTGTGACTGTTCCATTTTACTGGGTAATACCAAGTTGTTTTCAAAGATGATTGTGTCAGTTCACACTTTCACCGTCAGTTCTCATTCATCACCATTCTTGTTGACACTTGGCTATTGTCAGACTTCTATTTGTTGCCAGTCTGGTGGGTGTTAAATGGTATCTTGTTGCGCCTTTAACTTGAATTTTTCTGATCTGAGTGGGTCTCTCTCCATTCTTTGCAGCTGATCTGAACAACATTAAGTTCTCAGCTTATCGCACTGCCATGAAGCTCCGCAGAGTCCAGAAAGCCCTACGCTGTATGTCTCCTGTTGTACTTCCCTATGACGTTCACCACCCCTCTCCTGTTCCTCATCTGTCTGCTGTTTCTCATTTTCATCCCACCTCGGCAGAAGTTGTTGATTGGCTTGGTGGAAACTCTCCAAAGCCTGCAACATGCTAGCTGTCAACTTCTGCTTTTCCTAGTTCCTTTCCACTCTCACTAAGCCCCAGATGTGTTTCCAAATTAACCCCACTGTTATCCTCCTCCTTGACCCTTTCCCCATACTCAGTATGTATAATCAAGCAACTGCTCTGTGACAGGAAGTACTGCAACCCATGATTTGCCATCTTGTGGTTATTGGATGTAGTAGCAAAACTGTTGAAGCAAATAGCAGTGGTTAGGGAACAGTGTTGCTGCAGATGTAATATGCCTTCTGGCCTTTCTCAGAGACACTGTTCATTCAGACTTCCTGGCTCAGGCATGTCTGGCTAGGCTGAGCCAGCATTTGGGGGTAATTAAGGTGTCCTCTTGATGTATGTCACATTTCCCCAACCATACCTGAGCCTTCATTGCTGGTGTCTAGGTTCTCGGAACAAATTTTATAGACAAACCTATTCGCAGTTGAAACTCATGTAAAGACAGGGAAACTCAAAATGGGATTTGATCCCTTGGGAGTTAGTACAACGTAGGAGATGAGTTTACTTTTGTCCCATCATCTTTTTGAAACTGATGTCAAAGAACATTGGATATAATAACATGCTGGGTTAATTTGAGGAACATTTTGCTGCCTTCTTCCTCCTTGGTTGAGGGTCTTAGTAAAGGACAAGCTTGTATCATATTTGCAAATGGTTGATCTGGAGATTGAGTCAAATTTGGTGATGCTGGTGGCTTTATCTCCTTATTTAATCCCTGGGGTTCTACTTTTGGCTATATTTTTTCCCTTCTCTTCTTTCCTTACCAGTGGACCTGGTAACTTTAACCACAGCCCTGGAAATCTTCAATGAGCATGATCTGCAGGCCAGTGAGCACGTGATGGATGTGGTGGAGGTCATTCACTGCCTGACTGCCTTATATGAACGTTTGGAGGAGGAAAGAGGCATCCTGGTCAACGTGCCACTCTGTGTGGACATGAGCCTCAATTGGCTCCTCAATGTTTTTGATAGGTAAGGGCTTTCAGCTCTGGAAGGCTCCAGGATAAAATTCAATGGGATATCTCAAGTGGGCCTGGTGGAAAGGTGCTGCTCCCATATGGACCCAGCTCAGCTTGGGGCATGATTGGAACAGGGCCCTGCTGGGATCAACTTTGTGAGGGAAATGATTGCCAAGATGTTAACCCTTTACATACATCCATGTTCTCAGTCTCTTCTTTTAAACCTAGTGGTCGCAGTGGAAAGATGCGGGCATTGTCTTTTAAGACTGGCATTGCATGCTTGTGTGGCACGGAAGTGAAGGAAAAACTTCAGTGTGAGTATAACTCCGAAGTGTGGAGTGGTGTTGGGTAGAGGGAGAGGTGTTGCGGGGAGGAGGAAGGATGTAAGATAAACAGAAGGTACATCTTGTGACTCAGCAGAGGGCTACTTGGGCTACCTTATGATGCTTCTTGGTTCACACTATTGCAAAGAACACATGACAGCCAAAGGACAAGATGGGCCTAAGGCCTATTACTATTCCCAGTGTCACTCCAACGGGCTTCATTCCTTCTGAACTGATGGAAGTACTTAGTCAGCATCTATGTTGGCATTTTGAGGTATCCAGGGCCCTGATGTTCTAGTTGCATTCCCCTGTGGCCTATCAGGCTTAGCCCTCTTCCAGTCTGAAGCTCAAGCCATGTCACTAGAGACTTCTTATATACACAGGCAGGGCACAGTCATCCCCAATATCTGGGAGGCGGACACTATGTTCTTCTGTAGTTTTTCACATCTTTGGCTTATAGTACCTTTGCTTTCCCCTCTGTCCTCCATCTTGTGTTCAGCATTTTGAACTTTTCAGTAGCAGCATGATTAGTTGTTGAGTCCTAGTGTGTGTTGACCACTCTGCTAAATGGGGTGAGTGCTAAGTTAAATTAGACATTGTCCCTGCTTCCAATGATTTACAGTCCAGAGGAGGAGATGGAAGTACACAGAAAGCATTTTTTAGAAAGTACTGATGAGAATAATCCAAATGGCCAAGAATATATCCTATATCAAATGATAGAAAAGAGACAGATGACAGCAGTCTGGAAAAACTTTACAGGGAAGAGAACGTTTCCAAACATGTCCATGGCTATGATATTTTGTATTTCTCTCAGCATTTCCTTGCGATGGGATGAACAGTGATTATTTATCATCAATTTAAAAGTAAGGAAACTGGGCTGGGTGTGCTGGCTCAAACCTGTAATCCCAGCACTTTGGGAGGCCGAGGTGGGAGGATCACTTGAGCCCAGAAGTTCAAGTCCAGCTTAGACAACATAGTGAGACTCCATCTCTAATTTTAAAAAGTAAGGAAACTGCAGCATAGAGAGATTCATGACTTACCCATGATTCTACAACTAGTCAGTAATGGACCCAGAACTTGAACCTAGGCTCTCTGCCTTCTATTTCTGTGTGTTTTCTAAGCCTTAAGCGAGGTATGAAGCAGACAGAGAATAACCTCTGGAGGAGGTTTGCTAAGGCTGGATTGGGATGTGAAAGGAAACAGCCATAGAAGGGCTTAAATAACCCATATACAAAGATAAGTATCACAGTAGATTCCACAATGATTTTGAGATAATTTTTAGATGATCAGATGTTTTGAATTAGCTTCTCTTTTTGGATTATGCATGCCAGTGTTTCCTTCCATTTGTGTGGACAATTGAAAGATTACTACAGTGTTAGACCACATAAACAGGAGAGGGTATGGCAGCCTGACTGTGACTCATGTTCAGGTGCCCCTGAACCCGCACCCCCTCATCCTGCTTCTGGAGGAATCTGTTTTCCCAACAGTATCATATCTGTGTCTGGCACTGCTCTTACACACAGTGCACTCGATCTCTCTCTCTCTCTCTCTCTCTCTCTCTCTCTCTCTTTCTCTCTTTCTCTCTTGCTTTCACTTTCTCTCACTCTTTCTCTCTGTCTTCCCCTCACGCTGATATTCTCTCTTTGTGTTGGCCTGATTTTTCTCTCTGAACTCAGAGAATGCTCTTTTTAGAACTCGACTTCTAGAAGGTCAGGGATAGACTTCTGTGTAGTCCAGTTTCAAAAGTCATTAGCTCAGTCTGTGCTCTTTCCCTATTTTCCTTTTCTGTCCTTTCTCCTCACCATTCTCCGGCCATTTCTGTGTCGGGGCTGGCCATTCTTGACGGTGGGGCCAGCAGACCTCTTCAGCCAAGTGGCCAACTCAGGCAGCCAGTGTGACCAGCGCCATCTTGGTGTCCTGCTTCATGAGGCCATTCAGGTGCCCCGTCAGCTGGGTGAAGTGGCAGCCTTTGGGGGCAGCAACGTGGAACCCAGTGTCCGTAGTTGCTTCCGTTTTGTGAGTATGGAACTGGGGAGCGGGGGAGGGAAGGGAGGTTGTAGGAAGGGTGGGAAGAAGGGAAGGAGGACTACGAGCTAGGCTTTTGATCTGAAGTATGCAGATGCAAGGGAGTTTATTGGGATGGAACAACAAGGCAGAAGGTTCTGGGGGCTCTAGAATCATAGTCCTGTTGGGGAGGGTGCCAGCTTAACTAGCACAGGGCAGAAGGTGAACATCTCTGGAGAACAGGCCAACTCAGCCCCTGCTGGTTCTCCTGCCCCTCTGAGGGCTGCCATTCTAGGGATAAGACACTTTGGGCCTCAATCATTCCCATTGGTCTTCTTGTTTCCCTAGAGCACTGGGAAGCCAGTCATTGAAGTGTCCCAGTTCCTGGAGTGGGTCAACCTGGAGCCCCAGTCCATGGTGTGGCTGGCTGTTCTGCATCGGGTCACCATTGCTGAGCAAGTGAAACATCAGACCAAGTGCTCTATCTGTAGGCAGTGCCCCATCAAGGGGTTCAGGTAGGGAAAACAATACCTGCTGAGATTATAATAATAAATATTTCATGTGACATATAACTCATATTATAAAATAAAGTGTTACCTAATTATTATATAATTACACTAGTATACTATACGTTATTATATACTGTTGTAATCCTTTCTATTGCGGAATGTTTAATTGTTTTAAATGGGAAGTGAGGAAATATTTTGTTTTAGTTGTATTATAAAGTATTACAGACCTACAAAAATGTATAGAAGAACATAGGTGTAAGAGCACCTATGTACTAAATAGTATGCCAGCAAATGTTTCACAACTTACTCTCTAAAAAGAAAAAAGGAAACCTGATCTGTAGCATTTGCTAATTTCTGTGGTGTATATACTCCCACTGTGAATGATGTCAGGCTATTTACAGGAGGTCTCTGAGCAGAGTCAGAAAGAGACACTCAGTTGCACACCATTTATATAATGTGTCTGCCATGCAGATACAATAGATGTAAGTAATCTCAAGAGCATAGACAGTAGCAAAGTAATTAGGAAGTAATGAGTTTTGAGTATTTATTACCTTTGTTTATAATATAATTTATTTAATTGTGAGTTTATATAATTTAATAATGGCTAGATTGGACAACTGGCTAAGAAAACCCCTGAAATTTTAACAGCCAGCTGTCATGAGCTGGTATGAGCTGGCCTCAGCACACCACAGTATATACCCATGACCAACTTAAGGAATAAAGCATTATTGCAATACATTTGAGGTCTCCTTGATTATATTCCCCTCCTTCCGCCACAAAGGTAACCACTATCCTGGATTCAACTTTCATCATAAAACACTCAACTTTTTACCTTTGTAAAGCATTAACACACAACTCTCCCTACCGTCACCCTGCTTTTCATAAGATGAACAAATGAGGCACACAGCTAGTTAGTGGTAGATCTAGACTAGATATTGGATCGTATGACTCCTCTAAATCTAGGCATTTCACTGTCCTATGCTACAAGGTTGGGCAGTTCAGCCAGGCTTTGGAAGTAGATCTGAAGGGCTATTCTTTATTCTGCAATAATAGGTATATTATTGTGAACAACCTTTGGAAATAACTTTTAGCCAACTTAGCCAAGGCTGGTAGAAAGAACTGCCTTCATATTGGAAGTGTAATTTCTCCAGTGTAGGTGGTGGTCCCTAGGAGCCTTGACCTGTTTGGGCCATCCTTGTTTAGAAGGCCATTTGATATAATGAGATATTTACCCCCGCTTCCCTCCTGTCTCCCTTAAACAAAGGCGGTGAGACAATGCTATTTCTCACACTTCCTGGGAATCTGGCCTTATGATTTCATAGGGATTTATGATCTCTAGAATAAAGTTGTTCATCTGTTGAGAAGTCAGCCACTGCTATGTATACACTGTTGGGCATGTTATGGCTCCATGCCTCATTCATCCCCTTCTACTGTGTGTGTATATTTTAATGTTAGGGGAACAGTGGGGAGGTCACTGTGGCACATTGGACTCTCTTTACTACTATATCTCCTCTCCCCCAAGGTACCGGAGTCTGAAGCAATTCAACGTTGACATCTGCCAGACCTGCTTCTTGACAGGCAGGGCCAGCAAAGGCAATAAGCTGCACTACCCCATCATGGAGTATTACACACCGGTATGAAGCCTCCAGGCTGGGTGGGAGGGTTAGGCAGCTCTCAGGTACTAGGCCTTGATCCACTTTGCCCAGCATTGGCTCATAGTTTTCTGCTCTCCTGTGGGGAGTATTCTCCAAGGAGCTCTGGTGATTCACCAGTTTGGGGGATTCAGGCCTCTCTATTCTTCCAGAAGAGCTTCTCCCTCACCAGGCCTGGCCACAGCTGGCCCAGGACACTCTCAGCCATTTTAAAGGCACTCACTGTTTTACTGCAGAGAAAAGTCTCAGGAAAAAGCAAAACAAAACAAAACAGACAAAAACAGAGAGAGCAAGGCAGTTCCAGGTGATTTGCCTTCCATTGCTCACTTGAGTTTTTCCTGGCTAGCTTCCTATATTGCTTCTGTACTGGGTCACTCAGTCTTTCCCTGATGCTTTGTCATTATTTCTACCCCTTCTAGTCAGTACCAAAGCTTATGCTCAAATTAATTACTCAGTCCCTTGGAGGGAAAAAAGAAAGGTATGTCCTTTACCTGGACCCCTAAACTCCACTTGGTTTTCCCTGGTAACCGTGTCCTCCATACCTGCCTTAGCCCAGTTTGGTCAGCATCCCTGAACTCCAGCCACAGAGTTGCTCCTGTGCTGTGTTTAAAACCCACAGCTCCATGCTTAGCTTCCAGCACTGACTCTGCTCCCTACTCATCTTTATCCTTTTCTGTCCCCACAGATGCTCCCAAAGCCCTGATCATATCCCCAGCTCCGACCACTGCTCTCTCTCCCCCATTCTCTCTCCTGTTTTTCAACCTGATGCCCCACAATCCATCTGTCCAAGCTTTCATCTCTTCAAATCCTGTTGGCACAGAAATGTGTGGCCTGGTGAGAACAGGGACCATGCCCTTTACTTTTCGTTTATTATCATTTTAAAGAAAACATTAGAAAAGTCATACATGGAAAACTGGCTGGATCTGGTAGACTGATAATCCTCTACCACCTGCTCATCCTCTACATCCTTAGAATTCATAGAAACATATTTTAAAAATTAACAAACATATGCTCATTATAAAATATTCAAATCATATAAAAGTGTTTAAAATATAAAACAAAGGCTGGGTGCCGTGGCTCACACCTGTAATCCCAACACTTTGAGAGGCCGAGGTAGGAGGATTTCTTGAGCCCAGGAGTTCTAGACCGGCCTTGGTAACACAGTGAGATCCCTGTCTCTACAAATTGATTTTTTTTTTTTTCTTTTAGAGGAACTGAGGCAACTAATTTTTTTTAAGTATAAAATGAAAGTCCTCCTGTCTCCTCACCCTGGCCCCCACCCCTCCAGTTCAACTTCCCAGAGGCAACCAGTGTTGAGAGTTTGGCATATATCCTCCCAGACCTCCTTCTAGGAGCAGGGTATGGTGGGCATGAGCAAGAGTGGATTACCTAGCAGGCTGTCTGCTCTAGCAGAACAGCCACACCTGCCCAGTATATCTGGAAGCCATTAGGGTAAGTTCCTGTGCCCTGTGTTCTCCTCAGACCACATCCAGTGAGAACATGAGGGACTTTGCCACCACCTTAAAGAACAAATTCCGCTCCAAGCATTATTTCAGCAAACACCCTCAACGAGGTTATCTGCCTGTGCAATCAGTGCTGGAGGCTGACTACAGTGAGACGTGAGTACCGGTGGCTGAGCAGGGGCTGTGGGCAGCCTCACTGAGCCCGATCGTAGGCTGTGAAGGGGCTGAGTCCCAGGTGGTCTAGGAGAATGTTCCAAGGTAAATCCCACTAGTGATAGGGCAGTTCAGCTTGGGCCTGACCTGAACTCTGGCCTGAGAAGTAGACTGGAATCCAATCTTTGTATTTTGTTCCCATCAGCTCTTGCCCATGTCCATAATGTAGGAAGCAGGAGAGGGAGGAGGAAACAGGCTGCCCAGTCTTTGGTCCTCTGAGTCTTTGCTGCTTTCTTCTAGGCCGGCTTCTTCCCCGATGTTGCCACATGCCGACACGCACTCCCGAATTGAGCATTTTGCCAGCAGGTACCACCAAGTTTGCGGGAGGTGGGTGGGAGCTGTTGTAGGAAGTCCGAGGGGAAGGGATCTTCAGTCAGGGCAAGGAGAATGGAGTCAGGGCCAGGGGATGTGCAGAGTGGGGTGTGCAGCAGCCAGCAAGTCCCAATACTTAGGAGTAGTTGGGGTAGCTCTCAAAGCCAATGATCCTGTTGTGAGATTAGAGTCCTTGAGATGGAAGCAGGCCCCACATCCTGTTTTCTCTCCTGCCTCTGCTCTTTATTCCTAGGCTTGCTGAGATGGAAAGTCAAAATTGCTCCTTCTTTAATGACAGCCTGTCCCCAGATGACAGCATGTGAGTTTCCACAGCTGCTTATTTGCCAGAAATAGCTCTCCTTGAGATCTTTGTGCCACTGTTTGGGAAGGGTATATCCTCCAGGGAATGGGGGTGTGTGGTGGTTAGGATCCTTAGCTCCCTAAGGAAGGAAGGCTGCTTTCTGGGCATGATGTTTAGTAAGAAAGGCAGTCTTCCCTCTATCAATTGACCTAGGAAATGAGTGATGTACTAGCTCCCTGCCATCTTTCCAAGTCCCTTCCTGTTGCAAGATCCCATCCATCTATACACAACTGTGAGGAATGAAGAATATGCCCTCCCTCATCTGAAGTTTCAGAAAGGAGCCATTATCTTGTGCTCAAGATGCCAAAGCCCTATCTAGTGCTACACTAACTCTAGGAGACATCAGGGACTTGGCTGAAGTATAACAAGGGAACTCCCTGGTATGACAGCCCAGAGAAGGGGACTTGTGTCTCTAGGGAGGTCCCCACCCTGCTCAGAGATCCTAGGAGCTGCTGGCTACATGGATCAATCTGCCCTGACTGGGACTCAGATCCCTCTAGAAGAAGAGGAAACAAAGGAGGGTAGAGTGGGGGAACAGCACAGAAAGGGAAATGATTTGATCATTGTTTCCCCGTAAGTAGAACCCAGAAACCTGCATCCTGAAAACACTCTCTCAGTACCCCCAACCACAGCCTCTGCCTCCTTTGAACACTTTCATCCCTCTCAAGTCTCAATATATGTCCTTTCCCTCTCAATGTGACTTAGAAGTGAATCCTCCAGCATGCATTTCCTGGGGCCTGAGCTGAGAGCTGAGAACTTACGCCCTGAGTTGTTTCTCTGTTCAACAACTGGCCACCTACTCTGCTTTCCCCACACCCACGCAGAGACGAGGACCAGTACCTGCTGCGGCACTCCAGCCCTATCACAGACCGGGAACCAGCCTTTGGACAGCAGGCTCCATGCAGTGTGGCCACAGAAAGCAAGGGGGAGCTACAGAAAATCCTGGCCCACTTGGAAGATGAGAACCGGTGGGCGTGATGATACCAGAAATCTGTGTGGGTTCTTGAGGCAGACAGATTGAATTTAAGTCCAGGCACTTCTACATCCTAGCTGTCTGACCTTGAGCAAGTTACTTATATTCTGTAATCCTCTATTTCCTTATCTGTAAAATGGGGATGATGATCATCAAACCTGCCTCCTAGGATCACTTGTGAAGACCAAATGAGATCAGGCATATAATGTGTTTGGCTCAGTGCCTGGCTTATAGTAAGGGTTCAATAAATGCTAGCTATTATAATAATTATTTGAATCCTTTTATTTTTTATTTATTTTTTTGAGACAGAGTCTCACTCTCTTGCCCAGACTGGAGTGCAGTGTCATGATCTCGGCTCACTGCAACCTCCGGCTCCTGAGTTCCAGCGATTCTCATGCCTCAGCCTCCCGAATAACTGGGACTACAGGCATGCGCCACCATGCCTGGCTAATTTTTTTTTTTTTTTTTTTTTTTTTTTTTTGGTATTTTTAGTAGAGATGGGGTTTCACCATGTTGACCAGGCTGGTCTTGAACTCCTGACCTCAAGTGATCCGCCCACCCCAGCCTCCCAAAGTGCTGGGATTATAGGCGTGAACCATTGTGCCCAGCCTGAATCCTTTTAATGCAACCCAAATTTTTCCAAGAACACACGAGATACAAGCAGAGAAAATGCATAGAGAAAACAGGAGAGGGTATGACATGTTCCTGCTCTCAGAGACCTTTCAACGTTGGAAGTGGAAAGAAATATGTATCACCTAGTAAAAGTATTCCAGAGGACGATGACACTACATAGAGCATTTGAGGTCTGGAAGAAGGATGGTGAAGAAGAAAACAGGGAAGGCATGACTTTCCATAAAGTAAAGGTGGCAGCAGGGACCTAAGAAGGGTCCAAGCCACTTGTGGGGCATGAAGTGGAATTCATAGTACCCCTCAGAGCAGTGCTTCGCAAACAGTAGTGCATAAGATAGTCACTTGGGAAGCTTGGTAAAATACAAATTCTAAGTCACAGGTCTGGGTGGGGTCTGAGTTTCTGCATTTCTCACTAGCTCCCAGTGGATGCCCATGCTGCTTTTCCACAGACCACACTTGGAGTAGCAAGTCTTTAGAACAGTGCTACTCCGAGTGTGAAGAGCAGACCAGGGCCAGTTTGTGACCAGTTTGTGACCAGTCCAAGGCAAGATAAATACAAAAATAAACAGAGTAAGCTTTTAGAAACTTTTACAGCAATTTGACATTGCTATGATATTCAAGCACAGAATTAGTAGACTCATCTCATTGAATAGGGTAGAGACCAGTTTGAGTGTTGTTGAACTTGTGTGATGAATTGCACGTGGTGTGAGCTATGTACTAGTTATGTGCATTGGGACCACATACTGGTTCACAACAGAGTGGAAAAAAAAAAAAAACCTGAATTTTTACCATGAATCATTTGAGAAACACTGCCTTTGAGCAGCAGTCCGCAGGCCCTGGGAAACACTGGGCAGAGAGTGACTGTTCTGTTGCAAATAAAGAAAAAATGAACAAAGCCAAAAGTTATATCCCCAAAAGTAGGCCACCTGTTTGGAATTTGTTTTTTTTTTTGTTTGTTTGTTTGTTTGTTTTGATGACACAGCATGGGTGTTCAAAGTGGGCCAAAGAGGAGGGTTGTGGAGAGAAGAGACAAGACAGGTGGTCTCTTGTTTATGTTATGTTTTCCCTTGGAATCTAAACATCTAAATATGGAGTATGTGAGTCAGTGGCCCTAATGCCTCCTTTGTTTGCAGACTGTGTTTCTGCCTGATTTTAAGGTCAGAATTAATCCCTAAAGCAGCACATCAAAGCCCTGAGACATTTCTTATGCAAAATGTCAACTTTCTCTGCTCTGAGGTCTCAGGATGGCAGAGTAAATGACATACGTGCTGGAGAGGAAGTGGATGTGGCCATTCAAGCAAGAGCACAACTGGGGGTGGGGGTGGGGGTGAGGTGGGGTGGAAGAGCACAGGGATTTCTCACACCTAGGCCTGAGGGGATATCTGAAACCTGGACAGTCAGAGCCCTGTTAGATCCATAGGTCTTGGTGTCTCTCTCCATGGCAGGATTCTCCAGGGAGAGCTGAGGCGCCTGAAGTGGCAGCATGAGGAGGCTGCTGAGGCACCCACTCTGGCTGACGGCTCCACTGAGGCAGCACCAGACCACCGCAATGAGGAGCTTCTGGCCGAGGCCCGTATCCTTCGGCAACACAAGAGCCGCCTGGAGACGCGCATGCAGATCCTCGAAGATCACAACAAGCAGCTAGAGTCCCAGCTGCAGCGTCTGAGGGAGCTTCTCCTGCAGGTGAGGCTGGAGACAGGAAAAGAGCCAGGGCGGCCTCTGAGCCCAGGGGAAGGGCTGGGGAGCTGAGGGCTGTGGCAAAGAAGACACAAGAGAGAGCTCCTTGGCAGTGGCTCTCAAGTAGCTTCCTGAAGAGAACTGGGCCTGCGGTTGTTGGGGGGTGGGGGAAAGAAGAGACTGGTATGGTCACATCTCCAGCCAACTCTCTTCCACCTACCTTCCCTGCCACCCTGTGTGTCACTCTCCAGTCACTGTGGGGCCTGAGGCAGAGAGAAGACTTCTGAGGGCTTATTTCTTCACAACCCATTGGAATCCCATACTAAAAGAACAAACTTCAAGAATCATCTAAAACATTGATTTTTGCTAGTATGGTATTTGCTAAAAAGAAGTGGGTTTGGACAAGTTTGGCAAGAGAAAGATTTGTGCTATCTAAGGGTGTTTCTTGTTCCTTTTTGCACCTTTCATCTCTGACAGGCAGTGTGTGTGCTGCAGTATAGCTCTGGAGTCAGGCAGCTCTGGGTTTGCATGTGGCTCTGCCAATTGACTGTGGGGTGTTTGGACAGTTAGTTAACCTCTCTAAGCCCCAGTTTCCTCATCTATACAACAGAGGTGGTAACAGTACCAACTTCATAGAATTGTGGTGAACACAAAAGGAGATAATGCATTTATGGAATTTAGCTTGATGCCAGGCATGTAGTGCACCCTTCATAAATGTTACCTATTATTGTCATCATATGTAATGGAAAATACCACTCTTCTGCCTCTTCCCCAGATCCTCCAAGGAATGGCCTCTATGGATTCCTGGAGGTTTCTAACATATGCTATGTCATGAACCAAGAATCAGGTGTGAAACTACATTTCCAGAGAGAATTGTGTTCTAAATAGCTTATTTACTAGCTGAAATGACAGCAAGAGACCTTTAGGTACAATGCCTTTCTTTCTTTCTTTCTCTCTCTCTCTCTCTCTCTCTCTCTCTCTCTTTCTTTCTTTCCTTATTTATTTATTTATTTTTGAGACAGAGTTTCGTTCTTGTTGCCCAGGCTGGAGTGTAATGGCTCAATCTCAGCTCACCGCAACCTCCACCTCCTGGGTTCAAGCAATTCTCCTGACTCAGTCTCCCAAGTAGCTGGGATTATAGGCATGGGCCACCATGCCCGGCTAATTTTGTATTTTTAGTAGAGATGGGGTTTCTCCATGTTGGTTAGGCTGACCTCAGGTGATCCGCCTGCCTTGGCCTCCCAAAGTGCTGGGATTACAGGCGTGAGCCACCGCGCCTGGCCTACAGTGCCATTCTTACAAGAACTGGGAGCCTTTGACACATGTTATTAAAGGAAGAAGGTAATGGGTAATTCAATATTCTAAGAAGTTTCCGAAAAGTGGAAGCCACTGTTTTAGGTAATACCAAAAGCTTCTTAAAGTCTAAGGGCAAAGGGATGGTATGAAGTCTCTCAGGTCCCTTCTAAGCTCAGGAGTCTGTCAAAGTAAGGTCAGGAAGGCAAAGTCACTTAAGTCATGCATTACCTTTTGCTAGCCACCCACCGAATCAGATGGCAGTGGCTCTGCAGGCTCGTCCCTAGCTTCCTCTCCACAGCAGTCAGAAGGCAGTCACCCCCGGGAGAAGGGACAGACAACTCCAGACACCGAGGCTGCAGGTGAGTTCCCCTGGCCCTTCCCAGCCCCTTTCTCCATGGCTTTGTCCTGCCCTCGATTTCCTGCCCAAGGCTTTGCAGGGCTGGGACTGGTTTCTCCTCTTGGCTTTGTGCTTAAGGTCAGGGATGATTTTACTGATTAATTCATATGCTTATTCTACAAATAAATGTACATTGAGCACAACCTATGTACTAGGCGTTGTGCTGAGAAGATGCAAATGCTGTGGGCAGGTCTGCCCTTCAGCTGGCAGAATTCTATCTGGCCCCTTGGCATCATAAAGGAGTCTCTAGTTCTCTTCTCAAATCTCTATTTTTTTAACCCAGATGATGTGGGGTCAAAGAGCCAGGATGTCAGCCTGTGCTTGGAGGACATCATGGAGAAACTCCGTCATGCCTTCCCCAGTGTGCGAAGTTCTGATGTGACTGCCAACACCCTGCTGGCCTCTTGATGGAGCCAGATCCCTATCCTATATAGTTCATTGTCCTCTCCTGGTTCCGGTCAAAGCCTTTCCTCAGCCTTCACCCAACCTTTCCAGTTTTCACTGGCCCCACATTCCTCAACTAGTATTATTTGGGCTCTGGGCAGCAGCAGGGATCTATCTGGTGGTATGTGAGGTGGGTGTGGGCAGTGATGGGGGAAGGGGAGGCATGATTCCTCTGCCTCTAGAAATGTTCCCTTTAATCTTCAAGGTTGAGGTCAGTCCTTTAAGTACCTTTCTGTTGCAGCTCAGGCAAATATCACTTGGCCATTCAGATGGGGAACAGAGAAGCTGCCTTGCAGAGCTAGGCGGTACCCGTTGGCCCCTCTTCCTTCTCCGTGGAATTATGGAGAGAGAGAAGCCTAATTACCCCAAGGTTCCAGCATTATGAATCCACAGGGTTTACCCCTACTCTCTGGCACAACTCAGGGAGGCAAAAGGGTATCCCCGAGACAACTTCCCTGCCCCAAGTGCCCTGAAAAAGTCTGGGCAGTGTGTGTTCTATTACTTCAGCTCCAGGACAGATCGTTAGCCATCCTAATGCTACCTAGGTACTGGTTTCTCCTCAAATATCTTCATTTTCTTTAGCCTCAGTCCCTGACAGACCTTCCTTAAGGGGAGAGCAGTTCATTCTGGTTCTTCCACGTTATATTTGGAAGCATTACATCTATACTTCCGGTTTTAGATTTTTTTTTTTTTTTTTTTTTTTTTTTTTTTTTTTTTTTTTTGCCCCACATCTTCCTATTTCTTAAAGGCCTCAGCATTTTGAGAGACCCACTGGGTTGCAAGTTGCTCTGGAAACCCGGCTGAAGCCACCCTTTGCTCCTCTGAGTCTGTCCTCACAGACCTGGGAAGAGGTCTTCCTGGGTGAGGAAGAGGAAGCCCACCTCAAGTCTGGAGTAGTATGACTGTCATCCAACACCTTTCCAGGCTGTGACCCTTCTAGCTCTCAGGCTGAGTCAGGTGAGGTGGCTGATTGTCCCCAGTTAATCATAAGGCATTTGCAGCTGGCCACCCTGTGTAGTGGCCCCTCCATAGGAGCCACAGGCCACAAATCAGGAAGCTGGCCGCTTTCCACCCAGACAACAGCAAGGCCTTCCTGTGCCTAAAATTGTTCTTTCTGACTCTGGAAGGTGAATCCAATCCTCAAACTGAACTAACTCTTCCTAGGCGACATATACCATGATCTCTTTATCCAGAAACTGTTCAGAATAGATAGTAGGGGTGGGGGAGTGGGCTTGGGAATGTTGAATAGATTCAGAGCCCACTTAGACAGCTTTCTACCAAGAGGAGCTTTATAACCTAGAGCCCTGCAGTTGACTTCATTTGCCTAAGTTTATATACATACATATCTATTCTACGTATCTACTGTACATCAGTGCTCTCCTGGCCTCACTCACACATTAAATTCTAATACCTCTTGAAGTATTAATGTTCTGCCTTGCTCTTTGTTAGCCCCAGCATCTGGTTGGAAAGATAGATGTATCCTGGCTGCTCCCCTAGGATATCTCTCTCCATTGATGTTTGGGGTGGGCTGTTCTCAAGACCAAAGCAACAGAAACCCATGGTCACAGAGAATCTAACAGGAAGAGTCACTGTTCTCTTCACTCATTCCAAATCTTGTTCCCTTGAGACCTGGGCCTTGGGTAAATTTTCCTGGGCTCCCCTAAATGGTTCAGGTGCCAAAATAGAGCAAATCCAAGCTCTGCCCACCCCATGCAGAAAAGGACAAACAGGCCTTTATTAGCCTTCACCAGCTAAGACGCAGAGAACATTCCAGCTCTTATGATCTCACTCAGGGCTAAAGAAAGCAACAGTTGCCACCACAATCAGGAGGGAGTGATGGTTGGGGTGTTGTATTATAATCCAGCAGTGGGCCAGTGGGTAGAACTGCTAGGAACCTAGTTTGATCTGCCACAGGGGAGGCAGGGCAGCGGCTTGGGTCCAGAAGCTTTCGGTTGCCTCCTCCACCACTAAGCCACAGGTCCAGGGTGTCAGACTTCACAGCATAACATCTGCCTTAGTGTTCATGAGGTCTCTGGGCAGAAGAACTGGGTATCTGGATAGATGGTGAGCAGGTGGTAGGCAGGCATCAATCATAGAATCTGGGCATCAGTCAGAGTGGGAGCATATCTGTAGGAGCCTAGATTGTGGGCAGGAATGTGGGACAGAGGGCTCAAGGACTTAGAGGCATATGCCTGCCTAAGCCTTAGGTGGGTACGTGTTACGAAGCAATTTTTTACCAGGAAAGTCCTGGAAAATCCTTTGTTATCCTCACCCCACCTGAGAGCTCTTGGGCTACTGAGGGCCTGTGGCAACTGCAGTGGGCCAGGCATGGTAGAAAAGATGTAGATCTTGTTATGTAGGGTTTGTGTTGTAGGTGGACTGAAGCAGCAGGTCAGGAGTTGAATTCTCACTAAGGGGTCACTGACACTTTGTGGTCCTGTGTTTACCTTAATGCCTAAGGTGAGTATATTGTTCAAGGGTCAAGGGACAGTCACTGCAGTATGTGTGGGGAATTTTCCCACAGTAAAGTAAATGGATCCTCGGGTACTATGAATCCAACTTGGGATTGGATTTACCAAAATGTATTGTATGTCGTTAGACATCTTGTTGTGTATTAGTCTCCTAAGGGTGTTGTGCATGGCACTGTGTAGTTTATAGCCCTACACTAGAAGGATGGTGAAGGGAGTTGCTAGGTTGGTAGCCTAAAGAAAACCTTCTGACTGTGGGGTTAGCATCAATGATAAGGAATGTGAGCATTTGCTGGGGTTGTTGTCAAATAGTATCAAAGAACAGTTAGGACTGAGAGGTGATTTCTTCTTGACAGAATTTGATAGAGGCCAAAAAGCCATTATGAGGATACCTCTGCTTCCAGTGACAGCATAGTGGATTCACATTGATTGGGCATTGTCATGGAAGGCTGACTAGCTGGAAGACATCAGGCTGTGCTATGCTTCCCTAGAGAGGACATGTACCCTTCCCTCCAAATTAGAAAGGCTAGAATCAAGACTCTCAAGTGCCCATTTTCTTCAAGGCCCAAAGTTGGGAAATATTTCCCTACAGAGAAATCTGTTTGAGTTTCTGGTGCTTCAGGAAATGGGTTGGCAGGACACAGAAATGAGAAACCCTGAGGCCAGAAAGAGGCCAATCCCAGGAGATGTTTTCCCTCCAGATTCATTTTAAGGAATACCTGTGCTTCCTGATGTGTGTGCTTAAGATTTGGGCTCCATATCCAGCATTTGAACTCACATTCTCAACGGCAGAGTCATGGCCTGTGGCACCATTTCAAGGCCAAAAATCCCATCCAATTTCTCTTCACATAGGTGACAGATAAGCAAGAAAGTAGCTATCTTAACTCGAGCAGTTCTGGGAAAAAAACTGGGGGCCTTGTCCTGGGGCTGTGGAGACTTAATTCTTCAGCTGGGTGGCTCCCGTGGGAACAAGGAACACTTTAGCTACTTCTTACTCTTTTAACACCAATTGCTGTGGGAGAAAGAAAGGCTCAAGGCCAGGGCTCAGCTCGCAGAGTCCATCTTCTCCCACAGCTGCCGCATTTGAGAGGGGGCCTGCTGAATGCCCTTGCTGTCCGCTATGGCAGTATTGAGGCCTGACCGAAGTCTGCTATGCTGCTTGCTGACTGCAAGAACTGGTCACAGGATGAAAATTGGGGAAAGGATTTGGGGGAGGTGACAAGGGTGGCATGGAAGTCTAGGGGACAAAGGGACAGGGTTGGGAACAAATTGGTTAACTTTGATTGCCACTCACTGTGGTGCCTTCCCCCTTTCCCTTGAATTCTGCTTTGAAAAGAATAAATTTGTACTTGTTTACTTTGGTTCCTCTGGTTATACTCTCTGAGTCTGATATTTCATATCTTTCCCTTATTTGGGGGTGGGAAGAGAGGGTAGACCAAGAAGCCACAGAAGTACTGTAAAACATAAGGCCACCAGATGAGTCCAACACCTATGGGACACAAAAAGACCTCCTCATCGGGCCCATCTGTCACTGTTACCCGGATTAGTCACTTCTCAACATCCTCCCAACCCTCCCCAAATTAGCTAGTTAGCGCCTTATGAGATGAGCTGTATGTAGCAATGGTTTCCAAATTTCATCCTTCTCAGTCTGAGGATTTTTCACCAGCCCGAAGCATTGTAAGAAAAGTCAGGACAATGCATTGAGTTTTTGTAAAATTATATTTATTCAGTTTAAAGGTCTACCTTTTATTCTGAGATTACGGATATATATATATACACACACAATATATATATATATTTATAACATATAAATATATATATTATATATAAATATGTATATATAACATATATATATATATAACATATATATATCTCCTGTCAATAAGTAAAACCCCTGTCAGTCCCTCTTTTCTTTTCTTTTTCCTTCCTTTTTTTTGAGACGGAGTCTCTGTCACCCAGGCTAGAGTGCAGTTGCGCAATCTCGGCTCACTGCAACCTCTGCCTGACGGGTTCAAGCGATTCTCCTGCGTCAGCCTCTCACCAAACTATAGCAACACTGTCCAGTATAAAATAATGCAAGCCACATATGTAATTTTAAATTTTACGGCAGCCATATTACAAAAATAAAAATAAATAGATGGAATTAATTTTAATAATTAACCCAATATATCCACAATATTACCCTTTCAACATGTAATCAGTATAAAACAATTATTAATGATATTGAAAATATATATATATATTTACTTATATTTACTTTTTTGAGGCGGAGTCTCGCTCTGTCACCCAGGCTGGAGTGCAGTGGCATGATCTCTGCTCACTGCAAGCTCTGCCTCCCGGGTTCACGCCATTCTCCTGCCTCAGCCTCCCGAGTGGCTGGGACTACAGGCGCCCACCACCATGCCCAGCTAATGTTTTGTATTTTTAGTAGAGATGGGGTTTCACCGTGTTAGCCAGGATGGTCTCAATCTCCTGACCTCGTGATCTGCCCGCCTCGGCCTCCCAAAGTACTGGGATTACAGGCGTGAGCCACCGAGCCCAGCTAAAATATATTTTTAACTAAGTTTTTGGAAATGTCAAGCAAGCTGACACATTCAGCTGGGGGAAACACACATACACACACACACACACACACACACACACACACACACACACACACACACGAGATCCAGACAGTTTATTCCTTATAGAGATAGCAAAAGCAAGATCAGCAATGGTATCAGCTCCCTGTATCCCTCGTCCCACAGAACAATATAACAGGACAACAAAAGGGGCTAGATGACAGGCAGCATGAATGGTAGGACATCCTGGTACTGCATAGTCAATGCCACACTGCAGCTAAGCAGTTTTATGGCCTGCAACTGTACCCTCTGGAGTGGGAAGCAGGCAGAAAGCCCTATACTTAACTGGAATGAGGGAGGCAGGTGACAAGCTGCCTCATGGCAACCTCCCTTAAGATAGGGAGATGACTGAGAAACGCTCTTGTAGCAAATTCTCACAAGACTGCCTGTCTTCCTGTGTTCCGGGAGGATCACAGGGTATTATGCCAGGACCTGAGTCAGCCTGCAGTTGAGCCTGGCCTGTGTGGCCTATGTGGATAGTGTAAAGTCATCAGGATGTGGGCACAGAGCAGTTCCTTTATAGAAATCCAGTGTTTATTTTACACCTACTGCACATCTCAACTCAGGCCAGTCATGTGGTGCTCAAAAACCACATGTGCCTAGTGGATGCCATATTGGACAGCACAAGTCTGTAGCATACAGAAGCCAAAATCACTGAGCTATAGCAAAGGAAAACTTTCTGAGGTGTCAGAGTGAATGTGTGCAGGCGTACGTTGGAGTGGGGTGGAAAGTCAGAATGGCAATAGCCTTGGGTGACTGGAGGGCAGTGGTGAAGCAGCCCCGCTGGGTTACATTGAGAAGTGGTAGCAGAGGAGACGGAGGGGCATTGCAAACACACTAGCTTGCCCTTGCCCCTTCCTGTTGTGTTGTCTTCCCTACCACCCTGCCTCTCAGCAGAGCACTGGCTGTTCTCAGGTTGCAATATCAGACAGAGGCTGTACGAGGGTTCTTCTACCTCTTTCACTCCTGGATGCCCGCTGTGGCACATGTGAAACACTCACTGGCCTGTCTCTCCGGCATAACCCCAGGGTACTTTCTATCATTCCCCTGCCTGCCTTTATCTGGAAAGGCCTATCTTCTTTTCAAACTCTGCCTCTTCCCCCACCTTCTACCTCTGACACTCAACTCCTTTCCCTCGTTCTTTCTCCTTATTCTCATCCTTTAAGTTATGGGTTTCTGAAAAAAACTATCTTTTTAAAATATCATCTTGGTTTTCAAGCAATCCTCGAACTTCTCTCCTAATCTGGGCTCCATTTTGTTTGCCTTTAACATGCCTATCTCCCTTAGTCTTACTTTTTTCCTTGCATTTCCCCCAGCATTCCTGCCATCTCCATCCCAACTTCACAGGCCCTGCTCATACATGACCTCTCCTTTGCCCATGGCTTAACTTTGACTTGGAGTAGCACTAAAAGTGGCACAGAGAACTTGGGAATATATTTCCTAAAGCAGCACTGACTTTGTCAATTGGGATCAGACCTGGGGCTAGCTGGGCTACTTCCAGAAAACCCCCAGATGCCTCCTGGTGGTAAGCATTATCACCCACAATTTACAATGAGAAAATAGAGGCTCTAAAAAGCATAGGGGCGGCCAGGCGTGATGGCTCATGCCTGTAATCCCAGCACTTTGGGAGGCTGAGGCAGGTGGATCACCTGAGGTCAGGAGTTCGAGACCAGCCTGGCCAACATAGTGAAACCCCATCTCTACTAAAAATACAGAAATTAGCCAGGCGTGGTGGCAGGTGCCTATAATTCTTGCTACTCGGGAGGCTGAAGCAGGAGAATCACTTGAACCAGGGAGGCAGAGGTTGCAGTGAGCCAAAATCGTGCCAATGCACTACAGCCTGGGCGATAGAGTGAGACTCCATCTCAAAAAAAAACAAAACAAAACATAGGGGCTTGCCCAAGGCAAGTTCCGTCCTTGTGTGAGTTCCACTACAGCATGGTAATTCAACCCAAATATTGGAGCTGCCATTTGTATCACTTCTCTATACCATCCCCCACTCCATCTCATATTAACCATATAGCATTGGGATTTGGAGCAAATCTTCTCACCTTAACCATATAGCATTGGGATTTGATTTAATTCATTAGGAGTTACCCTAAGAACTCTGGAAGGATGCCCCAAGGCTGATAGCATCTTCTGCCATTTTCTAATCAGAGTGCTATGGTCTGAATGTGTCTGCCAAAATTCATATGTTAAGATATAATCAGTAGTGTGTTAGTACTAAGAGGTAGGGCTTTTGGGAGGTGATTAGGTAATGAGGGCTCCACCCTTATGAATGGAATTCGTGCCCTTTTAAAAGAGGCCCGAGGGAGTTTGCACTGCCACCGTGTAAGGATGCACCCCGAAGACACTATCTAGGAAGCAGACAAACCCCTCACCAGATGTCAAAGCTGCTGGCACCTTGATCATAGACTTCCAAGCCTCCAGAGCTATAAGCAATAAATTTCTGTTGTTTATAATTTACCCAGTCTATGGTATTTTTGTTACAGCAGCCCAAATGAACTAAGATATAGAGCTTATTGCTTTTCTTCTTGTTTCCTTTTGGATATGAGTACACTCATCATCGGGGATGGTTTAATAAATTGACAGCAATCCATTTAAAAGGAACAATTTATTTATTGTTTAAAGAACACAGACCATAAAATACTAATAATATACCTAGAAAAAAAACCCAAACAAGATTGTTAAAGAAGTCTTCATAGGCATTATGGCATCTTGTTCTTCCTAACCTTAACTGATGGGGGTTAGGAGGAGAAGGCTCAGAATAAGGGTTAGGAGGAGAAGGCTCAGAATAAGGATAACAGTTCATAATTTCTTCATCTCTGCTCTAACTGTTCCCTTAGTTGGTGAATAACAACCAGCTCCATCCTAGAAGCAACAGAATATAAGCAGCAGCAAGAAATCATCCTTGAGCAGGAATGCAGCCCTGTTAACTGAACAGAGACAGAACACAATCTAGTATTAACTGCTGCAAGGTAGGCACTTAAACTCACTGTGGCAGGTTCTAGTGTTTAGTAGAAATGACCTCGTTTTTTCCCCTATGTTTTAGGAAATACTAAAAACCAAAAGAAAAGCTAAAACATATGCAAACCAAACAGCTGTATGGCCTCTAGACTAGACTGCCTTTGGAAGCATGACTGAATCATCTGCTGGTACCATAGCACAGAAGCAATATAATCAATTCTTGTTTGGTGTGCTGGTGCACACCTGTAGTCCCAGCTACTCAGGAGGCTGAGGCAGGAGGATCCCTTAAGCCCAGGAGTCTGAATTCGGCCTGGGCAACCTAACAAGACCCCATTTCTAAATTAATAATAATAATTCCCAAATTGACAAAGAGAAAGTCTCATGGTCGTGTGGGGTATCTAAGTCTACTGTATTTTTATACTGGCCTTTTCTACATGACTACAAACTTTGAGCGTATTGTAAGTAGCAAAGAAGGTACAGATAAATATAACTGATTCAACATAAGGCAACGGAAGGGACAGAAACATGCAGAGTTTCATCCAGTCTTCAGTCTGGATGGTGGATCCAAGGTTTGTGTGCCAGGCCAATGGCTCACCTCACTTCTTCAGAAAACGCTGCAATTGTTCCTGTAGGGAAATGAGCTGTAGGGAGAGGTAGAAAGACATGAAAAATTCATTTGAAATCTGAAGTCCCATTACTTGATCTAGAATTTACTTACATGAACCAAAAAGAACTATTGTTATTTGGCATTTATAAGGTTATCTTAGTCTTGCAATGTTCCAGAGAATACTGGCCACAGTCAAGAATGCATGCATAATGCTGTGGCCATGATGATGTCCTTTATTATGCCCAATTTATGAAGGGAAGCTTTGTATTAGTCAATTTTCATGCTGCTGATAAAGATATACCTGAGTTTGGCAAGAAAAAGAGGTTTAATGGACTTACATAGTTCCACATGGTTGGAGGCCTCATAGTCATGGTGGAAGGCAAGGAGGAGCAAGTCATGTCTTACATGGATGGCAGCAGGCAAAGAGAGGAGAGCTTATGCAGGTAAACTCCCCTTTTTAAAACCATCAGATCTCATGAGACTTATTCACTATCATGAGAACAGCATAGGAAAGACCTGCTCCCATGATTCAATTACCTCCCACTGGGTACCTCCCACAACACGTGGGAATTAAAGATGAGATTTGGGTGGGGACACAGACAAACTATATCAAGCTTTAAAATTGAATAGGCTTTAAAAAATGTGTTTGCTATTAAGAATTTGTGCTTCTGTGAAGAATATACAGAGGTCACAGCTCACTGTAGGGGCAAAGGAGATGGGATCTCTGTAACCATATTCTAAGAGTCAGATGGTAAAACAGTTGGGACACTCTTTTGTCCCAATGAACACAACAGGTCTTAGACTGAGTCTTACTGGCTGCTTCTTACCACATTAGGAGATACTTAGAAACTTAGTCAGAGTCCTGACTCATCAGGAGCCTGATGATGTTCTACTTTTGCTTTCTAAGTTAGAAGCCTTGAACATTTTGTGGCATAGGATTTAATTTTTTTAACTTGAAATGGTGAAGTGACCAATAACATTCAGAGATGTATGCCATCTTTATAACAAAGGTTGTTTTTGAATATTATTCATTTCAGGACACTCCATACCACAATTAATTTTTAGTTTGTGAAATGAAAGGAACATTATAAAACAATCCTATGCTGCACATCACCTACCAAGCCACAGTAATTGCTATCTGCAGTAACTTAGAGGCTCTTCTCACTCGGTTGCTGAGTGACCCCTGATTGACCATGATTACAACCAGTGACTGCTCCAGTTCTTTCTCCTTTGCAGGCTCTTTCTCTTCCCGCCACTTCCTAAAGATAGGTTTTTCCTTAGGTTCAGACTTCTTGCTGAACAGTCAACCAGGCTAACTCAACTAGCCCCACAGCTTCAATGATCATTTCTGCGTATGGGCCTCTCTCCAATTTCCCATTTTCAAAAGCATTTCTCCACATACCCCTCCAAATCCACTTCTTGTTATCCTATTTTCAGTTAATGGCACATCATTTCCTGGTTGCCTAGGCTTTGGACTCATCTTTGTTCCCCTTTTTGCCCTGTAAATCCAATCAATTGTTAAGTTCTGTTTGCTTCTACCACTTGCATCTTTGAAGCTCCAGGCTGTCCCTACTCCAATTTCTCCTATATACTTCTGGCAGAAAAATCTTCCTGAGTTACTCCCCAGGTAAAAAAGCTTTGAAGGCTCATTATGACCTACACCAAAAATCTAAACTGTTCACCCTGGCATCACCACCTCTGAGCCAGTGTGCATGCTGCTTTCTCATGGAATGCACTCCTTTCCCTATCTCCTTATTAAAACCCTACCTATATTTTAAGGCCCCAGTCAAATACCATCTTCTCCATGAAGCCTTCCTTAATATCCTTGGACAAACTCTCATGCCTTTAAGTCCCTACCCCTCTTGTCAATTTCTCCCCAAATGAAGGCACAGACTACATCATAAGCATATCATAGCTCCCTGCAGAGCGTAGCTTAAAGTAGACACCTACTAAATCTAATTTGGATAAATGAACTAACATAAGGGACTCTGAGTAAATAAAATTTACAGCTACCTTTCTATGCTGCTCCTCAATACTAACTATAGTCATGTGTTACTTAACAAGGGATATGTTCTAAGAAATGCACCCTTAGGCAATTTTGTCATGATGTGAATATGACAGAGCATACTTATACCAACCCTAGATAGTATAGCTTACTACACACCTAGGCTACACAGTATAGTCTATTGCTCCTAGGTTACAAACCTGTACAGCATATTACTGTACTGAATACTGCAGGCAATTGTAGCACAATGTTAAGTATTTGTGTATCTAAACATAGAAAAGGTAAACTAAAAATGCAATATAAAAAATTAAAAATGGTACACTTGTATAGGGCACTTACTATGAATGGAGCTTGCAGGACTAGAAGTTGCTCTGGGTGAGTCAGTGAGTGAGTGGTGAGTGAATGTGAAGGCCTAGGACATTACCGTGCACTACTGAAGACTATATAAACACTATAAACTTAGGCTATACTAAAATAATTAAAAAATTAAGTAATTGGGCAGCTATGTTATGATGGCTATAATGTCACCAGGTGACAGGAATTTTTTAGCTCCATTATAATCTTATGGGACCACCATCATATATGCAGTCTGTCATTGGCTAAAATGTTGTTATGCAGCATACAACTGTACTTACATTGATGAAAACAAAGATGTTTGGTGGGTACTAAAACAACCCTGGCATTAACTGTTCATCTGATTGTTTTAAAGCAGTACTTGGATAAGTGATTTGCTGAGAGGAAGGGAATATATAGAACATAAAAATTCCGCTGGTCTTGTGGGGATGGGGATGGGGAGTAGTGCCTGTACTTTAAGAGCACCATGCTAAGCCCATCCTCATAATACCAACTCCAGTCTCCTTAAAATTGTAACCCTCAACAGTATAAGGTTAGAGTCTGCACACATTTTCTATACAGCTACTTGACCCTCTTTTAGCCTATATTGCCTTCTTCTCTCTTCACCCTGTACACTCTCTTGTGGCTTTGAAAAAATATAGTTGTCATTCAAGTTAGAAATCTGGCATACATCCTTAATGATTCCTTCTCCTTCAACACCCAGTAATTGACCCAACTCCTATCAATTCTACCTTTAAAATATATTCTCTAATATATCAATATTCATTGTAGCATTATTCATAATAGCCAAAAGTGAAAGCAACCCAAATGTCCATCAGCAGATGAATGAATAAACAAAATGTGGTATATTGATCCAATGGAGTATTAGTCAGTCTTAAGTGGAAAAAAGTACTGAGACATGCCAAAACATGGATGAACCCTGAAAATATGCTAAGTGAGAGAAGCTCGACTCAAAAGACCATGTATTATATGATTTCACTTGTATGAAATAACTAGAATAGGCAGTAGATTAGTACAAAGTAGATGAGTGGTTGCCTAGTGCTGGGCCGGGGAGAGGTTCTGGAGAAATGGGGAGGGGAGTGACTACTAATGGATACAAAGTTTCTTTTTGGAGTGATGAAACTATTCTAAAATTGACTGCAGTGATGGCTGTACAACTCTGAATATACTAAAAGCCACTGAATTGTATACTTTAAATGGGTAATTTGTGGGGGGGTGGGGAGGACAGGGTTTGAAGCAGTCTCACTCTATCACCCAGGCTGGAGTGCAGTGGTGGGATCTCTGCTCACTGCAACCTCTGCCTCCCAGGCTCAAGCAATCCTCCCACCTCAGCCTCCCAAGTAGCTGGGACTACAGGCACACATCACCATGCCTGGCTAATTTTTGGAGAGACAGGGTTTCACCATGTTGCCCAGGCTGGTCTCGAACTCCTGGGCTGAAGCCATCTGCCCACTTTGGCCTCCCAAAGTGCTAGGATTACAGCCATGCACCATTGCACCCAGCCTAAATGGGTGAATTGTATGGTTTATGAATTACATCTCAAACAGTTATAAAAACATTTTTATTGCAGTTTAAAATTAATCTATATTCTTTCAATCTCCATTGCTACTACCTTAGTCCAAGTTACCATCCTCTGTTATTAGTGTACCACAAAGCCTCCCAACCAGCCTCTTTGCTTCCATTCTCACCTTCCAACCCAGTCTCCAGATAATAATCAGAGTAATCTTTTAAGTTTAAATTAGGCCAGATGTGATGGCTCATGCCTGTAATCCCAGCACTTTGGGAGGCTGAGGCAGGTGGATCACGAGTTCAGGAGGTCAAGACCATCCTGGCTAACACGGTGAAACCCCATCTCTACTAAAAATACACAAAATTAGCCAGGCATGGTGGCACGTGCCTGTAGTCCCACCTACTCGGGAGGCTGAGGCAGGAGAATCACTTGAACCCGAGAGGCAGAGGTTGCAGTGAGTCTAGATTGCGCCACTGCACTCTAGCCTGGGCGACACAGCAAGACTCCATTTCAAAAAAAAAAAAAAAAAAGTTTAAATTAGATGTGATTTTCCTATCTAAAATTCTTCAAGGGCTTCCCACTACACTTAAGGCCAAACCCATTCTCCTTATTATGGCCTTCAAGGAACCAAACACTATGGTCTCTGCCTACTTCTCCACCCTTATGTTAAGCCATTCTCTTCCTGGCTTTAAATATTCCAAAGGTCCTCAGAGAGGCCAAGTTCTTTCCGAACATGAGACCTTGCATATGCTCCACCTAAGATGCTCCTCATCCCACTCTTTGCCTGGACTTAATCCTTCTGGTCTCAGCTTCAATAGCACCTCCTAGGAGAGGTCTATCGTGATCCCCCAATTAATTCAAGACTCTCTTTATTCTAATAGCACCATTGACTTTTTTCCTTCATAGCACTTCTTCACAATTTGTACCTTTATATTTGTATAATTTGTTTACTGTCAATCTCCCCTGCTAGACAGCTCCATGAGGACAAGTACAGCAGGTACTCGAATAACATCGTTTTGTTCAGTGTCGTTTTGTTACAGTAAGTCCTCACTTAATGTCAACAGGTTCTTAGAAACTGCAACTTTAAGCAAAATGACATGCAAAAGGTCTCCAAATAACATCGTTAGTTCAATGTAATTTCATTATAATTTTTTTTCTTTTTCTTTCTTTTTTTTTTTTTTTTTTTTGAGACAGGGTCTCACTTTGTTGCCTAACCTGGAGTGTAGTGGTGTGATCATGGCTCACTGCAGCCTCAACCTCCTGGGCTTAGCGTCCCGAGTAGCTGAGACTACAGGCTTATGCCACCACAACTGGCTAATTTTTTGTACAGTCGGGGTTTCACCATGTTGCTCAGATTGGTCTCAAACTCCTGACCTCAAGCGATCCACTCGCCTCAGCCTCCCAAAATGCTGGGGCTACAGGCATGAGCCACCATGCCTGGCCTCATTATAATGTCGATGAGAAAAACAAAATCACTTCCCCGTACACGTTAGGTGAATTGGTCTGTCTGAACTGTCCCAGTCTGAGTGAGAGTGGGTGTGAGCGTGCCCTGCAATGGGATGCCATCCTATCCAGGGCTGGTTCCCACCTTGCGCCCTGAGCTGCTGGGATAGGCTTTGGCCATCTGAGACCCTGAACTGGAATCACTGGGAACATAATTCTTACTTGTTTTTATCAGTCTTTCTCAAATGTATGTATAGCTCACATTTATTTCAATGTTTAATATTAGAAGTGTTTTGGTTTTTATTTAGAAGTTTGGTGATGTTTTTGTGACCAGAAATATGCTATAGGAACTCAATTCTTCTTTATATCAGTTAGCCTATAGTAAAATTAGTTTCATTATATATACTTCATTTTGCTTAAAGTTAGTTTCCAAGAACCTATCAATGACACTGAGGATTTACTGTATTATATTTATCTTATTCAACACTGTACATCCAGTGCTTTTTACTTCATAGGCACTCAATATCTGTTGAATGAGTGAACTTTCACAAAGACCTTGTTCCACCCTGCTACCTTCATTTAGAAGATTTGGCTACCACTATTCCTATGAGAGGAACAGCCAGCAATAATATTGGAAGTGAGCTGGGGGATTCTCTGTATCAAATGTTTTCTGGTTAATTTGAAAATATACTTCTTACCTTCTCATTTTTTTTTTTTTCCTGTATCTCAAGGTGCTCCAGCACAGAGTGAAAATGATTCTGAAAAATAAATTGTATAAATGATGAACACTGAGTCTCAAAGGAAAAAAAAACCAAGGGTTTTGTTTTTGTTTTTGAGGTGGAATCTTCCTCCGTCACCTAGGCTGGAGTGCAGTGGCGCAATCTTGGCTCACGCAACCTCTGCCTCCCAGGCTCAAGTGATTCTCATGTCTCAGCCTCCTGAGTAGCTGGGATTACAGGAGCATGCCACCACGCCTGGCCAATTTTTGTATTTTTAGTAGAGATGAGGTTTCACTGTGTTGCCCAGGCTGGTCTCAAACTCCTTGTCTCAAGTGATCTGCCTGCCTCTGCTCGCAAAGTGCTGGGATTACAGGCGTGAGCCACTGCGCCCAGCCGCAAATAATAAACTGTCATACAAAAGAGCACTCTTTTTTAAAGGATTTAGAGTATAAAAACTATCCTCCCAACTACAGTACCATCCAATTTGATTTTATATACACTCTATAGCATTTTTTTTTGTCTTACCCTAAGTGATTGGAATGCCCTTATGTTACCTTTTTCTAGTTTAGCACAAATCCTTTGTCTGTGGTGACCTGTTAGAGAAGCTGGCTTAGAATCTGGTGCTGATGACTCCTCCATTTCCCCTAACTAGGGCAGAGTATCACTATTCCTAACTAGTACTACATGTAACAATAATCACAACAATAGCATATATCTGTATCTTTCCAAATGTGCCCTTATCTGTTATCTTACTTGGTTATTCTAAAGGACAACACCCAAAAAGGGTATAGTTCTGTGCTCCCATTTGCTGAATACAGCTCTAAAGAAAATGAAATCTGGCAGGAAATTCCAAATGCTTCCGAACTTCCCTCACTAAAAAAGGGAAGCAAACATGACCTAAACATACATTTTCTTTTTGTTGAAGCTCTTAAACATATATTAATAAAAATATTTATTCTTGTTCAAAATGCACCAAAAATTTAAAAACTAATTATTTCTCCTTTTTACTGCAATGGATACATTTTAATACAAATAACAGGATTCAATCTATGCCCTACCATTTATTGTGATCCCTGGCAAGTTATTTAACCTCTTTGAGTTTCCATTCTTTATCTATAAAATGGGAGTGGTGACAGTATTTATGTTTCAAGGATGTGAGGATAAAATGTGATAATATGTGTACACAATTCTTAGCTCTTTATGTGCCTTTTACATAGCAAATACTCAATAATGGCAATTTTTATCTCAAATCACCTAGTCCCTTCCCCAAAATGCTTATATTAGATGATCAGAATTACTCAGGTAAAAGGAAACGGGGTTATCTATTATTAGGAGTTTCTAAGAGGCTGTTAAGGTTCATGAATGAACAAGAACCCTGCATAGAGATGACATAAGTGGAAACACAAAGGCAAGATACTGAAAGTAAGAGATCAGGATTTCTTTATGCCAGCCAAGAATTTACCTTGAGTGTCAGGTTTTCCACTTTCATGATGAGATCCTTCTGTCTTTGTGCTTTATTCTGAATCTCATGGAGCTTTTTCTCCTTTTTATCAATCTGCTTCTGAATTTCCATGACTAACAGAGATACATAGAACTTATATATTAAATATAGCCTAAATGAATGGACCAAGATCCAAATCAAGTAAAACTCCACTAAACATCTGAGCAATAACTTCTTGAGCTTAGCTTTGAGTCTAATGTAAGCTTAGAGTCAGCCTTTAGCACTGCCACCCACCCTGGTCCCATCCCTTTGTTTTTTCTCTGACTTACCTATTGAACTGGTACCTTCATTTGCCCTATACTGGCCAGATTCAATAAACTTGGCCTGAAGCTGCCTTTCCAGATACTCTTCAGAATAATCTTCCTCTTCTTCTTCTTCTTCATCTTCATCCTCATCCTCATCCTCATCCTCATCCTCATCTTCATCATCCTCATCCTCATCATCATCATTGTTACTTCTAGAATCACTGAACATCTCCCGAAGCATATCATATTCTACTGGTTTTAAGCAAGAAGAAGGTGAACTATCTAAAACTCTGCAAATGACTCATACTCCAGATAAAATTATACTCCTTACTTTCACATTCCCCAGGCAACCAGTACATTTTATAAATCATTTTTTTCATGCAGGAAGATTATTCCCTTTGTAAAACAAGGACAGCAAGTGCAAAACACTGTTAACATTCATTCATGTAGTGAGTGATCAAGACATTTAGAGACTCTAAGGGTCATAGGAAGTTAAAATACCAGCGGTGGATGGGAGATTAGAACACCAATCTAAAACCCCTAAACTGCCAAGGGACCAATAAGAGGGAAGAAGGGCTGGGTGTGGTGGCTCGCACGTATAATCCCAGCACTTTGGGAGGCCAACGCGGGCAGATCACTTGAGGCCAGGAGTTGGAGACCAGCCTGGCCAACGTGGCAAAACCCCATCTCTACTAAAAAAAAAAAAAAAAAAAAAAAAAAAGAAAAGAAAAAAAGAAAAAATAGCTGGGTGTGGTGGTACATGCCTGTAATCCCAGCTACTTGGGAGGCTGAGGCACAAGAATTACTTGAACCTGGGAGGCAGAGGTTGCAGTGAACCGAGATCGCACCACTACACTCCAGCCTGGGCGACAGAGCGAGACTCTGTCTCCCCAAAAAAAATAAAAAGTCCAGGCAAAGTGGCTCATGCCTGTAATCCCAGCACTTTGGGAGGCTGAGACAGGCAAATCGCTTGAGGTCTGGAATTCAAGACCAACCTGGCCAACATGGTGAAACCTCGACTCTACTAAAAACACAAAAATAAGGTGGGCGTGGTGGTGCATGCCTGTAATCCCAGCTACTCGGGAGGCCAAGGCAGGAGAATCACTTGAACTCAGGAGGCAGAGGTTGTAGTGAGCTGCAAGATCGCACCATTGCACTCCAGCCTGAGCGACAGAGCAAGACCCCATCTCAAAACAAAACAAAAAAAAAAAGAGGGAAGGATGAAACCATCCTTTTTTCTGGATTGGCCTATGAATTCATGGAAAATGATCTGATACCCAGTCAATACCTGCCCTATCTGAAACTCCTGCTTTGCCTTTACTAAAGTACCTGATGAGGTATGACCCTGCTTGTGGCTGCTCATTCCCGAGGATATCACAAATCCTGGGATGGAGCCTTGACTTTCTATTTCCTTGGTTCCATCTTCAGCAACGACTTCCCAACCTGAAAGGAGTGGGTAGTCAAGGAAAACACAGAAGGAAACAAAAAGGCACAGCTGAAAGGGAAGGGGCTCTTTGACTAACAGTGCTATTTAATTTAGTCCAAGTTTAGGCCATTTGTATTGGAATTCCTAGCTTGGAGAAGTGCCTTATATTGAATTACACAATAAATAATTTTCTATTACATGAATTTACTGTTCCTAGCTAGAACATAACATTTGAAAAAAATCTTAAGTTCTACACATCGAGACTGGCACACAAACACCAGAGGTGAGGCTTCGTTAGCATGTACAAATGGGGCAGAACAGACTATGCAGAAAATATTTGTATAAAGGATACGGGTACTTATGGCTTCAGCATCTGAACGCAGCAGTCTCCTTACTTCCTTTTCCACATCTGGAGATTCAATGTACTGAAGCAAAGTTGGGGATTAGAGGGGGATACCAATACTGTCATTTAACACCCTGTGTTTTGCAGGAGTGCCCTCCTATGTACCAGTGAATTCAAATGTTAGGCCTCTTTAAATTCTGATCCAACCAAATTTCTACTTTAAGTAGTGCTATTTATGAAGGAATCTTTAGCCAGGGTCTAGAATTTTATACAGCAAACTTATTTTTTCCTAATTAAACAAATTACTTGAGACATTTAATCTTTTCAATCTGCAGTTCTATGGTAAAGACCTCTCTCAGAGGTGCAACCCTTAGGTCTGTTATAAATTATTTGTCCTGGTTTATATTGGCAAAGAACTATAATTCCTTATTAGTTATTTAGAAATAATTTGGTTTAAAGATCCAAATTCCCAGATTTCACTTTCCCACATCTTTATTATTAGAGACGTTCCTACAAAAACTGGATCTTAGCTGTATGTTCTCCCTTGAATCCAGTTTTACATAATTATCTCCACAGCAACCAAGTTGTCGTGCCACAAATAGAAATTAGGACTTCGATGGGGAATAAGCAATTGCAAACAACTGCTGTTAAAAGTGAACTCTGGCTCCCAAGGAATGGCTTTTGAAATAAATGTCAGAATAAAAAGAGCAGATTAGAATACACGGGGTCACTGGCCAAATTGTATCTTTTCTTCTAGGAGTTATCAAACATCAACCAATGAATTCATTTTTCAGTGAATCAAACCCAGTGTATGTGTTTAGGATGAGGGTTAGAGGTGAGAAGGAAGGCTCAAAAGTAGCTTTTGTGGTTGATTTGATTCATTTGAAATGAATGAGCTATTAAATAAAATATATTAAGGGTAAAAATGAAGTTATATTACGACTGCTGTACCTCAGGAAGGCTGCTTTTTTCCATTTCTTTGACATCAGGGACCTATGAAATAAAACACAATAAACAAGTTATATTATGATGCCTATATTTCAGTAAAGCTTAAAGAGTTCTACAACTATTCTTTTTTTTTTTTTTTTTTTTTTTTTTTTTTTTTTTTTTTGAGACGGAGTCTCGCTCTGTCGCCCAGGCTGGAGTGCAGTGGCCGGATCTCAGCTCACTGCAAGCTCCGCCTCCTGGGTTTACGCCATTCTCCTGCCTCAGCCTCCCGAGTAGCTAGGACTACAGGCGCCCGCCACCTCGCCCGGCTAGCTTTTTGTATTTTTTTAGTAGAGACGGGGTTTCACTGTGTTAGCCAGGATGGTCTCGATCTCCTGACCTCGTGATCCGCCCGTCTCGGCCTCCCAAAGTGCTGGGATTACAGGCTTGAGCCACCGCGCCCGGCCGTCTACAACTATTCTTAACTTTGTTTTACATTGAGTAGGCACTCAATAAATGTTGACTTACAGAGTATAAAAACCAAGGCAACTGTGTTCATGGACTGGAAGACTCAACATAGTAAAAATGTCAATTCTCTCCAAACTGATCTATAAGTTTAATGTAATTCCTGCCAAAATTCTAGCAAGGTTTTCTGTAGCTATAGACAAGCTTATTCTAAAACTTACATTAAAAGATACAGGCTTTTGGCCAGGCATGGTGGCTTATGCCTGTAATCTCAGCACTTTGGGAGGCCAAGGCAGGCAGATCACCTGAGGTCAGGAGTTCAAGAACAGCCTGACCAACATGGTGAAACCCGTCTCTACTACAAATACAAAAATTAGCCAGGCATGGTGGCCCATGCCTGTAATCCCAGCAGGGAGGTGGAGGCTGCAGTGAGCTAAGATCGTGCCATTGCACTCCAGCCGGGGCAACAGAGTGAGACTCCATCGAAAGAAAAGAAAAGAAAAGAAGAAAAGAAGAGGAGAGGAGAGGAGAGGAGAAAAGAAAAGAAAGAAGGAAGGAAGGAAGGAAGAAAGAAAGAAATGGACTGTAGAATGGCTAAACAATACTGACAAAGAAAAGTCAGAGCAATCAGCCTTCTAATTTCAGGCCTTTCTAATTTCAGGACCAATTATATAGTGACACTGTGATATCGGTGGAGGGATTGACAGATGGATCAATAGAACAGAATGGAGAACCTAGAAACAGAGCCACAAAAACAAGCCCAACTGATTTTTGGCAGAGGTGCAAAAGCAATACAACAGAGGAAGGATAACCTTTTCAACAAATAGTGCTAGAGCAATTAGACATCCTTTGGCAAGAAAAGCAAAAATAAAAATAAAAAACAAAAACCTTGAACTAAACCTCACAGCTTTACAAAAATTAAGTCAAAAATGGGCATCGGGCTTAAAAAGAAGTTAAAAAAAAAAGCAGGAGAAAATCTTCAGGATCTGGGCTAGGTGAAGAATTCTTAGATTTACCACAAAAAGCAAGATCATTTTCAAAAAAATCAATATATTGTGCCTCATCAAAACTAAAAATTTTAGCTCTCTGAAAGACCCTACAAAGAGGATGGAAAGACAAGCTACAGACTGGGAGAATATATTTGCAAACTACATATCTGATAAAACACTAGTAGTACTTAGAATATAAAAAGAACTCTCAAAACTCAATAATAAAAAATCAGTTTAGAAAATAGGCAAAAGGCATGAGCAGACATTTCACTGAAGTGGAATAGATGGCACATGAGATGTTCAACCCCATTAGGTATCAGGGAAATGTAAATTAATACCACTACATTAGTGGTATGGTGTGAGATCACTACACACCTATCAGAATGGCTAAAATGAAAAATAGTGACAACACCTAATGCTGGTGAGGAGGTGGAGAAACTGGATCATTCATACATTATTGGCAGGTATAGAAAATGGTACAGTCACTCTGGAAAACAGGTCGTTTCTTATAAAACTAAACATGCGACTACCATATGACCCAGCAATTATACTCCTGGACATTTATTACAAAGAAATGAATACTTATATTCACACAAAAACCTGTTCACAGCTTTATTTATAATAGTCAAAACCTGTAAACAACCCAGATGTTCTTCGATGGGAGAACAGTTATATAATGTGGTACATTCATACCATGGAATACTACTCAGCAATAAAAAATAAACTATTGATGCTACAAAAACTTACATGGATCTTAAGTGAATTATGCTGAATGAAAAAATAAGCTAGTCTCTGATGTTATATACTACATGATTCCATTAATATTAAATTTTTGAAATGACAAAATTACAGAGCTAGAGATCAGATTAGTGATTACCAAGTGTCAGAGACTGGGGTGTGAGGTGGAAGGAAAGTGGGCATGGTTATATAAAAGCAAAATGAGGGATCCTTGTGGTGATGAAACTGTTTTGTATTTTGACTGTGTAGGCAGATACATGAACTTACACATGGGATAAAACTGCATAGAACGAAACACATGCACAAAAATACATGAGTACAAGTAAAACTGGAGAAATTGGAATAAGATTGCCGAATTCTAATCATGTCAATTACCTGTTTGTGATATTGTACTATAGTTTTACAAAATGGGGAAAATGGCAAAAAGGTACATGATATCTCTCTTTTATTTCTTACAACTGTATGTGAGTTTACAATTATTTCAAAATAAAATGTTTAATTTTAAACGAAAGAACACGCCAAGCCACAATACTCCTGTAGTTTGCCCAAGGTTCTATAAGCCTGAAATAAGATTAGGAATATAACCACAATTCCCAATTTTCAGGTTCTGGATGAGTTCACTTTAAAACTAGATCTTGCAATCGAAAACTGAAAGCATTAACAGAAGTTTCAAATGTATGATTCTTCCAGACCCCAAATGACTAGCCTATAACCTCAAGGATCAGGTATTTTTATTCACTGCTATATTCCCAACTGCTAGCATACAGCGCCTGGCATTTAGTTCACATTCAATAAATGTTTATTGAACATATAAATGAATTAACAAATTAATTCCCAACTGACTTTTTCTCTTTCCTTCTGGCCCATGATCCTCTTCTAATCAGCCCGGCAGACACACAAACTGCATGTAACTAACCTTTTTTTGTGTTTTCCGGAACCTTTTCTTTCTGACATTCTTAAGTGGTGGAGTAACTAAAATAAATACAACACAGTGAAACGTTATATGATTGATGGTAGTCACATAGCTGAATTTGATAAAGACAAAGATCATGCTATAAACCAAAGGCTCATGACATGACTCCTTTGTTTTGTTTTGTTTTGTTTCATTTGAGATCGAGTCCCACTCTGTTGCCCAGGCTGGAGTGCAGTGGTGCAATTTCGGCTCACTGCAACATCCTCCTCCTGGGTTCAAGCGATTCTCCTGCCTCAGCCTCCTGAGTAGCTGGGACTGCAGGTGCGAGCCACCATGCCCAACTAAGTTTTATATTTTTAGTAGAGACAGGGTTTCACCATTTTGGCCAGGCTGGTCTCAAACACCTGACCTCAGGTGATCCACCTGCCTCGGCCTCCCAAAGTGCTGGGATTATAAGCGTGAGTCACCATGCCCAGCCAACATGACTCCTCTTAAGAGTGTCTGAGAACTTAATGAACCAAACACCTAAGTGTGGTAAGAGGTTCCTGTTTCACAAGGAATTAGGATTCAGCAAATAAATTTTAGTCAGCAGGAATAAGCAAGGGGCTGTTGACTTACTGCCATGCTGCCAGACATATTTTTTCTCTCTCCCCCTTTCTTTTTTCCTGGTTATATTAGGATCAGCAGAGGCAGCTGATTCTTCTGGAGAAGGGTGGGTATCACCATCAGTAGTGCACACAAGCATCTACATTTAACAAAGACAAAGAAGTTGACTATGACCACAAATTTTGGGTTAGCAATCATAATCATTCTTACCACTAGAAATGCACAGAAGAGACTGATACTTGCCATTTCCAGAAAACCAAGTATTTTGTAATGTACATTTATATTCTCTCATTTTTGCAGTCTCTCTCTCTCCCTCTCCTCCCCTCCACCAGCCACCAGCAGCACTACATATGAACCCTGAGGGTTGTTTTTTTTTCCCCACTAGAGTGTTTACCACTACAGAGGGAATATATTGGAAATAGATCTTGGAACTTAGCTTAGTTTTTTTGTTTTGTTTTGTTTTTAGACAAAGTCTTGCTCTGTCATACAGGCTGGAGTGCAGTGGTACGTGATCATGGCTCACTGCAGCCTCGACCTCCTGGGCTCAAGTGATCCTCCCACCTCAATCTCTAGAATAGCTGGGACTACAGGTGTGTGCCACCACACCTGGCTAATTTTGTTTTTATAGAGATGAGGTCTCACTAGGTTGCCCAGGCTGGTCTCAAACTCCTGGGCTCAGGTGATCCTCCCGCCTCAGCCTCCCAAAGTGTAGGGATTATAGGCGTGAGCCATTGTGCCTTGCCTATCTCAGCATTTTGATTTAGAGAGGAAATAAGAAATCAACAGCAGAGATGATGAATAAGAACCAATTTAAACCTCCAGAGTTAACAACATACTGTTTTAATACAAAGTTCAGAAGATCCCAGCTGCTCGTATGTTTCAATTAATGAAAAGTCACTATAAGTGGCAAATGGGACTCTCTATAGGCTATTTGGTTAAAATAAAATACTGAAATCTAGGGATCAAACACCAAACCAGAACATGACATTTCATTCCTGTGCAATCGATCTGGAAATTAGAAATGCCAAGCAGCCATTCACCAAGTGGAAAGGAGTACTGAAAGAAAGAAAAATAGGGAGAGAAAAGAATTCCTTGAAGGATGTGAGGCTAGTAAAGAAAACTAGTCCATACCTGAGAAATGTCTGCTGTTTTATAAAAAGTTTTTTTATCAAGCGTTCTCAGGCTTTCAATAACACAAGGCAAATCAACTAGCTTAGCAGCTAGTGGAACATCTTCTACTTCAACAACTGCATGGCGCCTATCAGCTGAAGAGAAGTAAAGATTAAAGTTGATATCTTCCCAGTGAACTCTTAAACTTCCTAAGGTTTGAATAATGAAGACTTACGTGGGACAGACTAGTCTTTCCAAGAAACCTACTATCTCTCATAATGCTAGAATTGTGTACACAATTAATAGCTTCCTAAAGAAAAAAATGGAAAGCATATGGAACTCTTTTTCTCCTAGTTTACATCACTTGGGCAAAAGTAGCTAAGTTTCTTGTTAATGGATGTGAACTAAATATGGGTAAAGCAATAAATGTTTCATTCTCATCCTGAAAAGCAAATTCCATTCATTAAAACCAATTCCTTTCTTTTTAGAAGCATTTAATCGTGTCATTGTACATGTGTGTTTTCAAAGGGCTGGGTGAGGGAAGGGTTGACTGACCCTAGAATGGTGCTAATAAGTCTCAAGTTAAATCTCGAATTAGCTTCAAAAAGATAAAATTCTATACAACAGCCATATATTAAACTCTGAATATTGCTGCTCAGATGTCCCAAACATGAATGTCTTTTGACACAAGAGGATTCAGGTATAATCTTCTAGTACTATGTGAAGAAAGAAAGACACAAAACAATATTTACCATTTTGTGCGAATTAGATTGTTTTCATTCTAGTATTATGCATAAAAGTTTTGCCAATAAGGAAGTAACAAGAAACAGTTAACATCAGTTATCTGTGGTATTGAGGTTGGGGCACCATAAAGAAGAAGAGTTTTATTTCTTCTCCTTTTGAACTTTTCTTTTTCATTTGATTTTTTTTTTTTTTTTTTTTTTTTTTTTTTAGAAGGAGTCTCTCTCTGTTGCCCAGGCTGGAGTGCAGTGGCACGATCTCTACTGACTGCAACCTCCACCCCCTGGGTTCAAGCAATTCTCATGCCTCAGTCTCCCAAATAGCTGGGATTACAGGTGTGCACCCTCATGCCTGGCTAATTTTTGCATTTTTAGTAGAGATGGGGTTTCGCCATGTTGGCCAGGCTGGTCTGGAACTCCTGACCTCAAGTGATCTGCCCGCCTCAGCCTCCCAAAGTGCTGGGATTACAGGCATGAGCCACCACGCCCGGCCTGTTTTATTTGAATTTTCTAACTATGAACTTACATTATCTTTTAAAAAAAATATCAATCAGTGTTAATCAACTGGTGAGATTATGGGCCACTTTTTGTTTTCTTTATATACTTCTCTGTATTTAAAAAAAACTAGCAAAATTTATTTATCTATTTTTGGTTGTATGTTTTTTATGCAGATAAGCTTGTGTGAAAACATTATTTATTTATTTACTTATTTACTTATTTATAAGAGCATGCATGCTCTTGGTGCAAATGGCCTCTAGATTCACCCATGGTGTCCCAAATGACAGAATTTTGTTCTTTTTAAAAGGCTGAGTAGTATGGCATTGTGTATACGTATCACATTTTCTTTATCCATTCACCCATTGATGGACACTTAGGTTGATTCCATATCTTGGCTACTTTGAATAATGCTACAATGAATATGGGAGTACAGAGAGACATGCCTTCAATGTGTTGCTATCAATTCCTTCTGTGAATATATTCACAGAAGTGGGGTTGCTGGGTCATATGGTTGTTCTATTTTAGTTTTCTGAGGAACCTCCATACCATTTAAAAAAAAAATAATGGCTGTAGGCCAGGCACAGTGGCTCATGCCTGTAATCCCAGCACTTTGGGAGGCCAAAGTGGGTGGATCACTTGAGGTCAGGAGTTTGAGACCAGCCTAGTCAACATGGTGAAACTCCATCTCTACTAAAAATACAAAAAAATTAGCCAGGTGTGGTGGCACACGCCTGCAGTCCCAGCTACTCGGAAGGCTGAGGCAGGAGAATCACTTTAACCCAGGAGGCGGAGATTGCAGTAAGCCAAGATCGTGCCACTGCACTCCAGCCTGGGTGACACAGCAAGACTCCATCTCAAAAAAAAAAAAAAAAAAAAAGGCTGTATTAATTTATATTCCCACCAATAGGGTACAAAGGTTCCCTTTTCTCCTCATCCTCATTAACAGTTGTTATTGTTCTTCTTTTTAATAAAAGCCATTCTAACAGGTATGAGGTGATATCTCGCTGTTGTTTTAATTTGCATTCCTCTAATGATTAGTGATGCTGAGCGTTTTTTCATGAACCTTTTGTCTACTTGTATGTCTTCTTTTGAGAAGCATCTGTTCAGATCCTTTGCCCATTTTAAAATCAGTTTATTTGTTTTCTTGCTATTGAGTTGAGTTCCTTATATATTTTGATATTAACCCCTTTATTGGATGTACGATTTGCAAATATAACAAATACTATTTAAAAGAAAGAAATACATATCACTGGTCAGGCGCGGTGGTGCACGCCTGTAATCCCAGCACTTTGGGAGGCCAAGGCAGGTGGATCAAGAGGTCAGGAGTTTGAGACCAGCCTGACCAACATGGTGAAACCACGTCTCTACTAAAAATACAAAAATTAGTCGGGCATGGTGTCACGTGCCTGTAATCCAGCTACTCGGAAGGCTGAGGCAGAAGAATCACTTGAACCCAGGAGGCGGAGGTTGCAGTGAGCCGAGATCACGCCACGGCACTCCAGCCTGGGCGACAGAGCGAGACTCCGTCTCAAAAAATGGAAAAAAAGAAACATATGTCACCTTTATAAACAAAGAATGGCATATCCATTTGTCATTCCCGGGGATGTTCAGAAACCATAAAGTTTATATATAGGAGACTACCAGCAGTATGAAAACCCCACAGTTGACCCCCAAGTTTCCTTTAACACACTATGATAATCACTCAACTCGAGGTGCAATATTCCTACTTCCTTTCCTCTTAAAAGAAGAGGACTTAAGCCTCTCTAAAGCATGAGTCCATCAAGTCAGAGACCATATTCTATCATTGTTCACATCCTTAGTACCAAGTATAGTGCCTGGCACATAGCAATTCCTTAATAAATTATTGTTCAATGTATAGTGAATGGATATTAACTACTTACGCAGTAAGTCAATTTTTAGTTTATCCTTCATCTTGACACTTTGAGAATGTACTAGGTTCCTGACAGTACAAGCGTGTTCCTAAAAAGGAGGTAAATTGAAAAATCAGAAGAATTAAATATCTACTTGGCAGCTAACAGAATAAATATATCAAACAAAGTCCTCCCTTAAATAAAACCTTACACCTCCCAAATGTTACTAACAAGACCATGTACCATGAGATACTGTGCACTGTATAAGTCAAGTTAGGATGAAGCTGACTCTAAACTCATAATTGTCTCTTAGTAGCTACAGTTAATACTTTCCCCCAGCTCTACAATCCTGCTACCCTTCTGCTGTAGTTGCTAAAGAAAGGCTTACCTAGTTGCAGTTTGCTTGGTATATTAAGTAACCCTAATTAGGGAAATAGGTTTCTGAACCCCATCCTTAATATAGCTGCCTAGACTAAGTAATTGCTTGAATACAGGTATCAGTGTGGGGAAAGACAGCCAAATACTTGTTGAGATGAGCTTTAAAAGTCTTGCATGGTGGTGAATAATGCTGGCCCTTCTCACTGCCCCTTTTGAGGTGACAGAAAGGATTTCAGAGGAGTCTTATCTTGGCTGTCCAGGGAACAGACTGTTAGTATTGGTAGTAAGTGACTGGGTCTATCATTGTCACAGCTGTTTTGCCAGGAAATCAACCTGCATGATAGGTAGTATGTACAGGAGGAAAAAATGCTGCCAAAAAAGTACACGCTATGATAGGACTGCTTACAGAACATGATTCGTGGGAAACAAACGTTCTGAGTTTTTATAGTCTACCTGAAATAGAAATGTTACAGAATCCAAGTAGAACTATAATTATAATTAAACTATAATTGGCCAGGCACAGTGGCTCACACCTGTAATCCCAGCACTTTAGGAGGCCGAGGCGGGTGGATCACAAGGTCAGGAGATTGAGACCATCCTGGCTAACACGGTGAAACCCTGTCTCTACTAAAAAATACAAAAAATTAGCTCGGCGTGGTGGCAGGCGCCTGTAGTCCCAGCTACTTGGGAGGCTGAGGCAGGAGAATGGCATGAACCCAGGAGGCGGAGCTTGCAGTGAGCCAAGATTGTGCCACTGCACTCTAGCCTGCGTGACAGAGCAAAAACGCCATCTCAAAAAAAAAAAACAAAGCAAAACAAAAACAACAACAACAAAAAACACTATAATTATGAAGATATTTGTTCTGAGATACAAATTCTTACCAGAGGCAGACGCAATATAAACTGGTTCTCAACTTCATCAGGAACTTCATCCTGGCTTTTACTCATGTCTTGATTTTGAGTTCATGAAAGCAAAAAGAAAACCAACACAGTCACTAAAAACTCCTCTTGCTCCCCCTCCTGACCACTTCTATTAGTACTGGCTAAATTATACAAGATCTTGCCCATAATCCTCACTAGAATGATGTGTGTACAGTTAGACAATACCTTATTTGACATAACTTATTTCTAGATGTTATCTTAGCTCCTCTCCAATGTGTAGATTTTTCAAAGTCAATCCAAATTGCATGATGTAATTTGATGAACAAATGAAATAACAGCTGTTATGAAACATGATTTCATCTTCTTAATCATATTCTTAGACTCTCAGGTAAAAGACTACAATTCAACAACACGGTGGTGGCTACCTAAGCAAACTATATAACCTCTGCAGGGAAGAATGCAAACCAAAAGCTGAAATCGACCTAGAAACCACTTGCAGAAATGATCGGTGATGATTTGAAGTAAGCAAGAGCTTGATTTTCAATATTTCACCTACCTTAATGGATTAGTAGAAATTAAGCAGTCCATGGGAGACAAGGCAGTTTTTTATGACTCTAGAGCCAGCAACAACAGCTTTGAGCTACCCTCAAAGTTAGAGAGTCCAGTTCTTTTTTTTTAGACAGAGTCTTGCTCTGTCGCCCAGGCTGGAGTGCAGTGGTGCGATCTCGGCTCACTGCAACCTCCACCTCCCGAGTTCAAGTCATTCTCCCGCCTCAGTCTGCCAAGTAGCTGGGAATACAGGCATGCACCACCACACCCAGCTAATTTTTGTATTTTTTAGTAGAGACAGGGTTTCACCATATTGGCCAGACTGGTCTCAAACTCCTGACCCCAAGTGATCCACCCACCTCAGCCTCCCAAAGTGCTGGGATTACAGGCGTGAGCCACTGCGCCCGGCATGGAGTCCAGTCCTTTTTTATTTGTTTTGTTTTGATTGATTGTTTTTTGTTTTTGAGATGGAGATTTTATGGAGAACATAAAATCTGATTTGATGTATTCATTATTACCCTTTCATTCATTACTACCCTTTATCGTGTGCATTCTGTATGCCCAGTACTACATTGAGTGCATTAGGTCTATCATTTCATATAATCCTCACAACCACCACTTACTTCGAATGCCCCCAAAAGCTATTTAAAAGAACTCCTAACATGGATCTCTTCGCTTAAAATATATATATACCTTTGGTGAAATGAATACTTCCTTCCAAGTTAATCTTTTTTTTGACAAATTATAATCATATATAATTATGGGGTACACAGTGATGTTATGATATAGTGTGAAATGGCTGAATCAATCTAATGAGCATATCCATCAGCTTAAATACTTATCAGTTATTCCCCTTAACTGCAACTTTCATTTTTTTAATTTTAAAAGCCAAATTTGGCAGTGGGAGATTGTATATCAACTTTAGTGGCATTAATGTTAAGTTCTGACAATATCCCACTACTATCGGACCAGCCTAACTGAAATTTTCTATTTGATCAACATCTCCTCACTGCCCCTCCCCCTACTCCAGCCTGTAGTAACCAACACTCTACTCTCTGCTTTTGTGAGTTCAATTATTTTACATTCCACTTATAAGTGAGAATATGTAATTTTTGTCTTTTTCTGCCTAGCTTATTTCACTTAATATAATATCCTCCAGATTCATCCATGTTGTTGCAAATGATAGAATTTCCTTCTTTTTAAAGGCTGAATAGTATTCAGTTGAGTACACATACCACATATTTATCCATTCACTTGTTGCATACCTAGATTGATTTCATAACTTAGCTATTGTGAGTAATGCTGCAATGAACATGTGTGTGCAGATATCTCTTTGACACACTGATTTCAAGTTTTTAGGATATACATCCAGAAGTGGGATTGCTGGATCCCAAGTTATTTCATTATTTTTTATTTTTTCATTATTTTTCAATTTTATGTTCTCCCAATGAACCAAGATTTTATTTCTAATCTTATTTTCCATGTATTTGGGATGTATTTGTAGAGCCATGCATTTGGGATATTAGGGCCCACTTTTTTTTGTTGTTGTTTTTGAGACAGAGTTTCACTCTTGTTGCCCAGGCTGGAGTGCAATGGCGTGATCTCAGCTCACTGCAATCTCTGCTGCCCGGGTTCAAGTGATTCTCTTACCTCAGCCTCCCAAGTAGCTGGCATTACAGGTACCTGCCACCACGTCCAGCTAAATTTTTTTTTTTTTTTTTTTTTTTTGTATATTTAGTAGAGACGGGGTTTCACCATGTTGGCCAGGCTGGTCTCGAGCTCCTGACCTAAGGTGATCCACCCGCCTCGGCCTCCCAAAGTGTTGGGGTTACCGGTGTGAGCCACTGTGCCCAGCCAGGCCCACACTTCTGAGGGAGACTTTTCTCAAAGGTGGAAAGACGGCTGGGCGCTGTGGTTCACACCTGTAATCTCAGCACTTTGGGAGGCTGAGGCAGGAGGATCACCTGAGGTCAGGAGTTCCAGACCATCCCGGCCAACATGGTGAAACCCCATCTCTACTAAAGATACAAAAATTAGCCGGGAGTAGTGGTGGGCGCCTGTAATCCCAGCTACTTGGGAGGCTGAGGCAGGAGAATTGCTTGAACCCAGGAGGTGGAGGCTGCAATGAGCCAAGATGGCGCCACTGCACTCCAGCCTGGGTGACACAGTGAGATCCCTTCTCAAAAAAAAAAAAAAAAAAAAAAATCAGCAGTAGAAAAGCAGACACCCAGGATGGGAGAGGGAAAGATGCATTATTTGTGATTGTAATTTATTCTCTTCTTGTTTCATGCAGATATATACGAATATATGTGCATATATAAATACAAAAGAGAAATGTAAATGCAAGAAGAGAGTTGATTAAAATAAATAAAAAATCTGGGGGCTGAGCACATTCCCTAACAGAACATAGTAACAATTAAGGCTGGGAGCAGGAACAGATTATTTGAAGAACTAGCTGCTAAGCAAGATTTTATCAGATCAGTAGTAACTTTTAGATTTCTCAGCAGAACTAAAACTAGGGCATTTTGTTCATTTCCAAGCCTTTTTGGTAATTCCTCTTTTATGGAAGAAAGAATGTAAGAACTGAAACTATTTCAGTGTAGTTGTTTGATAATGATAAACAGGCCTAATAAAAGGTCCGGTGGGAGAGAAGTTAGACAATCCTGGTTGAACTGGGTTTTAATTATTTTTTAAATTTCTTACTTGCATTTACCTAAACAACTAGTTGTACGTTATTCACTTTAAGAAAAAGCATCCGCTTTTTTCCAGCAAGCACTCTTTGATACCTGATTAAATTAACAGGGCCCCTTACCACCATTCACCTAGCTCCATTTCGCTTTAGCAGAATTACAATTGGAATTATAATTGGCTGGAGGGCGCCTGGCAGCATGCTCCAGGCCATGCAAGTCAGTACACGCCTAAATGGGTGTTTTTTCAAGTTCGCAGTCGCTAGCTACAGTTTAGAGACTGACTTCCATCCTTATCCCCGGGGCACTAAGCTTTCAAAGGGAAAGTTCGACCCCTAGGCTTTGATCCACTTTCCCTTGAAAACCTCCCGCGAGGCCCAACAGGTCGCAACGGGTCCCAGCCTTCGCGCCTCGCCGTGCAGGCGGGCTGGGGAGGGCAGCGGGGTGCACCGCGGCGGGGTGCACAGCGGCGGGGGCGCTGACCCGGTCCCGGACGCCCGGTTGGCCGGCCGACTCACCCGCTCCTCCGCGGACTGGCGCCAACACCGAAAAGTCTGTGGGGGCTGGGGACCTGTGCCTCTGGTCTGTGGGCTCCGGACGAACCGCGCGTGGGCTCCCGCGCGGAACGTAGAGGCGAACGCTGGGCGGTCGGCGCCTGGACAGTAAGAACGGCGCGCGCCGGCCCCTCCCCGCCTCGCCACGCCTCCGCCGGTCGTGCTGCCCAGCCGACTGAAGCACGACCTCGAGGTAGTGAGCGGCTCACCGCGTGCTGGGCGGGAAGGCTAGAAAGGCGCCCAGCGCCGAGGGGAGGGCCCAGGGGGACGCGACCGCTCAGCGACCTCGCGAAGCAAGACCGAGGCTTCAAAACAAATTACCTTGGCCGGGCGGGGTGGCTCACGACTGTAATCCCAGTACTTTGGGAGGCCAAGGCGGGCAGATCTCGAGGTCAACAGATCGAGACCATCCTGGCCAACATGGTGAAACCCCGTCTCTATTAAAAATACAAAAATTAGCTGGGCCTGGCTGCGCGCGCCTGTAGTCCCAGCTACTCGGTAGGCTGCGGCAGAATCGCTTGAACCCGGAAGGTGGAGGCTGCAGTGAGCCCAGATTGTGCCACTGCACTCCAGCCTGGCGACAGAGTGAGATTCCGTCCAAAAAATAAATAAATAAATACCTTTACACAGGGGCAACCTTCAGAAGATTTTTACCAGGCGACAGTGATACTCCTAAGAGGCGAGTTGGACCGGGCGCAGTGGCTCACGCCTGTAATCCCAGCACTTTGGGAGGCCGAGATGGGTGGATCACCTGAGGTCAGGAGTTCGAGATCATCCTGGCCAACATGTTGAAACCCCGTCTCTATTAATAATAATAATAATTAGCCGGGCATGATGGCGGGCGCCTGTAATCTCAGCTACTCAGGCAGCTGAGGCAGGAGAATCGCTTGAACCCGGAAGGCAGAGGTTGCAGTGAGCCGAGATCGCACCACTACACTCCAGCCTGGGCAACAAGAGCGAAACTCCGTCGAAAAAAAAAGAAAAACAATAAAAGCGAGTTGCTCGCTTTTGGGTGCTCCTCCATTCCGTTAGGTCGGGCGGTTTGTCCCTAGGCACGGTGACCTCGCCTGGTGACAAATACGCCGCCGGCAAACCCACCGAACAGCTAGAATCCGTGCCCAAAGCCTTCTAACATGATCAGTTGCTCCCCTCTCCTCAACAGGGTCAACATTTTACATCCTCTGGAGAGGGGCACAAGTTCCGTCGCCCATTGCTCCTCAAAGGGGCCTCAATTCAAACAAATTTTGAATCGAACTAAAAGCAGTTTGTTTCTCCTAAAGAAGGTCCTCGGCTGGGGGAACAAGTTTAAAAAGCCACCTACCTTTCTCTTCCTGGAAGTTTTCTGGGGCCTGGGCAGCAGCCTGGGCGCTGCCGTCCGCATCCGTTTGAGCGTCCTGGTCGGCAGGAATCTGGGTGCCTTGGTCGCCAGCAATATCGGCGCTGCTTTCACAGGTGGTTTCAGACCCACGGTCGACAGGAATTTGAGGCTCTTCTTGGCTAGTTACTTCCGATGTTGAAACTGTTGGTGTTGAATCATTTTCTGAAGAAACGGGGAGCTGTCCCTCGGGGCACTCCATAGTCCACCTCGTTGGGTTGTAAAATGGCTTCCTGTGTAGTCACGTGACCTGAAGGGTTCCAGAACCTTCGTAAATGTAAACGATTTCTTTACGTCTTTAAGACGTAATACTGTTACCGACATTGCCGGTGCCTATTCAAGATTGTAGCAGCCAAGTCTCCACTGCCTAACACTTAACCTAAACTTAATCGTAGGGAATAAATATTTTCGGAAGACGATTCTACAATCATTTTATTTGGGGACATGATTTTTTTCATTCAATTAAACTAGATTATCAGAGCTTCAGACCAAGACAAAATTGTTTTGGTCCCTTTTAGAATCCATCTGCTAACCTTCATTTTGGCATTATGACATGGGGCTACATCAAGGATTATGTAACAAAATAGGCCAAAGAGACCAGTTTTACATTTACTATACAATATTCTTGAAGGCATTAATTATATATATAAAAAAGAATCCTTTCATGAAAATGGAAATGAAAATTCTGTTTTTGGTAACTGAAATAGCTGAATAATTGTTTTGAATTGTAAGGACAGCGTGAATTATATAATTAAATTTATGATGGCTGCTAGGAAGCTCAGAACCAAACTTCCAACCAACCTGTAATAACTGTGATCCTTACTGGCATATGTTGAGTTTTATCTTAAATAAGTGTGTTCTCTCCCATTTCCCTAATTATTTTTTGTCTCATGCAGTAAATAACACTAAAAGTTGCTCAAAGCCTTTTCAAAAAGAATCAGATATATATGTTTGGTAAATGAAAATAGTACTCCTGGCCAGGCGCAGTAGCTCACGCCTGTAATCCCAGCACTTTGGGAGGCCGAGGCAGGTGGATCACCTCAGATCAGTAGTTCGAGACCAGCCTGGCCAACATGGTGAGAATCCCCCGTCTCTACTAAAAATACAAAAATTAGCCGGGCGTGGTGGCGCATGCCTGTAATCCCAGCTGAGGTTGACGCACAAGAATCGCTTGAACCCGGGAGGCGGAGGTTGCCGTGAGCCAAGATCGCGCCACTGTACTCCAGCCAGCCTGGGTGACAGAGGGAGACTCCGTCAAAAAAAAAAAAAAAGAAAGAAAGAAAGAAAAGAAAAGAAAAAAAAAAGAAGGAGAAGAAGAAGAAACTACTACTCCTGACAGAAGTGTCTCAGGGAGCATCCCTGTGGGTAGAGGAGGGGAGCACAATAACTACTCACTTATAAATTCAATCATCCAACAAATGTTAGTTGAGAATTTAGTGTGCCAGATGGGATTTGAAACATTTATTAAATGCTTAAAATATAGTTAAGTGTTTCATGGGAAGGAGGCAAAAATTATCCTTCAGAAATTTACAATCTACTTAGAGCATACACATATGTAACTTTTTCATTATTGCCAGAGTTCCAGCCCCTTCATAAGAAAACAGGGAAATATAAAGTGGAAGAAAGAAAAGGATATGAATTATGGTTTCTTTTGGTAGAGGAGAGGTGATCCAAGAAGCAACATGATGTACAAATACAGAAAAAAAAACCTGTCCTATACGTACTATCATATTGTCAGGTACATAGAGAGTGTATTTCCGGATTCTAGTCTGTCATGCTGCAGTTTCTTTTCAATAAGTTATTTTGCATGCCTTTCCCTATAAAGCACTCGTCCCCCTCCCTAACTATGCTTCAGTTTCATCATTATAGCAAATATGCAGTTGCATGTGTTCCGTCAATGTAAGTTTATTAGGTATCGGAAATTGTCCTAAGGTCATTAATAGCTAACATTCACTGAGTGTTTATGTGCTAGACTCTTTGCTAGTGCTTCGTATGCGTTATTTCATTTAACCCTCACAATTGCCCTCTGAGTTTGGTATGATTATAATTCTGTTTATTGATTTTTGTTTTCAGATTAGCAAACTGAGATTTTAAAAGGTTAATTAACCCTATCTTTCATCATATACAAAAATCAACTCAAAATGGATCGAAGACTTAAATGTAAAACCTGGCACTATGAAACTACTAAAAGAAAATATTAGGGAAACTCTCCAGGATATTGGACTGGGCAAAGATTGTTTTTTTTTTTTTTGGAAGACTTCAAAAGCATGGGTGACAAAAGCAAAGATAGACAGATGGGATCACATCAAGGTAAAAAGCTTCTGTACAGCAAAGGAAACAAACGACAAAGTGAAGAGACAACCCACAGAATGGGAGAAAATATTTGCGAACTATCCATGCAACAAGGGATTAATAACCAGACTATATAAAGAACTCAAACAACTCAGTAGCGCAAAAAATAAATAAATAAAAATAAACAGTTAATCCGATTTTTAAATGGGCAAAGACCTGAATAGGTCTCAAAAGAAGAGATACAAATGACCAACAGATACATAAAAAAATGCTCAACATTACTAATCATTAGGGAAGTGCAAATCAAAACCACAATGAGATATCATCTCATCCCTGTTAGAATAGCTACTATCAAAAAGACAAAAAAAAAAAAAAAAAAAACAAATGCTGACAGGGATGCAGATAAAGGGGAAACCTTGTATACTGTTGGTGGAAATATAAAGTGGTACAGTCATTATGGAAAACAGTATGGAGGTTCCTCAAGAAACTAAAAATAGGCCAGATGGTGGCTCACACGGGTAATCCCAGCACTTTGGGAGGCCAGGCAGGAGGATCACCTGAGCTCAGGAGTTTGAGACCAGCCTGGGCAACATACTGAGACACCATCTCTACAAAAATTAATTAATTAATTAATTAATTAACTAATTAATAAGAAACTAAAAATAGAACTGTCAATTGGCCCAGCAATCCCATCACTAGGTATAGGTATATATCCAAAAGAGAGGAAATCAGTATATCAAGGAGATCTGCACTCCCAAGGTTGTTGCAGCACTATTCACAATAACCAAGATATGGAATCAACCTAAGTGTTCATCAGCGAATGAATAGAAAAAGAAAATGCGGTATATAGGCCGGGCGTAGTGGCTCACGCCTGTAATCCGAGCACTTTGGGAGGCTGAGGCGGGCGGATCACGAGGCCAAGAGATTGAGACCATCCTGGCCAACATAGTGAAATCCCGTCTCTACTAAAAATACAAAAATTAGCTGGGTGTGGTGGCGAACGCCTGTAGTCCCAGCTACTCGGGAGGCTGAGGCAGGAGAATTGCTTGAACCCGGGAAGCGGAGGTTGCAGTAAGCCGAGATCACAGCCCTGCACTCCAGCCTGGTGACAGAGCGAGACTACGTCTCAAAAAAAACAAAAAAGAGAAAGAAAATGCAAAATGCGGTATATACACACAATGGACTATTATTCAGCCATAAAAAGAGTGAAATCCCATCATTTGCAGCAACATGGATGGAACTGGAGGCCACTGTGTTAAATGAAATAAGCCAGACATAGAAAGACAAATACTGCGTGTTCTTACTCATATGTGGGAGCTAAAAATGTAGATCTCATCGAGGTAGAGAATAAAATGGTGATTACCACAGGCTAGGAGGGGAGAATGAAGAGAACTTGATTAAGGGGTATAAAAATACAATTCAGTAGAAGTAATAAGTTCTAGTATTCAGTAGTACATTAGGGAAATTATAGTAAACAATAACTCATATATTTCTAAATAGCTAGAATAGAAGAACTGTAATATTCTCAATACAAAGAAAAGATAAAAATGTTTCAGGTGATGGATATCCCAATTACCCTGATTTGATCATTACACATTGTAGACAAGTATCAAATATCACATGCATCCCCCAAAATATGTACTATAATTATACATTAATTAAAAAGAAATATGTAAATTGTGGATAAATTTGATCAGTTATTTATAATAATCAAAATTTTGTTTTCTAGGTATTAGATTTTGGTATTATATACAGACTCTAAACTTCTAATTATTTTAATATACTTTTAAATATAAAAAAACCTACAATTTTTCTTAATATTATGTATTAGCAGTCAACCCTAGAGTGTGATTTTTCTTCTCAGATCTATGTATATGCCTAAACTATATTTTATTTAAGTGTATTATGTACGTAATATAGGAGAGACAAGAACTCAACATAAAATCAACAAAAAATGGACATGTAATAAGATGTCCATTATATTTTTGATGCTCACTATGCATCAGAATTTTGAGGGGAGTTTTTATTTAATGCAGATGTAAAGTTCCTATCTTTTCAGAGATTCTGATTCAGTTGTTTTGGGGTGAGGCATGGGTATTGCTCTAGGTATGTTTTTAAATTTCAGATTTCACATTATTCCAATGTGTAGCCAGGATTGAAAGCCGTTGTATATCTAGTTTCATTGGAGCATAGGCAAAGGAGGAGTCAAAAAGAATTGACTTTTTACATCCTGCACTCTCTAGGAGACAGAGTCTGAAACTGGGAGATGTGAACAACTTTTTCTGGAAAGACAGGTACCGTCTGCTGTGTCTCAAAAAAGTCTGGATTAGATTTTACTTAAGACAATCCACATTTCTTTGCTGATTACTAACTTCACAAGTAACATCAGCCTCCTTAATACTTCAAAATTATAAAAGGATGTGCCCGAAATAAGGTGTTTGAGCATTCTTTCTAGATACTTGAGTGTCTAAAATTGTCATTCTAGTTTATCCATTAGTATACCTTGTGAGTTTGCTAACAAGGGGAACTGACAAGATCAAGTTTTAAAGTTGTGAGGCTGAATACCAGATCCCGATTCCTGGTAAATTTACCAAATTAGCTGGGCCAGGTGACTTATCCCTATAGTCCCAACCCTTTTGGAGTCCGAGGTGGATGGATCGCTTGAGCTCAGGAATTCAAGACCAGCCTGGGCAACATGGTGAAATTCCATCTCTAAAAAAACTACAAAAATTCGCTAGGCATGGTGGCATGTGCCTGCCGAGATACTCGGGAGACTGAGGTAAGAGGATCACTTGAGCCTGGGAAGTCGAGGCTTCAGTGGCCCAAGATCGTACCACTGCACTCCAGCCTGGGTGATAGTGTGAGACACTGTCTCAAAAAAAAAAAGTATTAAATTAGTGACCCTGTATTATCTCTTAACAGTTAGATATTCTAAATTTATTGATGTAAAATTTATGAAGCCCTGAAGAATTTGTAATAAAATTTTGTAGATAAATAAATAAAAATATGTAATTAAAATGAAAAGGTTAATTAACTTGACCCATGTCACACACCTAATAAAGGGCAGAACCAATAATTTATTTAAGCCCAGTTCCATTTGATTCTCACTACTGCCCATGTCTACGTATTCAGATCTCTCCTGCATAGTTAGTCTCCTTTCTACCCTCCCCTCCTGAGCCCCTGCTAACTTTTACTTTCTGTCTCTATAAATTTGCCTATTATAGGTACCTCATATAAGTGGACTCATGCAGTACAGTGGCCCTCTGTATCCTTGGATTCTGTGTCCATAGTTTCAACCAATTGTGGTTTGAAAGTATTTGAAAAAAAAAATGGATGGTTGCATCTGCATTGAATATGTACACACTTTTTTGTCATTATTCCCTAAACAATACAATATAGTATCTATTTACATAGTATTTACATTGTAATTAGGTATTATAAGTAATCTAGAAATGATTTAACATATATAGGAGGATGGGTGCAGGTTATATGCAAATACTATGCCATTTTATGTAAGGGACTTGAGCATCTGTGGATTTTGGTACCTGCCTGGGGGGCCTAGAACCAATCCCCTACAGATATCGAGGGATGACTGTATTAGCCCTTTTGTGTCTATCTTCATTTGCTTAGCATAATGTTCTCAAGGTTCATCCATATTGTAGCATGTATTATAATTTCATTCCTTTTAAAGACTAATAATATTCCATTGTATGGATATATCACATTTTGTTTATCCATTCATCTGCTGATGGACATTGGGTTGTTTGTAACTTTTAAATATTGTGATGAATGCTGCTATGAATATTGGTGCAAAAATATCTGTTTGAGTCCCTGCTTGCAATTCTTTTAAGAAGATACCTAGAAGTGGAATTGTTAGATCACACAATAGTGCCATGTTTAGCTATTTGAAGAACCACCAAACTGTTTTATACAGTGACTGTACCATTTTACATTCTTACCAACAATGCACAAAGGCTTCAATTTCTCCATGTCCCCGCCAACACTTGTTATTTTCCACTTTTAAAAAATAATAGGCATCTTAATGGGTATGTAGTAGTATCTCATTGTGGTTTTGCTTTCCATGTCCCTGATGGCTAATGATGTTGAGCATCTTTTTCATGTGCTAATTGGCCACTTGTATCTCTTCCTTGGAGAAATGCCTATTTTATTACTTCAAGGAAGAGATACAAATGGCCAATCAGCACATGAAATATTGAATAGAAACATCTATTCAATATATTCAATTTCAATATACTCCTACTTTTTTTTAGTTATCATAGATGGGCTTGCTTTTTTACTTTCTTTTTCCACTAGTTCATTGTTGTAGTGTATAGAGTTACTACTGATTTTTGTATGTTGATTTTGTATTCTGCAACTTTATTTCCCATTTATTAATTAGGTTAGTTGGGTTCTACTTTGTGTTGTTCTTGAGTTGTAAGAGTTCTTCATATATTCTGGCTGGGTGCGGTATAATCCCAGCCCTTTGGAAGGCCGAGGCATGCTGATCACTTGAGGTCAGGAGTTTGAGACCAGCCTGGGCAACCTGGTGAAACCCCATCTCTACTAAAAATACAAAAAAAAAAAAAAAAAAAAAAAAAAAAAAAAAATTTAGCCAGGCGTAGTGGTGGGCACCTGTAATTCCAGCTAGATAGCATCCTTTGGTACACAAAAGTTTTTAATTTTGGTGAAATCCAATTTATCTACTATTTCTTTTGTTGCCTCTGTCTTTGTTGTTATATCTAAGAAATCATTGTCAAATCCAATGTCATGAAGCTTTTCCCCTATGTTTTCTTCTAAGAGTTTTTTAGTTTAAGGTCTTACATTTAGGTCTTTGATCCATTTTGAGTTAATTTTCTTTCTTTCCTATGTAATCCCACTTCTCTATTTTTGCTTTTGTTGTGTGTGCTTGGGAGGTGTTAGCCATAAAATCTTTGCCCAGACCAATGTCCTCAAGTATTTCCTCTATGTTTTCCTTTAGTCATTTCATAGTTTCAGGTCTTACACGTAAGTCTTTAATCCATTTTGAGTTGATTTTTATATAAGGTGAGATATAGGGGTAGAGTTTCATTTTTCTTCATATGGATATCCAGTTTTCCCAGCACCATTTATTTAGTAGACTGTCACTTCCCCCAATGAATGTTCTTGGCACCTTCGTCAAAAATTAGTTGGCTGTAAATACATGTGTTTATATCTGCATTCTCTATTCTCCTCCATTGGTCCATGTGTCTGTTTTTATGCCAGTACTATGCTGTTTTGGTCACTATAGCTTTGTAGTATATTTTGAAGTCAGGTAGTGTGGTGCCTTCAGCTTTGTTCTTCTTGCTCAGAATTACTTTGGCTACTCAGAATCTTTTGTTGTAACTCCATACAAATTTTAGGATTTTAAAAATATTTCCATAAATAATGTCATTAGTGTTTTGATTGTGATTGCATTGAATGTATAGACAACTTTTGGTAATAGATTACTTTTTCAAAATGTTGGTTCTTCCAATCCATGAACATGAAAGTCCTTCTTTTTTTTGTTCTCTTCAATTTCTTTCATTCGTGTTTTATAACTTTTTCATCTTGATCTTTTACCTCATTTAAATATATTCCTAGGTTTTTTTTCTTTTTTTTTTTTTAAGACCGAGTTTTGCTCCATCACCCAGGCTGGAGTGCAGTGGCATGATCTTGGCTCACTGCAACAACCTCTGCCTCCCGGGTTCAAGCAATTTGCTGCCTCAGCCTCCCGAGTAACTGAGATTACAGGTGCCTGCCACCACGCCTGGCTGATGTTTGTATTTTTAGTAGAGATAGGGTTTCAACGTATTAGCCAGGCTGGTCTTGAACTCCTGACCTCATGATCCGCCTGCCTCAGCTTCCCAAAGTGTTGGGATTACAGGCGTAAGCCACTGTGCCTGGCCATTCCTAGGTATTTTTTGTTTATATTGTAAATAGGATTGCTTTTTTTGCTTTCTTTTTCCACTAGTTCATTCTTGGGGTGTATGGAGTCACTTTTTTTTTTTTTTTTTTTTTTTGAGATGGAGTCTCACTCTGTTGTCCAGGCTGGAGTGCAGTGGCACAATCTTGGCTCATGCAACCTCCACCTCCTGGGTTCAAGTGATTCTCCTGCCTCAGCCTCCCCAGTAGCTGGGACTACAGGCACCAGCCACCATGCCCGGCTAATTTTTTGTATTTTTAGTAGAGATGGGGTTTCACCGTGGTAGCCAGGATGGTCTCGATCTCCTGACCTCATGATCCGCCCACCTTGGCCTCCCAAAGTGCTGGGATTACAGGCATGAGCTACCGTGCCCGGCACTACTGATTTTTATATGTTGATTTTGTATTCTGCAACTTTACTGAATTTGTTTGTCAGTTCTAACAGCTTTTTGCTGGAGCTTTTAGGGTTTTGTCTATATAAGATCGTGTTGTCTACAAACAGGACAATTTGTCTTCCTTTTTTTCCAGTTTGGATTCTCTTTATTTATTTTGTTTGCTGAATTACTCTGGCTTAGACTGCCAGCATTACATTAAATAAAACTGGTGAAAGTGGGTATGTCTGTTTTATCCTAGCTCTGAAAGTAAAAGCTTCCGACTGTTCCCTCTTTTTGTATTTATTGTAAATGGGATATTGTAAATGGGATTGCTAGTCTTATGCTGGCTGTAGGTTTGTCATATACAGCCTTTGTTGTGCTGCTGTACATTTCTTCTGTACCTAACTTGTTGTTGAGACTTTTTATCATGAAGGGATGTTGAATTTTATCAATTGTGTTTTTCTGAGTTTATTGAGGTGATAAAATGATTTTTGTCCTTCATTCTGTTGATGTGTTATATCACATTTATTGATTTGCATACACTGAAACACCCTTGCATCCTTGAGATAAACCCCAATTATGGTGAATGATCTTTTAAATATGCTCCTGGAATTGGTTTACTAGTATTTTGTTGGGGATTATTGCGTCTATGCTCATCATGGATATTGGTCTACAGCTTTCTTTTTTTTGTTGTGTCCTTGTCTGGTTTTGGTAGCAGGGTAATGCTGGCCTAGTAGATTTTCCAAATGAGTTTGGAAGAATTTTCTTCTGTTCAGTTTTCTGGAAGGATTTGAGAAGAACTGATATTAGTTTTTCGTATTTTGGTGGATTTTGGTTTTTTTTTTTTTTTTTTTTTTTTTTTTTTTTTTTTTTTTTTTTTTTTTTTTTTTTTTTTTGAGACGGAGTCTTGCACTGTCGCCCAGGCTGGAGTGCAGTGGGGCGATCTCGGCTCACTGCAAGCTCCGCCTTCCGGGTTCATGCCATTCTCCTGCCGCAGCCCCCAGAGTAGCTGGGACTACAGGCACCTGCCACCACGCCTGACTAATTTTTTGTATTTTTATTAAAGACAGGGTTTCACTGTGTTAGCCAAGATGGTCTCGATCTCCTGACCTCGTGATCTGCCCACCTCAGCCTCCCAAAGTGCTGGGATTACAGGTGTGAGCCACTGTGCCCGGCCTAGTTCCTCTTTTAAAGTTTAGTAGAATTCAGCAATGAAGTCATTGGGTTCTGGGCTTTTCCTTGTTGATGTTTTATTGGCTCAATTTACATCTTTTTATTTTTATTTTATGTATTTATTTTTTTGAGACAGAGTCTCACTTTGTTGCCCAGGCTGGAATGCAGTGGCAGGATCTTGATTCACTGCAACCTCTGCCTCCTGGGTTCAAGTGATCCTCATGACTCAGCCGCCCAAGTAGCTGGGATTACAGGCATGTTCCACCAGCATGGCTAATTTGTATGTTTTTAGTAGATACAGGGTTTCACCATGTTGGCCAGGCTGGTCTTGAACTCCTGGCTTCAAGTGATCTGCCCACCTCAGCCTCCCAAAGTGCTGGGATTACAGGCATGAGCCACCACACCCAGCTAATTTACATGTTTTTACGTTGCCAATCTACTATAAACTTGTTATAGTTATTATTATTTTTGATAGCCTTCTAGTTTTCATACTAGAGATCTGAGTGGTTTACACATCACAATTACAATATTAAAGTATGCTGAATTTGTCTGTCTACTTACTTTTACCAGTGAATTTTATGCCTTCTGATATTTTCTTATTGCATGTTAGCATCCTTTTCTTTCAGATAGAAGAAATGCCTTTAGCATTTTTTGTAAGACAGTTCTTGTTGTGATGAATTCCCTTAGATTTTGTTTGGGAAATTTTTCATCTCTCCTTCACATCTGTAGGAGATAAAGCTTTGCTGGGTACAGTATTCTCATTTGGCAGTTTCTTCCTTCAGCACTTTGAATATGTCACCCCACTCCCTCCTGATCTATATGGTTTCTGCTGAGAATTCTTTTGCCAGACAAATGGGAGCCCCTTTATACATTATTTGCTGCTGCTTCCTTTTTTGGGGCGGGGGGGATGTAGTTTTGCTCTGTGGCCCAGGCTGAAGTGCAGCGGCATGATCCTGGCTCACTGCAACCTCTGCCTCCCCGTTCAAGCAATTCTGCTGCCTCAGACTCCCAAGTATCTGGGATTACAGGTGCGCACCACCATGCCTGGCTAATTGTTATGTTTTTAGTAGAGACGGGGTTTCACCATGTTGCCCAGGCTGGTTTCGAACTCCTGACCTCAAGTGATCCTCCCACCTTGGCCTCCCAAAATGAAGGGATTACAGGCCTGAGTCACCGCGCCTGGCCCATTATTTACTTCTTTTCTCTTGCTGCTTTTAGGACCCTCTCTTCATCCTTTACCTTTGAGAGTTTTATTAGTATATACCTTGGTACAGTTTTATTTGCAGTGAAACTGTTTGGTGATGTTTGGCCTTCCTATACCTGGATACTTATATCTTTATCTAGGTTTGGAGAGTTTTCTGTGCTTATTTTTTTGAATAAGATTTCTAGCCCTTGCTCTTTCTCAGTTTCCTCTTTAAGGCCAGTGTCTCTTAGATTTGCTTTCTGAGGTTAACAACAGAATTGATTGTGCAGAAGAAAGACTCAGTGAGCTTGAAGACAGGCTATTTGGAAATTTAGTTGGTTAATGCATTTCTTAGTTCCAGGATTTCTGTTTGACTTGTTTTATTATTTCGAGCTCTTTGTTAAATTTCTCTTATAAAAAATACTGAACTGATTTTCTGTGTTTTCTTAGAGTTCCCTGAATTTCCTCAAAACTGTTATTTTGAATTATTGATCTGAAAGCTCATGTATCATTGTCTTGTTGGGATTGGTCACTGGCTTATTACTTTGTTCGTTTGGGAAGATCATGGTTCCCATTTGCTGTTGTTTCTTATGAATATATGTCTGTGGCTTCACATTGAAGGATTAGTTATTTATTCCAGTCTTCACTCTCTGGCTTGGTTTGGTCCTTCTTGAGCGTGTCTGATTAGAAGTTCTATGCAATTTGCTTGTTGAGTCCCCTTAATCCCAGATTGCTGTTTCCTTTTTGGCACTAGTTAGCCAAAATTTGCTGTAGTTCTCACAAAAGTTCCGAGCATTGCCCCAGATTGGGGGGCTGGGAATCCCAAAGGGAATATCCTGCCTGTGTGGGAAGGCTGGCTAAGGTTAGTGGCCAGAGGACCCTAGGAGCGTGCCTCCTACAGCATGATGCTGCTGAACTGCCTCTCTGATTTGGTATCTCCTTTGACTGAGATAAAGAGCAGCTCCTGAGTTTCCCTGCAATGGGGTCCTAGCCACACCTCCACTGTTCGTCCTTAGCTGCCCTCAGGGGTTTTTCTCCTTCCAGACACTCATGATGCTTCCCATGGGTTGAGCAGGAATGGCTTTCCTACAAAGGAACCCAAGATAGTAAGAGAGCTGGCTGTCCACCTCAATCTCACTTTTTCCAGTGTAGAAACCAGGAGTCCAGGGGGACTTTTCTGCAAGGTGCCCGGCAGTTGGGGAAAGAGGTGTTGCAGGTAGAGGTGTCTGTTTCTCTTACCATCTAGTCACAGTTTTTCAATTCTTTGTGGCCCCAGAGATTGACACAGTGTCAGTTTTGAGTTCTGGGATATTGCTAGTAACAAGCTTGGCACTGAATAGTTGTTTTTAATTTTTTGTCGGGGAGAATGAAGCCAGATTGCTTCTACTCCACCATTTTGGTGAGTGTCCCTTGGGTTTTCTATGTATACAAGCACACATGAGAGAAAAGAGATAGAAAATTTAATCTCATTTTTCTCCACTATATACACAGTTTTTCCTATCTTATTTCATTCTCTAGAATAGCATTATCTAATAGAATTTCCTGTGATGATGGAAATGTTCTATAGTTGCACTGTCCATTATAGTAGCCACTGACCATGTGTTGCTACGGAGCACTTGAAATGTGGTTAGGGGGCCAAGTGCGGTGACTCACGCCTGTAATCCCAGCACTTTGGGAGGCCAAGGCTGGTGAGGTCAGGAGGTCAAGACCAGCCTGGCCAACATGGTGAAACCCCATCTCTACTAAAAATACAAAAATTAGTCGGGCGTAGGGGTGCATGCCTGTAATCCCAGCTATTTGGGAGGCTGAGGCAGGAGAATCACTTGAACCTGGGAGGTGGAGGTTGCTGTGAGCCATCATGCCGTTGCACTCCAGCCTGGGTGACAAGAGCGAAACTCTGCCTTAAAAAAAAAAAAAAAAAAGAAGTCTCAGTCACAGAAAGATAAACATCACATGTTCTCACTCATGTGTGAGAGCTAAAACTATTGATCTCATTAGAAGCAGAGAATAGAATAATGGTTACTAAAACCTGGGAAGAGGAGGGGGAGAGGTTGGTTAACCAATACAAAATTACAGTTAGAGAGGAGAAATAAGTTCTGGTTTTCTATTGCACAGTAGGGTGACTGTAACTAACAATAATTTATTGTATATTTTCAAGTAGCTACAAGAAAGGGTTTTGAATGTTCACAACACAAATATATGATAAATGTTTGAGGTGATAGATATGTTAAGTACCCTGATTTGATCATTACACATTGTATACATGTATCAAAATATCACCCTGTACCCTGTAAATATGTACAATTATTATGTGTCAATTAAAAATTAAAAATAATAAAATAAAATTTAAAAAATAAAAATTGAAAATTAAGTAGGTAGACCTCTAATAGTGTAGCTTTTTTCTACTGCCAGTAAACCAATTCCTGAATCATATATTTTGTTAACACTTCGCAATAAACGTAACTACTTTTTCAAATAGAAAAAACATTATTTTAAAATAAAAATTATGCCCTATTTACTTCAATTAGTACCTGGATTTTTCCATTTCTCAGTCATCTGTGACAAGGTAGAAATCTGTTCCCCCTGTTGAACATAGATCATCATTACATAGAGCCCAGGACGCTTAAGATGCACTTATGATCTTACCATGCATATTCAATTGTTCATTCAAAAAGTAAGAAGATAGAATTGAACTGTGGGAAAACAGAGAAAAGGTAAATAAACCAAGAATTCCTTCTCCAGACATAGGCTAGGTAATTCTTTGAAAAATGATAAAAATGACCAGGTTCACTCAATGTTCTTGTACCATGTAGAATTTTTCTAGTGTTTCAATAGGGATAAAAATGAGTTATTGGGCCAGGCATGGTGGCTTACGCCTGTAATCCCAGCACTTTGGGAGGCCCAGGCAGGTGGATCACCTGACGTCAGGAGTTTGAGACCAGCCTGGCCAACATGGTGAAAACCTGTCCCTACAAAAAATACAACAATTAGCCAGGCACGGTGGCGCATGCCTGTAATCCCAGCTACTAGGGGGGCTGAGGCAGGAGGATCCTTGAACTCAGGAGGCAGAGGTTGCAGTGAGCCGAGATTGTGCCACTGCACTCCTGTCTGGGCAACAGAGCGAGACACTGTCTCAAAAAAAAAAAAGAAGACAGTTATTTTAATTCTAACAAGGAGCTCCTAGGAAAAAGCGCCAAAAGGCACATAAGACAGATAAATTAAACTAAAGAAAAATTATTGCAGAAATGACAAATCAAGCAACGTTATAGTTGGTGGGTTTTATACATGGAAGAATATTTACTGAAATATATAATATCTTCTAAAAATTAAAATTTTAATTTTTAAATTTAAACTCTAAAAATTAAAATTTCTCCAAAATAAAAGAGATAAGGGAAATAAAAGATCATCCTCAGCAGAAGTAAAATACTATCAGCTAGAACTCATTTGGGGGTATGAGAATTAAAAATAAGAATGGAGGAGAATAGAGCAAAAATGATGCTGATATTTACAGAAGGTTCAAATAAAGCATCTTAATTCTGTTTACCTGAATAATACACTTAGCACACTCAGAGTTGTTACCAGTGTTGCCAGGGCAAAGGCACAGGCTGCGAAAAGGGCAGCTTCTCCAATTTCCGCTGCATACATGACACAAAGTTCATAGTCGAGCAAGGTGATGTGACTATAAACAAAACTTAGGATCTCTGTACTGTTTTTTAAACATATACTACAGTTTTTAAAGTCCAGCCCACATAAAGAATCAAAAACTCTTAGCCACACACTTGTGCTATGTAAACTCTGAACTTCTACCAGATTTCAGTTGAGCCCTATCTTTTTTTGGGGGGGGATTAAATAAGTCCCACAGCAGCTATAAAGCAGGATAGTTCTGATTCTCTAGTAATTTGTATCATTATTCTACTGAGAAAAGGCTAAAAGTTTTTTTAGATTGATAGTTACTAATATTTTATGTCCCACTAATCAAAATAGAAGAAATTGCACAAATGACTGGTAAAAATAAGGAGCACATCTATCATGTTTCCTAGAGAAATGAGTAGCAGATAAGCATTTCATTTCTATTTTACTATGATTAAGAAAGTGCTGCTTCGGTCAGAATAAAAGACCAAAATGACAGACCTATATTGAAAGTCTCACAAACAGTCCCAATTTCTAGGGTCTGACACCAGCTTTATCCTTATCTCTTTCTGTTATTTGTTCCCAGAATACCTCACTTATTTGGATCATTTTCCTAGGAAAGTTGCTTCCCTATAGTATAGCCTTGAGTTGTGAGATTCAACTGTAACTCCAGGTCAAGCAACAGAAGCTAAAGTTAAGTTTGCTTAGACAAGCCGGGTGCCGTGGTTCATGCCTGTAATCCCAGCACTTTGGGAGGCTGAGGCAGGAGAATAGCTGAACTCAGGGAGGCGGAGGTTGCAGTGAACTGAAATCATGCCACTGCACTCCAGCCTGGGTGACAGAGTGAGACTCCATCTCAAAAAAAAAAAAAAAAAAGTTTGCTTAGACAGAAACTGATCAGGATCAGATTATAAGGCAGAGACAGGAATATACTCTTATTTATTTATTTATTTATTTATGTATTGTGAGACTCTGTCTCAAAATCAGAGTGAGACTCTGTTGCCCAGGCTGGAGTGCAGTGGCATGATCTTGGCTCACTGTAATCTCTGCCTCCAAGGTTCAAGCAATCTTCCCACCTCAGCCTCCCAAGTAGCTGGGACTACAGGTGTGTGCCACCATGCCCAGCTATTTTATTTTTGGTAGAGACGGGGTTTTGCCATGTTAGCCAGACTGGTCTCGAACTCCTGACCTCAAGTGATCCACCCTCCCCGGCCTCCCAAAGTGCTGGGATTACAGGCATAAGCCACCACACCTAGCCTTATGCCTGAGTAGTTTTATTTAACCATTCACCTGTTATGGGCATTTGAGTTGTTTCTCGTCTTTGGTTGTTATGAATAAAGTTGCGATGAGCAATTGTGTACAGGTTTTTGTGTGCACATCAGTTTCATTTCTTTCATATAAATTCCCAAGTGTGTGATTTCTGGGTTATATAGTAATAGCATGGTTAGTTTTTTAATAAACTGCCAAGCAGTTTTCTGGGGTGTCTGTACCATCTTATGCTCCTTTCAAGCTCACTGACAGAGTTTCTTTGCATCATTGCCAACATTTGATGTATTCACTATTTTTTATTTTAAGCCATTCTGATGGGTATGTAGTGATATCTTGTGGATATCTTTTTAAAATTTGCATTTTCCTAATGGCTGATGATATTGCGCATCTTTTCATCTGTTTATTTGCAATCTGTCTATCTTCTTTTTTTGCTTTTTGTTCTGTTTTGTTTTGTTGAAATGGAGTCTCGCTCCGTCGCCCAGGCTGGAGTGCAATGGCGTGATCTCGGCTTACTGCAACCTCTGCCTCCCAGGTTCAAGCAATTCTCCTGCCTCAGCCTCCTGAGTAGCTAGGATTACAGGTGCCTGCCACCACACCCGGCTACTTTTTTTGTATTTTTAGTAGAGATGGGGTTTTGCAGTGTTGGCCAGGCTGGTCTTGAATGCCTGACCTTGTGATCTGACCGCCTTGGCCTCCCAAAATGCTGGGATTACAGGCGTGAGCCACCATGCTCGGCCCATCTGTCTATCTTCTTTGGTACACACACGTTTCTGTTCATGCCTTTTGCCAATTTTCTAAATGGATTTTTTTTTTTTTTTTTTTTGCTGTTGAGTATCGAGAGATATTTATATATATATTATATATATATATATTATATATATATTCTAAATTTTTTGACAGTTACATGGTTTGGAAATATTTTCTCCTAGTCTGTAGCTTGTCTTTTCATCCTCTTAGCAGACTCTATCAAAGAGCAAAAGTTTTAAATCTTCATGAGGCCCAATTAATCAATTTTTCCTTTTATGGATCATGTCATATCTGAGAACTCTTTGCCTAACCCTAGATCCTGAAGACTTTCTCGTATTTTTTCCTAAAAGTTTTATACTTTTTTTTTTTTTTTGAAATGGAGTTTTTTTTTTTTTTTTTTTTTTTGAGACGGAGTCTCGCTCTGTCGCCCAGGCTGGAGTGCAGTGGCCGGATCTCAGCTCACTGCAAGCTCCGCCTCCCGCGTTCACGCCATTCTCCTGCCTCAGCCTCCCGAGTAGCTGGGACTACAGGCGCCCGCCACCTCGCCCGGCTAGTTTTTTGTATTTTTTTAGTAGAGACGGGGTTTCACCATGTTAGCCAGGATGGTCTCGATCTCCTGACCTCGTGATCCGCCCGCCTCGGCCTCCCAAAGTGCTGGGATTACAGGCTTGAGCCACCGCGCCCGGCCTGAAATGGAGTTTTGCTCTTGTTGCCCAGGCTGGAGTGCAATGATGTGATCTAGACTCACTGCAACCTCCACCTCCTGGGTTCAAGTAATTCTCCTGTCTCAGCCTCCCGAGTAGCTGGGATTACAGGCACATGCCACCATGCCTGGCTAATTTTTGTATTTTTAGTAGAGACGGGGTTTCATCATATTGGTCAGGCTGGTCTTGAACTCCTGAACTCAGGTGATCCGCCCACCTTGGTCTCCCAAAGTGCTGGGATTACAAGAGTAAGCCACCGTGCCCAGCCTAAATTTATACTTTTATATTATAAATTTGAGTCTGTGATCCACTTTGAGTTAATTTTTGTATAAGGTGTGAGGTCTAAGTCAAGGTTCATTTTTGTCATTTTGTCCAGTTACTCCAGTACCATCTGAGTTCTTTTGTGCCTTTGTCAAAATCAGTTGGACATATTTGTGTGGGTCTATTTCTGGGTTGTCCATTCTGTTCCTCTTACCTGTCTGTCTGTCCTTCCACTACTACCACAGAGTCTTGATTATTGTAGTTCTCTAATGTCTTGAAATTAAGTATATTGATTCCTCCCACTTTTTTCTTCCCTTGCAAAATTGTTTTGCTATTCTAATTCCTTTGCCTTTCCATATGAATTTTAGAAAGATCTTGTCTGTATTAATAAAATATCTTGGCCAGGTGCAGTGGCTCACGCCTGTAATCCCAGCACTTTGGGAGGTTGAGGTGGGTGGATCACCTGAGGTCGGGAGTTCGAGACCAGCCTGACCAACATGGTGAAACCCCGTCTCTACTAAAAATACAAAAAATCAGCCAGGCGTTGTGGTGCATGCTTGTAATCCCAGCTACTCAGGAGGCTGAGGCAGGAGAATCTCTTGAACATGGGAGGTGGAGGTTGCAATGAGCTGAGATTGCACCATTGCACTCCAGCCTGGGCAACAAGAGCAAAAATCAGTCTCAAAAAAATAAAAATAGGCAGGGCATGGTGGCTCACGCCTGTAATCCCAGCACTTTGGGAGGCCGAGGCGGGTGGATCATGAGGTCAGGAGATCGAGACCATCCTGGTTAACATGGTGAAACCCCGTCTCTACTAAAAATACAAAAAAAAAAAAAAAAAAAAAAAAAGTTAGCCAGGCGTGGTGGCAGGCGCCTGTAGTTCCAGCTACTTAGGAGGTTGAGGCAGGAGAATGGCGTAAACCCGGGAGTCGGAGCTTGCAGTGAGCCGAGTGAGCCATTGCACTCCAGCCTGGGTGACAGAGTGAGACTCCATCTCAAAAATAATAATAAATAAAAATAAAAATAAAAATAAAATAAAAAATCTTGTGAGGATTTTTTTTTTTTAAGACAGAGTCTCCCTCTGTCCCCCAGGCTGAAGTGCAGTGGCACGATCTCGGCTCACCACAACCTCTGCCTCCCAGGTTCAAGGGATTCCCCTGCCTCAGCCTCCCAAGTAGCTGGGATTACAGGTGCACACCACCACGCTCGGCTATTTTTTGTATTTTAGTAGAGACGGAGTTTCACCATGTTGTCCAGGCTGGTCTTGAACTCCCAACCTCAGGTAATCCACCTGCCTCAGCCTCCCAAAGTGCTGGGATTACAGGAGTGAGCCACTGCACCCAGCCTCTTGTGGGGATATTGATAGGAATAGCATTAAACCTCTACATCAATTTGGTGAGAATTGACACTCTGCTGAATCTTCCAATCCATGAACAAGATATGTTTCTCATTGGAGGGTTTGAAGCAGGATAGTAACATGATCTGATTTGTGTTTTCTGAAAATCATGCTGACCAATGTATGGAGAAATAATTCTTTTTTTTTTTTTTTTCCTGAGGCAGAGTCTCATTCTGTCACCCAGGTTGGAGTGCAGTTATGTCATTGCAGCTCACTGCAGCCTTTACCTCCTGGGACCCAGTGATCCTCCCACCTCAGCCTCCAGAGTAGCTGGGACTAGAGGTGCATGCCACCACAGCTGGCTAGTTTCAAAATTTTCTGTAGGGATGGGGGTCTTGCTATGTTGCCTAGGCTGGTCTTGAACTCCTTAGTTCAAGGGATCCTCCCACTTCGGGCCCCCAAAGTGCTGGGATTACAGTAATAGCGCTAATCTATCAATTCTAGAGCCACCACCATGCCTGGCCCGGGATACACTCCTGATAATTTTTTTATTATAGAAAAGTGGAGGTTGCAGTGAGTCGAGATTACGCCACTGCACTCCAGCCTGGGAAAGAGAGCGACACTCTATCTCAAAAAAAAAAAAAAAAAAAAAAAAAAAAAAAAAAAAAGAAAGGAAAAAGAAAAAAAAAGAAAGAAAGCAAGCAAGAAAGAAAAGTAAGTAAATATGTGTCTAGGCTTATGTGACTCTGTGTATGGGAAAAAATGAGATTTTATTGAATATATTCTGGAAAATGAGAAATTCTGAATGCTTGTTGACTTATTCTAAACCTGACCATGATCCATGAAAAAAAAAAAGTTTTAAAAATATTGTTCTACTGGCTTCTCGACACAAACTTGTTTTTAAATTAGCGTTGGGTTAAATGTAATTCCAATAGGTTGTAAAGTGAAGAACACTTGCTGAATATTAATCCAGCCCACCAGAATCATTTCTTCAGGTATCTATCACCACTGTGAACTAAAGAAAGGGATAAAAAGTAGTAATCTATCAATTCTAGAATACTGTAATATAATAAAGTAAAACTACAATTATTTATATTTTTCTTCGGGGAAAAGATAAGTTAAAATTTAACTGTTCTTCATAAGCTGTAGTAAGGAACTTGAATTCTTTCTTATTACATTCATAAATCTCTTTTATTCCACTTATAAAACAAGATATTTACATGTCTTTTTATAAAATGTAAATGCATGTTGACTATAAAACGTTTTACAAAATACAGAGGCTGGGTGTGGTGGCTTACACCTGTAATCCCAGCACTTTGAGAGGCCAAGACGGGAGGATCCACGAGGTCAGGAGTTCGAGAGCAGACTGGCCAACATGGTGAAACCCATCTCTACTAAAGATACAAAAATTAGCCAGGCATGGTGGTGCACGCCTGTAATCCCAGCTACTCAGGAGATGGAGGCAGGAGAATCACTTGAGCCCGGGAGGCGGAGGTTGCAGTGAGCCAAGATCGCGCCATTGCACTCCAGCCTGGGCAACAGAGCAAGACTCCATCTCCAAAAAAAAAAAAAAATACAGAAAAGTGCAAGGAAGAAAACGTGCTAGTGGGAAAAAGAAAGCAAGAGGAAGAGAATAAAAGCTATATAATCAACCTTTTAAAAATTTAGGCATTGTTGGCTGGGTGCAGTGGCTCACACTTGTAATCCCAGCACTTTATGAGGCTGAGGCAGGTGGATCATCTGAGGTCAGGAGTTGAAGACCAGAATGGCCAACATGGTGAAATCTCGTCTCTACTAAAAATACAAAATTAGCCGGGCGTGGTGGCACATGTCTGTAATCTCAGCTACTCGGGAGACTGAGGCAGGAGAATTGCTTGAACCCAGGAGGCAGAGGTTGCAGTGAGTGGAGATTGAGCCATTGCACTCCAGCCTGGGCAACAAAAGTGAAACTCCGTCTCAAAAAAAAAAAAAAAAAAATTAGATATTGTTGTACCTGTTTTAATGGAGCTACTGCTTATCGTTTTAATAAGGCCCATCTTCTGTAAGGTAAAGCTTCCGCCAATCAAATTGCTGGATCTGAGAGTTATGACTAGACCATTGTAGAAGCCAGAGTGGTCAGACATTGTCTTCTTCCAGCAATGACTCCCTGTTGGAGTAAAATACTGAAATGGACAATTTTCCCTAAAAAAGATTCCTGAATTTAAGTAACATTAGCAAAAATGACAGAGTAGGGAACTCCAAAAGTCTATCCCTTCACAAAAGCAGAAAATAAACTGGCAAACAGTGTCAAAATCAACTTTATCAGAGCTCTAGAAACTAATCAAAAGCTTATGACAACTATACTTGTTCGTGATGTCATGGAAAATGGCGAAATAGGGAACCCCAGTGCTCCATCCCTCCAAAATCAAATAACAAGCTGTCAAAGACTGTAAATTTTTGCAGAACTCTGGAATTTAGTCGAAAACTTACAACAAGCAAGGAAAAGCTTAATGAAGAAAGCAGCAGCTACATTGCAGTAAAAGAATGCTGTGGTGTTTTTAATCACCTGCTTGCCAACTCCCTGCTTTAGATCAGCAGCAGTCATGAAGGTAGCATCCCACACTCCTGGTATAACTTTATAGTGCTGGAGGGAGCAATGCAGACCTTATTTCCAAATGTTGCAGTTTTATGCTTCAACCTGACTAGGGGTTCTCTCAAGAACTGGTGCAAGGACCTGCCTCATTTCACTCAACTTGGAGCATTCTCAGAAGTAGGTCGTTTTTGCTGAAAGTATTTGAAGGCACAGTATTGTCTGGAGCAGCCTGGCGAAAGAGGTAACGGTCAGAACAAATAATAGACTGAAGGAAGGAAGAAGATCGGAAAGGAAATATGTGGAGAAATAAGGGATTTTAACAGCTCCTGTGTATACCAGAGAGTTGAAAAAGGTCACATGCACGCCAGGCGCTCATGCTCAGAAATATGCTCAGAAAAGGGTTGAGAAGAACCTAAGTTTTCATCTCTGGCTGACATCAGGATCCATGTAAGCAGGAACTGAACGCCAAGGGAGAGCTGTAAACGAACTGGCTAAGCATTGAATCCCCCAATACAAAACCAGTCTGAAAACAGAGTAATTTTTTCTTCCTCTTTTTTCTCTTTTCGCTTTCTTTTTTTCATTTGCATTTTGTGTGTGTGTGTGCGTACATAGTAGATGTATATGTTTGTGGGTACGTGAGATATTTTTGATAAGGCATGAAATACATAATAATCCCATCAGGGTAAATAGAGTACCCACCACCTCAAGCATTTATCCTTTGTGTTACAAACAATCCAGTTATACTCTTTTAGGTTTTTGTTTTTGTTTTTCTTGTGTTTTTGAGACGGAGTCTTGCTCTGTGGCCCAGGCTGGAGTGCAGTGGCGCGATCTCGACTCACTGCAAGCTGCGCCTCCCGGGTTCACGCCATTTTCCTGCCTCAGCCTCCAGGGTAACTGGGACTACAGGTGCGCGCCACTATGCCTGGCTAATTTTTGTGTTTTTAGTGAGATAGGGTTTCACTATATTAGCCAGTATGGTCTTGATCTCCTGACCTTGTGATCTGCCCACCTCAGCCTCCCAAAGTGCTGGGATTACAGGCATGAGCCACCGCGCCCGGCCTAGTCATTTTTAAATGTACAATTAAATTACTGTTGACTATAGTCACCCTGTTGTGCTATCAAATACTAGGCCTTATTCATTCTTTCTATTTTTTGTACTCAATAACCATCCCCACTTCCCCTCCACTCCCCTACCACCCCATTCCCAGCCTCTGGTGGCCATCCTTCTACTCTGTATCTCCATGAGTTCAATTGTTTTAATTTTTAGCTCCCGCAAATAAGTGAAAACATGTGCAGTTTGTCTTTCTGTGCCTGGCTTATTTCACTTAACATAATCACCTCCAGGTACACCTTTGTTGTTGTAAATGACAAGATCTCACTCTTTTCATGGCTGGAAAATACTCCATTGTGTATATGTACCAAATTTTATTTATCCATTCATCTGCTGATTAACATTTAAGTTGCTTCCAAATCTTGGCTATTGTGAAATAATGCTGCAGTAAACATGGGAATGCAGATACATGTTCAATATATTGATTTTCTTTCTTTAGGGTATATGCCCAGAAGTGGGATTGCTGGATCATATAGTAGCTCTATTTTTAGTTTTTTGAGGAAATCTCCAAACCGTTCTCCACAGTGGTTGTACTAATTTATATTCCCACTGACAGTGTACGAGGATTCCCTTTTTGCCACATCTTCACCAGCATTTGTTACTGCCTGTCTTTTGTATAAAAGCCAGTTTAACTGGGGTAAGAGGGTATCTCATTATCGTTTTTTAGGGGGTTTTCTTTTCTTTCTTTCTTTCTCTCTTTTTTTTTTTTTTTCTATGACCAAGTATTGCACTGTCCCCCAGGCTGGAGTGCAATGGCACAATCCCAGCTCACTGCAACCTCCCAGGTTCAAGTGATTCTCCTGTCTCAGCCTCCCGAGTAGCTGGGATTATAGGCATGGGTCACCACACCCAGCTAATTTTTTGTATTTTTAGTAGAGACGAAGTTCACCATGTTGGCCAGGCTGGTCTCGAACTCCTGACCTCAAGTGATCCACCCGCCTCGGCCTCCCAAAGTGCTAGGATTACAGGCGTGGGCCACCGCACCTGGCTGGTATCTCAGTATAGTTTTGATTTGCATTTCTCTGATGATCAATGACCTTTTCATAAACCTGTTTGCCGTTGGTATGTCTTGTTGTGAGAAACGTCTATTCAGATATTTGGCCCATTTTTTAATTGGATTATTAGTTTTTTTTTTCCTATAGAGTTGTTTGAACTCCTTGCATATTCTGGTTATTAATCCCTTGTCAGATGAGTACTTTGCAAATATTTTCTCCCACCCATGGGTTGTCCCTTCACTTTGTTGATTGTTTCCTTTCCTGTGCAGAAGCTTTTTAAATCATTTGTCCATTTCGCTTTGGACTGTGCTTGTGGATTACTCAAGAAATCTTTGCCCAGTCCAACATCGTGGAGAGTTTCCTCAGTGCTTTCTTGTAGTAGTTTCATGGTTTGAGGTCTTGGATTTAAGTCTTTAATCCATTTTGATTTGACTTTTGTAGATGGTGACAGATAGGGACCTAGTTTCATTTTTTCTGCTTATGAATATCCAGTTTTCCCAGCACCATTTATTGAAGAGACTGTCTTTTCCCCAGCATATTTTCTTGGCACCTTTGTTGAAAATGAGTTTGCTGTAGATGTATGGATTTGTTTCTGGGTACTCTATGCTGTTCCATTGGTCTACATGTCTGTTTTTCTGCCAGTTCCATGCTGTTTTGGTTACTATAGCTCTGTAGTATAATTTGAAGTCAGGTAATGTAATTCCTACAGTTTTGTTCTTTTTGTTGGGTATGGTTCTCTCTATTCTGGGTCGTTTATGGTTGCATAAAAATTTTAGGAATTTTTTTTCTATTTCTGTGACTGTCATTGGTATTTAGATAGGGATTGCATTGAATCTGTAGATTGCTTTGGATAGTACTGACTTTTTTTTTTTTTTTTTTTAGACACAGTTTTGCTCTTGTTTCCCAGGCTGGAGTGCAATGGCACAATCTTGGCTCATCGCAACCTCCATCTCCCGGGTTCAAGTGACTCCCTGCCTCAGCCTCCTGAATAGCTGAGATTACGGGTATGTGCCACCACGCCCAGCTAATTTTTGTATTTTTAGTAGAGACGAGGTTTCATCATATTGGTCAGGCTGGTCTCGAACTCCTGACCTCAGGTGATTCACCTGCCTTGGCCTCCCAAATTGCTGGGATTACAGGCGTGAGCCACCGCACCTGGCCAGTATTGACATTTTAACAACATTTATTCTACCAGTTCATGAACATGGAACACCCTTTCATTTTTTTGTGTCTTCTTCAAATTCTTGCATCAATGTTTTATATTAGGTTGGTGCAAAAGTAATTGCAGTTTTTGCCATTAAAAGTAACGGCAGCTGGGTGCGGTGACTCATGCTTGTAATCCCAGCACTTTGGGAGGCCGAGGCAGGTGGATCACTTGACGTCAGGAGTTTAAGACCAGCCTGGCCAACATGGCGAAACCCATCTCTAATAATACAAAAATTAGCCGGGCATGGTGGCATGCACCTGTAATCCCAGCTACTTGGGAGGCTGAGGCAGGAGAATCACTTGAACCCAGGAGGCAGAGGTTGCAATGAACCGAGATCGTACCACTGCACTCCAGCCTGGGTGACAGAGCAAGATTCTGTCTCAAAAAAGCAAACAAACAAAAAACAAGTAATGGCAAAAACTACAATTACTTTTTACCAGCCCGATAGTTTTTATTGTAGAGATCTTTCACTTCTTTGGTTAATTCCTAGGTATTTTGTTTGTTTGTTTGTTTGTTTTTTGTAGCTATCGTAAATGGAATTGCTTTCTTGATTGCTTTTTCAGATTGTTCACTGTTGGCTTATAGAAATGCTACTGATTCTTGTATGCTAATTTTGTATCCTGCAACTTTACTGAATTTGTTTATCAGTTCTAATGGTATTTTAGTGGAGTCTTTAGGTTTTTCCAAATATAAGATCATATTATCTGCAAACAAGGATAATTGGATTTCTTCCACTCCAATTTGGATGTCCTTTATATCTCTCTGATTACTCCAGCTAGGACTTCCAGTACTATGTTGAACAACAGTGGTGACAGTGGGCGTCCTTGTTGTGTTCCATATCTTAGAGGAAAGGGTTTCAGTTTTTCCCCATTCAGTATAATGACAGCTATGGGTCTGTCATATATTGTCTTTATTATGTTGAAATATGTTCCTTCTATACCCAGTTTTTTGAGGGTTTTTATCATGAAGAAATGTTGAATTTTATCAAATGCTTTTTCAGCATCAATTGAAATCATCATATGGTTTTTTTGTTTTTGTTTTTGTTTTTCTGAGATGGAGTCTTGCTCTGTTGCCCAGTTTGGAGTGTAGTGGCATGATCTCAGCTCACTGCAACCTCTGCCTCCCAGGTTCAAGTGATTCTCCTGCCTCAGACTGCTGAGTAGCTGGGATTACAGATGTGTGCCACCACACCCGGCTAATTTTTGTATTTTTAGTAGAGACAGGGTTTCACCATGTTGGCCCGGCTGGTCTCAAACTTGTGACCTCAAGCAATCCACCCACCTTGGCCTCCCAAAGTGCTGGGATTACAGGCGTGAGCCACCATGCCCACCCACATCATATGGTTTTTATCCTCCATTGTGTTGATATGATGAATCATATTGATTGATCTGTGTATGTCTAACCAACCTTGCATCCCAGGGATAAATCCCACTTGGTCAGGGTGAATTACCTTTTTAATGTGTTCAATTCAGTTGGCTAGTATTTTGTTGACTATGTTTGCATCTATATTCATCAAAGAAATTGGCTTGTAGTTTTATTTTTTTTGATATGTTTTGTCTAATTTTGGTATCAAGGTAATACTAGCCTTGTTGAATGAGACTGGGAGGATTCCCTCCTCCTCTATTTTTTGGAATAGTTTGAGTAGGACTAGTATTACTTCTTCTTTTAATGTTTGGTAGAATTCGCTAGTGAAGTCTTTGGGTCCTGGGCTTTTCTTTGCTGGGAGATTTTTTATTATGCCTTCGATCTCATTACTTCTTTTTTTTTTTTTTTTTTTTTTTTGAGGCGGAGTCTCGCTCTGTCGCCCGGGCTGGAGTGCAGTGGCCGGATCTCAGCTCACTGCAAGCTCCGCCTCCCGGGTTTAGGCCATTCTCCTGCCTCAGCCTCCCGAGTAGCTGGGACTACAGGCGCCCGCCACCTCGCCCGGCTAGTTTTTGTATTTTTAGTAGAGACGGGGTTTCACCGTGTTAGCCAGGATGGTCTCGATCTCCTGACCTCGTGATCCGCCCGTCTCGGCCTCCCAAAGTGCTGGGATTACAGGCTTGAGCCACCGCGCCCGGCCAATCTCATTACTTCTTATTCGTCTGTTCAGGTTTTGGATTTCTTCCTGGTTCAATTCTGGTAGATTATATGTGTCTAGAAATGTACCCGTTTCTTCTAGATTTTCCAATTTATTGGCTCATAGTAGCCACTAATGATCCTTTGAGTTACTGCAGAATCAGTTGTAATGTCTCCATTTTCATCTATTTTATTTATTTGGGTCTTCTTTGTTTTTTTCCCTCATTGTTCTGGCAAAGGTTTGTCGATTTTGTTTATCTTTTTAAAAAACCAACTTTTTCTTTCATTGATCTTTTGTATTGTTTTTTTCATTTTTATTTTATTTCTGCTCTGGTCTATATTGTTTATTTTCTTCTAATAATTTTGGGTTTTGTTTGCTCTTAGTTTTCTAGTTCTTTAAGATGCATGGTTAGATTATTTATTTGGAGTTTTTCTTCTTTTTTGATGTAGGTGCTTATAGCTATAAAATTCCCTCTTACTACTGCTTTTGCTGTATCGCATAGGTTTTGGTATGTTGTGTTTCCATTATCATTTGTTTCAAGAAATTTTTCAATTTTCTTCTTAATTTCTTCATGGACCCACTTGTCATTCAGGAGCATACTGTTTAATTTCCATGTGTTTGTATAGTTTCTAAAATCCCTCTCATTATTGATTTCTAGTTTTATTCCATTGTGATCAGAGAAGATGCTTGATGTTATTTCAATGTTTAAAAATGTCTTAAGACTTGCTTTGTGACCTAACATATGGTTGTCCTTGAGAATGATCCATGTGCTAGGAGAAGAATGTGTATTTTGTAGCTGTTGGATGAAATGTTCTGTAAATATCTATTGGATCCACTTTTTCTATGATGCAGATTAAGTCTGAAATTTCTCTGTTGATTTTTCTGTCTGGAAAATCTGTCCAGTGCTGAAAGTGGGATATTGAAGACATGATTGTGCCACTGCACTCTAGCCTGGGCAACATTGCAAGATCCCATCTCTCTAAAAAAAAAAAAGAAGAAGAAGAAAATGTGGTATATATACACAGTGGGATACTATTCAGCCATAAAAAAAGAATGAAATCATGTCATTTGTAGCAACATAAATGGAACTAACTAGATGTCATTATATTAAATAAGCCAGGCACAGAAAAACAAATACTACATATTCTCACTCATATGTTGGAAATGAGAAAAGTTGACCTCCGCCAGGTGCAGTGGCTCACACCTGTAATCCCAACACTTTGGGAAGCCAAGGAGGGCGGAACACGAGGTCAGGAGATTGAGACCATGGTGAAACTCTGTCTCTACTAAAAGAAATACAAAAAGTTAGTCGGGCGTGGTGGCGGGCACCTGTCGCCCCAGCTACTCGGGAGTCTGAGGCAGAAGAATTGCGTGAACCCGGGAGGCGGAGTTTGCAGTGAGCCGAGATCACGCCACTGCACTCCAGCCTGGGTGACAGAGCAAGACTCTGTCTCAAAAAAAAAAAAAAAAAGAAAAGAAAGAAAGAAAGAAAGAAAGAAAGAAAAAAGTTGACCTCATGGAAATAGAGAAGAGAATTATAGATACTAGAGGCTGGAAAGGGTGTGTGGGTGGGAGGGGGGTGATGAATAAAAGGTTGGTTAATGGATCCAGTCACACAGTTAGAAGAAATACGTTCTAATGTTCCATAACAGAGTAGGGTCACTAGAGTTAGCAACAATATATTGTATATTTCAAAGTAGCTGGAAGAGAGTACTTGAAACGTTACCAACATACAGAAATGACATGCCAGGCGCAGTGGCTCGTGCCTGTAATCCCAGCACTTTGGGAGGCCAAGGCAGGTGGATCATGAAGTCAGGAAATCCAGACCAGCCTGGTCAGCATGGTGAAACCCGGTCTCTACTAAAAATACAAAAAATTGGCCGGGCATGGTGGCATGCGCCTGTAGTCCCAGCTACTCGGGAGGCTGAGGCAGGAGAATCGCTTAAATCCAGCAAGCAGAGGTTGCAGTGAGCCGAGATCGCGCCACTGCACTCCAGCCTGGGTGACAGAGTGAGACTCCATCTCAAAAAATAAAAATAAAAAAATTAAAAACTCGGCCGGGCGCGGTGGCTCAAGCCTGTAATCCCAGCACTTTGGGAGGCCGAGACGGGCGGATCACGAGGTCAGGAGATCAAGACCATCCTGGCTAACACGGTGAAACCCCGTCTCTACTAAAAATACAAAAAACTAGCCGGGCGACCTGGCGGGCGCCTGTAGTCCCAGCTACTCGGGAGGCTGAGGCAGGAGAATGGCGTGAACCCGGGAGGCAGAGCTTGCAGTGAGCTGAGATCCGGCCACTGCACTCCAGCCTGGGCGACAGAGCGAGACTCCGTCTCAAAAAAAAAAAAAAAAAAAAAAAAAAAAAAAAAAAAAAAAAATTAAAAACTCAACTTTCCTCTCATACACTGCCAGTGAGTATGTAAATGGTTTCAACCTTTCTGAAAAGCAGTTTGGTACCATACATGAAAACCCTTAAAATGTCATACTTTTTTTACTTAATAAGTCCACTTCAGAGTAATTCCACTAAAAGGGTTTATCTGAAGTGCACACAATATTTTATGGGTAAAGATGTGCTTTACCGGGTTATTTGTAATAGGAAATAAATGGAAAGGATCTAAATGTGCAACATTTGAGGAATATTGTGGTGAACTTTATGATTTGTACATACTATGAAGCCTTTAAAATGATATGGAAGAGGCCAGGCGGGGTGGCTCACACTTGTAATCCCAGCACTTTAGTAGGCTGAGGCAGGCGGATCATGAGGTCAGGAGTTCGAGACCAGCCTGACCAACATGGTGAAACCTCATCTCTACTAAAAAATACAAAAATTAGCTGGGCATGGTGGCGCATGCCTGTAATCCCAGCTACTCGGGAGGCTGAGGCACGAGAATCACTTGATCCCGAGAGGCGGAGGTTTTAGTGAGCCGAGATAGTGCCCCTGCACTCCAGCCTGGGTGACACTCTGTCTCAAAATAAATAAGTAAATAAAATAAAACAAAACAAAATAAAATGATATGAAAGAACAGAGTAGCACAACAATTGAGAGCATAGGTTTTGGGGATAGATCTGAACTCAAGTCAAACCTCCATCATTGGTCATATGATTTTGGGCAAATCACCTAAGAGTCTTCCTAAGCCCCTTTTCTCATCTATAAAATAGGACCAAGAGCAGTTTCTAACCCACTGGGTTTTTATTATTATTATTATTATTATTATTATTATTATTATTATTAAATGACATTATTCATGTGTTTAGCACAATGCCCAGCAGATAGCTTAGTAAACAGGAACTCACAAGACTGGGGGCACAGTGGCTCATGCCTATAATCCCAGCACTCTGGGAGGCTGAGGTAGGTGGATCACTTGAGGTCAGGAGTTCAAGACCAGCCTGGCCAACATGGTGAAATCCCGTCTCTACTAAAAAGACAAAAATTAGCCACCTGTGGTGGCGAGCGCCTGTAATCCCACCTACTGGGGAGGCTGAGGCAGGAGAATCGCTTGAATCTGGGAGGCGAAGGTTGCAGTGAGCCGAGATTGCACCATTGTACTCCAGCCTGGGCAGTGAAAGTGAAACTCTGTCTCAAAAAAAAAAAAAAAAAAAAAAAAAAAAAAACAGAACAAAAAGTAAATAGTAACTCCCAATAACCCCAGGATATAGGTTTTTACTACTGAGGACATGGAATCAGAGAGAGGATGAGTCACTTGTCTGCCACATGGCTAGTAAGTGGTGAGCTGGGACTCAAACCCAGAAAGTTTGATTTCAAAACCCATACTCCTGACAACAACACTAAAATGTTAGTTGTTATTTATGCTGTTATTGCAGCTATTGCTGCTGCTTAATAACATAGGAAAATGCTTATGGTAAAATGTTGAGCAAAAAAAAAAAGAAGAATACAAGTTTTTATGTGTGGGTTTATTCTGGTTTTGCTTTGAATTTTTGTATTGTGCATATACATACATCGATAAAACACTGGAAGAAAATATAACAATATATTAAAATGATTATCTCTTGGGTACAGTGTTTAGAACAATCCTGGCACATAGAAAATGTTAAGTATTATCACCAGGATCATTTGTTTTGATGTTCTAAAGATTCAATAAAATGGTCTAAATGTGAATTTAGTTGTATTTATCTCGCCCAGGACTCACAGTTCCTGAATTTGAGAATTCACATTTCTTTTTATTTTAATCTTTTTTTTTTTTTTTTTTTTAGATGGAGTCTCAGTCTGTCACCCAGCCTGGAGTGCAGTGGCACGATCTTAGCTCGCTGTAACCTCTGCCGCCTGGGTTCAAGCAATTCTCCTGCCTCAGCCTCCCGAGTAGCTGGGATTACATGTGCCTGCCACCACGCCTGGCTAATTTTTTTGTATTTTTAGTAGAGATGGGGTTTCACCATCTTGGTCAGGCTGGTCTTGAGCTGCTGACCTGGTGATCCACCTGCCTTGGCCTCCCAAAGTGCTGGGATTACAGGCTTGAGCCACGGCGTCTGGCCCGAGAATTCACATTTTTAAATAATCAGTTGTAGAATACCCTCAATCATTACTTCTTTGAATATTACTTTCAAAATTTGTCCTGCATGTCTCTTTACCTCTTTTCATATTTTTTATTTCTTTATCTCTCTGTGTTGCATTCTATATATCTATTTTTCCAGTTACTACTTTTCTCTTTAATTGTGCCCAATCTGTGGTTTAACATGTCTATTGAGTTTTTAAATTTAAAACATTTTTTCATGTCTAGAATTCTTTTTCAATACTACCTGGCCTTTTAAAAATAGTGTACTGGAGTGGAATAATAGACACTGTAGACCCAGAAAGGTGGGAGGTGCAAGAGGTGTAAGGGATAAAAAAATTACCTAATGGGTCAGGCACAACGGCTCACACCTGTAATCCCAGCACTTTGGGAGGCTGAGGCGGGTGGATCACCTGAGGTCAGCAGTTTGAGACCAGCCTGGCCAACATGATGAAACCCTGTCTCTACTAAAAATGCAAAAAATTAGCTGGGCTTGGTGGCACACGCCTGTAATCCCAGCTACTTGTGAGGCTGAGACAGAAGAATCGCTTGAACCCCAGAGGCAGAGATTGCAGTGAGCCAAGATTGCACCACTGTACTCCAGCCTGGGCACCAAGAGCGAAACTCTGTAGCAAAAAAAAAAAAAAAAAAAAAAAAAAAAAAAAAAAAATTACCTAATGGGTTCTATGTATATGATTTGAGTGATGGTTACACTTTAAAGCCCAAACTTCACCACTACACAATATATCCATGTAACAAAGCTGCATTTGTATCCTCAAATCTGTAAAAATAAAATAATGTCTTGTTCTTTTCTTACATTTTCAATTATATCTTTAATCATTTTAAGCATATTTTATAGTGTATATTAGATGAGTCTGCATGTTTCAGGGTCTATGTGTTGTATCTTCAGACATTTGATTATGGTGTGGTGTTTTTTCATGTGTTTTGTAATTTTTTATTTTAAATTGTGTTCAGTGCAGCTTTACTTGTGGGTATCTCGTGAGGGATATGTCTCTCTAGAGCTGTTTTATGTTGCTTCCGCTAGGTAGGAATAACAATAGTTATACTCTTAAGTGAGTATACACTTTATACTCATTGTTTGGTGTAGAGGGTTCCTGGACATTGTAGGAGTTATACATTTTGAATCCCAAACCCATGTGAAAGCAGGCCTCAGAGGGAGACCTGTTTTCTACCTTTTTAGAGCTCAGGTTGTCTTCCTATGCTAGCGAATGAATTTTTGTCTAGTTCAACCGTATTGAAGGTGTAGTCCTTTGAAACTCCCAACTTCCTACAGGTGTTTCAGTTCCAAACCCCTGCCTGACTTAGGCCGAAGGCTCTGTCTCCTGCCTCTACAAGGCCATCAGAACCAAAGCACGTGTGCTCGCTTCAGCAGCACATGTACTGGAATTGGAATGACGCAGAAAAGATTAGCATGGTCCCTGCACAAGGATAATGCACAAATCTGTGAAGTGTTCCATACAAAAGAAGAAGAAGAAGGTGGATCACGGCAGATGGGAGGCAGGACTAGATTGCAGCTCCAACTTGGACGAACAGAGCAACATGTGGACGCTTGCATCATGAAATTTTGCTCCAGAACGACTGCAGGAATAAATCAGGAAACTCAAGAAGACCCACAGACCCTCTGAAGAAAGCGGACTGCTCCTGCAGGACCCAGGAGACACACCAAACACTGTGAGTGCCCAAACTGTGGAAGTGGGAAAGGGAGATCTTCTGCCCCCGAACACACACCCCCACTGGGGAAACTGAAGGCCTAGGTTACAGGAGAAGATTCTGACCTTACCTGGAGCTGAGTCAATTTAGATATTGTGCGAAATACAGGAGTAGAGGAAAGAGCGGGAAAAGCCCTGTGAGCTCACTGGGTCCCCTAGCAAACCATTTCTGCCTGGTCTTACAGGGGTCCTTTGGTAGGGTGGCCAGAGGCACTTGGAAAAGGTCACAGGGGGAAAGAAATCTCCAGCCGAACTTTGTAACAATTTTAACTGAGGCCGGGCACAGTGGCTCAAGCCTGTAATCCTAGCACTTTGAGAGCGTGAGGAGGGTGGATCACCGGACGTCAGGAGTTCGAGACCAGCCTGGCCAAGATGGTGAAACCTCTTCTCTACTAAAAATACAAAAATTAGCCAGGCGTAGTGGTGCATGCCTGTAATCCCAGCTACTCGGAAGGTTGAGGCAGGAGAATCACTTGAACCCAGGAGGCAGAGGCTGTAGTGAGCTGAGATCGTGCCACTGCACTCCAGCCTGGGCGACAGAGCAAAACTCCATCTCAAAAACAAACAAACAAACAAAAAAGACAGTTCGAACTGATGGACTGATGGAGAAGTCTTCTGGCCAGAACTTGTTAGGGGGTGGGGCATGAATCTGGTGTGCAGACTCCACAGGCGGGGTAAGAAGGAAAGCCATACTTGCTTTCACAGCTGGGAGGTGGGTAGCCTGGGGCAAGATCTCAGCCCTGCTTACTCACTGCCTGGAAACAGACTCAGTGCTGTTGGGTGGGGGTACAGTGGGAGTGAGACCAGCCCTTTGGATTCTGTGGGAGCTGTGTGAGGCCTGTGACTGCTGGCTTTCCCCCACTTTCCTGACAACCTGCACAACACAGTAGAGACATCCATAATTCTTCTATGATTATAACTCCATTGACCTGGGAGCCTCACCCCCATACCCCACAGCAGCTGCAGCAAGACCTGCCCAAGGAGACTCTGAGCTCAGACACACCTAGCCCTGCCCCAATCCAATGGTCCTACCCTACCCACCCTGGTAACTGAAGACAAAGGGCACATACTCTTGGGAGTTCTAGGACCCCGCCCACCGCCTGTTCCTCCCCATACCACCACAGCTGATGCTGTCTGGAAAGTGCCACCTCCCAGCAGGAGGCCAACAAGCACAAAAATAGTACATTAAACCACCAAAGCTAAGAACCTTCACAGAGTCCATTTCACTCCTTTCCATCTTCACCAGATCAGGTGCTGGTATCCACAGCTGAGAGACCCATAGACGGTTCACATCACAGGACTCTGTGCAGACTACCCCGAGTACAAACCCAGAGCCTGGTAGACTTGCTGGGTGGCTAGATCCAGAAAAGCTGTAACAATCACTACAGCTTGGCTCTTAGGGAGCCACATCCACAGGAAAAGGGGGAGAGTATTACATCAAGGGAACATGCCATGGGACAAAAGAATCTGAACAACGGCCTTCAGCCCTGGACCTTCCCTCTGACAGAGCCTACCCAAATGAGAAGGAAACAGAAAACTGACTCTGGTAATATGAAAAAACAAGGTTCCTTGACACCCACAAAAGATCACACTAACTCACCAGCAGTGGATCCAAACCAAGAAGAAATCTTTGATTTACCTGAAAAAGAATTCTGGAGGTTAGTAATTAAGCTACTCAGGGAGGCACCAGAGAAAGGTGAAGCCCAATGTAAGGAAATAAAAAAAATTGGAGAGGCACGGTGGCTCACACCTGTAATCCCAGCACTTTGGGAGGCTGAGGTGGGCGGATCATGAGGTCAGGAGATCGAGACCATCCTGGCTAACACGGTGAAACCTCGTCTCTACTAAAAATACAAAAAAATTAGCCGAGTGTGGTGGCACACACCTGTAGTCTTAGCTACTTGGGAGGCTGAGGTAGGAGAATCACTTGAACCTGGGAGGCGGAGGTTGCAATGAGTCAAGATTGTGCCACTGCACTCCAGCCTGGGCAACAGAGTGAGACTCCATCTCAAAAAAAAAGAAAAAAAATAAAAGGAAAGAAAAGAAATGAAACAAGAAGAAAAGGCTGAGCATGGTGGCTCATGCCTATAATCCCAGCACTTTGGGAGTCCAAGGTGGGCAGATCACCTGAGGTCAGAAGTTCGAGACCAGCCTGATCAACATGGAGAAACCCTGTCTCTACTAAAATACAAAATTAGCCAGGTGTGGTGGTACATGCCTGTAGTCCTAGCTACTCAGGAGGCTGAGGCAGGAGAATTGCTTGAACCCGGGAGGCAGAGGTTGCAGTGAGCTGAGATAGTGCCATTGCACTCCAGCCTGGGCAACAAGAGTGAAACTCCATCTCAAAAAAAAAAGTGAAGAGAGGACTATTCAATGAAATTGATAGCATAAATAAAAAACAATCAAAGCTTCAGGAAACAATGGACACAATTATAGAAATGCAAAATGCTCAGGAAAGTCTCAGCCATAGAATTGAACAAGTAGAAGAAGGAAATTCAGAGCTCAAAGACAAGGTATTCAAATTAAACCAATCCAACAAAGACAAAGAAAAAAGAATAAGAAAACATGAACAAAGCCTCCAAGAAGTGTGGGATTATGTTAAATGACCAAACCCAAGAATAATTGGTATTCCTGGGGAAGAAGAGAAATCTAAAAGTTTGGAAAACGTATTTGGGGGAATATCGAGGAAAACTTTCCCAGCCTTGCTGGAAACTTAGACATCCAAATACAAGAAGCACAAAGAACATCTGAGAATTTCATTGTCAGAAGATCATCACCTAGGCACATTGTCATCAGCTTATCTAAAGTTAAGATGAAGGAAAGAATCTTAAGAGCTGTGAGACAAAAGTACCAGATAACCTATAAAGGAAAATCTATCAGATTAACAGCAGATTTATTAGCAGAAATCCTGCAAGCTAGAAGGGACTGAAGCCCTATCTTCAGCCTCCTCGAACAAAACAATTATCAGCTAAGAATCTTTTTTTTCTTCTTGAGACGCAGTTTCGCTCTTGTTGCCCAGGCTGGAGTGCAATGGCGAGATCTTGGCTCACTGCAACCTCTGCCTCCCGGGTTCAAGCGATTCTCCTGCTTCAGCCTCCCAAGTAGCTGGGATTACAGGCATGCGCCACCACACCTGACTAATTTTGTATTTTTAGTAGAGATGGGGTTTCTCCATGTTGGTCAGGCTGGTCTCGAACTCCTGACCTCAGGTGATCCGCCTGCCTAGGCCTCTCAAAGTGCTGGGATTACAGGCGTGAGCCACTGTGCCCAGCTAAGAACCTTGTATCAAGTGAAACTAAGCTTCATATGTGAAGGAAAGATAGGTTTTTTAAAAACAAACACATGTTGAGGGAATTTGCCACTACCAAGCCACCACTACAAGAACTGCTAAAAGGGGCGCTAAATCTTGAAACAAATCGTGAAAACACATCAAAACATAACCTTTTTAAAGCATAAATCTCACAGGACCAATAAAACAAAAATACAGGCCAGATGCGGTGACTCACACCTGTAATCCCAGCACTTTGGGAGGCTGAGGAGGGTAGATCACGAGGTCAGGAGTTCGAGACCATCCTGGCCAAGATGGTGAAGCCCCATCTCTACTAAAAATACAAAAATTAGCTGGGCATGGTGGCACTTGCCTGTAATCCTAGCTACTTGGGAGGCTGAGGCAGGAGAATCACTTGAATCTGGGAGGTGGAGGTTGCAGTGAGCCAAGATGGTGCCATCGCACCCCAGCCTGGGCAACAAGAGCAAAACTCTGTCTTAAAAAAAAAAAAAAAAAAAAAAATTAAAAACAAAAAGAAAAAAAACAAGATACACAGGCAACAAATTGCATGATGAATGGAATGGTACCTCACATCTCTGTACTAACATTGAATGTAAATGGACTTAATGCTCCACTTAAAAGATACAGAATTGCAGAATGGATAAGATTCACCAACCAACTTGAACCTGGGAGACGGAGGTTGCAGTGAGCCGAGATCGCACCACTGCACTCCAGCCTGGGCAACAGAGCGAAACTCCGTCCCATAAAAAAAAAAAAAAAAAAAAAAAAAAAAAAAAAAAAAAAAAAAAAAAAAAAAAGAATTCACCAACCATCTGCCTTCAAGAGACATAAGGACTCACATAAACTTAAGGTAAAGGGGTGGAAAAAGACATTTCATGCAAATGGACACCAAAAGCGAGCAGGAGCAGCTATTCTTTTTGTTTTTGTTTTTGTTTTTTGAGATGGAGTCTACTCTGTCGCCCAGACTGGAGTGCAGTAGTGCAATCTGAGCTCACTGCAACCTCCACCTCCTGGATTCAAGCTATTCTCCTGCCTCAGCCTCCTGAGTAGCTGTGCAGGCACTCGCCACCATGCCCAACTAATTTTTGTATTTTTAGTAGAGACAGGGTTTCACCATATTGGCCAAGCTGGTCTCGAACTCCTGACCTTGTGATCCACCCGCCTCAGCCTCCCAAAGTGCTGGGATTTACAGACATGAGCCACCATGCTCAGCCAGGAGTAGCTATTCTTATATCAGACAAAACAAACTTTAAAGCAACAGCAACTAAAAAAGACAAAGAGGGACATTATGTAACAGCAAAAGGCCTTGTCCAACAGGCAAATATCACAATCCTAAACATATATGCACCTAACACTGGAACTCCCAAATTTATAAAACAATTACTAATAGACCTAAGAAATAAGATAGACCTCAACACAATAATAGTGGGGGACTTCAATATTCCACTGACAGCACTAGACAGGTCATCAAGACAGAAACAACGGATTTAAACTATACCCTGGAACAAATGGACTTAACAGATACTTACAGAACATTCCATCCAACAACCTCAGAATATACACTCTGTTCAACAGTGCATGGAACTTTCTCCAAGACAGACCATATGATAGGCCACAAAGCAAGCCTCAATACATTTAAGGAAAATGAAATTATCTCAAGCACTCTCTCAGACCACAGTGGAATAAAACTGGAAATCAACTCCAAAAGGAACCTTCAAAACTATGCAAATACATCGAAGTTAAATAACCTGTTCCTGAATGATCATTGGGTCAAAAATGAAATCAAGATGGAAATTAAAAAATTCTTCGAACTGAATGACAGTAGTGACACAGCCTATCAAAACCTCTGGGATTCAGCAAAGGCGGTGCTAAAAGGAAAGTTCATAGCCCTAAAAGCCTACATCACAAAGTGTGAAAGAGCACAGACAGACAATCTAAGGTCACACCTCAAGGAACTAGAGAAACAAGAACAAACCAAACCGAAACCCAACAGAAGAAAGGAAATAACCAAGATCAGAGCAGAACTAAATGAAATTGAAACAAGCAAACAAAAAAAAAATACAAAAGATAACTGAAACAAAAAGCTGGTTCTTTGAAAAGATAAATAAAATTGATAGATCATTAGCAAGATTAATCAAGAAAAGAAGAGAGAAAATCCAAACAAGCTCAATAAGAAACGAAAGGGGAGATATTACAACTGGCACCACAGAAATACAAAAGATCATTCAAGGCTACTATGAACGCCTTACATGCTTAAACTAGAAAATCGCCGGGCGCGGTGGCTCAAGCCTGTAATCCCAGCACTTTGGGAGGCCGAGACGGGCGGATCACGAGGTCAGGAGATCGAGACCATCCTGGCTAACACGGTGAAACCCCGTCTCTACTAAAAACTACAAAAAAACTAGCCGGGCGACGTGGCGGCGCCTGTAGTCCCAGGTACCCGGGAGGCTGAGACAGGAGAATGGCGTGAACCCGGGAGGCGGAGCTTGCAGTGAGCTGAGATCCGGCCACAGCACTCCAGCCTGGGTGACAGAGCGAGACTCCATCTCAAAAAAAAAAAAAAAAAAAAAAAAAAAGAAAATCTAGAAGAGATGGATAAATTTCCGGGAAGTACAACCCTCCTAGCTTAAATCAGGAAGCGTTAGATACTTTGAACAAACCAATAACCAGCTGCGAGATTGATATGGTAATTTAAAAATTACCAAGAAAAGGGCTGGGCGCGGTGGCTCACGCTTGTAATCCCAGCACTTTGGGAGGCCGAGGCGGGTGGATCATGAGGTCAGGAGTTCAAGACCAGCCTGACCAATATGGTGAAACCCCGTCTCTACTAAAAATACAAAAAAATTAGCCGGGAGTGGTGTCACCCACCTGTAATCCCAGCTACTTGGGAGTCTGAGGCAGGAGAATCACTTGAACCCAGGAGGCAGAGGTTGCAGTGAGCTGAGATCGCACCACTGCACTCCAGCCTAGGTGACAGAGCAAGACTCTGTCTCAAAAACAAAACAAAACAAAACAAAACCCCAACAAAAAACAGAAGTCCAGGACCAAACGGATTCACAGCAGAATTCTACCAGACATTCAAAGAATTGTACTGGCACTATTCCACAAGATAGAGAAAGAGGGAACCCTCCCTAAATCATTCTATGAAGCCAGTATCATTCTAATACCAAAACCAGGAAAGGACATAACCAAAAAACAAAACTACAGACCAATATCCCTAATGAACATAGATGCTAAAATCCTTAACAAAATTCTAGTAACCAAATCCAATAACATATCCAAAAGATAATCCAGGGGCCGGGCGTGGTAGCTCACTCCTCTAATCCCAGCACTTTGGGAGTCTGAGGCCGGCTGATCACCTGAGGTCAGGAGTCCGAGACCAGCCTGACCGATATGGAGAAACCTCGTCTCTACTAAAAATACAAAACTAGCTGGGCGTTGTGGCGCATGCCTGTAATCCCAGCTACTTGGGAGGCTGAGGCAGAAGAATTGCTTGAACCCAGGTGGCAGAGGTTGCGGTGAGCCGAGATTGTGCCATTGCACTCCAGCACAGGCAACAAGAGCGAAACTCTGTCTCAAAAAGAAGAAGAAGAAAAAAAGATAATCCACCATGATCAAGTTGGTTTCATACCAGGGATGCAGGAATGGTTTAACATACACAAGTTAATACATGTGATACACCACATAAACAGAATTAAAAATAAAAATTGCACGATCATCTCAATAGATGCAGAAAAAGCATTTGACAAAATTCAGCATCCCTTTATGATTAAAACTCTCAGCAAAATTGGCATACAAGGGACATACCTCAATGTAATAAAAGCCATCTATGACAAACCCACAGCCAACATAATACTGAATGGGGAAAAGTTGAAAGCACTCCCTCTGAGAACTGGAACAAGACAAGGATGCCCACTCTCACCACTTCTTTTCAGCGTAGTGCTGGAAGTCCTAGCCAGAGCAATCAGACAAGAGAAAGAAATCAAGGACATCCAAATCGGTAAAGAGGAAGTCAAACTGTCGCTGTTTGTGGATTATATGATTGTTTACCTAGAAAATCCTAAAGACTCCTCCAGAAAGCTCCTGAAACTGATAACAGAATACAGCAAAGTTTTCAGATACAAAATTAATGTACACACATCAGTAGCTCTTCTATACACCAACAGTGACCAAGCTGAGAATCCAATCAAGAACTCAACCCCTTTTACAATAGCTGCGAAAAAGATAAAATACTTAGGAAAAGACCTAACCAAGGAGGTGAAAAACCTCTACAAGGAAAACTATAAAACACTGCTGAAGGAAAGCATAGATGACACAAGCAAATAGAAACACATCCCATACTCATGAATGGGTAGAATCAATATTGTGAAAATGACCATCCTTCCAAAAGCAATCTACAAATTCAATGCAATTCCCATCAAAATACCACCATCATTCATCACAGAATTAGAAAAAACAATTCTAAAGTTCATATGGAGCCAAAAAAGAGCCCACATAGCCAAAGCAAGACTAAGCAAAAAGAACAAATCTGGAGGCATCACATTACCTGATTCCAAGCTATACTATAAGGCCATAGTCAGACAAACAGCATGGTACTGGTATAAAAATAGGCACATAGATCAATGGCACAGAATAAAGAACCTGGAAATAAACCCAAATACTTACAGCCAACTGATCTTCAACAAAGCAAACAGAAACATAAAGTGGAGAAAGGACACCCTTTTCAACAAATGGTGCTGGGATAATTGGCTAGCCACATGTAAGAGAATGAAACTGAATCTTCATCTCTCACCTTATACAAAAATCAACTCAAGATGGATTAAGGACTTAAATCTAAGACCTGAAACTATTAAAATTCTAGAAGATAACATTAGAAAAACCCTTATAGACATTGGCTTAGGCAAGAACTTCATGACCAAGAACCCAAAAACAAATGCAATAAAAACAAAGATAAACAGCTGGGTCTTAAACTAAAGAGCTTTTGCACGAGAAAAGGAACAGTCAGCAGCGTAAAGAGAACCCACAGAGTGGGAGAAAAGCTTCACAATCTATACATCTGACAGAGGACTAATATCCAGAATCTACAATGAATTTAAACAAATCAGCAAGATAAAAACAATCCCATCAAAAAGTGGGCTAAGGACATGAAAAGACAATTCTCAAAAGAAGATATACAAATGTGTATGAAAAAGTGCTCAATATCACCAATGATTGGGGAAATGCAACTCAAAACCGCAATGCAATACCACCTTACTCCTGCAAGAATGGCCATAATCAAAAAATCAAAAAACAGTAGATGTTGGTGTGGATGCAGTGAACAGGGAACACTTTTATGTGCTGGTGGGAATGTAAACGAGTACAGCCACTATGGAAAACAGTGTGGGGGCCGGGCGCGGTGGCTCACGCCTGTAATTCCAGTACTTTGGGAGGCCGAGATGGGCAGATCACGAGGTCAGGAGTTCGAGACCAGTCTGGCCAACATAGTGAAATCCCGTCTCTACTAAAAAATACACAAAAAATTAGCTGGGCATGGTGGTGTGCACCTGTAATCCCAGCTACTCGGGAGGCTGAGGCAGGAGAATCACGTGAACCCAGGAGGCGGAGGTTGCAGTGAGCTGAGATCGCACCACTGCGATCTGCTTGGGCGACAGAATGAGACTCTGTCTCAAAAAAAAAAAAAAAAGAAAGAAAGAAAAAGAAAAAGAAAAAGAAAAAGAAAAAAAAGGTGTGGAGATTCCTTGAAGATCTGAAAGTAGAACTACCATTTGATCCAGCAGTCCCACTACTGGGTATCTACCCAGAGGAAAAGAAGTCATTATACGAAGAAGATACTTGCACACCCGTTTATAGCAGCACAATTTGCAATTGCAAAAACGTGAAACCAACCCAAATGCCCATCAATCAACCAGTGGATAAATTAACCATGGTATATATATACAATGGAATACTACCCAGCCATAAAAAGGAGTGAATTAATGGCATTCACAGCGACCTGGATGGGATTGGAGACTATTATTCTAAGTGAAGTAACTCAGGAATGGGAAACCAGACATTGTATGTTCTCACTTATAAGTGGGAGCTAAGCTATGAGGATGCAAAGGCATCAGAATGACACAATGGACTTTGGAGACTCAGGGTGAAAGGGTGGGAAGGGGGTGAGGTATAAAAGACTACAAATTGGGTTCAGTGTATACTACCCGGGTGATGGGTGCACCAAAATCTCACAAATCACCACTAAATAACTTACTCATATAACTAAACACCACCTGTTCCCCGATAACCTATGGGAAAAAAAAAAAAAAAAAAAAAAAAAAAAAAACCTGACCATCTTACTTAATGAGATAACTAAATTACCTGCACCCCACCCCCACCCCTAGTGGAGCAACTGACATTTTAACTCCTACCCAATGTTCTGGTTTTGGGTTTTTCCACTTTGTTTTGACCCCTGGGGATTTCCTTTACTTGCAAGTTCAGTTGTACGTTTAAAAGGATTTTATATCGTATTTGGTATTTCTAAGTGTTTTGTAGTGTGGGAGGACTTTCATTCAGGTTATTTTGGCTACCATATTACTGGAAATGGACATCAAAGATTATTTTAAAAGGAAAATAATTTTAGGATAGCAAGCAGCATTGGCTTAGATGCCAATATTAGATTGAATTCTTAAATAATTTTTATTTAGAAGGGCATCCTCCTTTCTTTCATAGAAGAAGGTAAATAGATTTTTTTTTTCTGCCCTATTTTATCTTTAAATATTTTGGCTTGCCTAAAAAAGTAAACAAAACAGTCGACCTACCAGTCACTGTATATCATATGAATACATACATTCATATTTATGTAGAATAAATTGGGGGAAGTTCTAGTAATCTGGTGCAACTTAAATGCAAGGTAGACATTGAAGAATCTCTAGAGATGAGAATCACAAGGTAGACATGGACTACATAATTATGCCATGCTAAGGCGTTTAGATTTTATTTTGAAGGTAATGGGGAACCTTTCTATCTATATATGAATCTTGGCATATTTGGCAGAATACCAGTTTTCTTGCCAGTTTCTTAAAAGAAGATTTTCTTGAAATGGACTGTAGTGGGGGCGAGGAGAAGGATACATCTTACGCATGTGCATATGTATTCTGGATGGGTATGAGAATCTTGATCAGATTAATGGCTCATGGTTCTCAAGTTTTTGTTTGTTTGTTTGTTTGTTCATGAGACAGAGTCTCACTCTGTAGCCCAGGCTGGAGTGCGGTGGCACGATCTCGGCTCACTGCAAGCTCTGCCTCCCGGGTTCACTCCAATCTCCTGCCTCAGCCTCCCTAGTAGCTGGGACTACAGGCGCCCGCTACCACGACCGGCTAATTTTCTTGTATTTTTAGTAGAGACAGGGTTTCACCGTGTGTTAGCCAAGATGGTCTCGATCTCCTGACCTCGTGATCCGCCCGCCTCGGCCTCCCAAAGTGCTGGGATTACAGGCATGAGCCACCGCGCCCGGTGGTTCTCAACTTTTTATGGTGAACTCTGCCCCACAAATAAAAGGCGCTTGGCATGCTTTTTAGAAAAGAGAGAGTAACTTACTTCCTTTCACACATGTCAGGAAGAAGATGTAATGTAATATGGATAAAGAGCAGATTGTTTATGGTGAGTCTTGAGGGGTCGTCCTCTTTTGTTTCCTCTTACTCCTCATATTCAGAACCTAGTCTGCCTGTCTTGGAATTACATTTCTACCTTAGAAATCGACTAAGTCTCTATTCCAGATTTTTCCTTTTTGACTTCAGCACTCACTCATGTGATTGTAATCTTCTGCAATTAGGTGCTTAAAATATTTGAGAGGTTCCCCATCACCTTCAAAATAAAATCTAAACTCCTTAGCGTGGCATAACTACGTAGTCCATGTCTACCTTGTGGTCCTCATTTCTAGAGATTCTTCGATGTCCACCTTGCATTTAAATTGCACCAGATTACTAGAACTTACCCCAAATTCTATATATTAGACCTAAGCTTGTGATTTTTATTTTTATTTTTTATTTTTTGAGACGGAGTATCGCTGTTGTCACCCAGGCTAGACTACAACAGGGCGATCTCCGCTTTGCAACTTCCGCCTCTCAGGTTCAAGCAATTCTCCTGCCTTAGACTCGTGCCTAGCTAGGATTACAAGCATGCGCCACCACCCCCGGCTAATTATTTGTATTTTTAGTAAAGTCGGGGGTTTCACCACATTGGCCAGGCTGGTCTCGAACTCCTGACCTCAAGTGATCCTCCCACCTCAGCCTCCCAAAGTGCTGGGATTACAGGCATGAGCCACTGTGCCCAGCCAAGCTTCGGACTTTTTTTTTTAGGGGGTGTTTATTTATTTATTTAGAGACAGAGTTTCTCTTTTGTCATCCAGGTTGGAGTGCAATGGCATGATCTCAGCTCACTGCAATCTCCCCATCCCGGGCACAAGCAGTTCTCCTGCTTCAGCCTCTCGAGTAGCTGGGATTACAGGCATGGGCCACAATGCCCAGCTAATTTTGTATGTTTAGTAGAGATGGGGTTTCACCATGTTGGTCAGGCTGGTCTCGAACTTCTGACCTCGAATTATCTTCCAGCCTCGGCCTCCCAAAGTGGTGGGATTATAGCCGTGAGCCACCGTGCCCGGCCTGGAAGGGATGTTTAGAGATAGAGTGACAAGTTCCAGAATGCACTGAACCCATTAACTTCTACAATGGAATTCCCTTTCAGTCTCAAAACACTTCCAGAGGTTGGAAATTTCTTTATTGATTTTTTTCTGAAATGAAATCAATTAACATCCATTATAAAAACTTTAAAACCACAGTAGTGTAAAAACAGGATCTTTAGGAACTCCTTTGCACCCCCCTCATTTAGTTCTACCCCACGGAACTAACAATTGTTAATATGTTCTTGTTTATCCTTTCAGAACTCCATTTATTGGTGAGAATGGTGTCATACAAAACTTCTTAGCTAGACTCAGGAGGCTGAGGCAGGAGAACCGCTTGAACCTGGGAGGCAGAGGCTGCAGCGAGCTGAGACCACGCCACTGCACTCCAGCCTGGGAGACAGAGCAAGACTCGGTCTCAGAAAAAAAAAGGAAAAAGAAAAAAAGTCTCAGCCAGGCACAATGGCTCATGCTTGTAATCACAGCACTTCTGGAGGCCAAAGTGGGAAGAAGATCCCCCGAGGGCAAGAGTTTGAGACCAGCCTTGGCAACCCAGAGAGACCTCCCCCTCCATCTCTTATGTTTTTTCTTATGCTTTCTCTTGGACATTTCTTTATTACATTTCTTCCTCTTTTTACAAAACCATTGACTTATCTGTTTATGTGTCATGCCAAATTCAAATGAGAGTGATAAACACTCTTGTAACGTGGGGCACCTGTTTAACTTCAACTTTGCCCAGAGTGTCCATGAGGGATTTGCTGACTAATCTTTTCTTGGGATATTGTTGCTCATTTTCCCTTTCCTTTTTTATTTTCCTGTTCATCTTCCAGCTCCTTTTCATTTTCCTCTTCTTTTTCTCGCTCTCTTTCTCCACCTGCTTCTCCTCCTCCTTCTCTCCATTTCTGCTTTCCCTTTTGTTCATCTTCACTGTAATTTCCATTTGATTGTTCTGGATTTTGATCACAAGGCATAGCTGGTTGTTTCTGTATAACAAGATCCCAACTTTTCAATTTTGTGAAGTTACCACCACCCTCCAGCCCTTGCTGATTTAGATCTATGATTGTTTTGCTTTGGGTCTTCTCTCTTAGAGGCTCTGTTTGATTTTTAGAAATAAAAAAATTCTCAGCGCCAGATAATTTTACCTCAGAAAAGTCACAATTGTAGGAACTGTCTTGGCCAGTCTGAAAGGATCCAAGCTTCTGATTTTAATGAAAATATTTCCTGGCTGAGCTCGGTGGCTCATGCCTGTAATCCCAGCACTTTGGGAGGCCGAGGTGGGCAGATCATAAGGTCAGGAGTTTGAGACCAGCCTGGCCAATATGGTGAAACCCCATCTCTACTGAAAATACAAAAATTAGCTGGGTGTGGTGGCACGCACCTGTAGTCCCAGCTACTTGGGAGGCTGAGGCAGGAGAATCGCATGAACCCAGAAGGCAGAGGTTGCAGTGAGCTGAGATCACACCACTGCGCTCCAGCCTGGGCGACAGAGTGAGACACCGTCTCAAGAAAAAAAAAATTTGAATGAGCTTGCTTCCACTAAAGCCAAGAAAGTAGAATTTAATAAATTCTAGCTTTGGTGTAAATAACATGTTTTAAACTTAATTGCTGTGAGTTGTAATTTATCTTTTTCAGTATTTTTTCAACTCCTTTAATGTTCCAGGAAAAATTTAATTATTCAAGAATACATAAAAACCTGTATATGGAAGCTGTATTTTGCCTTTTGCCTCAGGCTCCAATATGGTTCAGTGTGGCACTGTTACTGGTCCTGTCTTTATTAAAAATATTGATATTTTGTTCATCATGGACGTTTGCATTAATTTGATTTTTTATATATTTCATTAAAACATCATTCCTCAGGCCGGGTGTGGTGGCTCAGGCCTGTAATCCCAGCACTTTGGGAGGCTGATGTGGGCAGACCACGAGGTCAGGAGATCGAGACCATCCTGGCCAACACGGTGAAACCCCGTCTCTACTTAAAAATTCAAAAAAATTAGCCGGGCATGGTGGCAGGCACCTATAGTCCCAGCTACACGGGAGGCTGAGGCAGGAGAATGGCATGAACCCGGGAGGCGGAGCTTGCAGTGAGCTGAAAACATGCCACTGCACCCCAACCTGGGTGACAGCACGACTCATCACAAAAGCAAACAAACAAAAAATCATTCCTCTTGATAACTGAATTTTTTGGTACCCCCTTAAATTTTGCACATGAAGCAAGTGTCTCACTCACCCTACCCTATTCTCAGGCCTGCTCGAGGTCCTTAGATGTAAATAATCTATTTGATATGCCAGTGTTGTGTGGGAAGTGCAATTCTTTTTTTAAAAAAGAGCTTCCTTTCGGCCAGAACTGCCACCTTCCAGTAATTTGCCAAAACGACAAACACAAAGGGTAAGAGAGGCACCCGATAGATGTTCTCTAGGCCTTTTAGAAAACAGCTGAGGTGGGAGGATCACTTGAGGTGGAGTTCAAGACCAGCCTGGCCAACATGGCAAAACTGCATCTCTACTAAAAATGCAAAAATTAGCTGGACGTGGTGGCAGACGCCTGTAATCCCATCTACTCGGGAGGCTGAGGCAGGAGAATCGCTTGAACCCAGGAGGTAGAGGTTGCAGTGAGCAAGATCACGCCACTGCACTCCAGCCTGGGCAACAGAGCAAGACTCCGTCTTAAAAAAAAAAAAAAAGAAAATATGGAGTTGTTTCTTTGGACATGTACACGCGAATCTATAAGAAAGGCGATATTATTAGCCGGGCGTGGTGGCATGTGCTTGTAGTCCCAGCTACTCAGGAGGCTGAGGCAGGAGAATCACTTGAACCTGGGAGGTAGAAGTTGCAGTGAGCCACGATCTCACCACTGCACTCCAGCCTCGGCAACAGGGCGAGACTCCATCTCATAAAATATATATATATATTTTTTATATGTATACAGAAAAATATATGTTCATTATGGACTATATATATTTCTATATATATTCTATATACATATAGAAAAAATATATATACACATATAGAGACATCGAGGGAATGCATACTATTCAAAAAGGAATGTCCCATAAGTGTTACCATGGCAAAACTGTAAGTGTCTACAATGTTAACCAGCATGCTGTCGGCATTGTTGTAAACAAAGAAGCTAAGGGCAAGATTCTTGCCAAGAGAATTAATGTGCGGATTGAGTACATTAAGCGCTCTAAGAGCCAAGATAGCTTCCTGAAATGCATGAGGGAAAATGATCAGAAAAAGAAGGAAGCCAAAAAGAGAGGTACCTGGGTTCAACTCAAGTGCCAGGCTGCTCTACCCAGAGAAGCATACTTTGTGAGAACCAATGGAAAGGAGTCTGGGCTGCTGGAACCTATTCCCTATGAATTCAAGCATAATAGGTGCAAAAACATAAAAGACCTCTGCACTGTAAAAATGTTTCTCTTCATTAAGTAGAAGTGTGCTGTCCCCTCCCCCAAATATTTAAAACAAAATTTAAAAGTGTCCTAATTCATTGTGTAATGTCTTTACCATTCAAATTTAATGTATTTCTTGTTGAAAAATGTGAGGTGGCTTATTATGTAACAAATTACTCAGTTGGCTAGAAACCGCCAGATATTATTTATGAAATATTTGTACTTGTTGGAAGATAGTCAGGCTGGGCATGGTAGCCCATGCCTGTAATCCTGGGAGACGGAGGTTGCAGTGAGCTGAGATCATGCCATTGCACTCCAGCCTGGGCGACAAGAGCAAAACTCCGTCTCAAAAAAAAAAAAAAAAAAAAAAAAGAGTCCATTCAAATCATCATGGAAGAAATAATTTACAAAATTTAAAAAAAGAAAAAAGAATCTATTTGAGACTAGGGGATATCTGAAAGTATTGTAGTTGAATATATAGGTTTTATATTCCTAAAAGTGGTTTCTATCACACGTCCCCACTTTTTAGTACAGAGTTTATAGTGCTGAAATGGAGAGAAATTGTATTTTTTTAAATAATATGTATTTTTTCTGAATACATAATTCATTCACATGATTCAAAACCCAAAAGGTATAAAGAAAAAATATATGGCAAAAAGTCTCCCACCCCTACTCCCCAACCACCCAGTTCTTTTCCCTAGAGGCAATCAATATTAACAATATCCTTTAAGAGTTAATTAATGCTTATTCAAGCAAATATGTATTTTAATCCCCCCCTTTTTACACAAATGGTAGTCTTTAATCTTGCTTTTTAAATTTAACAATATGTATTGGAGCTCATTCCATATCGGTTTATAAAGAAGTTTGTGATGGTTAATACCAAGTGTCAACTTGATTGGACTGAAAGATACAAAGTATTGATCCTGTGTGTGTCTGTGTAGGTGTTGCCAAAGCGGATTAACATTTGAGCAGTGGGCTGCTATTCCTTGAAAATGGCAAGTGAGTCATGGCAGTAGTTGGGAAAAGTACATACTACATGGGAATGACTGCACTCCAGCCTTGGAAACAGAGCAAGACCTCATCTTTAAAAAAAAAAAAAAAAGGTATTGCAATGGGGAAAAATTGGTTTTTAAGAAAAGGACCATCGATTGTTTTCCATTATTCCAGGTAAAGATTATTTTACATGGAGTTCATTGATTTGTTAACTTTAGAATTCAAATTCCTTATGGAGTTTATTGTAAATAAAGGGCAAGTTTTTGCTTGATTTCCTTCTGTTATCCCTAATGATCGTACACAGACTCGCTTTCAGAGTGTGCTTGGTAAAACCTGGAGGCTTGAAGACGAGCCTTAGGCATTACTGGCCGTGCAGGTGGGTGACAACACAACAGTAGGCAGGCTTCCAGATACCCACCAACAGAGCAGCTTGGCTTTTTTGCTTTACATATCAGGCTTCTAAGTAAGATTTCATTTCATGAAAAGGGTCTGCTAATCCAATTCTTTTGTTTTACAAAAACGGTTTTGAATTTTCTACCTTGAATATTTGAAATGAGGACTTTGAATGTCATCAGGGTTAACAGTATCACCTATCAAGGTTCTGAAAATGCATTTTGAGATTGACAAAACAAACAAAAGCCCAAATTGTTGCTTTGGGGCTTATTAACCTCAGACAGGGGATTTGTTACACCTTTTCTTTTCTATTGTCTTTGTGCCCAGTAGTGTCAAAACACATAATTGGTGCTCAAGTATACTGTATGAATCTGACAGACCTTTCTCATGATATACATTCGCTGAGCAAGCAATACTGTAAAGCAAAGACATTTAAGTTTGTGTGCATATGTAATGAGAATACTAAATGAGGCCAGGCGCGGTGGCTCACGCCTGTAATCCCAGCACTTTGGGAGGTCGAGGCAGGTGGATCACGAGGTCAGGAAATCAAGACCATCCTGGCCAACATGGTGAAACCCCATCTCTACTAAAAATACAAAAATTAAGCCGGGCACAGTGGCTCACGCCTGTAATCCCAGCACTTTGGGAGGCTGAGGCGGGTGGATCACCTGAGGGCAGAAGGTCAAGACCAGCCTGGTCAACATGGTGAAACCCTGTCTTTACTAAAAATACACAAATTAGCTGGGCGTGGTGGTGGGCGCCTGTAATCCCAGCTACTTGGGAGGCTGAGGCAGGAGAACTGCTTGAACCTGGGAGGTGGAGGTTGCAGTGAGCCGAGATCACGCCACTGCACTCCAGCCTGGGCGACAGAGCGAGACTCCGTCTCAAAAAACAAAAAAAAAAAAACAAAAAAAACCACAAAAATTAGCTGGGTGTGATGGCGTGTGCCTATAATCCCAGCTACTCAGGAGGTTGAGGCCAGGAGGCAGAGATTGCAGTGAGCCGAGATGAGATCATGCCACTGGCTTGGAGCAGAGCGAGACTCCATCTCAAAAAAAAAAAAAACTAAGAAGGAATAATATAGTAATAAATAACATAATACATATAATAATAAGGAAAAGACTAAAGAACCATTCCTATGACTTGAGGTTTTAAGAACACTTTTTTTTTATTTTTGAGGCAATGTTTCACTGTCACCCAGGCTGGAGTGCAGTAGCGTGATCATGGGTCACTGTAGCCTCGACCTCCACAGGCTCAGGTGATCCTCTCACCTCAGCCTCCCATGTATCTGGGACTATAGGTATGTGCCACCATGCCCAGCTAGTTTTTACATTTTTTGTAGAGATGGGGTTTTGACATGTTGCCTAGGCTCGTCTCAAACTCCTGGGCTCAAGCCATCCTCTCACCTCAGCCTCCCAAAGTGCTGGGATTATAGATGTGAGCCACCGTGCCCAGCCTCACATTAAAATTTTGTAGGAAAAATGTCAACAGGGACATATAGACAAAAGGTATATGCATTTTAAAGTCTCATTTTCCTGGATTTCAAAATGCCATTATTCTTACTACTACTGCTACTGTTACAACTTCTTCACCATGTGATGTTGCCCAAAGAGCAGCCAGACCCTCCTAAAATTAAGTTATATTACATCACTCACCGGTTAAAAATCCCTCAAATGGCTCCCCATCTTGCTTAGTAAAAGCTCAAAGTCCTTGCCATGGTCTACAAAACCCCACATAATCAGTGCACACACACTCCTTGCCGTGATCCATTGCATGCATTTTTCTCCAACCTTATTTCTTTTTTTTTTTTTGAGATGGAGTCTCACTCTCTCACCCAGGCTGTAGTGCAGTGGGCCATCTCGGCTCACTGCAATCTCTGCCTCCTGGGTTCAAGTGGTTCTCCTGCCTCAGCTTCCCAAGTAGCTGGGATTACAGGTGCCTGCCATCACGCCTGGCTAATTTTTATATTTTTTGCAGAGACAGGGTTTCACCATGTTGGCCAGGCTGGTCTTGAACTCCTGACCTCAGGTGATCCATCCACCTCGGCCTCCCAAAGTGCTGGGATTACAGGCATGAGCCCACCGCACCCGGTCTCTCCAACCTTATTTCTTACCATTCTCTTTAATTTACTTTACTCCAGCCATAATGACCTCTTGACTGTTCTCCATGGCATCATGCATGCAGTTCCTACCTTGGGGCCTTTGGACTTACTGTTAACTCCTGCCTGCAATGTTCTTCTCTCAGACACCCACAAGGTTTGGTTGCTTAGTTCATCCAGGTCTCTGTTGACATGCCACCTTCCCAAGGAGGCCGTCTCAAACCATCTTAAATAAAATAAGCACACTCCATAAATATTCCCTAACACCCTTACTCTGGTTTTTTTCTCCATGGCACTTATTACAATGACATATTTATATGTTTATTGTCTACCTCCCCTAACTAGACCACAAGCTCCTCAAGGGCAGGGACTTTGCTTCTGTGCACTGCTGAAATCCTGTCACTAAAAACAATGGCACAGGTATGAATTTAAATGTTTAACTGTATTTTCATCATGATTTAAAAAAATTTCCAGCAGGGCACGGTGGCTCACGCCTGTAATCCCAGCACTTTGGGAGGCCAAGGTGGGCAGATCATGAGGTCAGGAGTTTGAGACCAGCCTGACCAACATGGTGAAATCCCATCTCTACTAAAAGTACAAAAATTAGCCCACCACTGCACTCCAGCCTGGGTGACAGAGCGAGACTCCGTCTCAAAAAAAAAAAAAAAAGAATTTCCTTGTAGTACCTTTATGGGGAAAATCTAACAGGAACTTGAAGCTTTTAGAGATGTTCATTTCCCCAGATTTCATGGATTTGCACTAGAGGCTCCCAACAAGTAGGTCCATTTTAGGTCTATACTCCAGTCTACAAGGATTTGAAATAAGAAGAGGAGAATCCAGTCAATACAACCCCTACTGTACTCAGGGACTTGACTGCCAACACAGAACTGCTTCCCTTCCCATCTCATCTCAAGGTTCTCTTTTCTCTCAAAAAGGTCAGGAACCCCTGGAATACTGTGCTGTACCTTACACAGAGCAGGCACCCAGACTGACTGACTGTATTTTAGCCTTGGAATCAGCCCATGCTAAATCTCTCCGGGTTGCAGATAATAACTGCAATAGAATGCCTTCTCAATCACAGAGGTGAATCTTATATAGCTTTTATTTCAGTGATCAAAAGAATGCAATAAATGGAGTCTACACTAATTAACATTAGGCATGCACCTCTACCTGAAACTGCTGTTAGCTTCTGATTGGCCTAAAGCTTTATAACTTATTTAGGCACATCATTGAATTTTTTGTACCCTGATATACAGGGTAAGTTAACTTCTTCCTTGTGGCAGTCTAGTAATAAGAATTATATTCACTGGCTAGATTCCTTTATAAGTAAAGGCCTCTAGACTCTAAGGCTACCTATCCTACCTTGAGACTATACTTAATATGGATATTTAAGCAAATCATCATATAGGAAAGGGAGATCATCAAGAAAACTGAAGTATACTGTATAAATACTCTTACAGATCTTTTTCTCCAGCACTGATAATCAAACACTAGATAAGGACACCAAATGATTCTTCCCCCACTTCTGCCCTTTCTGATAAACACAAGGATCTCCCCTGAAACCAGAAATGACCCCACACAAATGAGAGATTTTTACGTATGTGGTCCCACTATCAAAATTATAGGAAGCAGTTAATGGGGCTTTGAGAAAAGCATAGTCCCATGTACAGTAATATGCATCTAAATAGAGTTTTCCATTCACCTGTCAATTATTTTCACAAGATTAGCATTGAAAAATACAAGCAAACATATGACCCTCAAGCTTCACACACACAAAAAATTGGTCTTTGTTCATTCTCAGATGACAGGATGTCCCAAGAGTAACAAAAGATGGGAGCAAATCCTCTCATAGCCGTTTCTTCAATCATCCCATCAACAGCTCTTCATTTCTTGAACTACCTTCCTTTTCCAAAGAGGTAATGCTGAGATCAGTCAGAAAGGCTTTCTGAGAAAACTGGCTTGGATTTCTGGGTCTGTTCCAGTCGATTCAAGATGAACTGGCTTGTATCAATGAAGCGCTCAACGCAGTTCACAAAACAGGCCTCAGCCCGACTGTCCAACTTTGGCCCAGGCTTGTCCATGCACTTCTCCTGCTCAGGACAAGATACAGAATCACAAAGGGAACTTGGAAAGAAAAAGACGGTTGGGGGCAGGGGTCCCTTTCTTGTTGCTTAGAGAAAAAAACTACCTAAAAATAGTATCTGATATGTTAATAATAGTTCACATTTGGCAGCTGACCAAGTATATAGCAATGTTCTCTAGCCTTACATTAAATTCTTACAACAATCCTATGGAATAGATACTATTACAAATCCTCATTTTACAAAGAGGGAAACTGCAGCACAGAAATACTTTGCCCAAAGTCATAGGGCCAGAAAATGGCAGAGCTGGGATATTCCAGAGCAAGAAAATGGCAAAATACAAGTGAAGTAACCTTTCAATGAATTTGGTTGTAACTCCACAATGCTGTTTGCACTAAATGCCTTTAAGTTAACTACAGAATAAAAGGGTGAAAGGATAAATCATTACAGCAAGATACACTAAAACTTACCAAAGAAGAAAAAAATCTATGACTTGAGATTCTATAACCTTGTCTACTTAAGCTAGAGATTCTTGAATCCTGTCACGATGAATGGAAAATTGTATGAATTTTCCTAAAGGGTTCATAGCTTACAGGTTTTTTTCCTTTCTTTTTTTTTTTTGTTTTTTTCTTTTTTGAAACAGAGTCTGGCTCTGTCACCCAGGCTGGAGTGCAGTGGCATGATCTCACTGTAACCTCCGCCAGGTTCAAGCCATTCTCGTGCCTCAGCTTCCTGAGTAGCTAGGATTACAGGCGGGTGCCACCCCGCCCAACTAATTTTTTCTATTTTTAGTAGAGACAGGGCTTTGCCATGTTGCCCAGACTGGTCTCGAACTCCTGACTTCAAATGATCCACCCACCTCCCAAAGTGCTGGCATGAGCCACCACGCCTGGCAGCTTACAGATTCTTGCAATAGTACTTAACCACACGCCCTACTGTCCCCAAAGTAACCAATCACAGATATTTTTTAAAAAGAATCAAAGCACTCTGGTCCAAGGCAGACCAGAGTTAAGTAAGCATCTGGTAGGTGTCATAATCCGGCAATACCGTAAGTTTATGGGAAAGGGCCTGTGGAAACCAATGACTGTATATAGTTCAAGTTAAGTGGTTCAAAAATTTCGTTCATTATTCTCTGCCATGTACACAAGCCTCAGACCCTCTAATTCCAAGGAAAATTATCCTTGGCCTCTGAATTCGGTGAATTGTGTGCATTAAGGGAGAGCTGTCCTTGGCAAGCAGAACACGTTGTCAAGCTGCAAATGCCTTCCACCCTTTTGCCAAAGTCCCCTCACAGGGCAGGCTCAATTCCTCAACCTTCAGACCCGAAACGGCTTGGTATTACACAACAATCCAACAAGAAAGCAAATAAGTATGTACGTTGGAAGAGATTACACCACTTTTATAGTTAGTGGGCTGGAGCCACTCATTTCTCAGCGGAGAGGGTTAGAACTAGGTAATGAAGGTAAATCCCGAGAAGTCCAGGAATAGCAGATTCACTGATTCACTGACTCTCTGGGATTCGGGCTGCCAAAAATAAAATCCCAGTACTGGGGACTCCAATCAGTCTTGGTGACCAGCACTAGGCAGCTTCAACCTCGGGTGCCTGAAAGTGCTGGGTGTCCAGTGGCATAAGTCTTCTTTGATACCCAGTCCTCTGCACCAACAAAGCCGAGGTCCGGAATGACAGTCCCCAGAGAACCGGAGTCACCCTTCTCCCATCCGGCTAGGCCACAGGAACCTGAGAAAATCAAGGGGTGCTGCCAGGTGCCTACCCCCTCCCCGAATCCCCGACGTTGTCGAGAGTCCCGCGGTACAAGGACAGAGGGAAAGTAGGTACACCGTTCAGGTCCCAGCCCCAGGCTCCTCACCCAACAAAGTTCAGTCATCTGGTGCACCAGCTGCTGGAAGCGCTGCTTTTGAGTTTCTACCTCGATGAAATGCTGCAACTGCGGGTCCACTGCACCCAAACCCGCCGCGGAGGAAGAAGAGGAGGAATCCATCCCAGGGCGACCAGGCTTGCAGAGACCAACTCCGCACCAACTCGCCGACCTTCACGTGTCTCCGCGACGGAACCGGAACCACAGCTCACAGCCTCTGGGACCGCCCCCGTGAATGCACTGCGTCGGCGCAAGGCAGGCGCCTAACTCCACCCCCCGCCTCACAAGCCTTGGCGCGTGTGCTTAGTTCCCGGAGTCGGCGGGTCCCACTCCTGGAGCCCGCAATCCCGCAACCCCGCAACCCTCTGGTTGCGCCCAGCCTTGCGCCTTGAGATCGCAGGGCTTAGTAAGCCCAGAGCCGAGGTGCCGTTGAGATGTTATTCCAAAAAGAAAACAAAGGAGAAAAGGAATTTACTTCAGACCACGTGGTCCATTCCGTGCTGGCCCAACAGCTCCGCCCCTGTCCCTTTCCAAATTGGCCCGCGTTTTCTGAGCTACCAGAGTTGTGCGCTGACCGGACAGCTGGGTCGGTTATTTGGCTATCCTGGGCCACTGGCTTTCGTTTTTTGATGAAGTTTTCCTCTCCCGACGTAGGGAAATGAGACTGGCAGTTTGTGCCCAACTTTCAGATTCATTCAAATAATATTGCATGCCTGCTGTGACAGGCATTGTTTTGGCATAATGCATCCCTGATTCAGAGGCAGGAGTTAACAAGAGGGCTTAAACCCGGAGGATCCTGTGAGTTCTCAGTGTAGGAATATGCCAAACTAATGCCACACAGCAGCTTTCTGGAATACTGAGATAGGGTGCTTCAGGGAGGCTGCATGATTAATAGAGATACCAAAGACTTTCAAGCTTTCTAGTAATTTTATTTTATCAAAACACCCTCCCCTCCCATCTTTATGACACCATTTAATTCTTGCCAAATTCTGCCCACCCACCCCCATACCCCCAAAGCTCTACCAAATGCCTACTCAAAGAGCTGTTGGACCCCTTTGTGCAGCTATTTACATCCTCCCTCCTAAAAAATGTTTTCATCGCAAATTCAGCCTGTCTTAATTCTCTCGGGAAATTTCAGGCACAATAATTTCTTGGCCTTTGCTCAGAAGCCACTGTCCCAGGGAATCAAAGAAGAGGGGCATTCCCAGATGTAGAGAGGGGCCTTTCTGTATTCAGTGGGAGCACAAAGGCTCCAGGGCTCCTAAGCTTGGGATTTCCTCTGAGAAAGTTAAATTGGGGCTTGTGGAGAAGAGAAGTAGAACCAAGAAGCTTATTGGCGAGCTCAGGATTCTTCATCCATGACATCTAGAATATTGCTCAGAAGAATTTTGAAAGTGGGACGTTCATCTGCTTTCTAAAACCAAAGAAAAGTAAAGTGAGAGTGGCTAGAATCCAGAATTCAAGGGAAATGCAATGAGTAAGCAGCCAATGTTTATTAACTACATGCTCTATGCCCAGTAGCATGCCCTGTCGATCACAAAAGGAAAAAAAAAAAAAAAAGAAAAGAAAAGAAATAGCAGCTGTCCATAAAGTATTTGTGCACTTTTCATCTTTAGTAACTCAGGTTATTAGTGTGATAAGAACAATTTGCAAATTAAACTGACAATCACATTGATCAAAATTGAGGGCAAGTTCATTATGTAACTGTACACAACACATTCTTATTTTGGATCCTCAAGTGAAAAATGGCTACCAAACAAGTTCAAGTGGTTGGCGAACAGAAATCTCATGTGATAATTTTTAATTTTTAGTGATTAATATTTCAAAACCGGGCCGGGCGCGGTGGCTCACGCCTGTAATCCCAGTACTTTGGGAGGCCGAGGCGGGCGGGTCACGAGGTCAGGAGTTCAAGACCAGCCTGACCAACATGATGAAACCCCGTCTCTACTAAAAATATAAAAATTAGCCAGGCATGGTGGTGCACGCCTGTAATCCCAGCTACTTGGGAGGCTGAGGCAGGAGAATCGCTTGAACCTGGGAGACGGAGGTTGCAGTGAGCCGAGATCAGGCCTCTGAACTCCAGCCTGGGCGATAGAACAAGACGCTGTCTCAAAAAAAAAAAAAAAAAAAAAAATTGAAAACCACAGGCTGTATCACTGAGCAGGGATTCTGAGTACCTGGAACCTTGTGTTACCACTCTCTGGTAACAAAACGACTAAGGGTTTTTTGTTTTGTTTTGTTTTTGTTATCACTCTCTGGTAACACAAAGACTAAGGGTCTTTTTTTTTTTTTTTTTTTTTTTTTTTTTTTTTTTGGATAGAGTCTCACCCTGTTGTCCAGGCTGCAGTGCAGTGGTGCGAGCTCAGCTCACTGCCAGCTCCCGGATTCAAGCAATTCTCCTGCCTCAGCCTCCTAGGTAGCTGGGATTACAGGTGCATGCCACCATGCCTGGCTAAGTTTTGTGTTTTTAGTAGAGACGGGGTTTCACCATGTTGGCCAGGCTGGTCTTGAACTCCTGACCTCAGGTGATTCGCCCGCCTCAGCCTCCCAAAGTGTTGGGATTACAGGCGTGAGCCACCGCGCCCAGCCTAAGACTAGGTTCTTTTTGATGGCCATGGCCCATAAGCCCCCAAGGTATTTAGTATTTGGTGGTTTAGGGAACATTCATGCCAGAATGCTCTCAATCTGTCAGAACCAATGGTCATCAATTTCTTGATTCCTTAATTCAGTGATTCTTAAACTTAGCTGAGTATCAGAATTTCCTGGGAAGTTTAAAAAGAGATTTCTGAGTTCCACTCCAGGCACACCTAATGAGAATTTCTGGAGAAAAGGCCCAGTAATCTGCTTTTTTTTTTTTTTTTTTTTTTTTTTTTTGTGATGGAGTCTCACTCTGTCACCCAGGCTGGAATGCAGCGGCAGGATCTTGGCTCACTGCAACCTCCGCCTCCCAGGTTCAAGTGATTCTCCTGCCTCAGCCTCCTGAGTAGCTGGGATTACAGGCGCACACCACCACGCCTGGTTAATTTTTGTATTTTTAGTAGAGACACGGTTTCACCATGTTGGCCAGAATGGTCTCGATCTCCTGACCACGTGATCTGCTCGCCTTGGCCTCCCAAACTGCTGGGATTACAAGCATAAGCCACCGTGCCCAGCCAGTAATCTGCATTTTTAAGAGCTCTTTAGGGTTTCTGATATACATCCAATTTTGACCACTCCTGTAAACAGGCTGTGGATAAAATACCTGTCTGAAATCATTTTTAATTAGCAGAGTAAGAAGGTCCTGGTTGGGAGGGAGCATAGCCAATCACCCTTAATCCTGCATCACACAGGAGAAAGAAGGAGTCCTCCCATTCTGTACCCTTTCTCTGTGATCTGTCATTTGTTCGAGGGAATCGAGCCATGCTCGGATCCAGATACCCACTTTTCACCTCACCAAGAGGGCTCCAGATTCACATATGCACTTGTTAGACACTCTGAAGAGTTGAGCACTTATTTCCTACTAGAAATTTAGGTTGCCAAGGATCTACTGAAAAGTCGAGAAGGCATCTTGGGAAGAACTCGAGGTAAGAGGAGCAAAGCAGTTTAATAGTAGTAGGACAGATTTCTCTATTTCCAAAATACTACACCTACCCACATACCCCACAATGCACCATATTAAAAAGCAAAAACAAAACAAAGCAAACAGAAAAACCCCACTACCTATTTTAGTTCTCTTTCAAGCAGTAGGGTTTTTTTAAAAATCTCATTTAGCCGGGCCCAGTGGCTCACGCCTGTAATCCCAGCACTTTGGGAGGCAGAGGTGGGCGGATCATGAGATCAGGAGATCAAGATCATCCTGGCTAACATGGTGAAACCCCGTTTCTACTAAAAATACAAAAAATTAGCCAGGCATGGTAGCAGGCACCTGCAGTCCCAGCTACTTGGGAGGCTGAGGCAGGAGAATGGCATGAACCCGGGAGGTGGAGCTTGCAGTGAGCCGAGACTGGGCCACTGCACTCCAGCCTGGGAGACAGAGCGAGACTCCGTCTCAAAAAAAAAAAAAAAAAAAAAAAAAAAGATCTCATTTAGGACTCAGCCAGAAACAGTAGGCAGCTAATAAAGTAGAAGAAAGGGTCAATGACACACAAAGGAATGAACAAACTTTCATGACTTTTGTTTTGTAATGCCCATTCACTTGTCTGAGTGCCTCTGGCTGCCTGTTTATGCTAGATGACATGGCCCCACAACACCCCACTCCCTAAAGCTGAGTTGGCATTGGAGTGTATTAATGACACTCTAGTGAGAATTGGAGTGGGCCTGGGAAAGCCTCTGGCCATCGGATGATCGAGGTGCAGGCCAAGGTCAGAGAATGTGTGCAAGGTCTGGCGTGGTGGTTCACGCCTCTAATCTCAGCACTTTGGGAGGCCGAGGTGGGCGGATCACTTGAGACCAGGAGTTCGAGATCAGCCTGGCCAACTTGGCAAAATGCCATCTCTACTAAAAATATAAAATTGGCTGGGCACGGTGGCTCACGCCTGTAATCTCAGCACTTTGGGAGGCCGAGGTGGGCAGATCACCTGAGGTCAGGAGTTCAAGACCAGCTTGGCCAACATGGTGAAACCCTGTCTCTACTAAAAATGCAAAAATTAACCAGGCGTGGTGGCATTTGCCTGTAGTCCCAGCTACTCAGGAGGCTAAGGCAGGATAATCGCTCGAACCCGGGAGGCAGAGGTTGCAGTGAGCCAAGATCGCGCCATTGCACTCCAGCCTGGGTGACAGCGAGACTGTGTCACAAAAAAAAAAAAAAAAAAATTAGCTGGGTGTGGTCGTGCACACCCATAATCCCAAGTACTCGGGAGGCTGAGACACGAGAACTGCTTGAATCTGGGAGGTGAAGGTTGCAGTGAGCTGAGATCGCGCCACTGTACTCCAACCTGGGTGAAAGAGCGAGACCTTGTCTCAAATATTTAAAAAAAAAAAAAAAAGGAAAAAAAGAATGTGTGCAGCTATTAGTCTGTGGCTGAATGGCCAGCTAAATGGGCAAGTAGATTCAAGGAAATAATTTAAGAGGTCATAAAACACTCACACTCACCTCATGCCAACAACTGTACATGATGGTATATACCTTCTCTGAAGCCAGATGAGGCCTGTAGAGACGTAGGCCTTGGGCAATGTGTTCAGCAGTCTCACTGTTAGTAAATCTCTCATATGGCATCTTCCCCAGGGAGTAAATTTCCCACATCAAAACTCCTAGAAGATGAAAAAAAGTGTTAAATTAGTTTGCAGTCTTTTTGGATAGCAGGGGGTCCTAGTCTTCCTAGATCAACCTCAAAGATTAGAATCAGTTGGTTCCCCACTCTGTGCTTTTTACATTTTGCCCAAATTTCTGCTATAGTACTGACCACACTAGATGGAGATCAGGGTCGTGCTAGACTATTAACTCCTCTAGAAGAGAGACAGCATCTTATTTGTCTTTGTAGTTATAGGGTCTGGCAGAGTGCCTGGTACATAATCAGTATTCAGAAGCTGTCGAAAACTGAATGAATTGTTTTCTTTAACATGGTTTAAGTTCTAAAAAGACAAGAGATCATGTCCAGTTTAGTTTTTATCCTCAGAAACCCCTGTGGTGGCTGACACACAGTAAGCACTCCCCAAGGATTGGATGAATGAAAGCAAGAACAGTCTCTCTGTGGAGGTTGCAAAGTGTGAATTTTCGCATTGCATTTCTTTTCCTTTGAGCCGTATAATCTGTGTAATCTTATCCACTTACCAAAAGCCCAAATGTCAGATTTGCTGCTGAACTTGCTATACATCAGGACTTCCGGTGGGGACCACCGGACTGGAAATTTGGAGCCTACTGAGCTTGTGTATTCATCATCCAGGACATACCTGCAAGGGATCCAGGACTTGTTGTCATTAGGATTTGGAGAGCTTGGTATTTGCTTACATTTTCTTGGCACGCTCACAAGAGTGTTACAAACACACACTTACAGGCTTTCTCAAAAGTCTCTCCTTCTCAACTAGTATCTTCTACAAATGTTACTTTTAATGAATTTCCTGTTTTTTATCTGATTGAGCTTTCCTGATTGACAATATGGTTACAAGAAGGATGAAGTGAAATAAGATCTAGTAGGTACTCCCTTCCTCTTCTCTATACCTTTTCTTTCTCTACTCTTCTCCTTCCCTTCCTTTTATCTGCAGTTGTCACTGGGAATTTGATTAAGAAAGGAGGAGTAATGGAATAAAGTCATCAGGATTAATAGATCGAGATAAGGTATTGGGGAAATAGCTAAAAAAAAAAAAAAAAAAAAGAGGAGGTAGAGATAAAGGGAGAAAGGGAGGAAAGGGATATGATGATAAAACAAAAGGATGGAAGAGGTGGCTTAAATAACTCAGAGGAAGAAAAAGAATAGAAAGATAGGCAGAAAACACTAGAATGAGAGAAAAAAAAAGAAAAGGAGAGGATTAAAACTATAACACCTACCCATGTTTCATACTGTGCTATTTTTACTTCTGGAGGGAAAGATGAAAAAGGCACACTCACCTGGACAGGCCGAAATCAGATACTTTAACAACTCCTTGATCGTTTACCAAACAGTTTCGAGCTGCCTGTAGTGCAAACAGATACCAGTGAGACTCCGTCCCCAGTACAGAGGTTAAAGGCACAAAGCTTCTGCTGACCAGTAGAATGAAGGCACGGAAGCCTCATCTCCTTCGACTACAGACATCTTCCCACCTAATAGGAATCTGTTGATGCCACCAAGAAATTTTGATTCATTTCCACCATGTGGAAAGCAACCTGCTGTGTAGTCCTAGGTAAAGCACTGAGGACATACAGAACGATTGCATTCTCATGGGCAATTCCATACTACCCCATTCCCTCACTGGTATGCTGAAAGAATTAAGGGAGAGGCTGAGTGCAGTGGCTCACGCCTGTAATCCCAGCACTTTGGGAGGCCGAGGTGGGTGGATCACCTGAGGTCAGGAGTTCGAGACCAGTCTGGCCAACATGGCGATACCCCGCCTCTACTAAAAATACAAAAATTAGCTGGGCATGGTGGCGGGTGCCTGTGATCCCAACTACTCGGGAGGCTGAGGCTGGAGAATCACTTGAACCCGGGAGGCGGAGGTTGCAGTGAGCTGAGATGGCACCACTGTACTCCAGCCTGGGTGACAGAGCGAGACTCCATCTCGAAAAGAAAAACAAAAAAGGAGAATGAGAAGTAAGTTTGTTTTGCTTTCTGCTTTTCTGCCAATGAGACTAGGACAATTTGAGCCTTGGCCTGACCGAAAGAAACAGGGGCACAAACTCTGATGCTTACAGGGGCCAGGCAAGTTAAGCAAGAGTGAAGTGAAGTGGATGGAGATTGCAGGAAATGGAGAGTACACGCCTGGTCTAAAGGAAAGGAAGTGGTTTGTGAGAATGTGGACCTGGTATTTCCAGATGGTCTAGATTTTCAAGAGAAGCTGGAAATTCCAGGGTTTTTTTTTTTTTTTTAAGTTAAATGTTTCTTTTTAAGGGTTTGCTAATTATTATATAACATTAAAAAAACAAAAACACACGTGGGCCAAATACATCCACAGGTCCCAGTATGTGACTCTGAAGGAACCAAATGATGACCCCATGACAGGAGCAGTCCCATTGGAAAGCACAGTCCCTTCTGTTCCAAATTCAGAACGGCCACTGAAAGACCCCACCATTTTCTTGTAGGTTGTAGAGGGTTGAGGGTGAGTGACTGCTCTGATTCCCACCATGGCAGACTTCATGGAGCTGAGGCTGGAGATATTTGATGGGCTCAGCATTGGGGCAGAGGCATGCCTAACTTACAGTATTTTCTAGATAAAATTGAAATGATGGCACCAGCAGCCCCCCTCAACCATGTATGATATATCTTCCACTGCTACTTCCACCCCATCAGCCCTTGGTCCTAAGCCAATTCTTCTAAGGTCCCACCAGGTCTCGGTGAAGGAACTGCTTTGACTCCAGGTATTCCATGGCTTCACAGACATCCTTGCACATCTCCAGCAGCTGCTGAGTCTGGAAGCGGTGGCGCATCTCCCTCAGGTAGTTCAGGAGGCAGCCATTGGCCATGTATTCAGTGATGATGAAGATGGGGCGCTGCTTGGTGCAGACGCCATACAACTGCACCAGCTTCTCATGGGAAAGATTCCTACAGGAAAGGCAAGGATCTAGTCTTTCCCTTTTGGCTCTGCATACTAGCAATAAAGGGGCTGTGGAGGAAGGGGTTGACCTAGTAGTAGAGCATCAGATAAGGAGTCATACCAGCAAGTTTATTTTCCTCTTTTCCACCCTAAATCCCAAAAGTGCTTAATATGTGGAAGTAAGCAGGGATTTGGAGCCCATCAATTGAAAAGGAAATGAGTCCAGGAATGAAAGAATGCTAAGGCTAAATTAGAATCTGTCTTTCTTTTGAAAGTTTAATTTTCTACATCTACCCCCAAATGCTACTGAGATGGTACACACCCATGATCACCACTATTCTCAACCAATATCTAAGTCACAGAAACCATTATCTTAGCAGTTAGGACTACCACCAGTTGAAGGTTAACTTCAATCCCTCATCCCAAACCTCTCTCACTGTAAGTCATCTTTAAACCTCAGTGGGTTGTTGTGTGAATTCCTAGACTCCAGCAAATAGATTGAGAGTTGAGTTTGGGCTATAACTCACATCATGACTTTGGCTTCTTCAATGAATTCATCTTCAGACATGGAGCCTTCTTTGATCATCTTGATGGCCACATCATACTGGCCTCTCCATTTCCCATACTTCACTACCCCAAATTGTCCAGTCCCCAGCTCCTTCAAGAAGGTCAGGTCCTTTGGATCAATTTCCCATGATCCTAACAACAAAGTCTTGGTGTGATTCTTTGGGGTCATGAATGTATAATTCTTACAATAGATAAGAATCCCTACTGGGGTAGAAATAGGAAAAGTAGTAAAAGGGAAATTTTTAGAAGTACTAATCTGTGTTTGCTTAAGTCAATCTCAGAGACAGGGGATTAACTGGTTAGAGGAATCTGGGAATTTTAGGTTCAAGGTGGCCATAAGGCAAGAAGATAGACTAAGCAACCTCCCCAAATCCCTTTATGATTATGTCAGTGATAGTAGTTAATGAACTCAGGGATAGTACTGAAAATTTTTCCACAATTAAAAATAAAAGACAAAAAGACCCAAGACAACGACAAAGCCCTTTATGAATCTATGTTTTTGCAGTCCCAGTAGTAGCCACTAGAGGAAGAAAATCAGTGAATAACCTTTGCTTGGATCTGTCTTGAGCGTCCTCGAGGCAGTTGATGCAGAACAGGGTACCTCAAGGACACTCCCTAAGGCAAGGCCAGCAAAGGTAGTTTTTGCAACTGGCCAGTCCACCCTATCCCAGAGAAATAAGGAGTTACCATATCCCAGGCCTGCCGTGGAAGGTGCATTCTTGTTTTGTTGAGACACTGGATATTTGAGCCTGGATATGAGTCCTGAAACAGAGATAGAGGTCATGCTGTTGGCGTGGTGTAGGAGGTGGGATGCCTCACACTTAAGTGCCTCCTCACTTAAAGCCTCACACTTCTGGTGTGTATCTTTCTAGTACGTTTTGAATCCCAGAAGACCTCTGTGAACCCACATATTTCCAGAGGTTTCTCCTCTCACAAAATACTTTTCAGGGACAAAAAAGAAAAAATACTAATTGAAACACACCGCCTAACTGAATATATTCCCACCTCCCAGCTGAGGCTTAGCTCACATCCTACCCTCTTGATGAAGTTTTCCCCCATATCCATGCCCTCACTGATCTCTCAGTTTTTAGAATTTTTACAGTGCTTAGAAACTTTCTTCTGATGTTGTCTAACCTGTATGTTCTGAGGACAAGGACCTCAACTCAGAATGTTCCTGTGTTCTCCTCTAGAACTGAGGACATCGCTGAGTACACAGTAGGAACTCGATGAATACTTGCTGATGAATCAGCCACCAGCCTCTTTTGTGTCTTCTCTTAACACTGAGCATCAGTCACCAAATAAAGAGTCAGTCCCTGTTGGGTGTAGGCCTGCCTCTGACCACCTCTTTACCAGCTTCTACCCAATATCACAGGTATTTCCCTTCACAGTGAATTCACACTGTCCTGTGAGGTGGATTCTTTCTCTTATCACCTTGTCTTACATTGCTTATCCTGGTGTCCGTAACCCCCTTCTCAATTGCCCCTGGTACTCACCCGCAGAGTTGTGCTGATGGTAGTTAATGAGCTCAGGGATGGTGCTGAAAAGGTGCTTCTCAGCCAGGTAATACTGGCTTTGAGGTGTGGAACACACAACATAATGACGTATCACCCCTTGAGGGTCCCTGAAGAAGTGGATGCTTAGTCAGTAACTTGGGCACAAAGGTCAGCAGAACCCAGGAAGTGAAGTGAGATGAGTTTTGAGTTTCAGAGACAGAGGAAGTGGGACGGGCACACTATCAAGGAGCTATTGGGAGGGTACCCCTCTTCTTTGTCCTCAGGGCCTTGGAATAGTAGCACTCACCCTGTGGATTTAGCAAATACAGACACTGTATATTTGCCAGCTTTGCTGGAGTCTCTGACAATGAAACCTCCTTCTTTCCCCTGAAACAACAAAAAAGAAGCTGTCTGTAGGAGGAAGTGGTGCTCACACCTGCATCCCACCTGCCCAAACTTGAGAGAGAAAATAGAACAACCCCTGATTTTACTGCCAAGTTCCACGCTTGAGCTACAGCCTCATTGCTTTTAATATTAAAAGGTGCAGGCCGGGCATGGTGGCTCATGCCTGCAATCCCAACACTTTGGGAGGCCGAGGTGGGTGGATCACGTGAGGTCAGGAGTTCAAGACCAGCCTGGCCAACATGGTGAAACCCCCATCTCTACTAAAAATACAAAAATTAGTTGGGTGTGGTGACTTGTGCCTGTAATCCCAGCTACTCGGGAGGCTGAGGTAGGAGAATCACTTGAACCCGGGAGGCGGAGGTTGCAGTGAGCCCAGATCGCGCCTCTGCACTCCATCCTGGGTGACTGACAGTTCGTCTCAGAAAAAAAAAAAAATGGTGTAATTGGGACCCCAGACGATGGCAGCTTTGACACTGCCTTGTCCAAAGGTGGGGGGCAGAACAGGCCCTCAGTTCAAGATCCTCACTTATGCAAGGAGAATGCTGTGTGCTAGTGGCTCCACACTTACCTCTTGCTTTAGCAGTTGCTCAGCCTGACTCCGAGTCATGTGTTTGGAATACCACCTGTGAAGGGAGAGTGCTGCTTGAGTGGCTCCTGGTCATAAGCAGATTGGAGGTTACAGCACCCTCCAGGGTTTGTCCATGCCGGTGATTCAGTCAACTCACTCAAACCCTATTTACTGACCATCTGTCACATGCATAGCACACTGTATCGCTTTCCCAAACCCAGGTTGGCATTGAAGATTCATGGAAATGGAGAGTAGCAGGCAAAGGCAGGCAGCAGGGAGTTGCAGGGAAGAGATCAGGGACTGGGGCACCTGAGAACAATCCACTTCCATGATTAGGGAGGAAAGAACAACAGTAGCAGTTTGACATTTTAATTCTTTCATCAGGTCATCAACTCCTTTTTCTTTGAGTGTGATTCTTCTGAATTTGAGGGCATGGTGACCTCTCCAGCTCTCATAAGTGGAGGGTGTTTGGGGGGTAAAGGTAAGACAGACACACTAATTTGAGGTGGTGGCATCATTTGATTCAGATGACATTAATTTTAATATATATCTTGAAATAAAAAAAATGTTCAAAGTATAAAAAAGTGTATATATATACACTTGTGTATGTATACATAATATACCTATATATACACCAGTGTATGTATACATATATACACTTGTGTGTGTGTGAGATATATATATATATATATATATATATATATATATATATATATGGAGGGAGAGAGAGAGTTCCTCCTGGAAGATTGTGGACTGACATAAACATACTTACTCATACATTTCTATGGAGTCTTCCGCTTCAGTGACATAGTTACTAGGAATATAGCCTTCCTGCCTGTGAAGAAGACAATGTGGCAGTTCATCCAGCATCTCCCCATCCTCCAGGAGACAGATTCATATGCCCACATCCCTGAGCTCAGAACAAATCTCAAATGGAGGTATATGTATCATGCACCTCCCTCAAAGACAACCACGTCTCTGATGTATGGTTAGGCAGTGAGCCAGTGAGGTGCGGAGCTTCTGCACATGTCACATTGGTTATATGTGCCCAACAACAGAGGCTCAGAGAGGTGGTAGAGGCCATGTATAGAGAGCTGCACACTGGGAAGTACTTGGAGGGACAGCATATTCAGTTTGGTGTGGGAAGAACAGTCTTTGATGAGGATGCTGGTCAGGGGAATTATGCTGCAGCACTTTTCACGTGTAGGGAATGGGTGGGGACCGGGCTCAGGAAGGGCTGGTGTGAACTCACCCATTTTTATCTCGTGCTCGCCACCATGGTAAGTTGCTTTCCTCCAAGATAAAATATTCATCACCCTTCCGCAGCTGTAGGTCATTTGCATTCATTGGCATATAATCGTAAAGGGCCACAACCTTTTTCAGCTCACTTGTGGAGACTGGTGCTGCTGCTGGCTCAGGCGGTAGTGGCTTTTTCAAGATCTGTGTAGTTAGAAGAAAAGGTAGGAGGGTTTGTCTAGATATCAAGTACTCTTCTTTTCTCTCCCAACTCTCTGCTTACTCAAGACACTCAAACCAGGCATAATAAAATATTACTCAGCAGTCATTCAACAACTATTTTTAAGCACCAGTGCAGGAGTTCTCAGCCTTGCATGCATATAAAGACCATCTATGGAGCGTTTAATAATTAATGTACTTCGGGAGGCCAAGGCGGGCAGATCACTTGAGGCCAGGAGTTCAAGACTAGCCTGGCCAACATGATGAAACCCCATCTCTACTAAAAATGCAAAAATTAGCTGGGTGTGGTGGTGCGTGCCTGTAATCCCAGCTACTCAGGAGGCTGAGACAGGAGAATCACTTGAACCTGGGAGGTGCAGGTTGCAGTGAGCCGAGATTGTGCCATTATACTCGAGCCTGGGCGACAGAGAGAGACTGCGTGTCAAAAAAACAAAAACAACGAAACAAAAAAACCAGAAAACTTTCCATTAAAAAAATCAGGCTTTGTTCTAAACAGGTGATTGGATTACAGGGTTAAAGATAGAGCCTTCTATCTTTTCACTGAAGAGAAAATCCTAATTAGAAGAACAAATTCCCTGTCTTAGCAAGAATACCAATTAACACTGCCAAGTCCCAGGGTAATTCTAAGACTCTGGAGTGTTCTCAGAGTTTGACTCTAAATTTCCATTTAAGCAGTGGCAGCACCCAGTTTCCCTGTATACCTGGTCCTCCTCAGGCGTTGGGGGAAGAGGCTTTTTTGTCTTCCGGTGAGAACTCCCAGGTTTTAAGCCTGCAAAACAAGAAGCCAGTGATGATATGGAATGTACTTTAGGAAAGGGCCCAAGGACAGGTTTGGTTAGGGACTTTGCCGTCCATATTGAGTGCCTTTAGGAAAGTTAGAAAAAGTAGCTAGGCATGCCAGGTCACATAGCTCGGAGAGCAGATTACCAACTGGATTTCAGCCCCCATGTACCTCCTCCCTCCCCCAGGACCCTTTGTTTAGCACCCAAAATGTACAACCTTATGCTATGTCCCTGGGCTTGACAGACCCTTGGGAGAGTGATAGAAACAGAGTCAAAGGAGGAAGAAATTACATTGATCAGATATCTTACTTCCATTCCTGTTTTCCAAAATTTGGCAGCCCATAGCATTTTTGGCTGTCTGAGAGCAGCAGAGATACTGCCCATCGATCCAGAAGCAAGGGTGGTATTTCTGAACCAGATCACTATTGTACCGGATTACTGTAGTAGGAGAGAAGAGAGAGATCATGTCTGACATGGAGGAGAAGCCACCATTTGCATGTTTTCCTCTTTGAGCTTAGTGGTGAACTTCAAACAACTCTCTCCTCCTTGGCCAACCTGAAGGAAAGCAGATCTCAGGACCGGTTGGCTCACATGACTGGCCTGCCTAACTGTGCCCTGGTCCCAGACACTTCCTATGCAGTTTTCTTTAGTGGTCTGTGATGAGGAGTTATCTCCCAAGCAACGAGATAAGACTATCTGATGGCTCTAGAGCCCAATAACAGAAATATATTATCTATGTTTTCCCAGTAGCCATTACAATCTTCCTATAAGGCAGGTATTCATCATGGTGCTTGTTTCCCAGATAAGGGAAACAATGTGCCCAAGCCAATCTCCCCAGCTTGTAATACTGATTTCTCAGTTCCTTGAGTGATCCTTTAGAGATAATTAGCCTCAGTGAGAACTTCTGCATGAGGCTTTCTATATAGAATAGTCAACAGAGCTGATCTCAAGGGCAAATGAAGGTGACTTTGCCTCTAGAATCAACATGATTTGACTCTTCCTAGGGCCACTGAAGTAGACTGAGCTCATTGCCAGAGGTAATACAGCAGCTTCATTTCCCTCATGGAGTTGTGAGGCCCAAAAGATCTCCCAGAATAAAAGTATTTTGCAAAGAATAGAGCGGATGCAGAGAGGAGGAATTAGTATTGGTGTTTATAATACTATGGCATATCAAGAACCTTAACATGAAGTCAATTAAAAAAGTCGGCCAGACGCGGTGGCTAACGCCTATAATCCCAGCACTTTGGGAGGCTGAGGCAGGTGGATCATGAGGTCAGGAGTTCAAGACCAGCCTGGCTAAGATGGTGAAACCCCATCTCTACTAGAAGTACAAAAATTACAGCACGCCTGTAATCCTAGCTGCTCGGGAGACTGAGGCAGGAGAATCGCTTGAACCTGGGGGCGGAGGTTGCAGTGAGCTGAGATTGCGCCACTGCACTCCAGCCTGGGTGACAGAGCGAGGCTCTGTTTCAAGAAATAAAAGAAAGAAAGAAAAGTCACCCAGGGTTCGTAGTGTCAGATAACTGAGATAAGAAAAGACAACTGAAATAATTGACAGCAGCAAACACTGGAGCAAAGACCCAGGCTGGTCCAAGAACATGCACATTTGAGAACATACACATTTCAGCATTTACGGCTAAGAAGAATCGCACATAACATCATCATTATTATTATTATTATCATTATTATTATTATTTGGAGATGAGGGGTCTTCCTGTGTTTCCCAGGCAGGCCTTGAACTCCTGGACTTAAGCAATCCTCCCACCTCAGCTTCCCAAATACCTGGGACTAGAAGCACTCACCACCAGGTCCAGTGGCTGGCATAACTTTTTTAAAAAAAGACAAAAGCAAAACAAAACTTTCCACTGTAGAAAACAACTAAAATTCGGCTGGGTGTGGTGGCTCACGCCTGTAATCCCAGCACTTTGGGAGGCAGAGGCAGGTGGATCACCTGAGGTCAGGAGTTCAAGACCAGCCTGACCAATATGATGAAACCCCATCTTTACTAAAAATACAAACATTAGCTGGGTGTTGTGGCATGCACCTATAATCCCGGCTATGCGGGAGGCTGAGACAGGAGAATCTCTTGAACCCGGGAGGCGAAGGTTGCAGTGAACCGGGATCGCGCCATTGTGCTCCAGCCTGGGCAACAGGAACAAAACTCCATCTCAAAAAAAAAAAAAAAAAAAAAAAAAGAAAAGAAAAGAAAAGAAAAAGAAACAACTCAAATCCTTAATGACTTGCTAGTCACACTTCATTCACTTAAGGCTTTGCGGGAAAGCCTAAAAGCTTCTAGTAGCCGGTGCATTTTGCAGGCAAATGAACAAAAGTTCTTTTTTTTTTTTTAAGAGCCATTTTGATGCTTTTCTCCACATAGATTTGGAGACCATTCTCCCCTGCCCACCCTCACCCTGACTTTTTCAGCACTCCTCTTCACCAATGTACCAAGGACAGAATGGTGGGAGCTGTTCAGATAGAGTGCAGACTATAAGGGACTGCACTGCATAGAGGGAATTTTTTTTTTTTTTCTTTTGAGATGGTGTCTCACTGTGTTGCCCAGGCTGGAGTACAGTGGCATGATCGCAGCTTACTGTAACCTCCGCTTCCTGGGATCAAGCGATTCTTCTGCCTCAGCCTCCCGAGTAGCTAGGACTACAGGCATGCGCCACCAAGCCCAGCTAATTTTTGTATTTTTAGCAGAGACGTAGTTTCACCATATTGGCCAGGCTGGTCTGGAACTCCTGACCTCGTGATTCACCCCCACCCCCGCCCCTCAAAGTGCTGGGATTACAGGCATGAGCCACTAGAGGGAATTTTAAAGCAATAGTAAAACCAACCCAAAGTCTGCCTTTTGTTATTACTAAGCACTGGTAGTTGTGAACAATGTCATTGATACTTCTCCCTGCCAGGATTGATTAATCCTACCACATCCACCCTCTGGCCCCTCCCCCCATGCCACTCCCCGTCACCTAGGGATTTGAAGACCCTCAGGTTTGCTCTGTCTTCTGCAGGGCTGGGCACCAGTAGACATGCCAAAGAATACCTAATTGACAACTAGCCACTCTAATAAACTAAGCTTGCTAATACGATAATGAGGGGAAATAAGACTTCTTGCTTTCCCCACCCCTAGCACACTCATTAAGAAACCTCCCTACATTCTCAGATAATGTCTGCCTCTTAAGAGGTCCCTTGAAGATGACACCCCTTCTTTTGTTGGCTAATCCAAAACTGGTATTTCCAGCTACTTAGGAAAGGATCGCAAAAGCAGGGTGTCCAAGTGGGAGGGCTAGGGGAGACTGCTTGCTTCACTAATGCACATGGCCAGCCCTATTGGGAAGCCCTAATAGTACACATTCTCCAAGTGCTTGATGGGTTGGTCTTTTCTATCCGTATTTATCAGGTTAATGTCTAAAATTCTGTTTCAGGCATACATGAATCATTCCTTTTCATACTGTTTGTTGGAGATTTGCCAACGCCATTCTTCTATTCATTTTGGTGAGGTCAGGTCATTTGCCTACTTTTGAATTTGCAATTAGGATAGGTTCTATTGAGCTTGACCAAACAAAGATTCAAGAATAAGTATAGGCAAATATTTGTGGTGCTGGAACATAGAAGGGCCCACTGCCATATTTAAGGAAATGGAGACAGAGTCTGTGGTTAAGCCCTCAGGAATACAACATTTGCATGGCAAGCACCATGAGAAATGAGAAAATGTGGCAGCTGGATATGAGGTATCTGAGACTGTGCTTTTAAAATTGAGGTATAGGCCTGGTGCAGTGGCTCACGCCTTGGGGGGCCGAGGCAGGCAGATCACTTGAGGTCAGGAGTTCAAGATCAACCTGGCTAACATGGTAAAATCTTGTCTCTACCAAAAATACAAAAATTAGCCAGGCTTGGTGGTGCACACCTGTAATCCCAGCTACTCGGGAGGCTGCGGCAGGAGAATCACTTGAACACAGGAGGCGGAGTTTGCAGTGAGCCAAGATTGTGCCACTGCACTCCAGTCTGCGTGACAGAGCAAGACTCTGTCTCAAAATAAAGAAAAATAAATAAATAAAATTGAGGTATAATTTACATATAATAAAGTGCACAGATCTAATGTGTATAGCAAACCATATTTTTCCACACCCATTTAACCTCCTTGAGATCCAGCACCTCATGCCTCTTCAGTCAATATCCCTGCAAAGGTAACCAGTATTCTCATGAGGTCCCCTTTTCATGTCAATGATTTCTTATTGGTGCATTTTACCCAAGAGCAGGATAATAAAAACATAAAAGCAAACAAAAAATAAAAAGAGTGGAATAACATCATTATTTTGTGGCTCCTAGGGTGACTCACTATTGACATTGGCAGCACCTGGGACTGTCCTGGGATTGTTAGGACTTGCACCTAAATCTCCCAGCAGTCATGGTATTTGTTGGAAGGTGCCTACTTTTTGGCTCCTGTTGTTAGCCCAGGAGGGTTCAATAAGACTGTACCCAGGTGGAACTACTGGGGGAAAAAAAATGCCTTTGTTGAAACATAAGGGAAGAGAAGGCAAAGATGTGCCTAGCCATACTCCCTGGTCACACTGATGACCCAGCTGAAGTGGTGGTGTTTCTGTTTATTTATTTTGGCTTTATTTTTAGCCTGTTGTAAATTTACTTAGCTAATGAACTTTAAGAGCAGCATATAATCAAGATTGTAAGGTTAATATCTGAGTTAAGAAACCAAGCTTGACTGGGCATAGTGGCTCACGCCCGTAATCCCAGCACATTGGGAGGCCGAGGCGGGTGGATCACCTGAGGTCAGGAGTTCAAGACCAGCCTAGCCAACATGATGAAACCCTGTCTCTACTAAAGATACAAAAATTGGCCGGGCATGATGGTGCACACCTGTAGTCCCAGCTACTCGGGAGGCTGAGGGAGGAGAATCGCTTGAACCTGGGAGGCGGCGGTTGCAGTGAGCTGAGATTGTGCTATTGCACTCCAGCCTGGGTGACGAGAGTGAAACTCCATCTCAAAATAAATAAATAAATATTTGTTGGACTAAACTATGACTGGTTTTGAAATTAGTATATGAAGTGTAAAGAAGTTACCAACTTGAGCATGCCAGTTTCTCCCTTATTTCTCCTTCAGCTAGTCTGCCTTACATTTCCCCATTTCCAGGCTAAAACCTAGCCATTTATCGATGTGGAGCCCAAGTTGGTGGTGGTTGTTTACTCCCACGGATAAATCAGTTAACACAACTATTGATCCCTTTCTGTGTGCAAGGCGCTGTATGAGGTATTATGGAGAGAACTAAAGAAGTACAAATATATATGTCCTGCAGAGCTCCTATCCCAGTCTCTGCAAATTATTTCTCTGGCTGGAAATAGTATACTGGTTCAGGACATGGAGTCTGGAGCCTGAATTCAAAGCCTGACACTGCCATTTACTGAGTGCCTTTGGGCAAGTTACTTAACCTCTCTGTACCTCAGTTTTCTTATCTGTAAAGTGGGGATGATAGGATAACTGCCTCAAATGGTCAATACAAAGTTAATATATGTAAAGAACTTAAAGAAGAGCCTGTATCACAATAAGCAGTATTAAAGAGTTTGCTCATTTTGTAGCCCAAGGGCTAAAGCAGACCCCTTATCTTAAAATATGCCAAGAACTGAACTGTGTAGTGCAGGATATCACCTATTTGTAATATTCAACATAGCTTTACAATAGAATATTTTGCAACCGACTACATGTGAAATTTCTGGACTTGGAAACCAAGCAGCACAAAACTATGTAATGAGCTTGGGCTTTGGAGTTATACAGACACAGGGATGTGATAAGAATTCAGGCTCCACCATTCACTGTGTGCCCATGAGCAAGTTACATAACATCTTTGAGCTTCGGTTTCCTTATCTGTAAATAGGGGAATAATACATACTTCTTAAGGCTATTGCAAAGATCAAATAAGTAATACATTTGAAGCACTAGGCACAGAGCCTGCTACATAGTAAGTGCTCATTAAGTGTTAGTTATTGTTGTTGTTGTTTTTAGCCCAAGGTTGTGAAAATTAAATGAGATAATATATACAAGGTATTTAGCTTAACGTCTGGCATATAGCAATAACTGAATAGATGATCCTTCATCTTCATTCCTCCTGTTCCCTTTCAGTTTGAAAGACTTGACTAATATAATTTTGACCAATCAAACTTGCATTCAAAGGAGTGTACAAGGCTGGTATAGACAGCCAGTGAGTATCAGAATCTAAATGTTTATTAAGACAAAGAGCTGTCATGCAATAACCCAACCATACCATTATCAGTCTGCCATCCTTCCTGTTTCTCTAGGCAGCCTTTCCTGATGTCAACTCAACCAGTTAATCTCTCAGTCACTTGACATGTGGCTATATATATACGCAAATATGTGTGCATGCATCCTGTGCTGCAAGCATTTACAGTCAAGTTTATCTGAACACACTGTATGGTTGATGTGAAATGCTGAAACTGTTCAAGTTTAGGTCCTCACAAAGCAAGGAATATAAAATATTTCCTTGGGAAATATTTATCCACAACAAAGAGATGTACAGTGCTTTCGTGTACAGTGATTTACAGTTTTCCATGTGCTTTTACATGTATTATTACTTCATTTGATCCTTACAACAACCCCAGAGGTAGGTGTGGCATGAATTACCATTATTCTCTTTTGAGAAGAAGAAACTGAGCATCAAAGAAGCTTGTTGACCTTCTTGCCAGAAATCACCCAGTTTGTAAGTGGTAAAAGAGGGCTTGAAACCAGGTTCTCTGACTCTGACTTCAAGCACTCTCATACATCATCTATTTAATTTTTTGGAGCTAGGTATTTTATGCTTAGGATTCTAAATATTGCATAACCATTGAATGCCACATCACCCTTGTATTCAGTGTGAAAAATAGGACTTTTTTTTTTTAATAAATAGAGAAATGGAAGTGCCCACAATTACAAAATTGCACTAGAGAGATAGTGGTAGAACTGGGAAACTCTTAGTCTAATATTTTATCTTTTATTCATATGATAGAATACTAAGCTCAGTTGTATTACTAATACTGAAGCAAAATACAAACTTTCCTTTGTTTCTTTCTTTTATATTTGTCTTTCTTTCCTCCCTCATCCCCTTCCTTCTTTCCTTGCTTCCTTCCTTCCTGTCTCCCTCCTCCCCTCCCTCTCTCTTTCTTTTCTCCCCTTCTATCCATTTTTTCTTCTTTTCTCTCTACGTTTCTCCTTTTCCTTTCTCATTTCTCTCTTCCTTCTTTCCTTTTCCTCCCACCTATCTCCTCTTCCTTCCTTTCCTTCTTTCTTCGGAAACATTTATTTTCCAAATAATTCTCACCGTTTTTGAGCTGGTGAATCCACCGCTTCCTTAGTTCTTCAGTTGGGGAGAAGACGTAGAGAGGCCCTTCATCATATACAACCTGGATCAATGAAAACACAGACTTCAGCGGTTAGGATTCAGAAAAAAAGGAGAAAGACCTTCAAGGTACTAATCTTAGGGGACAATTTGTATATTCATTGTAGAAAACAAAGAAAGGCAGAATATTCAGTCAGCAGTGGTGTTCAGGTTATGTGAACTATCTGAAGGATTCCTGAACTCTTCATATCTAGGGATGTAGCATTTGAAAGCTCTTAGAATTTTTCATTCTCTTAGGTCCCTCCTGACTTGTGTTTCAATTCATGCATAAACTTATTTTATAATGTCTCAGTCTGCCCTTGCTGGACATAACATTTTTGTTTATCCAACAAAGGGTATTTTATCTTATTACTAAATTCTGACTTTGTATAGAAGATAATTGAAGTGATAATCTATATAAATTGTCTTGATTAGTACATATGGGTTATTCACTTGGATAATATGGAGTAAAATTTTAATTCATGGCTAATTACCTCCACCTCCACTACCTAGTGGCCTCCCCTCACCAATATTAGCCAAAATAAATCAAATTTGGAACTACAAACCTACTTCAAAAAGGGCAAGTTATATAATAAGCAATATCATCAAGTCAAATAGTATTTTTTAACCATGTATAGGCATCATGCTAGGTGTTATGAAGATGCACGAAATATATAAGATGTGATTCCAACCCTCACAGAGTTTATAGACATCACATAATAAATTATAAAGTCAAATATAAATTAATTTAAAATTATCTGCTATTCAGCATTATTCACTAGTGCAGCCAAACAATGTCATCTTGTTGAAAGGCATTGGTAGTAAAAACTGTGTCTGAAATACCCCTCTTTCAAAGGTTTTGTAATTTTGATATAGTCAGGGACATGAACAAGATCCTTTTACATTTTTCTTTTTGCTTGTTAGTCTTGCTGTGCTCATAAATCCATGACAGAAAGCCCCCTCCCCTGAGACTTTCCACTTCCTTTTCTGGCTTTCACTGTTGCAGAGGCTGCTATATACATGACATGTGGCCTAACAGAGTTCTCAGGATGTAAGCAAGCCAAACTGAAGACCAAATTTGTAGTTCTTGCTCTCCTAAACAGATGCATATGTGGCACTTCAGCTCTTCCAGATTACAACAGAATTTAGGTTTATGCATAAGTCTAATAAGTCTTCCTCATACTGAACTTCCTAATACTACTCCTCTTTTCTGTCTTCAACCCACATGACCACCATTAGACAGATAATCAGAACCAGAAGGAAGTGAAATGCTCACTCAACAAGCAGAGCATCTTTCTCAATGCAGTTATCATAGACAAGACAGACTATGATAGAATTGGTGCTGCTATGTATTCTTTTTGAGGTATAGAGACTAAAAGAAACTATATTAGATTAGGTAAATAGAAAAGCAAACATTCTCAACCCATGCCGGTCTCATTTCTTGGTTCAGCATCCTTGTCCACCTCAACTTCTATTCACTGGGTGCTCGTAGGCTTCCCTCTGCCCTGCACCCCACCACACCTTCTAATTGTGTTACAGGGGCCTTTCAAGACTTGGTAAGAGAAAGTAACTCACCTGGAAGGGATAAGGGAATCTTTCAATGATCGAAATTTGCTCCATTTCGCTGGACTCTTCACCTCTTCTCTGTAATGAAATAAGAAAAAATGGCTATTGGTTGATGCATTACTCTTTTCTGAATTTCCTTAGGTGCTGGAAGCCTTTTGCTGTGGCTTCAGAAGTTTCTCCTGCACAGACAAGGCTGATTCTTAGTGATTACTTTCTATAGGTCAAAAGGGACACATATCCAATAGGACCCAGCGCATACCCAGTCAAGAGAGACTCAGGTATTTCAAATCATTGGGAAAATGAAGGTTTCTAAAAAATTGTTGTTGGGACAAATATTTAACCACTAATGTTGTGGGGAGGAGAGGAGTTAGGTAGCTATGTTACACCATACACCAAAGAAAATTCCGGATAAATTCAAGAGCTTAATATAAAAAATAAAACCATGAATGACTGAGAGTAAATATAAGCAATTATTTATATAACCTTGTGGGAGGCAAGCTTTTTCTAACATAATGATAAAACTTAGAACTATTGAGAAAAAGCTGAACTAATTTGATGACATAGACTTTAAATCCCTATATGGCAAAAAGCATCATAAACAAAATTGAAAGATAAAGGATAAACTGAAAAACATTTTCAGCATACATTACAGTTAAAGGATTAATATTCTTTATTTTTTTTTTTTTTTTTTTTTGAGACGGAGTCTCGCTCCGTCACCCAGGCTGGAGTGCTGTGGCCGGATCTCAGCTCACTGCAAGCTCCGCCTCCCGGGTTTCCGCCATTCTCCTGTCTCAGCCTCCCGGGTAGCTGGGACTACAGACGCCGCCACCTCGCCCTGCTAGTTTTTTGTAGTTTTTAGTAGAGACGGGGTTTCACCGTGTTAGCCAGGATGGTCTCGATCTCCTGACCTCGTGATCCGCCCGTCTCGGCCTCCCAAAGTGCTGGGATTACAGACTTGAGCCACCGCGCCCGGCCAGGATAAATATTCTTATATCAAGATCTCTTTAAAAGTATTAGAAATGAGGTAAACATCTCAATGTAAAAAATGGACCAAAAGGGCCGGGCGCGGTGGCTCAAGCCTGTAATCCCAGCACTTTGGGAGGCCAAGACGGGGGAATCACGAGGTCAGAAGATCGAGACCATCCTGGCTAACACGGTGAAACCCCGTCTCTACTAAAAAATACAAAAAACTAGCCGGGCGAGGTGGCGGGCGCCTGTAGTCCCAGCTACCCGGGAGGCTGAGGCAGGAGAATGACGTAAACCCGGGAGGCGGAGCTTGCAGTGAGCTGAGATCCGGCCACTGCACCCCAGCCTGGGCGACAAAGCGAGACTCCGTCTCAAAAAAAAAAAAAAAAAAGGACCAAAAATTAATGAGCAATTCACAAAATATAAACGAGCAGTAGACCAACTTTATGAATAAAAGAAATTGCAAAATAAGTTAGCAATAAAATGCTATATATATATTTTTGAGATGGAGTCTTGCTCTGTCCCCCAGCCTGGAGTGCAGTGGTGCGATCTCGGCTCACTGCAACCTCCACCTCCGGGGTTCAAGGAATTCTCCTGCCTCAGCCTCCCGAGTAGCTGGGATTACAGGCTCGCGCCACCATGCCCAGCTAATTTTTGTATTTTTAGTAGAGACGGAGTTTCACCGTGTTAGTCAGGCTGGTCTCAAATTCCTGCTCATGATCCACTTGCCTTGGCCTCCCAAAGTGCTGGGATTACAGGCGTTAACCACCGTGCCCCGCCTGAAATGCTATTTTTCTTGGCTGTCAAATTAACTAGTATTTAAAATATCTAGTGTTGGGCCGGGCACAGTGGCTCACGCTTGTAATCCCAGCACTTTGGGAAGCCGAGGTGGGAGGATCACTTGAGGTCAGGAGTTCGAGATTAGCCTGGCCAACCTGGTAAAACCCCATCTCTACTAAAAATACAAAAATTAGCCGGGTGTGGTGGTGGGTACCTGTAGTCCCAGCTACTCAGGAGGCTGGGACAAGAGAATCAATTGAACTGGAGGTGGAAGTTGCAGTGAGCAGAGATCGCACCACTGCCCTCCAGCCTGGGTGACAGACAAGAATCCGTCTCAAATAATAATAATAACAACAACATAAAATATCAAGTGTTGGAAAAAATGTACAGAAACAGGCACTCTCATATATAGCTTGTAGGTGTGTATGAAATTCAATTCCACTTCTAGAAAATGAAATAAAAAGATAAAAATAACCAAAGTGCACAGATTTTCTTAAAGAGAAGAACAAAATTTTACTTCTAGGAAATTATCATAAGGAAAAGAATAAAAAAAGTACAGAAAGATGTATGCAAGATTGTTCCTCTCAACATGGTTTATACTATCAAGCACTTGTAGACAAACAGAATGTGTAATAATGGGAGATTAGTTAAACAAATTACAATACATCCATAATAGGGAATACCATGCAGTCATTAAAATCATGTTATTAGAGAATATCTATTGCCATGAGGAAAAGTTTCCCACGTATCGTTACATTGAAAAAGTAGGTTACAAAGCAAGATGTGTACTATGAGTCTATGTTTTAAATGTATAACATATATATAAGTGTATGTGTATGTGTTCTTAGTGAAGAAAAACATCTGTAAGTCTAGGTACACCAATATGTTAATAGTTGTTTTAACTGGGTAACAGGATTATGCATCATTTTAATCTTTTTGTGTTTTTTATATATTCCAGAGTTTCTATAATAAATATGCAATTCTCTTGTGATCAAGAAAATACCGAAAATGGTCAGATACAGTGGGTGGCTCACTCCTGTAATCTCCGCACTTTGGGAGGCTGGGGCAGGCGGATCACTTGAAGCCAGGAGTTTGAGACCAGTCCGGCCAACATGGTGAAACTCTGTCTCTACTAAAAAAATATGAAAAATTAGCCAGGCATGGTGTTGCACACCTGTACTCCCAGCTACTTGGGAGGCTGAGGCATGAGAATTGCTTGAACCCAGGAGATGAAGGTTGCAGTGAGCCAAGATGGCACCAATGCACTCCAGCCTGGCTAACAGAGCAAGATTCTGTTTAAAAAAAGAAAAAGAAAGAAAGAAATACTGAAATTGATATATATTTTTTAAAAGTGAACTCAAAAGTCAGTAGGTTTTATGCCTCTTGCTCTGGAAAGTGAGAGGAGAATGAATAGTAAGGTATTAAAGAATATCATGTGACTCAGAGCCCTAGGATTCTGGCATTCAGACATACTCAAGCCTCTAAATCTGATCCTGGTAACTGAGGGAATAAAACCAATGATCTCTGATTAGTTTGAAAACTTGATATAGCATCATTTAAAAGTTTGTGTTAACAAATTTTCCAGGTTTAGTGAGATGTTCTGAATCTGAAAGAAAGAAGCTAAGATTCTTTATAACCAATGTGGTAGAGTGAAGATTTTTTAAAGGAAACTTGACTGTGTTCCACATTGCACAGCATCACCAGTCTATTTACAGAGAATTTAAATGTTGCAAATTTCTTCAAATCTGCTGTTCCCCGTCTCAGACATTGGTCTCTTCTTACCGGAATCTGTCTTTCAGGAGGAGGATTTTTTTCAGGAACCACTGTTTCAACGCAAGTGATCTTCTCAACGTCTATTGAACCCTTCTTACTGCCTCTTCTCTGAGAAATAGAATGAGGAAGAAAACGGAGAAAGATTAAGAGAGATTAAGCAACCAGATGATTAGATTTTGTTATCTAATCATTCAACATAGTGAGGTGGCACCCACAGGCTACATCAGGACCTGTCATGTGGGGGAAAAAAAAATCCTTCCAGATCTATAAATCTAATCTTTGACTACCAAATGGAGGGCAAATACCATGGAAGAGTGAATGACTGTATGTGCCTTCCTCATAGGAAGTAAGGAAGCAATTTCCAACTCTTCGATTTCATTCTCAATAATCATTTCATGAGTGCTCATCAATTCCAAGATTCCACGGTAATATTTTCCTTGTGGCTTCTTAGGACCTTTGACTTGCCGGCTTTAGCTAGTTATAGGCTAGGAAATACTTTGCTGAATTTGAAGGGACTTAGGTCCATTCTACCCCCCTCTTCCTACCAATGAAAATTTACCTCTTCCCCAAGAAAGATCTAAGGCCAAGTCCTTGACATCTTGAAACTCAGGTTTCATAGTCGAGAAACTTACCCCACGTTCAAAGTCATACTCATAGTAGGAGAGTTTGTGCACGGTCAAGAGAAACAGGCGCTTCTTGAAGTTTAGAGGTGATGTTTTCTTTTTCTGTTGGGATCGCTTCAGAAAGATGCTCTCCAGAATCACTGCGGCCATAGCTTCTTCTTTCTGGAGCTCACCTGTGTGCTGTTGATAATGAAAGTTCCTAAGGACCCAGGACATTAGTCCTCATCCCTCTTGGTTCCCCCTCAGCCTAGCTACCTAGTTTCAAATGGAACAAAAATGTGCACAGCTCACAAAATAATTTCTTCCTACCACCCTCCTCCCACAGCCCCCAGCTCTGTCAGGTTTCAGGTATAATGGATGCACACTGAATTAGGGGGATTGGTTTGATGTTGTGAGCTCATATAAACTGGGTTCTTGTATAAGGCAATGGAATGCTCTAGATGTTAAATGGCACACACCTGTGTGCTTAGTAAGGTGTAGAGGTAGCTTTACACTATTCACCTTTATATGATATGTGTAGAATCTGTGAAAAGCAAGTATCTATGCAGCTGTTGATCTTGATATACCCAGAAGGGATAATGCAGGTGCCAGAACTCCACTGAGGCAAATATTGGACTTTCAGTTCCCAATTTCCTAGACAGTGAATGTAATTTTTCAAACATTGTCCCACTGGGGTCTGTAACCAAGGGAACTAATAAGGATATGGAGGCTGCACCTGCAGTTATGGACACACACTAACTGCTGCCCAACTGATTTTGCCCATACACACTGACAGAGCTACAAAGAATAGAAGCTTTGTTCTAAAGTTGAAAACATATTTTTTGTTGTTGTTGTTGGTGTGTGTGTGTGTTGGGGGGGGTAGTTGTTGTTTTCTGACCTTTTCCCCATTTAGCTTAAATTAGTTCTTTTAGACAGCATCAGACAAAATTGATGCAACTAGCTGTCTTACTGATATAAATGCCACCTCTGTTCATTTATGAAACGCAACTTATTTAGCCTCCCCAAACCTACAATACTCCAGAAGGATTCCATTTAGGTAACTGAAACACAGAAAGACAAATAAAATCCCCAAAGTCACCATTGGCTTTTTTATTCACACCAAGCAACACTTCATATCAGTTATTCACTTACAGTTTATGCACAATGTTATATTATTACTAATTCCAAACTTTCATTGGAAAGATAAAGTGAAAACAAATGCTGTCATAAAAATAGAACACTAGGCTGGGCTTGGTGGCTCACATCTGTAATCCCAGCACTTTGGGAGGCCGAGGCTGGTGGATCACCTGTGAGGTCAGCAGTTCCAGACCAGTCTGGTCAACGTGGCAAAACCCCATCTCTACTAAAAATACAAAAATTAGCCGGGCGTAGTGGCGGGTGCCTGTAATCCCAGCTACTTGGGAGGCTGAGGCAGGAGAATCGCTTGAACCCGGGAGGCAGAGGTTGCAGTTAGCCGAGATTGTGCCATTATGCTCCAGTCTGGGCAACAAGAGCATAACTCCGTCTCAAAAAACAAAACCAAAAACAACAACAACAAAAAACACTAAGTAAGTAATGAAAAAACCACCAGCCCTCCACTCAGGTTTTATTAGAGGTAGGGATTTTTCCTATGGCGGGGTGGGGGGTGGGAATTTTTTTTTTTTTTTCAGTAACTCCTTATGCTTTTGGTGGCACCATGGAAGAAGAATGAATAAAGTCAGCAGTTTTTGGTTTTTTATTTTCTACTTTTTAAGCAGATTATTGCTCACACTAGGAAAGCAAGGGAGTGAATTTTATCAAAGCCTGGGGGCTATCCACACTGTTATTTTGCTCTTTCCTGTGGTGTAGGAGGTTCTATTCTCATGCTGGGGAGACGAAAATAGGTCAAAGGAACACCAGGGGTGTTCTGGACGATCGCTTTGCCACTTATCTACCATGTGTATGCCACCATCTTCTGGAGGTGGATTAATTCAATATTCTGTAAATTAGATTTCGAGAAAAATTGGGCAAGAGTGCAAACCTTTCCCTCCACCCTGCCACACACCCTGACTCCCTAGTTTAAATGGTCTCTCACTGGAGTGACAAATTGATGAGTTTACAATCAGCCCTTTCCAACACTCAGTTTTAGCTCTAACCTCAAAGAGGTTCATTTTAACATTACAATTATGCATTTACTCAGGAATAGTGGTAACCAAATAATACTACTCTATTCTCAGGAACTACCAACTCATTGAGATCCCTGTAATCATACCACAATCGTTCTTGTGGCAAATTATAATTAAGTACCTCTTCACAATCAAAGACTCCAATTACAGGATAAAAAATAAAACCCTAAACAAATTGAGTACCATGACCAGTAAATGGGGGTCAGAAGCATCCCAGCAAACCACGTCTGGTGTACTTCTCTTAGTTGAATAGATCGCAGGCAGCATTTTACCTTTAGTTTTGTTGTAGGCTCTTAGTGGATACATTTCCTGCTTAGACCCACCATCTGTTTCATTCTTGGCCCCTGCTCTTACTTCCTATAAGACAGGTCCTTCTGGAAGCTGCCTCTACTCTTTTTCTGTTTTAGAACAAATCCAGTTTGTACAAGAGGAAGTCTTCCTCTCTCTCAAGTATCTGTATTGGGGCAGGGTTTGGTGCTGGTCTGACTATGAGGAAGTAAGCAAGTCTCTCACTAGCCATCGCCCCTCTGAGCAAAAGGTGAAATGGCCTCCACCTCTAGATCATTGAGCTAGAGGTCTACCAAAATTGCCATGATTTGGTATCACCTTCTTTGACTGCCTTTCTCCTATTTCTTGTGATCCAGTCCAGACTCACACAGCCTGAAAATGTGGTAGCTCTTCCTTAGGCGCCACTGGTCCATCACTCAATAATGTGAAAGGAAACGGATCCATCTTTGAGTCCTCCAGAAGGTTGGTGTGTAACACACAGCTCTGAGTTAAAAAGTAGTTAGAGGGTAAAGTTTCTGTGGGTACTTATTGTTAAAGGACTCATTTTTTTTTTTTTTTTTTTTTTTTTTTGAGACGGAGTATTGCTTTGTTGCCCAGTCTGGAGCACAATGGCACAATCTTGGCTCACTGCAACCTCCACCTCCTGGGTTCAAGCAATTCTCTTGCCTCAGCCTCCCAAGTAGCTGGGATTACAGGCACATGCCACCATGCCTGACTACTTTTTGTATTTTTAGTAGAGGTAGGGTTTCCCATGTTGGCCAGGCTGGTCTTGAACTCCTGATCTCAGGTGACCTGCCCACCTTGGCCTCCCAAAGTGCTGGAATTACAGGTATGAGCCACCATGCCTGGCCAGTAAAGGCCCCATTTAAAAAAAAAAAAAAACAATTTCAGTAGCCTACAGAGTCAGTTTGACCACAAAATATGCCGACCCTGAGCTCCACTCGGGGTGAAGGGTGGAAATGGAAGTGACATGAGTGTCTCAAACACACACACACACACACACACACACACACACACACGCCACTGTTGTTCACAGAAAGAAAGAAATGGGGGAGGAGAAATAACAGACACACAGCTCTTCATTTAAAATATAAAGTTCCAGTGTTATAATGTTCTCTTTATTAAACTATAAATGCAAAGATTTTTACATGGCCACCTTTTGCAGCCTCCTAGCTCCCTATGGAGCAGCAGGATTCAGAAAGACGAAGCTTATTAACAAGAGTTCATCATACAAACTGCACTGTGCCAAAGAATTAATAGAAATAGCACTTGCAGAATCAGTAAACTAAACCATCTTGGGCTCTTATCTTTGCTCATAAGATAAAATACTATTAAGAATAATAAGGCCAGGTGTGGTGGCTCATGACCGTAATCCCAGCACTTTGGGAGGCCAAGGCTGGCTGATCACTTGAGGTCAGGAATTAGAGACCAGCCTGGCCAACATTGTGAAATCCCGTCTCTACTAAAAATACAAAAAATTAGCTAGGCATGGTGACAGGCACCTGTAATCCCAGCAACTTGGGAGGCTGAGGCAGGAGAATCACTTGAACCCAGGAGGCGGAGGTTGCAGTGAGCCAAGATCGTGACACTGCACTCCAGCCTGGAGTCTCAAAAAAAAAAAAAAAAAAAAAAAAAAAAAAAAAAAAAGAAGAAGAAGAAGAAGAATACCAGAGCAATTCAGAAAACTACACAGCCAGACTATGATTGGGAAGAGTCTATGAGATATGACTTAAAATAACCAGTCAACTGTACTTCAAATAACTACTTAGCCAAAATATCCAAGAAGTAGTGTTTTCTCTTGATCTCTCCTTGAAACTACTACTCATTTGGTTAGGAAGATTCTGGCCATTCCCTGTCTTTCCTTAGGGGGATGGAATGGAATTTCTGTTCCTTTTGGTGACTTCTACCTGTCAGGCATTTTACAGGTATTATTTCATTTATTCCTCACAACAAACAAATGAGGAAACTGACACTCACAGAGGTTATGTGACTTGTCCAACCTCATCCATCTATAGCTCTTGGTATATCATCTATAGCCCTTGCTCTTTTTGTGGTGTTTCATTGCCTACTGGAGGGATTTTTGTTTGTTTATTTGTTTTTTGGTCTTTGATGAAGTTGATGCTATCTGCCTTGGGGCTATCATAAAAGAGCAGTTGGGACAAACTCCTTTCCATTTTCTAGGAGTGTTCAGCAAGAGAGGAAATGGTGGTAAATACAGGAGATAAGAGAGTATTTAACATCCTAAGCTCTTTCCTCTGCAGTATTCCTCCAGGCTGGTAAGGATGATCTGTCCCTGTTAACTGTCAATTATATTTTTTTCCACATGAGAACTCTTCTTAGTCTTTCCAGGTTTTCTTACATTTTCTCTCTTTAAATCATGCCCAAGGAGATTCTGTCTAACTAGTGAATTTCTAGAGTTGCTTGTTTCCTTTCCTGGATGTTTCATTGTTGATGGAATGAAAGCACAGTGTTTAGGTGGAACATCCACCCTTCTCTGTCCCTAGGGTTCTTATTGCTTACTGTGAATATAAAACTTTGATCAAATATACCTTCTATTTTTTTTGAGACAGGGTCTCACTCTGTCTCCCAGGATGGAGTGCAGTGGCAGGATCACCACTCACTGCAGCCTCCACCTCCCAGGCTCAAGCGATCGTCCTACCTCAGCCTCTCAAGTAGCTAGGACTACAGGTGTGCACTACCACACCCAGCTAATTTTTAAATTTTTTTTAGAGACACGGGTCTCACTTTGTTGCCTAGGCTAGTCCCAAACTCCTGGATGCAAGTGATCTTCTTGCCTCAGCCTTCTAAAGTGCGGGGACTATAGGTGTGAGCTGCCGCACGTGGCCTCAAATATACTTTGTTTTATATTATGAAATATTTCAAACAGAAAGTACAGAGTCTATAACATTACAATCATGGACTCACCGCTTAGCTCTACAAAATCCTAACATTGTGCCATATTGCCTCAGGTGTTAAGAACTCAAATACTATCTATATAATCAAGACCCCTTTATGTACTCCAAAATCTTAGTCTTCTCCCTCCTCAGAGATTACCAATATCTTGAATTTGGTGTTTATCATTCCTAAGTATGTTTTCATATTATTATTACAGATGTAAGTATCTGTAAAAGATATATAGTATTGGTTTACATGTTTAAAATTTACATATGGCCAGGTGCTGTAGCTCACACCTGTAATCCCAGCACTTTGGGAGCCTGAGGTGGGTGGACGGCAAGGTCAGGAGTTCGAGAGCAGCCAGCCTGACCAACATGGAGAAATCCTGTCTCTACTAAAAATACAAAAACTAGCTGGGCCAACGCTACTCTCCCAGCTACTCAGGAGGCTGAGGCGGGAGAATCGCTTGAACCCGGCAGGCAGAGGTTGCAATGAGTCCAGATCACGCCATTGCACTCCAACCTGGGCAACAAGAGTGAAACTCCGTCGCAAAAAAAAAAAAAAAAAAAAAAAAAAAAAAAAAAAAAAAAATTATATATATATATATTTATATATATAAATTTATATATATATATGGTACACATTCTTCAGCAACTTGCTTTTTTCCCCTCAATATAATATGTTAGATTTTATTTATCTGGGTAGTTCTACTTCATATGTTTTAATTCATTTTTATATGCATAAAATATTCTATATGATTAATACCTTCCAATTTATTTATTCATTCTCCTGTTGATGGACTTTAGATTGTTTGTTTTCAATGATAAACCATGCTGCTGTGAACATTATTGTGATTTTTTTTATCTCAGAATGAATTCTCAGTTACTTAGACAAAGTGGCAAACCCAGGTCCAGCTTGTCTGTTGGACTATGCACTTTGCATCATTCCTTCTTGCCTTTTCAGTCCTGTCTTCCCGATGCTTCACTATGAAATGTGGTAGAATTATCAACTATCTCTAGTGGGAGCCTAAATTTGGCCTACAGAAAATCTCTTCCCAGTCCCAAGAAGCATCCTTCAGGTTCTAACTGAGATTTCAATTGAGAATTCCTTGGCCTTGGGACCAGAAGAGAAGTCTTCTTTAAAATATCATAACCGACCAGGCGCGGTGGGTCACACCTGTAATCCCAGCACTTTGGGAGGCCAAAGCAGGTGGATCCACGAGGTCAGGAGTTCGAGGCCAGCCTGACCAACATGGTGAAACTCCGTCTCTACTAAAAATACAAAAATTAGCCGGGCGTGGTGGTGCGCGCCTGTAATTCCAGCTTCTCAGGAGGCTGAGGTAGGAGAATCGCTTGAACCCAGGAGGCGGAGGTTGCAGTGAGCCGAAATTGTGCCACTGCACTCCAGCCTGGGTGACAGAGTGAGACTCCATCTCAAAAAAAAAAAAAAAAAAGAAAAGAAAAAAGAAAAAAATCATAACCACAGCAACAAAGCAACCTAATTAATCTTGTTAAATTCCCAAGATGCTTTTGTTCGGGCCCCAGTGAAACCTAATTATTTTATGATAAGCTTCATAGTCAGGGCTACCGGGGGCCAAATGTGTGATGAAGGCATCATGCCAAACTCAATTTTCTGGCTGCATGCTGACCAGGGAAACTCTCCTGCTATAGTCATTTACAGGAGGCCGTAGGGCTCTCTGGTTCTTCCATAGCAGTTCATGTTTTATTTATTTATTTATTTATTTATTTATTCATTCATTCATTTATTTTCGAGACAGAGTCTCGCTCTGTCATCCAGGCTTCAGTACGGTAGTGCAATCTTGGCTCACTGCAATCTCTACCTCCCAGTTTCAAGCAAGTCTCGTGCCTCAACCTCCTTAGTAGCTGGGATTACAGCCGCACACCATGACGCCTGCCGTGGCTTCCCAAAATGCTGGGATTACAGTCTTGAGCCACCACGCCTGGCCTTATGTTTTTAGCATTTTACATTTTCTTCTGTGGTTTTGGAAACTTCTAGGTCTCTGTGATTCATCTTTTCTTTTTGTCTTGCACTAGCGACAATATATTCTGGCCAACTGATGATGGAAGGAGAGCCAGAGAGCCAATCTGCAATTTTATAGTCAGTGCCAGATCAGATCGGTGGTAATACTTTCAATATGTTCCCTCTGCTCTGAAGGTGACTGCTGGGGTGTCTGTCTTTCTCTCTGGACTTGTGTGCCCCTTTGGCCTTCTTTTTCAACCTAGTTTTTGTTTTCCTTGGCTTAAACATTTTATTTATTTTTTCCATAGATATCAAAATAACACACGCAGCTGGGTGCAGTGGTGTGCACCTGTAGTCCCAGCTACTTAGGAGGCTGATGTGGGAGGATCGCTTGAGCCCAAGAGTTCAAGGTCAGCCTGAGAAACATAGGGAGACCCCCTATCTCAAAACAAAACAAAATATAGTAAAATAAAACATGCGTATTGTAGAAAATATGTCAAGTACAGGGATATAAAAAAGAAAAAATCAATTATAAACTCATCCAGAGGCATTAATATTTTGGCATATTTCCTTCCATGTTTTTCTGTGCATGTTTCTTATAATATTTGAGATCATATTGCACATTCAGTTAATTTACCTATTTTTCGTAACATCTATGTATGTATGTATGTATGTATGTATGTATGTATGTATGTATCTATCTATCTATCCATCCATTCAAGGTACCTTTTTCCAAAAAATATCTAAGATTCTTATTTAACATTATTCCTAATTATTTTCCCATGTTATTAGGATCTCTATACAAGCATCATTTCCCAAGTCAAAAAAGTATGTGCATTTTGCATTTTGATGCATACTGCCAAAATAGTTTCCAGAAACATTGTCCCAATTTCAGCTCCAAATAGTTTTAGAGAACCCCCTTTCTCATTATCCTTATCTCTTTTCTGGTCCATTTCTAATCTTTTTTTTTTTTTTTTTTTTTTTTTTTTTTTTTTTTTTTTGAGACGGAGTCTCGCTCTGTCGCCCAGGCTGGAGTGCAGTGGCCGGATCTCAGCTCACTGCAAGCTCCGCCTCCCAGGTTTACGCCATTCTCCTGCCTCAGCCTCCCGAGTAGCTGGGACTACAAGCGCCCGCCACCTCGCCCGGCTAGTTTTTTATATTTTTTTAGTAGAGACGGGGTTTCACCGGGTTAGCCAGGATGGTCTCGATCTCCTGACCTTGTGATCCGCCCGTCTCGGCCTCCCAGAGTGCTGGGATTACAGGCTTGAGCCACCGCGCCCGGCCTCTAATCATTTTTAAAACTCTGGTTTTACTGCAGACAAGTCTGTTTTTTTTTTTTTTTTTTTTTTTTTTTTTTTTTTTATTGAGTCAATGATCTTAAACTCCAGTATATTCCAACCTCCAACTTGTCTAAAACTTAACTTCTCTTGACCCTAGAATTTCCTTCTTCTAGGGTGAGCTAACAGACTATAGTTTGTTTTCAGTTCAGGGAGGTAGGGCAGTGAGATCAGCTTCTCCTTGAGATTCAAATAACCAATATAATCCTAAAGATATCTTGTGAGAACTTTCTAAGAGCAGATAGAAGAGCCTGGGATTAAAGCTTCTAGGTTTCCAATGCTCTCAGATCACCCTCAGCCACTGCACATGAATCTCCATAGAAACTGAAAGTCACACGTGGCCCAATTGTTTCAGGGTCCTCAGAGGAGTTCTCCCTCCTCCTTCCCCTCCCCAGATGGCTTCATGCATAACCAAGTAGCTTTGGAGTCAAATATGTCAAGGCCTCTTTTCTAGCTTCTTGTTGAGCACTGTGTCACTGAAAATTCTAGTTCTTCCTTATTTTCAGTAGTTAGCAATCAGATCTCAGCAATCAGATCATTGCGGGAGTAGAAGGGGGTATCTGATAACTCTTTGGAGAACACCCAAACTTTGGTTCTTGAAAGCTATATCTTCCCTTTATACCTAAGTCACTTCCTGATATGGGTCTAGTCCACTGAAAGGAAACTCTATAGGAAATTTGCTCGAATGGAAATAGCAAATCATAGTGATAATTTAAAATTGCACCAATCCCCCATAAGTGGATGGAAAGTTACATTAGTTCACACCATAGGAGTTTACAAAGAATTTCAGGTTGGTTGTGGTGGCTGGTGCCTGTAATCCTAGCACTTTGGGAGGCCCAGGCGAGAAGATCACCTGAGGTTGGGATTTCAAGACCAGCCTGACCAACATGGAGAAACCCCGTCTCTACTAAAAATACAAAATTAGCGTGGTGGCGCATGCCTGTAATCCCAGCTACTTGGGAGGTTGAGGCAGGAGAATCGCTTGAACCCGGGAGGCGGAGGTTGTGGTGAGCCAAGATCGTGCCATTGCACTCCAGCCTGGGCAGCACGAGCAAAACTCCGTGTCAAAAAAAAAAAAAAGAATTCCAAACAAAAGCATCAACAGCCATATGCAGTGGAAATTTGGACTTCAACACAAGCAAGCAGTTTAAATAGTTTGAATATAAAAGGAATCAGAATAGATAGGGCAAGCCCTAAGGGACACTGTTTGGGTATAATGCTTTAGGTTGACATGAGCAAAGATGACAGCCACTGAGCTGTGTAGACCCCCCACAGCCGCTGGGCCTTGCTGCTGCCCTGCCTCTAGACATGCAAGGCATGAGACAGAGACTTTCAGCTTTGAGAGCTAGGTGGCCAAGAAATTGGAATTTCATTTGGAGTCTGGGCAACTCATCCAAGGATGTCTTGATTGGGGTCACCAATCACTTTTATTCTAAATGTCCTATAATTTGCTCTAGTTTGCTCTAGGTAGACCCTCTGGGGGACATTGGCAGGTCTGAGGCAGAGTAAAAATTATAGCAAATACTGAGATCCAGCACTTACCATTTCCAGGCCCTGTTCTAAATGCTTTACATGTATTTGCACATTTACTGCTCACAACCACCTTATGGGGAAGGTACTAGGCAGGCAGGGAGGAGGAAAGGGAAAGGGAAAGGAAAAGGGAAAAGAGCAGGGGAAGAAAGGAGCAAGAAAAAGTCAATGTAATTCAGCAATTATTTATTAAGTGCTAACTGTATGTCAGAGTCTATGGTAATCAACAGAACAGAGGAGGGTATAGTGAAGAAGGGATACAGGTAGAGAAAGGAGGACGAGTGGGAAGAGGAGGAGGTTGGAGAGGAGGAAAGGAAAGGAGAAATAATGAAGACAAGAGAAAAGCAAACCATGCACATGGAGGGCAATGATAAGAGGAGAAACCTTTGCCAGAACCTCAGGGGTTGGCCGCACTGTCCGGGCTAAGGCAGAGGCTGCTTTCTCCTGGCCCAGTCTTTTACTCATTGTTACCACGAGGCTGGCACAGCTTTCACACAGTCCTTTCAACAAGCCGGCTCTGATCCTGGCAACATTTGGCCTGGTACAGCTCAAGGCAGGTAGCCTACACCCTGGCCTAGCCAGGCCTTTCCCTAGCTCACAAAGGTCAACTGCATAATGTGGAGCATGAGCTTTCACCATGTTCTCAGAGAATCTGCCTCTTAGTATTTCTTTTTCTAAGGGCTTCATTGACCCATGTATCCCTATTGAGTCTTCAAGCACTATTTGACAGAAGAGCTTGTTTTTATCTGACTGCTCCCTGCAATATTACTTTTCCACTAAGTTTGCCAGCGGTACCCCTTTCTAACATTTGCTACCTGTTCGGATGGTCACCTCATGTCACATTTTTCTCTTCCTGTTCACCCCACCCACAGCTCTTGTCGGAAAGGACCTTTTCGGCCACTCTAATCACCAGACGGGACTGCCAGGGCCTTGTGCTGATGACACTCCCACCCTCCGTCAGCCTCCTCTGCTAGCTGATAAATGGCACCAGCCATGCTGTCTCTCTGTTTTTTAGGGGTCCCAAGAAAAGTACATTGCTGCTGCTGCCCAGCCCCTGCCATACCCCAGACCCACCTCAGTCCTGACTTAATGCAGGTAGCTTCCCAGATGCATTGAGATGCCAGGACTTGGAAGGTGGGACTCGATCGCAGCAGACACTGGCCCTGGAGACATATTCTTACAGTCCAGAGAGGAAGGACAGTCTGAGCAAACCCCACCCTTTCACAGCCACTCAGTTCCCTTTTTTTGTTTCCTGACCTAAACCAATGTCTTTTTTTCTTCTCAGCAGCATGCTATCTGGTTCCCTGCTGCCGTCCCTATTCCACCCCCTCAACTGTCCCCGCCCTTCATTTGCTTGGGACCTCTGACACTACTATCTTGAGTCTGTCTCTGAAAGAACCTTTCTCAACATGACTGGGGCCACTGAGACTCTAGATGGGGCTGGCCTGAACAGACAGGTCATCAAGCTATCCTCCTAGAGGTAAAGGGACAACATACCTGAAGTACTATGAAGACAGTCAGCACAGGGAGAGGGGCTTACAGGAAAGAGGAGAGATGCTAGGGGCTGGCAGACACAGAGCAAAGAGATTGGCCAGGAAGAGCGTTTTCGAGTCTCCTGTCCTCCGGGGCAGAGGAGTCTCAGGGACACACAGTTGAACTTGATAGTGAAGGGACCCCAAAGGACAGAGCCAGACAGAGGTAGAGACAAGACTTCCTCCTGCTGAGTCATTTTCTAAGAAAGCATTTTTCCCCTACAGATAAAAATGTGCCCTTCCCCATTTTCTGTGGATGTTGATTTTCTTCTTTTAAGATTCAGCCTCAGGGATTATCTCTCAATGTACACCTTTCTCTTGAGTCGTGTAAACCAGTAAAGCAGACTAGTGTCACTTGAAGCCTGGAGGTTTTCTCAGGGGCCCCCTACTTTATGCTCCAACTGCAATGTTTCCCCCAGGGATTCTTCTAGGAAATGCAGCCAGTATTGAATGCAGGCCATGACACTGGAGCCCCTGCTGACTGATCTGCCTGCCCACCTTGACATCTTGGGCACTACCATATTTCCTTGCCCCATGGCACTGTATCCTAGTGTAGAAACAGATCACAGGTCCCACTACAAGGTCATCCGAGCTTTTAAGTCAACAGGACCTTATTTTTTTTCTTTATTTAGTCCAAAAAACAAACAAACAAGCAAACAAAAAACTGGAATATATGTGCAGAAGGTGCAGGTTTGTTACATAGGTATACGTGTGCTGTGGTGATTTGCTGCACCTATTGACCCATCCTCTAAGATCCCTCCCCTCACCCCCAACCCCCAACAGGCCCTGGGACCTTTTTTTTTTTTTTTTTTTTTTTTTTTTTTTTTTTTTTTTGTTTTGTTTTGTTTTGTTTTGAGACAGTGTCTTGCTCTGAAGCCCAGGCTAGAGTGCAGCAACATGATCATGGCTCACTGCAGCCTCCGTCTCCTGGGCTCAAGCGATCCTCTCACCTCAGCCTCCCTAGTAGCTGGGACTAGAGGCACACATCACTGTGCTGGGCTAATTTTTGTATTTTTTGTAGAGGTGGGGTTTCACTATGTTGCTCAGGCTGGTCTCAAACTCGTGGGCTCAAGCGATCCTCCTGCTTCGGCCTCCCAAAATGCAGGGATTACAGGGGTGAGCCACCTCTCCCGGTCACCAACAGGACTTTAAATAAAAACATTTAAAGCATTTGTAGACTGATGATATAGTTGTTGATCCTCACATTTGCACAAGATAGATGGACAGCATGTGTTGTACGATTGCCTTACTTTATTGACAACTTCTATCCTTTTGCTAGTCACCCCCAATAGCTGCTCCACTCACCTGCCTGAGGGTTGGTCACAGGCATTCACCTTCCCTCCTCTTTTCTTCATCTTATGTCACTTGTTGTCACATGCCCTGTCCCTTCTCAAGGTCCATCTTGGGGTGGGGACTGGGAGGTGAGAGGCATCCAGTGGGAGAGCTAAACAAGAGAGAGAGGAGCACAAGGGAAAAGAGCAAGTAGACGTAGGCTCTTCTTCACCCTCTGCCCACGACCACTCCCCTAGCACACTCATCCATACTGACAGGAGGACTGTACTCAGATAGCACAAATGAACAGCTGAGTGTCACCTGAACAGATTCCCAATGCAATATAAGGTTCTATTCTTGGTGCTATCCTGTTCAACATTTTTGCTGATGATCTTTGAGGAAAATATAAAAAGTAGCCCAGTTAGTTTATGAATGGTGCAAGGCTCTGTGTGCTAGACTGGATGACAGAAGAGGGCAATTAGTTTCCAAAAAGATCTTGATCACCTGGTGTGAGAAGCCAAATTCCACAAAGTGTATTTTACCGGGGCTAAAGGTGATGTATCACAATTGGGCCCCAAATTTGAACTTCAAATGACTCCAGGAGAAAGTGGAGTAGCAGTAGCATTTGTGAAAATGGTTCAGGGGTTTTTGCTGATAGTAATCAAAAGGCATGTCATGTCAGTTAACACGGCTTCCAGAAAAGCCAACATGACACTGAGGCTTCCTTACAGAAGTAAAATATCTAGACAGAGGAAGGTAACATGCCACCTACTCTGCAAAGCCAGACCACACCTAGAGTCCTGCATCCAGTTCTGAGTACCTTGTCTTAGGGGAAATTAATGAGCAGGAACATGTCCAAAACAGAGAACAGCTCAAGTGATCCTCCCACCTCAGTGTCAGCATTGGTGTACAAACTTTCACTTATAGGATGTATAAGCTCTGGGGATCTAATGTACAATATAGTGACCATAGTCAATAACATTGTATTATTGAAATTTGATAAGAGAGCAGATTTTAAGTGTCCTCACCACCCCTATGGTAACTATGGATGGTGATGGATGATAAATGTGTTAATCAATTTGACTGTGGTAATCATTACACAGTGTATACACATATCAAATCATCATGCTGTACACCTTGAATATAAACAATTTTTGTCAATTAAATATTTTTAAGTAAGCAAAAACAAGCAAAAACCCCACAAAGCCAAGTAACACGAGGTATGATAGAAAGAACTAAGGTTGATTAAATGAAGAGGGGCCATGTTCATGGTCTTCATATTTCCATGTTACTAACATAAACCCCTAAAGGCCAGTGAGACTGCTTAAGAATCTGGAAAGAAAAAGAAAATGCTGGAAGTTTGGCAAAGAAACTTTCAGGAAATGTAGCAGGTAGTGGTAATATTTTTATTATCTCATTCCCAGAGACCACCCAACAAAAAAGGGGATGATCAGAGTATCAGCTCAGGTCCCACGCGTGTTCCTGGAGGGTTGTGCAAGCAAGATACCCCAGACTGTCATGGTTCGTCAGTCCCTACTCCACTGCCACCTCCTCCTGTGTCTCAGCCCAATTCTGTCTCCTCACCATCCTCTACACTGCAGATGCCCCTGCTTCCTTTGTATGATGTAGTGGTTAAGTGCAAGGCTGTAGTGTTAGACTACCTAGGATCAAATTCCAGCTCCACAAAAAAAATAACAACCTGTGTGACTTCAGGTAAGTAAACTTAACATCTCTTGTGCCTTAGTGTCCTCACCTGTTAAATACTAATACTGGTACATACCTCCTGGGGTTGCTGTCAGGATTAAAAGGGGTAGTATGTAAGGTGGTTAGGAGAATGCCTGGCATATAGTAAGTGCGCCATATATATATATATATATTTTTTTTAGCTATTATAATTACCAGGCCACAACAGCAGTATTTTATAATGTTAAAGGAACCCAGGTTCTAGAGCCAGTCTACCCGGGTTTGTATCCTAGATTCACTAAATACTGTTGACATTGGGAAAATCGTTTAACATTCTACGACCTCAATTTCTTAACCTGTAAAATGGGAATAATAGTACCACCTGTCTCCTAGAATTACTGTGAGAATTGTATGACACAATCTATTTAAAATGTTTAGCAAGGCCGGGCGCGGTGGCTCAAGCCTGTAATCCCAGCACTTTGGGAGGCCGAGACGGGCGGATCACGAGGTCAGGAGATCGAGACCATCCTGGCTAATACGGTGAAACCCCGTCTCTACTAAAAAAATACAAAAAACCAGCCGGGCGACCAGGCGGGCGCCTGTAGTCCCAGCTACTCGGGAGGCTGAGACAGGAGAATGGCGTCAACCCGGGAGGCGGAGCTTGCAGTGAGCTGAGAGCCGGCCACTGCACTCCAGCCTGGGCGGCAGAGCAAGACTCCGTCTCAAAAAAAAAAAAAAAAAAAAAAAAAAAAATGTTTAGCACCCTGCAGTCTTTCTATGCTGGACTCTCTTGAAACCTAGTATATGCCTTCTGTCAGGTCTGCAAGGAAGGGAAGAGCCACTGGATACTTTCTACTTCTAGGCTTGATGATTGCTATTACAGGAGCCAAACAATTTCATTGTCACTTTTCAGAACCTAGAGCAGTTGACTTACTCCCTCAACAGAAGGGTGCTGCTTTAACGCCAATCATTGTTCCTTTTCTTCAAAGTACTTGGTTCATAATTGTACATTTATAAGCCTATTAGATTACTGTATCCCTCCCCCGAACAGTGCCTCACACATAATGGGCATCTAATGACCATTTGTTGAATGGACCAACTGGCCATGTGATTGATGAACTAGAGCAATTGGCTCCCTCCAGGCCTTCACTGAATCAGCAGTTTGCTGCGAAAGGTGTTCCCAGTGACCTTGAGGTGGAACAGGAATGGAACGTCGAGGTGGAGGACCCCTCCTTTCGACCCTAGTCCTAGCTTCCCTCGGGGACGGGAAGGCCAGAGGATCTGGGAAAAACACTGCTCCCTTCACTGAACGCCACTATGTAGCAGTGTCCACCAAAAGAGATAAAGTGACGAAACGCTGCAAAGCTGCGGGGCGGGAGGAAGTTGGGGTGAGTGGACCACCCTTTAGGCGGAGTCCTTCCTTAAGCTCCCGCCCGCGGCTCGGAACTGAGTCCTCTCAGCAGCCGGAGGGCGCTGCGCCGAGCCTTACACTCTATGATTGCTCCTACCGACTCCCAAGAGGAAGTGCGATCGGGAACCTCCTATATACTTCCGTTTGCGGCGCGGCTTCTTTCTTTCTTCCCGTGTCGATATCGCTCTTGCAAGCATGGTAGGGCTTGCTGGTGGGGCCGGGTAACATCCAGCTTAATCTTTCCCCCCTTCGTCGCCGGTGCTATGCCGGGATGGGTCCAGGCTCCTGTGTGGACTCGATATACCGGAGCAACCCAATTTTGCCGGGATCAACCCTAAAGGGACCGGGCTACCGGGCCAGGAATTGAAGTAATGGGTTCAAAGAGGTAGAGTTAGCCGGGGGTGGAGTTAATAAGATCTTTTCCCTCTTTGGTGCTCGACGGAGGGAGGAAGCTCTGCTTGAAGCACATGGGGCTGACCCACCCTGTAGTCGGAGTTAGCATGTAGTGAGGAGTACTCGTGGAGTGCTTTAGCTTTAGCTGGGTGAGGTAGGGCGTTGTGCCATTGTGGTCAAATAACACTGCACGTTCTGAACGGTTTCTTTACTAGGTTAACGTCCCTAAAACCCGCCGGACTTTCTGTAAGAAGTGTGGCAAGCACCAACCCCACAAAGTGACACAGTACAAGAAGGGCAAGGATTCTCTGTATGCCCAGGGTAAGATGGATTCTGCATAATTTGGTGTTACTGTGACATTTGTGTTGTAGAGTAACATACGGGTCCAGGTCTCTTCCCCCCCCACGCCCGACTTGAGCGTTAATATTTCTGCTGCAAAATTAAGATAAAATCTGTAAGAATTACTTGCTGATCTTCGGTATTTTATAACAAATACCAATTCGTTTTCCCAGGAAAGCGGCGCTATGACAGGAAGCAGAGTGGCTATGGTGGGCAAACTAAGCCGATTTTCCGGAAAAAGGTGAGTGGTAATTACTATTTGACGTTTCCCACTTAATTGCAGTAAGGATGTATACTTGTCTCTAGTCCACACACTTCATGATAAAGGTATAGCGTTAGTTTAGCGAAGTTTTCACAGTTGACTGCAGTGATATATCTAGTAGGTGATGGAGCTGGGAATGCAACTCAGGTCTGATTAGTCCACAATACTGCACTATTTCAGTGTTTACGATTTTTTATCCTTTCCCTTCTGAAGAGGCAAAAAATTGAGGAATGTGCCCTGCTTTCCTAAGAACTGAGGTGTGAGTACGCTTGTAAGTCCTTTCATTTGCCTTGTTCCTTATCTGTTGTCATGTCTGAATCCTCGACTGTTGGTTGCACTAAGTTCTGTTGTTTCTCATCACAGAAACCTGCAGTCAGCTACCTGTTCTCGTGAAGTCTTAAAACTCTTATAGAATAGCCATTTAGGCCTGTCTGCTAGCCTCCTGAATTCTATATTCTCAGGCTGAGCGAGTTTCTGTTTATTCTCAAACCTTAGGTGATTTGGCTAACCATTAAAGTAATTATTAGCACGATGATTGGAACCGAGCATTCTCTCCAACACAGCATTTCTTTTGGCACTTTGCCTCTCATGCAGTTTAGCTCCAGAAAGTATTAAGGAATGACTTTAGTGCTCATTTGGCTGCAGTAAGTGGTTTGGTCTCAGGGTGGCAGAAAGAATGCTTTTTATACCTTTTCACATTTGGATAACTTGTTTAGAAGACAGGTTCTAACTAGGTTTTGGCCTGTTAAGAACTGCAAGCTAGCAGCAGTAGCAGAACTCTTGCTAAAGGGGCAAGCTTATTAAGAAATTTGAATATTTAAAAATTGACCTACTATATGATCCAACAATCCCACTGCTGAGTATATACCCAGAAGAAAATCAGCATATCCAAGAGATACCTGCACTCCTATGTTTGTTGCAGCACTGTTTATAATAGCTAAGATTTAGAAGCAACCTTAGTGTCCATCAGGGGATGAATGGATAAAGAAAACGTACCTATATGCAGCCGGGCGCAGTGGCTTGTGCCTAGCACTTTGGGAGGTCGAGGTGGGTGGATCACCTGAGGTCAGGAGTTCGAGACCAACCTGGCCAAGATAGTGAAACCCCGTCTCTAGTAAAAGTACAAAAATTAGCTGGGCGTGTGGTGCGGGCCTGTAATCTCAGCTACCCGGGAGGCTGAGGCAGGAGAATCGCTGGAACCTGGGAGGCAGAGGCTGCAGTGAGTGGAGATCACGCCGCTGCACTCCAGCCTGGGCGACAGAGCAAGCCTCCATCTCAAAAAAGAAAAAAAACAAGAAAAAAAGAAAATGCACCTATACGCAATGGAGTACTATTCAACCATAAAAAGAATGATATCCAGTCATTTACAACAACATGGGTGGAACTGGAGATCATTATGTTAAGTGAAATAGGCACACAAAGACAAACATCACATGTTTTCATTTGTGGGATCTAAAAATCAAAACAAGTGGACTCGAATATAGAGAGTAGAAGGATGGTTACCAGAAGCTGGGAAGGGTAGTGGGGGGAGGTGGGGATGGTTAGTGGGTACAAAAAATTAGAATGAATTAGACCAACTAATTGATAGCATGACAGGGTGACTAAAGTCAATAACTTAGTTGCATATTTTAAAATAACTTAGAGTGTAATTGGATTGTTTGTATCTCAAAGAAAAAATGCAATAAAACTTTACAGTGGAGAAACCTAACAAGCACTACTTCAGCCAGGTAATCAAGGTTAACATCAACAGTCATGAGTCATGTTGATATATACCCTTGATAAGGTGTGATGAAAATGACACTAAAAAAAATCCATAACCCTATCTAATCATGAGAAAAACAAATCCCAAGAGGGGCATTTTACAAAATACCTGACCGGTAGTGCTGAAATTGTCAAGATCATCAAAAAGGTCTGAGAAATTGCCACAGCCAAAGGAGTCTAGAGACATGATGACTAAATGTTAGGTTGTGTCCTGGATGGGGTCCTAGAACCGAAAAAGGACATTAGGAAAATACAAGGAAATTTTAAAAAGCATGGACTTGAGTTAATAAGGCATCAGTGTTGGTTTGTTAATGAGTCATACTAATGTAAGATGAGAAACTGGTTGTAAGGTTTATGAGAACTCTGTAGCATGTTTGCAATTTTTTGGTAAATACGAAACTTGTAAACAATAGTTCTGTTGAGGTAAAAAGAAGCAATCAAGGCCATGCGTGGTGGCTGACTAAGTGCCTGTAATCCCAGCACTTTGGGAGGCCGAGGCGGGTGGATCACCTGAGGTCAGGAGATTGAGACCAGCCTGGCCAACGTGATGAAACCCCCGTCTCTAGTAAAAATAACAAAAAAATTAGCTGGGCTTGGTGGTGGGCACCTGTTATCCCAGCTACTCAGGAGGCTGAAACAGGAGAATTGCTTGAACCCAGGAGAAGGAGCTGAGATCACGCCATTGCACTCCAGCCTGGGCAACAAGAGCGAAACTCCGTCTCAAAAAAAAAAAAAGGAACAATCAAAAAAGTTGAGTATTAGTGGGGAGTGTAGTTTGAGTTAAATAATTCAGTTGAATGCACATAAATTCTAGGTAGTCTTAGAATTTATTGATCTTTTATAGAGATGGGGTTCTCACTGTGTTGCCCAGGCTGGTCTCAAACTCCTGGGCTCAAGTGATCCTCCTGCCTCAGCCTCACAAACTGTTGGGATTAAAGAACTGTGCAGAGCTGCTGAATGGCCACAAGTTCAGGGTGGCCCATTTGATAGGAATCTTTAGGATGTTTGATCTGAATGGGGTTTGGATTCAAACTGGATGACATGCCATCTTTGCTATTACCACGTTTTCTCTTTTTATATATAGAGAGTTTTTTTTTTTTTTTTTTTTTTGAGATGGAGTCTTGCACTGTCTCTCCAGGCTGGAGTGCAGTGGCTCGATCTCTGCTCACTGCAACCTCCGCTGCCTCCCGGGTTCAAGTGAGTCTCCTACCTCAGCCTCCCGAGTAGCTGGGATTATAGACGCGTGCCACCACGCTCGGCTGACTTTTCATATTTTTAGTAGAGACGGGGTTTCACCATGTTGGTCAGGCTGGTCTCGAACTCCTGACCTCGTGATCTGCCTGCCTTGGCCTCCCAAAGTGCTGGGATTACAGGCATGAGCCACTGTGCCCAGCCTTTATTTTTTTTAGTCCTCAAGTTCTACACATTTTCTCTTAAATTCACTGATTTTTAGATTATTTTCTCCCTATGGCTTAAGAGTACACTGAGTACTATTTAAAGCAGTCATTTTTGAAGAAAGTGATCTTCTATAGTTATTTATTAAGGCTTTAATTTTTTTCCAGGCTAAAACTACAAAGAAGATTGTGCTAAGGCTTGAGTGCGTTGAGCCCAACTGCAGATCTAAGAGAATGCTGGCTATTAAAAGATGCAAGCATTTTGAACTGGGAGGAGATAAGAAGAGAAAGGTATATAATTGCGGGTGGAAGGTGCAATATTTTTCATAGCTTTATTATTTGAAAAGGTGAACATTCATTGTGGCATAGAGCTCAGGGGTAATCCTCTAAAAATACTAGATCTATAGCTAAAGGTATGTGAGGTTTTCTGCTACAAGGAGGAAAGGAAAAATGAGGAAGCTTAACAGCATGGTGAACATTTTAGGAACAGATAATGTTCTTGATGGGGCAGTAGTTAATGGCAAAATACAAAACTCAACTTTTTTCTGTTCTGTTACAGGGCCAAGTGATCCAGTTCTAAGTGTCATCTTTTATTATGAAGACAATAAAATCTTGAGTTTATGTTCAGTTCATTTGTTTGCCATTCATCTTTTGGGAGGGAATAAGCTAGAGCCATCAACACAATTCTGCCTGTGGGGAAATTTATGCCTCTTCCTGGTACTACTTGTTTTGGATTGAAGCTGACTGGTTGAGTTCACATCGTATGTTGCAATTTTCTAATTTGGCACTTTAATCACTGGGGGCCTTATGAGATGCAGTTTGCCGTTATGCAGTGGTTATTGGTTATGTGAGTAGACACATTTCAGGTTAATAGTGAGAAGTCAGTACTACACATTCATAGTGAATATGAGATGTTTTTGCTAAGAGTTAAGTCTCAGATCTTTGGTATAACAGTTAATTTAATAAAGACTTTTGGCATTGTTCTCCAGACACAGTTACGCTGTGTAATATATATAATGTTGTCTATGGACTTGGTCTTACTTTTTTTTTTTGAGACGGAGTCTTGCTCTGTCGCCCAGGCTGGAGTGCAGTGGCCGGATCTCAGCTTACTGCAAGCTCCGCTTCCTGGGTTTACGCCATTCTCCTGCCTCAGCCTCCCGAGTAGCTGGGACTACAGGCCCCCGCCACATCGCCCGTCTAGTTTTTTGTATTTTTGAGTAGAGACGGGGTTTCACCGTGTTAGCCAGGATGGTCTCGATCTCCTGACCTCGTGATCCGCCCGTCTCGGCCTCCCAAAGTGCTGGGATTACAGGCTTGAGCCACCGCGCCCGGCCAGGTCTTACACTCTTAAACATTTTGACATTCCTCCTCACATTTTAAAGTAGACATATTTATGCCAAAATAACTACAAAGAACAGGTTTTCTGGTGTATGAAACTCTCCAGTGGAATTTCTTTTTTTTGAGACAAGGTCTCCCTCTCATGTGGACTGGAATGCCAATGGTATGGATCATAGCTTGCTACAGCTTTGAGTTTGCAGGCTCAAGTGGTCCTCCTGCCTCAGCCTCCTGAGTAGCTGGGACTAGAGGTGCCTGTCACCACACCTGACTACTTTGGTTTTTTGGTGGGAGTCTCTCTTTGTTACCCAGCTGGTCTGGAACTCTTGACCTTCAGTGAAATTCCCATCTCAGTGTTCCAAGATGCTGGGATTACAGGTGTGAGCCACCATGTCTGGCTAAACTCGGTGGAAGAATCTTAAGAGACAACCATTCATTAAAATGCCTCCTAACAGTTCCAAATTATACATCTTTTTTTTTGAGACGGAGTTTTGCTCTTGCCTAGGCTGTAGTGCAATTGGTGCAATCTTAGCTCACTGCAACCTCCGCCTCCCGTGTTCAAGTGATTGTCCTGCCTCAGCCTCCTGAGTAGCTGGGATTATTATAGGTGCCTGCCACCACGTCTGGCTAATTTTTGTATTTTTAGTAGAGACAGGGTTTCACCATGTTGACCAGGATGGTCTAGATCCTCTGACCTCGTGATCTGTCCGACTCAGCCTCCCAAAGTGTTGGGATTACAGGCGTAAGCCACCGCACCTGGGCTATAAATCCTTATTACATTTCAGTCTTAGTGATGTTTATAGCTCTTTGTAGTTAAATATGTTACACATTTTGATAATTGGGAGAGAATCTCAACAAGGGGGGTGGGTATCTGGATGAGTAAATACGGGTTTAATAGTTTTAGTACCAAAGTTTCAACATTGGAAAATTTTATTCAAGGAAATAAAACTTTTTTTTTTGAGATGGAGTCTCACTCTGTTGCCCAGGCTGGAATGCAGTGGCATGATCTTGGCTCACTGCAGCCTCCACTTCCCGGGTTCAAGTGATTCTCCTACCTCAGCCTCCTGAGTAGCTGGAACTACAGACGCCACCACACCTGGCTAATTTTTATATTTTTAGTAGAGACGGGGCTTCACTGTGTTAGCCAGGCTGGTCTTGAAATCCTGACCTCAGGTGATATGCCTGCCTCAGCCTCCCAAAGCGCTGGGATTACAGGCATGAGCCACTGAGCCTGGTGGAAAGGGAGCTTTTAAAGTGAATAGAGAAAAAGGTGGACGGGAAGTAGTAGTTGGCAACAAAATAAACATTTTAAAGTAAGTCTTTAATTGACATCTGCACTGTACTTTCTAGCCGAAGCAAAACAGTGCCTGTGGGATTTATGTGACTTCTTAACCTTGAAGTCCATTCATAGAACCCTAGCTTCCTATTCACAGGGAGGAGCTGTGTGATGAAGCAGGCAGGATTACAGGCCACTCCTTTACCCAGGGAAGCAACCGCGATGGTATAAGAGCGAGGTCCACCGATCTCCTGCCGGTTTATCACAGCTACAGCCCAGGCTAAGTCTGAGAGAGGTCGTTCCCACACTTCAAAGTTGTCTCCCTGAAAAACCAAGAAAATAAGTGTGATTGCTTAGCAACTAGTGATAAGTGGCCCTGTTAGTTTGGCATTAATTCTTAATGTCAGAACTATCAAGCACTTGTAGGAAAAATTAAAATGATACTGTAGCATTATTTTGAAAATAATGGTTCTAGCAAAAAGCTTTATTACTGATAGTAACATCAAGAGCAAGGGAAAAAAATAGATTTAGGCCCAAGACAAACTTGGTACTGGGTATATAAAGCCATCTTAAAATATATACCCTTATTTACCTGTCTAAGCTGGTACCCCTGCTTGCCCAAGGGGTCCTGATTGATGGCAATTACATCCTTATCCTGAAGGAGAGCTTTGGCTTGAGGGCTGATGTGTCGGAGGTCATTAGACATGAATAAAGGAGCAGCCATGATAGCCCAGAGGGCCATCTGAGTTACTTGCTGATTCCAGCTGAGGCCAAAGTTGCCAATCACTAACTGAGACAAAGAATGAAATAATTCAAACAACAGAAGAGGAAGCATTCTTAAAGTTACCTAGATGACCCATATGGAGAAACCACTTTCCACAGCATCCTGCTCTAAGTACTCTCACATAAAGCCTCCTCCCAGGAACTTTACCTCTATTTACCTTGAATATCAAAATAGGAAACAAGGCTACTGCAGGGTCTTGAACAAGGAGAGTTCAAGTTTTTACCATATCTGGGTCATTCCAACCCCCTGGTCCAGCAACATCAACAATTCTCTCCTGGTTAAAAGATGTCCAGTCCAAGATACTCTTTATACTTTTCCAGGAATCATCAATGTCAGCAAAATTTCGCCAGTGATTGCAGTACTGTCGGATTTCTGTATAATTGGGCTGTGAAAATAGATATGACTCTTCTGTTTACTTTCTACTAACATCCTTGTGAGATGAAAACAGTCAAGTTTAAAGGAGGCACTTGTAGCCTTGAGTTTACAGATTGAAGGTCTCCATAAGGAGGTCTAAACCCTTATAATGAATTTTCACTGTAAGAAGTCTGCTTCAGAAGTAGGCCATATAACTTGAAATCCCTTAAAGTTAATTTACTTCTATAATCAGAACTAAAATGATCTTAATGAGTACAATTAAAAGCTGCAAAATTACATAGGACTCCATCAAGCATTAAGAAAACTTAAATCCTAGGCATATAGTTTGTTAATGGAATAAAAAGTTTGTAGAGGCTGGGCGCGGTAGCTCATACCTGTAATCCCAGCACTTTGGGAGGCCAAGGCAGGCAGATCATCTGAGGTCAGGAGTTTGAGAAAAGCCTGGCCAACATGGTGAAACCCTGTCTCTACTAAAAATACAAAAATTAGCCAGATGTGGTAGTGCACGCCTGTAATCCCAGCTACTTGGGAGGCTGAGGTTGCAGTGAGCCGACATGGTGCCAGTGCACTCCAGCCTGGGTGACAGAGTAAGACTCTGTCGCAAAAAAAAAAAAAAAAAAAAAAAAAAAAAAGTTTGTAGATAGGCAGGTGGGATATCAGGTTTAAGATGCTGAGAAAAAAGACTGTTTTGCAGAGACGAGGGAATAATAGGGATTCATTCCATAAATAACCATTCAACACTTAACCATATGCTAGGGATACAGTCAAAGTCAGACAAGGTCCCTGCCCTCATGAAACTTACACTCTAGTGGGGAGACATGGTAACAAGTCAACAAATACTTCCAAATAGTGCAGAGCTCTGAGAAGGAAATTAAACAGGTTAATGTGATAAAGAATGAATGGACAGAGGGCTATTTTAAAGTAGTTAGAGAAGAACTGTCTGCATATGTGGCGTTTGGTCTGAGACTTCGATGTTAAGGAGCCCGGCCCTTTAAAAATATTTGGGGAAGAACTGTTTCAGGCAGAAAAAAAGCAAGTGTAAAGGCCCTGGGGCAGCAATAGGCTTGCAGTGTTGAGGGACAGAAAGAAAACCAGTGTAGCCAGGGAAAGAGCCATGACCCCTTGGACATTGGGGAGGCAGGCAAGGGCTGGATCAGTGCGGTTTGGTTTCATTCCAAGTGCAATTGGAAGCCAGTTAAGTGTTTTAAGCAGGGAACTGATGATGCCATTTATATTTTTTATAACTCTGCTAAGTCTCAGGGTTTTTTCTTAAAAAAAAAAAACAACAACTGATATTTACATTTTAATAAGATAACTCTAGTGCTGCTTGGAAAATAGATGGGGGTTGGGACAGAGTGGAAGCAGAGAGATCAGGCTGTCACAGCAGTCTGGGTGAGAGCTGATAGTAGCCGATAGAAGGCCAGGGTGCATGTAGTGGAGATGGAAGAAAGTGGGCTGATTCAGGAGATATTTTAGAGATACTGGTGGAAGGACTGTTGATAGACAGGACATGAATGGTGAAATAAAGGGGAAGACACAAGGATGACTTTCCAGGTGATGGTAGCTTAGACTATAATTATAGCAGTGGGGATGGTGAGAAGTGGTTGGAACCTGGGAGAGATGGTAGGATGATATTAAGTAATGTTGGAGTTTGAAGGAGACCTTGGTTTCCTTTGTTGTCAAGTTCTGTCTATCAGCACGGTTCTATTGGATTCCGGGCTCACTATCTCACCTTTTGAAAGGGCCACATATAAAGAGGCCACTCACAGGAGTACACAATGCTTCTGCCAGTCCTATTCAGGGCCAAGGACATGTGCTTATAACCTGTATGAGAAAACAATGGGTGAAATAAGGGAAAGAAATGAATTTCCAGCTGGGGCTATATATATATTTTTTTTATTTTTATTTTTTGAGACGGAGTTCACTCTGTCGTCCAGGCTGGAGTGCAGTGGTGCGATCTTGGCTTACTGCAACCTCCGTTTCCCGGGTTCAAGGGATTCTCCTGTCTCAGCTTCCCAAGTAGCTGGGATTACAGGCATGTGCCACCAAACTCAGCTAATTTTTGTATTTTTAGTAGAGACGGAGTTTCACCATGTTGGCCACGGTGGTCTCGAACTCCTGACCTCAAGTGATCCACCTGCCTCAGCCTCCCAAAGTGCTGGGATTACAGGCATGAGCCATCACATCCGGATGGGGCTGTATATTTTAAGAAGAGGCTACCTGGAAGGTTCATGTTTAAACTAGCAGCAGGGACAGGCAGTTGCTCATGCTTAAATTGTGTAAAGTACCTCCCAGACTGCTGGGATTGTTCTGAGGAAGTAGTGCAGAGATGGTGTGTATATTGAGGAAAGGCAGGAATGAAGATGCTTCTTTCTTTGTGACCAACTGACAACCTGGACTCTCCTAAATGGTGTTATAGAGAGTTACAATCACTAATTAACTCTTAGCGCCCTCTTGAATTATAAGTGCACAATATTAGCTATGGTTAGGCATGCATGGATTGTACATGAATTAATTAATTAATTAACTGAAAGAGAAGAGATGGGAGCTCTGGCACATGGAGAATAATTACTTCCAGTATTGTGACAGGGTATTTAAAATTCTGAAGATTGGTTCTTTGGCTCAGCTACCTTCGCCTCAAAGTTCTTCCCTTTGTGGCTAAATCTCTGGAATGAAACATACCATCTGCCAACTTTTCCAAACTGTCACAGTAACAACCATCAAATTTTAGCAGATCTACTCCCCAGTCAGCAAAGGTCTGGGCATCAATGTCATAGTATCCAAAACTCCCAGGGAAGCCTGCGCAGGTTTTATTTCCAACATCTGCATAAATCCCTAGCTTCAGTCCTTTGCTGTGAACCTGAAATGAGAGGGAGGAAAAGAGTCACCATCGTAGAAGCACAATCATGAGGTAGCAGAAAGAGAGAACCATTCCAGGCTGGGGGAAGAGACAAGGTGACTTCACCAGGTATTGGGGGCTTTTTCCCACAAACCCCCAAAATCACCCAGATGAGTTTGTTGGCAGACAAAGAATAAATCCCCCAGTTCTGCTGCGCTAGTTCAAACTATGCGTGTGAGCTATAGCCCAGAACTGAGGAGGAAGCTAGCAGCCATGCTGATCTTCCTGATGGGATCCTGAAAGTTACCTTTTGAGGGCAATGATACATTTACCTTGGCAAAGACTCTCCTTGACCAAACTTTGGTTAGACTTCTCTGATGAGCCTTCTTTTCGACTAGACCTCCACCTTGGCTTCCTATGTCTGTCCTAGCAAGCCCCCTTAGCAAGAATCCTGCTAAGTCAATACTGCCACCATTGATATCTGATCAATTTCCCTCATTCCCCACCCTTCATGTTTAAGTTCACGGTCTGCCTTTAGCAAGAAGCTCCCTACCCTTGATGTCTTCTTACATATTCCATCCACTGACCCCCTCAATCTGCTCATTGGCTACAAATCTCCACCTGTCTTTGTTGTATTTGGAATTGAACTTGGCTCTTTCCTCTACTGTGGTAGTACTGAATAAAATCTGTCTTCATCGGCTGGGCGTGGTGGCTTATGCCTGAAATCCCAGCACTTTGGTAGGCCGAGGTGGGCGGATCACAAGGTCAGGAGTTCAAGACCAGCCTGGCCAATATGGTGAAACCCCGTCTCTACTAAAAATATAAAAATTAGCTGGGCTTGGTGGTGTGCGCCTATAGTCCCAACTACTTGGGAGACTGAGGCAGGAGAATCACTTGAACCCAAGAGGTGGAGGGTTGCAGTGAGCTGAGATTGTGCCACTGCACTCCAGCCTGGGTGACAGAGCAAGACTCTGTCAAAAAAAAAAAAAAAAAATCTGTCTTCATCATCTTTAACTAGTGTTGGACTCTATTTCTCTTCAATGATCTCCAGAATATTTTCCTTCTGTCTTCTAAAATTCTAGTTTATAGTACCATTGCAATAGCTTCCCAAAGGTTATATGGAAATGCATGCACGCTTATGTCAAGAACCAAGTTCCTTTTTCCTCCTAGAGAGTTCAGTCGTTTTAGCAGAAGGAGAACTCCAAGATGGGCCTCAACAGCTATTGCAAAACATTTGTAGGCCGGGCGCAGTGGCTCACGCCTGTAATCCCAGCACTTTGGGAGGTTGAGGCAGGCGGATCACGAGGTCAGGAGATCGAGACCATCTTGGCTAACATGGTGAAACCCCATCTCTACTAAAAATACAAAAAATTAGCCGGGCGTGGTGGCGGGCACCTGTGGTCCCAGCTACTCGGGAGGCTGAGGCAGGAGAATGGCGTGAACCCGGGAGGCGGAGCTTGCAGTGAGCTGAGATCGCGCCACTGCACTCCAGCCTGGGCGACAGAGCGAGACTCCGTCTCAAAAAAAAAAATGTCTGCTGATGGAATGCAAAGTCCACGATAAGCCTTACAATTTGATGTTCAGATAACAGCCAGCTATTCTACTTTCTAAGTGTCATGAGGGTTGTTTCTTTTTCTTCTTTTCTTTTCTTGCCTTTTTTTTTTTTTTTGAGATGGAGTTTCGCTTTTGTTGCCCAGGCTAGGGTGCAATGGTGCAATATCGGCTCACTGAAACCTCCACCTCCTGGGTTCAAGCGATTCTCCTGCCTCAGCCACCCGAGTAGCTGGGGTTACAGGCGTCCATCACCATGCCCAGCTAATTTTTTATATTTTTAGTAGAGTCGGGGTTTCACCATGTTGGCCAGGCTGGTCTCGAACTCTTGACCTCAGCTGATCCACCTGTCTTGGCCTCCCAAAGTGCTGGGATTACAGGTGTGAGCCACTGCGCCCGGCCATGAGGGCTGTTTCTAAACAAGCTTCTGTACAGAAGTGCTTAAAGTCCTCTGAATGAAAAAGAACATTATCTATAAACTCACATAATTAGCTAGCTGGCGAATCCCATGAGGAAAGCGCTGAGGGTCTGCCTGAAGTCTGCCTTCTAAATCTCTTTGGGGAGCCATCCAACAGTCATCAATGCAGAGGTACTCATAACCTGCATCCTTCCAGCCATCTGAGACCATGAGCTCTGCCATCTCCATGAAGAGCTTCTCACTGAAAGAGAAATTCCAATAATCATTACAATTCATTAAGTGAACACTTAGGTACCTATTAGGCACCTTGGAATTTCACAATTTTTTCCAATCCAGTAATAGTGTGGTAGTAATCACAAGCAATGTAAGGTAAAATGAATTGTTTTTCCAGATTTTCTTTTGTCTCTCTTATCCCCTTAATACTTCTGCCCTAAAAACTTCAAATAAAATAGGAATGAGAAATATATGATGAAATTGAAAAGATTATTAGATCTAAGAAGACAGTTCAGTAAAGTAAGAAACTACAAAGTTAACATAATCAACAGATATCACCAATAATCCTATTTGGAGAAAAAGATCCCATTCACAAGAACAACTGAACAACCTAAAATGCCTACAGATAAATTTAAGATATGTGCAAGGCTCATATGTTAAAACTATGATGCTTCTAAATGATTTGAATAAATGGACAAATATTATTTTGCTCTTGGATAAGCATACTCAATATTAAAAATAAGTTAATTCTCCCTGCAATCCTTTATATATTTAACAAAATCCTTAACAAAGCCCAAAAGTACTTAGGTTTCTTTTTTATCTTTTTTTTTTTTTGAGATGGAGTCTCCCTCTGTTGCCCAGGCTGGAGTGCAGTGGCGCCATCTTGGCTCACTGCAACTTCTGCCTCCCAGGTTCCAGTGATTCTTCTGCCTCAGCCTCCTGAGTAGCTGAGATTACAGGCATGTGCCACCACACCTGGCTAATTTTTGTATTTTTAGTAGAGACAGGGTTTTGCCATTTTGGCTAGGCTAGTCTTGAACTCCTGGCCTCAAGTGATCCACCTGCCTCGGACTCCCAAAATGCTGGGATTATAGGTGTGGCACAACATCACAAAAGGTTCACCTAAAAGATTACATACATGCACATTAATTAAAAGATAAAGGAAGGCTGGGCGCAGTGGCTTACGCCTGTAATAACAGTACTTTGGGAGGCTGAGGTGGGCAGATCACTTGAGGCCAGGAGTTCGAGACCAGCTTGGGCAACATGGTGAAACTACGTCTCTACTAAAAATACAAAAATTAGCTGGTTGTGGTGGCGCGCCTGTAATCCCAGCCACTCGGGAGGCTAAGACAGGAGAATTGCTTAAATCCGGGAGGTGGAGTTTGCACTGAACAGAGATCACACCACTGCACTCCAACCTGGGTGACAGAGTGAAACACCCTCTCAAAAAAAAACAAAAAAAAAAAACAAAAAACCTAAGGCCGGGCGCAGTGGCTCACGCCTGTAATCCCAGCACTAGCACTTTGGGAGGCTGAGGTGGGCGGATCACGAGGTCAGGAGATGGAGACCATCCTGGCTAACATAGTGAAACCACGTCTGTACTAAAAAATACAAAAAAAAAAAAAAAAAAGAGCCAGGCGTGGTGGCGGGCCCCTGTAGTCCCAGCTACTCGGGAGGCTGAGGCAGGAGAATTGTGTGAGGGAGACTCCATCTCAAAAAAAAAAAAAAAAGTGTAATTTACCCAATGTCACAGGGTTAAGTAACAACGAGGCAGAATTTGAGCCCAGGCTGGGTGCCAGGATCTTGTCATTAGCCAAACATGACATAAACATGATCCATTTTTTATGGAAAATAATGAAAAAAGAAATCTATGTTTTCATTTATATAGAAAACAATTGCAAGGTTGTATATTAACATTTTAACCATGATTATTTCTGGGTGGTGGAACGGTGGGGGGAAATCTTTATTTTCATTTTGCTCTTCTTTATCTACATTTTTTGCAATGATTATGCATTAGTTTTCTAATCAGATGCAAATACCACTAAAAAAAAAATCCGTGACGGGCAAAATTGCCACACATACTGTACCACAGGGTCACATGAAACTTAGAAGGCCAATTTCTTCTGTGAGGTCTGACCAACATCCTGACTTAATCTGTAAAGATATTCATACGAATAACTTAAGAACACAGAAATGTACTGTGACTGCCACCTTTTACCAATATCTATCAGTGATTCCTAACCTTTTTAAAGTCACAGAGCCCTTTGAGAATCTGAAGAAAGGTAAATATCCTCTCTCCAGAAAAATACACATATTCATTCAGATTTGTAGGTTTACATTCATTTTCCCATCGATTCCAGGTTAGGGAACATTTGCTCTGTACGCGCAATTGAATGGTCAAGCACTGTGCTATGTACTTTAAATAGGTTATCTCCTTGAAAGTTCACCTGTGTGAGATAAGAACTATTTTTCAGATCTTTTTTTGCCAGCTCCCTGAAATTAAAAGGTTGTAATCCCAATGTACAGTTAAGGATTGTGAGGGTCAGACACGTTCAATACCTATCTATTTCAGCCTCAACCCTCACCCAAAGGTGTAAATGTATAAAGTTCCTTCATGCCAACCTTCCAGCCTGATGCCACGCTCATAGGCGAGGTGGGAGAGATCTCAGCGACCTTAGGGTCTCTCTAACTCTCTCGAGATACTGCCGAGAAATGCACGACCCCAAAAGGAGAAAAAATGGCACGAATCTTAGCCCCCATTCCTCCTACCCATCCTAGATGTTCTCACGGTTAGCATCCGGCAGAGGAAGAACAAAAGTTCACAAGAAGGGTCTGAATAGAACCGGGCAGGGCTACTTTGGGCACACTGCCTATGGGGTGGCCCTGCTCTGCAAGGAGCAGTGAAAAAGGAGAACCGGGCAGGGAGAGAGAGAAAGAGAGAGGAGAGAAGAGGAAGAGAAAGAGAAAGGGGGGGGGGGGGGGGGAGAGAGAGAGAGAGAGAGAGAGAGAGAGAAACAAACAGGGGTTGCTGGCCGGACCCCCATCCCAGGAAAGGTCACACAGAAAGTTTAGGGCTAGTCCCGATTCGAGACAGTTTGCTGGGGATAAAAAAGCAGCGGCAGAGTCGGGTCGGGGAGCGCTCCCTCGGGCTCAACTGTTCCCGTTGAGACCCTTCAGTTCCCCAAACACACCCAAACACATGGAAAAGCAAAGGGAAGGGAGTACCCAATATCTGATACCTGATGCAGGAATCTGGCTCTTCCTGGCAGTCAAGATTGCACATGAAGCGCTCCCAGTGCAGCCAGCCCATGGTAGGCGTCCTCGCCAATCCATTGTCCAGTGCTCTGGCCCCAGGGATGTCCCAGGAAACAAGGGCCAGGAAGCGAAGCGCAAGCGCGCAGCCCAGATGCAGTCCCGGGTTCCTCAGCCGCATTGTCACAGTGATCAGACAGCATAGATTTCCGCGGGTAACCTAGGCTTTTAAGTTTAACCTCAGGGGCGGACCAATCACCAATTACTTATTAAATAATGACGTTACTGTTTCTCCGGCAACTGGGACGGTTATCCCCAGAGGTAGACCAATAATCAGTCACGTAAGACGTTCCGCTAACCAATCACCCTCTTCCTTTCTTGATATTGACCCGCCCTATTTCCATACCAGAAGGAAGTGCGGCACCTTAGTGATCCCGAGTTTAAGCCGAGAGTTGCTCACGTGACCGAGATCTCACATGACGTAGGCGCTCACGTGATTACTCGCTTACGTGAGCAGAAGTAGTTCTGGTCGTCGTCTACCGTCTCGCTATAGCCGTTTGAGGGAAGAAGGAGGAAAATTACCCGGTATCGTTAGAGGTTGGTGTGTGGGTGGGAACTGGGGACCCAGGGGTGGTGATGATGAAGACCAAAGCGGGGTTCGGGGGCCGCCTCCGCCTCTTTCGTTCTCTGCTTTCCCCTCCCCCCTCGCGCTCTCTTCCCTCCTCCCCCCCATCTCAGTGCCGGGAAGCCGCCTGTGCTGCGCCTGGTGGGGAAATGGTGGACGCTCATGACTGTGTATGTGTTTTTGTATATCTGTCTATCTGGGCCGGTCTCGGGTGACCCCTAAGGGTGACCGTAAGGCAAAAAACGTTTGAAAACCACAGGCCTGAGTTAAGAAAAACAGATACTGAAAATAGTGGTCTGAGTGCTGGTCTATCTATTCAGGCACTCAGTCTCCACTGCCTGATTGTCTGTAGGGGGAGGCCCCAAGTGAATTTTATCTGTAGAGTCACATCTAGGCAAATGCGTGCTTGACAAAGGCGCCCAATAAATTACTTTACTGAATTGAGTATTCGAATAATGTTTATTTTTCTGCTGATAACAACAATCTACATACTCAATTTCGAACATTTGAAAAATAACAATATAGTATAAAATTTAAAAATACACGTAATTCACCACCCAGAGACGACTAAACCTTATGTCGTTACAGTTTTTTTTAAAAATGTGTGTAACACGCATATGAATACACAAATTCTTAACTCACAAAGAGTCCTGGTTCCCACTTGAGCCAGCAGTCCTGATGGCCTTCCCAGGAGACGCAGTAATGAAGTAGAACCTCTCTGCCCCTACAGAAGGGCTCTTAAGGGAGAGAGTGGTGCAGGGAATTAAATGGGATGGGTTATCTCAGGAATAAGGCAAGCAAAAAAAAAAAAAAAAAAAAAATCGTACAAAATGTAATAAAAAACAGCCTGTAAATCTGTCACTGAGACCTTAGGATGGTTAATAGGAAAACTGTTATCACTGCATATGCAGTGTGCTAGGCACATAATATGCAATCAGTAAATGTTAAATCGTTTCCTCAGTGTAGTTTTATGGCCGTTATTACACTTTGTACTTTGTTTCCAAGAGGCCCAGTGCTCCCAGACCATATCAGATAACCATCCACATTCAAAATTGGACAATTTTATAAAATTTCCTATACCAAATCCCAGAAATGCAAACATTTTAATTTGTTTTATGTTACTTTTTTGCTGAAGTAAAAGTAATTATTTCTGTAGAAATTTAAGACTGCATAAAAAAATTGGAAAAATAACATGGAAAATCCATAAACCTACCACTCAGAGTAACCACTAATATGTTCTTTCTAACTTAAAAAAAATCCCAGTACAGCAAATTTAAAGAATTAAAACTGTATAGAAGTATATAGGGTAAAAAGCGAAAAGCCCACTTCACTCCCCCTACCCTTCAGTTCTCTCAAAAACAAGTTTGCTTCCAGATCTTCTTTTATTTATTTACATACGTATATACATGCATGCTAATCTTTTACTATAAGTAGGATCATACTATGTATGTTCTTTCATTTAATGTATTTTGGAGATCTTTCTGGGTCAAGGCAGATAGATTTTTTTTTTAAATGGCTGCATTGCATTCCATTTTAAGGATAAGGTATAATTCATTCAGCCATTCCTCTAATGATGGCTATTTAGGTTTCCAATGTTCTGCCTTTACTAACAGTGCTGCAAGGAACATTTGTAAGTATTTCTGTTGACTAGATTCCTGGAAGGATTCTAGCAGTGTCAAAGGGTATGGGAACATGTATTTTGTACATAGTTGAGATTGTAAAGCAGCTGTGCTCTTGGGTCACTTATAATTATAGCATAAGTAATTTCTCATATTATTAAATATTTTTGTAACTTTTAAAATTAAATGCATAATATTCCAGTTTTCTTAATAAAGTACTTTTCAAAGAATATATAGCTCCATAAATCTTTGTCTGAATTTCAGATCATCTCCTTAGGGCACATAATTGAAGTGTATTTGCTGTCAAAAGGCGTGATACGTATTATCAAATTGCTTTCAGGATATAGTGGGATTTATCAAAAAGGAAATAGTTTATATCAATTATCACTCCTCTAGTAGTGTATTATTAGTTTGTGAACTCTGCATAGCACTGATTTACTGTCACCATTTAATTTCCATTATCTTGATGGGTGAAAAATAATGATTAGTTCTGGTTTTAACTTGCTGGAAGATTGATTAAATTTGAACATTTCCCAGATTGCTCTCCTGTATCCTTCTATACCTGTATTCTCTCATACTTAATCTATTATCAAGTCCCGCAGATTCCACTTTTTTTGGTATGTGTAGATACAGCTTTTCTCCATTTTACTCCTGTTGCCTTAGGCGATTCCTTTAACATATATTTAAGAGACAAGTTCTAACTAATCTCCCTAGTTCCACCTCTGAGTACCACACTATTGCCAGGGTGATCTGTCTGAAAGAGTTTTGGTGAAGTCATCCCATACTCCCTGGTTTAAAAGTCTTAAAAGGTGCTTAGTGTATATACTGTGTATATACTTCTGTACAGTTTTAATTCTTTAAATTTGCTGTACTGGGATTTTTTTTAAGTTAGAAAGAACATATTAGTGGTTACTCTGAGTGGTAGGTTTATGGATTTTCCATGTTATTTTTCCAATTTTTTTATGCAGTCTTAGTGCTGCATAAAAGTCTTTGGGATCTGATCTATGCCTTGCCAGCCTTTTCTCTTGCTTTTCCCTCTCCTATTTGTGCTTTATCATAATTTTAAAAAATCGTTTATGGATCCCTGGGCAGGTTAGTCTGTTTCATTTAACCATTTGACCTCCAACCAATAGAACTGATCAACTAGTCTCTCCTTGATACTATGCTTATACCCCACCCAGAGGGTCATGGCAAGTATAATGTATATTTGCATTTACATCTTTAATAATGATATTTGGTGCCCCTGTAGGATCATAAGCCCTTTCTGGGCTTATTGATTCTTGTATGCCAGAGCTGAGTATTGGATGTGGCAACTAAAAAATGTTTCTAAAATGAATGTGTGATTTCCCAATAATGTCTTTTTTTCATTTATCTCTGAAGCCCAAATATTTCCCTGATTTTGATTTGCATACATTTGTATATAATAAGGATATTATATAAAGAACTTATATAACCTGTGTTTTGTGTTTTAATGTTTTAATTGTTGTTTAATCTTTTGATCTAGTGAAGTTTTTTATGTGTATATATTCAGATATAGCCATCTTTTATTTGTTGACCTATCCTACTGATTTGTTGCTCTTATTTTATTTATTTATTTATTTTTTGAGACTTAGTTTCGCTCTCGTGGCCCATGCTGGAGTGCAGTGGCCTGATCTCAGCTCACCTCCACCTCCTGGGTACATAAAAGTGGTTTTCCTGCCTCAGCCTCCCGAGTAGCTGGGATTACAGGCGCCTGCCACCACGCCCAGCCAATTTTTTGTATTTTTAGTAGAGACAGGGTTTCACCATGTTGGCCAGGCTGGTCTCTGACCTCTAGGTGGTACACCCGCCTGACCTCAGGTGGTACTACTGACCTCAGGTGGTACTACTGACCTCAGGTGGTACACCCGCCTCAGCCTCCCAAAGTGCTGGGATTACAGGCGTGAGCCACTACACCCGGCCAATTGCTATTAATGTTTAATGGTATCCAACACGTAATAGGCGTTGAATAAATAACTTAAAAAATGAATGAGTTAAAAATTTGGTGAACTCTTTTTGTTTATACAGACATCTTACAGAAAAGTTGTCAGCATAGTTGAATTTTCTATTAATAGTTTGCTTTTTTATCTTACTATATCACAGGCATTTTTCCATGACAGTAGTCTTCTAATTTTTTTTTTCAGCTACACTAAAATTGCATTGAGCCAAACTTGCCACCAAGAGCCCAACAGTCACCATGATGCTGAGCACGGAAGGCAGGGAGGGGTTCGTGGTGAAGGTCAGGGGCCTACCCTGGTCCTGCTCAGCTGATGAAGTGATGCGCTTCTTCTCTGATTGCAAGATCCAAAATGGCACATCAGGTATTCGTTTCATCTACACCAGAGAAGGCAGACCAAGTGGTGAAGCATTTGTTGAACTTGAATCTGAAGAGGAAGTGAAACTGGCTTTGAAGAAGGACAGAGAAACCATGGGACACAGATACGTTGAAGTATTCAAGTCTAACAGTGTTGAAATGGATTGGGTGTTGAAGCATACAGGTCCGAATAGCCCTGATACTGCCAACGATGGCTTCGTCCGGCTTAGAGGACTCCCATTTGGCTGTAGCAAGGAAGAGATTGTTCAGTTCTTTTCAGGGTTGGAAATTGTGCCAAATGGGATGACACTGCCAGTGGACTTTCAGGGGCGAAGCACAGGGGAAGCCTTTGTGCAGTTTGCTTCGCAGGAGATAGCTGAGAAGGCCTTAAAGAAACACAAGGAAAGAATAGGGCACAGGTACATTGAGATCTTCAAGAGTAGCCGAGCTGAAGTTCGAACCCACTATGATCCCCCTCGAAAGCTCATGGCTATGCAGCGGCCAGGTCCCTATGATAGGCCGGGGGCTGGCAGAGGGTATAATAGCATTGGCAGAGGAGCTGGGTTTGAAAGGATGAGGCGTGGTGCCTATGGTGGAGGGTATGGAGGCTATGATGACTATGGTGGCTATAATGATGGATATGGCTTTGGGTCTGATAGATTTGGAAGAGACCTCAATTACTGTTTTTCAGGAATGTCTGATCATAGATACGGAGATGGTGGGTCCAGTTTCCAGAGCACCACAGGGCACTGTGTACACATGAGGGGGTTACCTTACAGAGCCACTGAGAATGATATTTATAATTTCTTCTCACCTCTTAATCCCATGAGAGTACATATTGAAATTGGACCCGATGGCAGAGTTACTGGTGAGGCAGATGTTGAATTTGCTACTCATGAAGATGCTGTGGCAGCTATGGCAAAAGACAAAGCTAATATGCAACACAGATATGTGGAGCTCTTCTTAAATTCTACTGCAGGAACAAGTGGGGGTGCTTACGATCACAGCTATGTAGAACTTTTTTTGAATTCCACAGCAGGGGCAAGTGGTGGCGCTTATGGTAGCCAAATGATGGGAGGGATGGGCTTATCCAACCAGTCTAGTTATGGAGGTCCTGCTAGCCAGCAGCTGAGTGGTGGTTATGGAGGTGGTTATGGTGGTCAGAGCAGTATGAGTGGATATGACCAAGTTCTGCAGGAAAACTCCAGTGACTATCAGTCAAACCTTGCTTAGGTAGAGAAGGAGCACCAAACAGCTACTCCATATATAAAAGCTGTACATTTGTGGGAGTTGAATAGAATGGGAGGGATGTCTAGTATATCCAGTATGATTGGTAAATGGGAAATATAATTGATTCTGATCACTCTTGGTCAGCTTCTCTTTCTTTATCTTTCTTTCTCCTTTTTTAAGAAAACAAGAGTTAAGTTTAACAGTTTTGCATTACAGGCTTGTGATTCATGCTTACTGTAAAGTGGAAGTTGAGATTATTTTAAAACTTCAAGCTCAGTAATTTTGAACACTGAAACATTCATCTAGGACATAATAACAAAGTTCAGTATTGACCATAACTGTTAAAACAATTTTTAGCTTTCCTCAAGTTAGTTATGTTGTAGGAGTGTACCTAAGCAGTAAGCGTATTTAGGTTAATGCAGTTTCACTTATGTTAAATGTTGCTCTTATACCACAAATACATTGAAAACTTCGGATGCATGTTGAGAAACATGCTTTTCTGTAAAACTCAAATATAGGAGCTGTGTCTACGATTCAAAGTGAAAACATTTGGCATGTTTGTTAATTCTAGCTTTTTGGTTTAATATCCTGTAAGGCACGTGAGTGTACATTTTTTTTTTTTTTTTTTGAAGGATACGGGACAATTTTAAGATGTAATACCAATACTTTAGAAGTTTGGTCGTGTCGTTTGTATGAAATTCTGAGGCTTTGGTTTAAATCTTTCCTTGTATTGTGATTTCCATTTAGATGTATTGTACTAAGTGAAACTTGTTAAATAAATCTTCCTTTTAAAAACTGGAAAAAATCTTGTGTTGATTGATTTTTATTTTGTTCTGTCATATGGGCACACTGATTGACTTTATAATTCCCTCAAAATTAAAATTTTTAATTTTAAAATTATAAACAATATATTTAGCATCTTTATATGTTCATTGTTGTATATATCATTAATTATTTCTAAGATACATCCCTAGAAATGGGATTGCTGAGTCAAAGATATACTCATTTTTAAGGCTTCTGATTTGTGTTACCAGAAAGATTCTGGTACTTTATCTTTTTACCTGGAGTGTGTGCTTTATTTTACCCCTTATGCCCTCCTTATTGATGCACATTATTCTTTGTGATCTTTGCCAGTTTGTTAGTTGAGAAATGATATCTCATTGCAATTTTAATTTGTATTTTTTTGATTAATATTAAAGTTGAACATTTTCTTCTTTTTTAAAAAAACTTACCATGTCTACAGGACTTTTGGAGCCACTTACCAAGATAGTATTCTCTAAAATCCAAAGAAGTGAAAGAGAATAAATAATCCTTTGTATTTCATCACAAACTAGAAGACACCTTTGTATGTTAAAAAAGAAGTAGGCTTACAATTATTATGTGTCAAAAACAAAACATAAAAAAGAAGCAGGCTTATGTTAAGGAAATAAATTGTCTCCTCCATGAATTCATTAGGAGATTCTCTAAACACTCTCAGGTGTATTTTAGGGCATCTAAAGCTTATCTTAAACCAGCGGTTCTCAAACTTTTCATGTGCATCAGAATCATCTGCAGGGATTGTTTAAACATTCATTTCTAGGCCCCATCCCTAGAGTTTACAATTCAGTAGTTTTGGGATGTTGCTTGAGAACGTGCTGATGCTGCTGGTCTCAAGACCACGTTTTGAGACCCATCACAGTTTCCCAAACAGCAACTTTAAGGAGCAGCTTCCTTTATGATCCCTGATCGCCTCCCCTTTGTTCCCATAACAAGTAGTTTAAGTTTTCTATTAAAGTCCAAACCACATGTTTACAATACCTCGCACCTCTCATGAGGATTCTGAGCACCTGTGGCATTGTGTGCTGATATCTTAGATTTTTGTCTGGATCACAGTGGTCATTAACAATTCCACCCCTCAATGACTTTAAGACCCTGATGTCCCTCTGATCAGTACCAACTGTACCTTGAACTACAGATCTCTTTATAGTTTCACTGACCCCTCGGGAACTGTATTGCTATACTTGGGCTGTTCAGAGCTTGGGGCCCAGAGAAATGAGATAGGAGGCAAATACCAAGTTGGTATTACCTGACTCCATTTCATTCAGGAAATGAAAATCAATTCTGGAAAATCATTCAAGCTGAAGATGCAGTGGGACGTGATTGAGATTCTTTGATGACTTCTAATTTTTATCACAGCTTTCAGGAGAGCAAGAAACCCATTTTGACTCCTATCATGTTGAGCCAGTCCTTGTCCAGGAAGCCTTTCTCAGAGGGTAAACAAGTAGGTGTTTTTGCCTTCCCAGGCTACTTAGTTAATTTTCCAGAAGTTTCTCTAAGTCTGAGCAAAGATTCTCAAGTTAGCCACTAGATGGCACCAAATCCCAGGAGACAATAAAGGGCTCCTTGTGATCTTAGATGTTCACTTACTCTTCTTCGCTGGATAAGAAAACTCAGAAGGGCTCTGGGGAGCAAAGGAGAGAACCTGTAGAAGGTCAGTGGTCAGCACTAGAGGTTCCAAAGGGACAGCAGTACAGCTGGTGTGCACACATGTGCACACACAACACCACTCATGCTCCAACACTCACATCTAACACTACTACCCAGGAAAGTGCTGGGAGGTAGAGTGGGCAGCCCACCCACAACACCCCCCCAAACACTGAGTCAGAGGATTTATTTTCAACTGCGTGTGTGAGCTATTTGGCAGGATCAGGCAGAAAATTTGCAGCCACAATTATCATGGCCTAAGAGTATCGGATGGCTTGTGCCAGTGGTTCTCTGGGTGTGGTGCCCAATCAGTAATAGCATGAACCTCCACCTGGTTAGATATGCAGATCCTTTTTTGCCCCCCCGCCCCATCCCCTTTCCCCCAACGACTGAATCAGAAACTGGGGGTGGAGCCCAACAAGCTGTGTTTTGTTTTTTGTGTTTTTCTGAGACAGGGTCTCGCTCTGTTGCCCAGGCTGGAGTGCGGTGGTGCGATCTCGGCTCACTGCAGCCTTGAATTCCAGACTCAAGCGATATTCCCACCTCAGCCTCTCGAGTAGCTGGGACTACAGGTGAGTGCCGCCAAGCCCAGTTATTTTTAAAATGATTTTTATAGAGACGGGATCTCACTATGTTGCCTAGGCTGGTCTCGAACTCCTAGGCTCAAGAGATCCTCCTGCTTCGGCCTCTCAAAGTGCTGGGATTACAGGTGTGAACCTCTGTCTGGCCAATAAGCTGTGTTTTAACAAGTGCTCAGGGTGGTTCTGCTGCAGGAAACTACTGGCTGATGGATACATGGATTTCCTTATCCACCCATTCATTGATTCCTGCATTCACTCATCCAACCCTAAAGGAGGTAACCAAAACAAAGACAATTCCATGTGTAAGCATGGCGTATCTTCTCTGCCTTCTCTACCCAGCAAAGTGATATGAAAATGCATTGTGAACGTGTTTATAAATCAAGCTCCTTTTCCATCAGGTAGAATTCCTAGCGCTGTCAGCTAAAATGAAGATGTCTTCAAGATGGGCCTCCAGGGCTATTGCAAAACAGCTGCTGATGGAAGGAAATTCCACTTGCTGTGCCTTATACCAGGCCGGGAGTGTCACAAGAGCCCTTTACAAGCTGCTCCCACACTGACCAAAATTGTCTTCTCGTGAGTGCAAAGCAGGCAAGTCCAAGGGGCTCAGGTTAACATGGTGCAGGACTCCGCTGGGAAGGTGAGGGGTTATCGTCGCGGGGGAGTGTCGACTAACTGGGCTGGTGGTGCAGGGGTAAAAGAATTTACCAAGACAGTTGTAGGTAAAGAAAGGCAGATTTATTAGAGAAAGTTGGAAAATACATTTCGAGAAGGCAACGGGCAGCCTGCAAGAGAGGAGCTGACTGCAAAGAAACAAAGGCTTGCTGGAGATTTTACAGGATGGTTTTTGGGCTGATTGAGAAAGCCAAGGCAGTAGGGAGCTAACTTGCATTCTTCTGTCAGCTGGGGTGTTTAATAAATTGAGGCGTTTGATAGTGAGCAGGAAGTTTGTGAGTTATGTATGTTATCTGTGCAGGAAGCCGCATATCCTGGGCTATAAAGAAAAGCAGACCTATAGCTTATCTGCTTCCTCTTTTTGTTTACATGTTCTGGACCATGAAGAAAGACAAATTTGTAGCTTATTTGCTTTCTCTTTTTGCCTTCCCCTGCTCCAGCCAGCCTGACTTCTTTTTTCTAATTAGGACTCCACAGTTATGTTGTCCCTGTGCCTGCAGCCTGTGAATGGATGCCCCACCACCTCCGTCACGGCAGTGGTCAGCACAGATAAATGCACAGAACACACATTGCTCTGGCCCTCTGAGAAGAGAATGTTAGGCTTCTGAAAGAAGAGATAAGTACTGAGAGCTAACATCTAAGAATCAAAATAATATATTCAGTAATTATTTTCTGAACCACTGACCTATCCTAATGCTCTGACCCATACATTCTTTACAACGTCTACCCGTACATTCCAGGGCCCTTTTCCCAGGGCCCTTTTTCTCCCTCCATCCCTCTTCCTGCTCCCCCTCTTTTGCACAGGGCATGTTTCACATATACAAGATGTCTTTACGTGTCATCCCACTTTAGAGATGAGGAAATTGAGTCTCAGGGAGGGTAAACATCAACTTTGTCTTGGGGAAAGGGCAGGAAGCTGGAGGAGAGGAGGAAATGAGCTCTGGCAAAGGACAGAGGACATGGCTGGGATCCTTATGGGGTGGTGTAAGGGTACCCGTGCCCCAGGATCTGTGGGGTGAGGGTGGCGGTGACCAGTGCTGGGACCAGTTCCTCCTCTCTTGCTCCCAAGCCCACAAGAAGGCGGGGAGAAAGGGTGAGGTAGGGGGCTTCGGGAGAGCGGAGAGAGTTTGGAAAAAATACATCTCTCCTCCCCGGCGGCTTTCCGGAGACCCTCACACAGCGCCCCCCGCCCCGCCCCAGTACATTTCCTTTCAGGGAAAGGCACAGGGAAGAGGCTGCCGGGAAATGGCGGCCGCGGCCGGGCTGGGGCTTCAGCGGGAGGCAGCAGAGGGGAAGTGGCCAGCGTGGCGAATGACGGAAAGTGGCGAAGGAGAGGAAGAGGGGTCGGGTGTCCGCGGAGCTCCTAGAGGGAAGACAATCGCTTTGCCAAACATGGCAGGGCATCTGGAAAGGCCTGGGAATCTCACCCGCCCTCCCAGGCCCTTCAGGCTCTTTTCGGTCTCACTGGGAGGAGGGGGAGGGCGGCAGGTGGGGACCGGGCGCAGGCCTAGTCGTGCGACAGGAGAAGGGAAGGAAGGGCCGACCCCAGCTATGTCCCCCTTGCGTCTGACCTGTGCCGGGCGCCCGGGCTCCGAGTGATCTCGGGCCGGTCCCTGGGGGAGTCCAGCTTCTCGCGCCAGGGGCGTTCTCAGCCCCAGGGCAGTCCAGGGAGTAGGTGGAAGGGGGCATGCAGCCACCTGGCCGGGGCAGGGGGAACTGCGGGGAGCCGTTTTTATCCTACGCAGAGCTCCTTGCTTGACACACAGTAGGCGCTCAATACATGTTTATTTTCAGTTGAGTGTTTCTTCAACTTTTATGGCTTGCGATAAATCCTTATCCTTCTGTTCTAGAAACTCGCATTGCTTGCTGGATCAAGGACAGACAGCTCACCGAACATGACAGCACCATATTGGAACTTCAAAAAGTTCTGAAAACATGTTGGTTCGTTCGTTGGAGTATTTTTCAACTCAAATTCCTTTTCCTTTTTTTTTTTTTTGCGCACTTTTTCCTCTGCAGAAAAACCTTAAAATGTTCTACCTTTTCCTTGAAACCTCCTCCCACTCCTTAGTTCACATTGATTTGTCTTTTAATGTTTTTGAGCAAATAATCAGAAATGCACAATTAGTGCTTGGTGGTTCTCAAATTATTTCACGCGTGGTAGTTTTGATTTTTGCTTTTCCAGTGAGGCTGTACCTTTCATCCTCAGGCAAATATGATGGCTTTCAAAAGCAGCTATGGGGTGGGAACTGGGAGTGGCTGCAAATGGGCATGGAGCGTCTTTTAGAGATAATGAAAATGTGGTGATTGTTTGCACAACTCTATAAATTACTAAAAACTATTGAATTTGCAATTGAAAAAGGGGAGAACTTTATGAAATATAAATTATAACTCAAGCTCTTAAAATGCCTATGGAATAATAAGTAAAGAGTAGTGGGGATATGATCTATTTTGTGGGGAGACTAGCAGCAAAGTAAGACGTAAAGATAAAGAAACATACACTGGCCTGAGGAAGTAACAAAGACTCTCTCTTTGAGCGAACTTTGGACAGGCTCCCCTGAGCCTTCTTTTCAACTATGCCTTGTCCTTGGGCCCTGTCCTCGGCCTGCCTAGCCCAGTTTTAGCAAGAATCCTGCTAAGTAATTCCCCCACCCTTGATATCTGATCACCTTGTCCTGCCTTGAGCAAGAATCCTGTTTAGTCAGTTGAGCAAGAATCCCCCTACCCTTGATGTCTCTCTCCCCTTAGGAATTTTCTTTCTACTGGTTCCCTCACTCTGCTGCTTGACTGTAAATCCACACTTGTCCTAGTTGTCTTTGGATTGAGCTTAATTCTATACTAAAGTCTCTTTTCCCCTATTACAATAGTACTCAAAATATGTCTTTACGTCTTTACTGCTTTTGACTAGTGTCTGGCTCTGTTTCCCTTTGGCAGAAGACACTCTCAGACAGTGCTTCTAGTAGTATATATTAGCCTGACCTGCTGGGGTACAATTCTTTTTAAAAAGTCTACCAATTGACCGGGTGCAGTGGCTCATGCCTGTAATCCCAGCACTCTGGGAGGCCAAGGCGGGTGGATCACGTGAGGTCAGGAGTCCGAGACTAGCCTGGCCAACATGGTGAAACCCCTTTCTCTACTAAAAATACAAAAATTAACTGGGCATGGTGGTGTGCGCCTGTAATCCCAGCTACTTGGGAGGCTGAAGCAGGGGAATCACTTGAATGCAGGAGGCGGAGGTTGCAATGAGCCAAGATTGCACCACTGCACTCCAGCCTGGGTGACAGAGTGAGCCTCCGACTCAAAAACAAAACAAAACAAAACAAAACAAAAAAACACCAATTTATTGCTAGGCCTTATGCTGGGTGCTGAGGAAATTTGAGCAAAAATACCTATTAAGTCCCTGTCCTCAAAGAGCTCATAGTACAGTGGGGAGCCAAGTCGCAAGCAAATAGCCATACAAGTGTATTGCAATGAAGACAAGTATGAAAAGGAGGGTACATGGTACAATGAGAGCCTATAAAATAGGGGTATTCGACTAGTCAAGGTGGTCAGGAATTGCTTCAAAGAAGCAATTATTGAGCTGAGAGCTAAAGGAAGAATAGTGGCTAATGAGATTGGAGGTGAGAATTGGAGGAGCTGGTTTGAGGCTATGTGTTCAGAGATGGCATGGTGAGTAAAAGAGACTGAATGAAAGTGGCTGGAGTTCAACAGGCAGTAGGGACAGCAGTATGGTGGGGGTCAGGGCATGCAGGGCCTTACAAGCCACCTTAAGCCATTCAATCTATATCCTGAGAACCATTGGAAGTCCTGTGGGATGGGGAGAAGAATCAGATTTGTCTGAAAATATTGCCCTGGGGGCCAGGCGCAGTGGCTCATGCCTGTAATCCCAGCACTTTGGCTGAGGCGGGCGGATCACCTGAGGTTGGGCGTTGGAGACCAGCCTGGCCAACATGGTGAAACCCTGTCACTACTAAAAATACAAAAAGTTAGCCGGGCGTGGTGGCTCATGCCTGTAATCCCAGCTACTCGGGAGGGTGAGGCAGGAGAATCACTTGAACCTGGGAGGCGGATGTTGTGGTGAGCTGAGATCATGCCATTGCACTCCAGCCTGGGCAACAAGAGCAAAACTCTGTCTTAAAAATAAAAAAAAGACAAGAAAAAGAAAATATTGCCCTGGCTACAGTGTGGTGGATAAAGGATTGGGAAGGAGTCAGAATGTACTGGAGAGTTTCATTAGGAGCCATTTCAGCAATCTAGAGTAGAGGTAATAGTACCTTGCGCTACAGTAGCTGTGGTTTACATGGAGTGGATTGGTATATTTTAGGGTTTCTTAGGAGGTAAAATCTGCAGGACTTGGCAATGGATTGGAATTGGGAGGGTGAGAGTGTGATATTGTGAAGTACACATTTAGTCTTTATTTTAGTTTGTTTTGTGCTGCTATAACAATACCTGAGAGTGGGTAATTTATAAACAGAAATTTATTGCCTCACAGTTCTGGAAGCTAGGAAGTCTAAGGTTAAGGTGTGGGCAGATTTGGTGTCTGGTGAGGCCATTCTCTTTTTCCAAGATGGTCCTTGCACACACTGTGTCCTCCAGAGGAGAGGAAGGCTAGATCGTGACATGGCAGAAGATAGAAAGAAGGGCTAAGAGATAGAGCAAGAGGAGACCGATCTTGCCCTTTTATAATGGCATTAATCCCACCTGTGAGGGTAGAGCCCTCATGACTTAATCACTTCTTAAAAGTCTCACCTCTTAACATTGTTACTGTAACTGCCCAGTGGGTTCACCTGGCTGCTGCGTAGACTGAGCCGATTTATCAAGACAGGAGAGTTGCAATGGAGAAAGAGTAATTCACACACAGCCGACTGTGCAGGAGACCAGAGTTTTATTATTACTTAAATCAGTCTCCCAGAGCATTTGGGGGATCAGTTACTATTATTATTATTATTTTTGAGACAGAGTCTTGTTCTGTTGCCCAGGCTGGACTGCAATGGTGTGATCTCGGCTAACTGCAACCTCTGCCTCCCGGGTTCAAGCGATTCTCCTGTCTCAGCCTTCCGAGTAGCTGGGATTACAGGTGCCCGCCACTATGCCAGTCTAATTTTTGTATTTTTTAGTAGAGATGGGGTTTCACCATGTTGGCCAGGCTGGTCTCAAACTCCTGACCCCAAGTGGACCGCCCACCTCAGCCTCTCAAAGTGCTGGGATTACAGGCGTGAGCCACTTTGCCTGGCAGGGATCAGAGTTTTTAAAGATAATTTGGCAGGTAGCGGCTTGGGAAGTACGGAGTGCTGATTGGTCAGGTTGGAGATGGAATCATAGGGGGTTGAAGTTAGTCTTTCTTGCAGTTTTGTGTTCCTGGGTGGGATGGCAGAACTGGTTGAGCCAGATTACAGGTCTGGGTGGTGTCAGCTGATCCATGGACTGTAGGGTCTGAAAAGTATCTCAAGCACTGATTTTAGGTTTTACAATAGTGATGTTATCCCCAGGAGCAATTTGGGGAGGTTCAGACTCTTGGAGCCAGAGGCTGCATGACCCCTAAACTGTAATTTCTAATCTTGTAGCTAATTTGTTAGTCCTGCAAAGGCAGACTAGTCCCCAGGCAAGAAGGGGGTCTTTTCTTTGGGAAAGGCCTATAATTCATTTTGTTTCAGAATCAAACCACAAACTGAATTCCTTCCCAAAGTTAGTTTGACCTACGCCCAAGAATGAACAAGGACAGCTTAAAGGTTAGAAGCAAGGTGGAGTTGGTTAGGTCTGATTTCTTTCACTGTCATAATTTCCTCAGTTATAATTTTGCAAAGGTGGATTCATTATAATGGCAATTAAATTTTTTATTTTTATTTTGTTTATTTATTTATTTATTTTGCGATGGAGTCTCACTCTGTTGCCCAGGCTGGAGTGCAGTGGTGCAATCTCAACTCACTGCAACCTCCACCTCCCAGGTTCAAGCAATTCTCCTGCCTCAGCCTCCCTAGTAGCTGGGATTACAGGCGCCCACCACCATGCCCAGCTAATTTTTGTATTTTCAGTAGAGACAAGGTTTCACCATGTTGACCAGGCTGGTCTCGAACTCCTGACCTTAGGTGATCCACCTGTATCGGCCCCCCAAAGTTCTGGGATTACAGTTGTGAGCCACCATGCCCATCGGGCAATTAAATTTTAACATGAGTTTTGGAGAAGACAAACATTCAAACCATGGTAGTCTTTATCCTCATTTTCCCGTATTACAACTTTTAAAACCCTTAGAATCTCTGAGGTGATAAGAGTATCTTTTGCCCCAGGTGTGGTGGCTCATGCTTGTAATCCCAGCACTTTGGGAGGCCGAGGTGGGTGGATCACCAGGGGTCAGGAGTTTGAGACCAGCCTGACCAACATGGTGAAACCCCATCTCTACTTAAAATACAGAATTAGCTGGGTGTGGTGATGCATGCCTGTAATCCTAGCTACCTGGGAGGCTAAGGCAGGAGAATCGCTTGAACCTGGGAGGCAGAGGTTGCAGTGAGCTGAGATCGTGCCAGTGCGCTCCAGCCTGGGCAACAAGAGCGAAACTCTGTCTCAAAAAAATAAAAATAGAAATAAAAAAGAGTATCTTCTGCATGCTAAAGAGATAACTGGTGGCTGAGGCTCCTAGGTAGATTTAGGATAGGGGGCTGGTCAAGGCAGGATTAGAGAGTTGAGACTTTTTTACCACATCCCCAACCTCTGGGGAAGGGAGAGGAGCTGCAGGTTAAATTGACTAGCAGTGGCCAATGATATAATCAATCATGCCTACGTAGTAAAGCCTCTATTTTATTTATTTTTAATTTTTAATTTTTATATTTTGAGACAGAGTCTCGCTCTTGTTGCCCAGGCTGGAGTGCAACGGTGTGATCTCGCCTCACTGCAACCTCCATCTCCTGGGTTCAAGCGATTCTCCTGCCTCAGCCTCCCAAGTAGCTGGGGTTACAGGCATGCACCACCACGCCCAGCTAATTTTGTGTTTTTAGTAGAGACGGGGTTTTGCCATGTTGGCCAGGCTGGTCTCGAACTCCTGACCTTATGTGATCCGCCCACCTCGGCCTCCCAAAGTGCTGGGATTACAGGCGTGAGCCACCGTGCCTGGCCGTAAAGCCTTTATAAAAACGAGAAAGAAATGGGTTTGGAGAGCTTCTGGATAGTGAATACATGGAGGTTCCTGGAGGGTGCTGTTCCTGGAAAGGGCATGGAAGCTTGGTGCCCCTTATCCTGTACCTTGCCCTATTGACTGTTCCATCTGGCTGTCCATCTATATGCTTTGTAGTATCCTTTATAATAAACCTGTAAACATGTTTTTCAGAGTTCTGTTACCCTCTCTAGCAAATTAATCAAACCCGATGAGAGGGTCATGGTAACCCTGATTTATAGTGGGTCAGTCAGAAGCACAGCTTACAACCTGGCATCTGAAGTGGAGAGCAGTCTTGTGAGCCTGAGCTCTCAAACTGTGGGATCTGACACTATCTCCAGGTAGGTAGTGACAACTGAATTCAATTAGATGACATCCAGCTGGCATCCACTGCAAAATTGATTGCTTGATATACGGGAAAATTCTTCCATACATCTGGGGCTACAGAAGCATTCTGTGTTAAATAGAGAGTATAGGAAAATCCGCACTTTGTTTACCCCCACCCCCCTATATCTTACAGTGAGAGTGAGCGATCAAGGGTGACTTCTCAGTTTCTGGCTTGTACAACTGGATGTTTGGAGTAACAGCATTAAGAAGCAGGACCTTTAAGATCACATTGAATACTAAGTTCAGGTATGAGGATTGTGAGTTTAGTCTTAGACATGATGTGTTTGACGTATCTTTGAGAACACCCAAGAGAAGTTATATAGATGGATGGATGGATCTAGAGCTCAGAAGGGGCCTATATACTGGATATATAAATTGTGTGCTATATGGATATAGGTGATAATTCGAGCCATGTGTGGGGATAAGGTTGTCTAGGCCAGAGAGTATCAGAATGAGAATGTAGGAGATCAAAGAGGGAGGCTTGAGAAACTCCAGTATTTCATGTTGAGTACAGGAGGGTCAGGCCGCAAAGGAGACTGGGAAACAGCAGCAGGGAGGTTTAAAAGACAGTTAGAAGGGACTTGTGTCATTGAAGCCAAAAAAGAAACTGTTTCAAGAAGTAGGGAATGGACTGTTAACAATGTCCATTGCTGCTCAGAGGTCAAATAAGATGTAGACTGGTAAAATTTAAGAATATGGAGGCACTGGTGTCCTTGACAGATCTATTTTCATGGAATGACAGGGCAGAAATCTAGAATGGAATGGATTGGAGTGTGGTTAGCAGAGAGAGGAAGGCACTTTTTTTTTTTTTTTTTTTTTTTTTTTTTTTTTTTTTTTGAGACGGAGTTTCACTCTTGTTGCCCAAGCTGGAGTGCAATGGTGTGATCTCGGCTCACTGCAACCTCCGTCTCCCAGGTTCAAGCAATTCTCCTGCCTCAGCCTCCCAGGTAGCTGGGATTACAGGCGCGCGCCACCATGCCTGGCTAATTTTTTGTATTTTTAGTAGAAAAGGGGTTTCGCCATGTTAGTCAGGCTGGTCTCGAACTCCTGACCTCAGGTGATCCGCCCACCTCAGCCTCCCAAAGTGCTAGGATTACAGGTGTGAGTTATTGCGCCCGGCCAGTAGGCAATTTAATGGAAACAAAGAGTATAGGCAACTATTTGAAGCAGTTTGGCTGTGAAGGGCATGGAAAAGTCAGGGTAGAAGCAGAAGCGAGACTAGGGGTCAAGAGAGGCCTTTTGAATTTATTATTATTATTATTATTTGAAACAGGGTCTCACGCTGTTGCCCAGGCTGGAGTGCAGTGGCACAGTCACAGCTCACTGCAGCCTTGACTTCCTGGGCTCAGGCAATTCTTCCACCTCAGTCTCCTGAGTAGCTGGGACTACAGGCGCGCACACCACCATGCTGGGCTAATTTTTGTATTTTTTGTAGAGACGGAGTCTCCCCACGTTACCCAGGCTGGTCTCGAATTCCAGGGCTCAAGCAATCTGTCTGCCTTAGCCCCCCAAAGTGCTGGGATTACAGTCTTGAGCTACTACACCCAGCTGAAGACTTTTTTTAATAGGGAGAAATTTTGTGGATGTGTAAAGTTTACAATTAAGGGTCTGTAGGGAGTGAGTGGTTAAAAATACAGCAGAGAGATAGGATAAATCGTAGTGTACATTTGTTAAGAAAGAGGATCATCTGGAATCGAAAGCTTAGGTGGAGGAATTAGTGTTCACTAGAAGGCAAGAGTATCTGTCTTAATTGAGGAACTAACTGCTGGTAGGATGTGTGCAGGTATAGTTGATTTATTTTGGTGTTAGGAAGATGAGAGATAACTTCCTTCTGAAGAGTCCCCCAACCCCATTATTTTTTCTGTAAATGAGGGTGTGGTCATCTGCATGTAGAGATAATAAGGAGGAGGAATTGGAAGGCTGAAGAGAATGGAGAAGGTTCAATAAGTTGTAAGGGTGAGGGCAGATTGTAGGTTGACCAGAGAAATATAGAAGGACTGCTGAGAAATGTTGATGGCTCACTTCTGGTTGTTGATGGTAAATTTACTATGAGCCAAGCTTTATTTTTTCTAAGTGCTTCTCTAAGTGTTCTAGTGTTTTATTTAATCCCCTAAGCAGCTCTATGAGGTAGGTATTATTATTATTACCCCCTTGTCACAGATGGTGAAATGGAGGTACAGCGAAGTTGTGTCATTTGTTTAAGGACAAAGAGCTGGGTTTGGAGCCAGGTAGTCTGACTCTAAAGCCTATGATCTTAACCATCACTCTAAAATATATCCTAAAAATAGGTCCTGATCATACTTTTTCATTGATAAACATAGATCTGTATAATCACATTTAAGGACTACATTGCATTCTATTGTATGGGTGTAGCACATGTTAAAAGGTGATCTAAGCATTTTTTTTTTCTTCAGTAGGCACAAGCTCAGTTGCCAGAATAGGGATAAACTGTGCTTTGTGTTTCTTTGCCCACTGGGCTATGTAGTAAGAATGTTTAGGAAGGCTGGCAGTGAACATGGAGTTGTTTGCCTTTCTGGGCCTGAGTAGAGGCTCTGTTCAAATCAAGCCTTTCAGTATATTAGACTCTGACTCTTTCATAGAGACCATCTCCATGGATTTGTAAGTTGGTTCTATGCTTGATGGTCTGTCCAGTGACTTTTCCAGAAACTCTGTAGCTGCATTCTCGAGTCAATGCCAAATCTCAGAAAGGAGAGAGCTTATTTGAACCCTGGGTTACAAGAGTTTTGATTTCCTTTCCTTCTAGTTTGCTGTATTTTCCAATTTTCTATAGAGAGTACATATAATTTTCATTTTGTGGGGAAAAATAAAGTTAACATCCGTAAAATAAAAAAGCCAGGCTAGGAAGGGAATAGAGGTCTAAGACTCAGTGTTTTTAAAATATACTGTAGCTAAACATGTTTACTCTGTGTCTTAGTTTATTTTGTGTTACTATAACAGAATACCTGAGACTGTGTAATTTATAAAGAAAAGAGGTTTATTTAGAGGTTTATTTAGTTTTGCAGACTGGGAAGTTCAAGGGCATGGCCTCAGCTTCTGGTGAGAGCTTTCTCTCTCTCTCTCTCTTTTTTTTTCAAGACAAAGTCTTGCTCTGTCGCCCAGGCTGGAGTGCAGTGGTGCAATCTTGGCTCACTGCAACCTCCACTTCCCAGGTTCAAACAATTCTCCTGCCTCAGCCTCCTGAGTAGCTGGGACTACAGGTGCACGCCACCATGTCTGGCTAATTTTTTTTGTAGTTTTAGTAGAGATGGGGTTACACCATGTTGGCCAGGCTGGTCTCGAACTCCTGACCACAGGTGATCTGCCTGCCTTGACCTCCTAAAGTACTGGGATTACAGGCATGAGCCACTACACCTGGCCGAGAGCTTTCTTGACATATCATAACGTGGCAAAGAAGGTCAAAGGGGAAGTGAACACATGTGAAGAGGCAAAACCCAAGAGGCATCCTGGCTTTATAAAATCCTACTCTTGTGGGGAACTAATTTATTCCTAAGGGAATGAATCTGGTTTTGAAAGAGGGAGAACTCACTCACTACCGTGAGAATGGCACCAAGCCAATCATGAGGTATCTGCTCCCATGACCCAAACATCTTCCATTAGGCCTCACCTCCCAACATTCCACATTAGGGATCAAATTTCTTTTCTTTTTTTTTTTTTTTTTGAGACGGAGTCTTGCTCTGTCGCCCAGGCTGGAGTGCAGTGGCTGGATCTCAGCTCACTGCAAGCTCCGCCTCCCAGGTTCACCCCATTCTCCTGCCTCAGCCTCCCGAGTAGCTGGGACTACAGGCGCCCGCCACCTTGCCCGGCTAGATTTTTTTTTTGTATTTTTTTAGTAGAGACGGGGTTTCACCGTGCTAGCCAGGATGGTCTCGATCTCCTGACCTCGTGATCCACCCCTCTCGGCCTCCCAAAGTGCTGGGATTACAGGCTTGAGCCACCGTGCCCGACCAGGGACCAAATTTCAACATGAGTTTTGGTGAGGACAAACTATATCCAAAGTAGAGCATTCTATAACTCAACAACTCCATTCCTAGGAATTTCATTTCAAGAGAAATGAAAGCTTATGTGTATATGAAGATGTGTACACCAATGTTCTTACCAATTTTATTTATAATTGCCCCAAACTAGAAACAGACAAATGTGCGTAAACAAGTGAGTAGATAAACTGTGGTATATCAATGCAAGGGAATACTACTTAGCAATAAAAAGGAATAAATCCTTCATATATACACCAACATGGACAAATCTCAAAATAATTATGCTGGGTGAAATATGTCAGATTAAAAAGGAGAGTATATGCTGTATTACTACATTTATATATTATAGGAAATGCAAATTAATGTGCATTTTCAGTATTCAGATCAGTGGTTACCTCTGGAGGTGAGGATTAACTAGGAAGGGGCATGAAGGAATCTTATGAGGTGATGGAGATGTTCTATATCTTGGTCTAGTTACACCAGTCTATACATGTATCAATTTCATTAAGCTGTGCATTTGAGATTTGTGCATGTTATTCTGTGAATGTTGTATCTCAGTAAAAAGGTTAAGACAAAGGTTAGCTCCTTTTGTCAGTCTCCTTTCCCTTTCCCTTGACCCTTTCCTATATTTCTTTTTCTTTCCATTCCTCTCTGTTCTTTACTTTTTGTGTCCTTTTGAGAGAGAGTTGATGGCACATCAGGCACTCATGCTGACTCTACACTTAACCCTGCCAATTAAATGTTCATATCCCTTCAACTGTACAGTTTATTCAGGAAAGTAGGATTGAAGAAGTCTGTGGTTAAAGAATAGCTCTTAGGAGTGAACATTTCTTCCTTTTCCCTTGCACTTGAATTAGATATGTATCCTCGGGCCTTCACTTCTGTTCTGGTATTTCTTTTCCTTTTTTTTTTTTTTTTTTTTGAGACAGAGCCTTTGTCACCCAGGCTGGAGTGTAGTGGTGTGATTACAGCTCACTGTAGCTTCAACCTTTCAGACTCAGGCAGTCCTCCTGTCTCAGCCTCCCGAGTAGCATGTGCCACCATGCCCGGCTAATTTTTTAAGTTATTTGTAGAGATGGGGGGGTCTCCCTATGTTGCCCAGACTGGTCTCGAACTCCTGGACTCAAGCAATCCTCCTGCCTTGGCTTCCCAAATTGCTGGGACTACAGGCATGATCCACTGTGCCCAGCTCTGTTGTGGTATTTCTTTAAGAACTGGTGTCGGCCAGGCGCGGTGGCTCAAGCCTGTAATCCCAGCACTTTGGGAGGCCGAGACGGGCGGATCACGAGGTCAGGAGATCGAGACCATCCTGGCTAACACGGTGAAACCCCGTCTCTACTAAAAAAATACAAAAAAAAAACTAGCCGGGCAAGGTGGCGGGCGCCTGTAGTCCCAGCTACTCGGGAGGCTGAGGCAGGAGAATGGGGTGAACCTGGGAGGCGGAGCTTGCAGTGAGCTGAGATCCAGCCACTGCACTCCAGCCTGGGCGACAGAGCAAGACTCCGTCTCAAAAAAAAAAAAAAGAACTGGTGTCATAAGAATCAGACAGACTTGCTTTTGAGTCCCTGCTGCACCACTTGTTAGCTATTTGATCCTGAGACAATGACTTATCTTCTATGATCCTCAGTTTTCTCATCCAGAGCGTGGGTGTAATAATGCCTACCTCCTCGATTGTCTTTTTTTTTGAGATGGAATTTCGTTCTTGTCGTCCAGGCTGGAGTGCAATGACGTGATCTTGGCTCACTGCAACCTCAGTCTCCTGGGTTCAAGAGATTCTCCAACCTCAGCCTCCCGAGTAGCCAGGACTACAGGCATGCGCCACCACGCTTGGCTGATTTTTGTATTTTTAGTAGAGATGAGGTTTCACCATGTTGGCCAGGCTGGTCTCAAACTCCTGACCTCAGGTGATCTGCCCACCTCGGCCTCCCAAAGTGCTGGGATTATAGGCATGAGCCACCATGCCCAGCCAATTGTCTTAAGAATTAAATGAGATAATATTGGTAAAGCACTTTGCCTGCCACACAGAGGCCACTTAATTTTGGATGGCTTTCTTATTTCCAAAGATTGTGAACTCGTGACTTTTGATTCTTGGATTGACATCTAGCCCTGCTCCATTAGATATTAAATAACTCTTTTTATTGTTACTACTATAACAACTAGGGGGAGGACTTATACTTGCAATATGACTCTTAAATCTGTCCTTGGGCTCACATAACATGTTTCTTACCATATAAGAATGGAGAAGGCTTTTTTATTGGCTTCCACAACATTCCTGGATGGTTGGTTTGACACAGCTACTTGTTGCTATCCTGTTACCGAGGTGAAGACAGGAGAGGCATCTTGAGTTCACCAAGGTCTTATATCTTGTATGGTGATAGGTCTGGCACTGACAAATGTTCTATATCTTTCCTTGAGCAGATGTAATAAGACATTACAGACATCTGAGTAAATAAAAATAGGGCTATGGTTTTTCTTCCTACCGCAGACTCTACCAGATGACTCATTCCTACTACATAGGAATAACAGTGAATGTCAACCATAACACAGATGCGTATTTATTTCTCTCCTTACTGACTCATTTTTGAGAGCTTTTTAGCTAGCTGCACTATTTAGTTGATCACAAAGTTTTATCTTCTGTAGGGAAGTTTTGGTGGAAAGAAAACTGATACTTGCTGAATGATTGCTCTGTGTCAAACATAGGGCTAGTTGTTTTTAAGGAGGTCTAATCAACTCTGAGGTAATAAACACTATTGGATTTTGGAGAATGAGAAAACTTGATTGTGGAAAAGAGAACCAGTTTCTAGACCACCACTCAGCTAATATGTGACAGAAGCAATATCCCTTATCCCCATCCATTGATTTTATTTCTTTTTGCTTCAGATTTAAAGAGCGTGTGACAAATAGTCTAGCCTTTCTCTGTCTTAGCCCTATTGCAGTCACTGTTAACCAACTATCTGCTTGAAACCAAAATGACTCAGCCTAACCACAGAAGCAAATCAAACACTGATGGCCCATAATCTCCAGACAAGGCTTTAACCAAACCTTTGTCTATCCATCTATCCATTTGTTCATTCATTCAGCAGATATTTGTTGAGCATTGACTCTTTGCTAGACATCGTGTGAGGGGTTGCTGTTGATCCTAGAGTAGAACTATTTATCTCCCACAAATGAGGCATGGCCCTGCTAGGGACCTGTGTTACTAGCAAGCAGCTTTGAGGTTAGTATAGGAAGTGAGGATAGAGTCTCAGAAGGAAGAAAATAAATATTTAGAGAGTATGGATTGTATCCTATTCATGGGATCCTGGGAAGTTCATTAACTGCCAGGAGGATTCCTAGTTCTCAGCTCTAGGCAGCAGCATCTTGGAAGGCTTCTCTGAAGGGTCTAAGCCTCAGATGTTCCCCTTTCAGCTTCTGCCCTCCATTCCTTGCACTCCTGGGTCTTAGATGGTCATGCTTGTCTCTGTATCCAAAACCTACTTTTTGGCACATGTTTATTTCCTCCCAGCTTTAAGAACAGCTTGTTCACTTGGGAAGGTCAGACTTCAGACTGGAACTCTTTGCCATTTCAGAGGGGCTGTGAGGATGTATACCTGGGGGAATGAAGGAGTTGGGTCTCACTCCCCAGGATAAGGCAAACAAAAACAAGTACAGACACGTATCACTATGACTTAGGTATGGATTAAAGATTAACTGCGCCTTGCACAGAGGTGGCTCTCAATACATATTTTCTGCATCCCATCTTGAGCATCATTTTTTGGCTCTATTGTATTCTACACTTCCTTCCCAGTTCAGCGTTTCCTAATTCACTGACAGGCAGTTAAAAAATTGCCCCACATTTGGTATTACAAAAGTTTATGCACCATGTTTCTTTCTTTTCTTTTCTTTTCTTTTCTTTCTTTTCTGAGACGGAGTCTTGCTCTGTTGCCCAGGCTGGAGTACAGGGGCACGATCTCAGCTCAGTGCAAGCTCTGCCTCCTGGGTTCACACCATTCTCCTGCCTCAACCTCCTGAGTAGCTGGGACTACAGGCGCCCACCACCACGCCCGGCTAATTTTTTGTATTTTTAGTAGAGACGGGGTTTCACTGTGTTAACCAGGATGGTCTTGATCTCCTGACCTCGTGATCCGCCTGCTTCGGCCTCCCAAAGTGCTGGGATTACAGGCGTGAGCCACCGTGCCCAGCCTGCACCACATTTCTTTTTTTTGTTTGTTTTTTTTTTTTGTTTGTTTGTTTGTTTTGTTTTTTTGAGATGGAGCCTCGCTCTGTCGCCCAGGCTGGAGTGCAGTGGCCGGATCTCAGCTCACTGCAAGCTCTGCCTTCCGGGTTTACGCCATTCTCCTGCCTCAGCCTCCCGAGTAGCTGGGACTACAGGCACCCGCCACCACGCCCGGCTAGTTTTTTGTATTTTTTTTTTTAGTAGAGACGGGGTTTCACTGTGTTAGCCAGGATGGTCTCGATCTCCCGACCTCGTGATCCACCCATCTCGGCCTCCCAAAGTGCTGGGATTACAGGCTTGAGCCACCGCGCCCAGCCTGTTTTTATTTCATAATCATAAACTTAACTGCAATACAGCTAGACATGGAAGGAATAAGGAAAATATGGAACCCAAAAAACTGCAGTGGGAGTACCAAGATTATAGGATACTTGTGAGCAAATGAGGTGGAGTGCTCTCCTGAGCTACAGAAGGAATGATCTGGTGGTTAAAACACAAGTCACATCTATTAGAGTTATCTACAGTCAGCAATAGTTATCTTCTTGTCGATCTTGCCATTCCTGCTCCCAAAGTGCCCCATGGCTTCCACGATATTCATGCCTTCTTTCACCTTGGCAAAGATCACATGCTTGCCATCCAACCACTCAATCTTGGTAGTGCAGATGAAAAACTAGGAACTATTTGCGTTGGGTCCAGCATTTTCCATGAACAAGATGCCAGGACCTGTATGCTTCAGGATGAAGTTCTCGTCATCAGATTTCTCCCCATAGATGGACTTGCCATCAGTGCTATTATGGCATGCGAAGTCACCACCCTGACGCATAAAGTCTGGGATAATTCTGTGAAAGCAGGAACCCTTATAATCAAATTATTTCTCTCCAGTGCTCAGAGCATGAAAATTTTCTGCTGTCTTTGGAACTTTGTCTACAAACAGAAGAAGATGCAGCCCAAGGGCTCACCATGGGTGGCGATGTTGAAGAACATGGTGGGTTTGACTGTGGCTGGTGGCAGAGGTCTCTGTGTGTTAGCGGCATCTACAAAGCAGCCCAATCTAAGTATTTCATTATAACAGCATATACAGACTAGGACACCTTCCTTGACCAAACTTTAATTGGGCTCATCTGAGCATTCTGCTTAACCAGGACCTGCCATTAGGCAAGAATCCTGCTAAGTTATTTTAGGGAGAATCTCCCCACCTTTTATATCTAGTCACCTTTGATATGAGATCAAGTTTCTTATTCCCCACCCTTGATGTCTAAGTCCTTAGCTTCCCTTTACCAAGAATCCTATTAGACAATTTTAGCAAGAATCCCTCTACCCTTGATATCTCCTTTTGTTAATTCTCTATCCACTGACCTTTTCATTCTTCTCATTGGCAATACATCTATAGCTATTTTTGCTGAATTTGGAGTTGAATGCAATCTCTCTTCCCTCTTGTAATAGTCTTGAATAAAGTCTTCCTTACCATTTCAATAAGTGTCAGAATAATTTCTCTGTTATCCACAGCTTTATTAAGGTATAAGTGACAAATATTGTGTATATCCAAAGTATATACTGTGATGATTTGATATATGTATACAGTGTGAAATATTTACCAGAATCAAGTTAATTACAACCTCATCACCTCACATAGTTGCCATTTTGTGTGTGTATGTGTGGTAAAGGCACTTAAGATCTACTCTCTTAGCAAATTTCAAGTATACAATAATTATTATTGACTATAATCACTATGACTACCAACAGAAGGACATACTGCTTGCCCTGGCTGTCTCTTTCCCCATCCTCCAAGCTCTTGGAATAACATTGCTGTCAAAAAGTTGTGGGCAAAATGCAGATGTTTATATGTACACAGCTTTATTTGAGATTAAATTTAGGAGTTAAAATTTTAGAATGTAAGACATGATGTATTTTAACCATAAGAAGTAAGATCTTGAAATAAGAGGAAGGACACAAAAGATACCATTTCTACATCATTATCATTTGAAATATTACTATTCTTGGCATTCTCATGCCAAAGTATCCCCAACCCTAGCCAATGGTATATTTGCTATCCTGGGTTTTCTGACATTATTTGTAGAGTACTGGGCTGGCAGTCAAAGCTCCCCCCATGGTGGATCAAGACCACATTTTCAGTCCTGTTTTCCAAGAACTCTGTGCTCTTGGCGAACGGCACCATTTTCTGCTCCCTCAAAAGACTCCTTCATTTTCCACAATCCTTTAACATGCTAGGGTTGAATTTTCACAGGACTTGGCCTTGGCACACACATGATGTCACCACATCCTCAGATCAAACCCATGAAAGAGCATTGATACCTACTTTTAGAGGAGAAGGAAACAAGTCTTGGGGAGGGTAAGACACGCCAGCCTTGTCTTTGGTAAAGAAACAGATTGCTGGAGATTAGAGAAGGGTGGAGGAATAAAGTTGTTTTGGTATTAAATGACAAAATGAATATAAATCTTGAATACATATTCAAGTTACATAAATGGTGTTTATTATTATGAAGTCTCATTAGCAGCATTGGCATAAATTTGCCCCTCCAGCTCTATTTCCAGATTCCTTTCCCCTACCCCTATCTATTTTGTGGAGGGAAGATGTGAGGAGGGAAAAGAGGAGAGGGTGGGTATGTGGTGCCTACCCTGGGGAGGAGAGTTCTGTACTTGGGTGGTAGCTACAAAGTTGGATGTAGTTAAAAAGTGAGCCACTTTTCCCCACGCAGATTCCCTTGCTTGGCACGTAGTAGGCACATAACACATGTTTATTTCCAATTGACAGTTGTCTTTATTGATTGTGATTACATTTTTTTCCTTCTGTTGCAGAAGACCTTACTGCTGATAGCACCATCTTCAAATTTATGGAAGCTTATGTGAGTTGGATAGGAACATTTCCTACATATAATGTTGACTCTTCCATTTGTTTCCCATTTAGTATTTCTCAATTGATATTAGTTTATGTTTTTGTTGATTAGGAAAACAATTTTATTCTCTGCAGAATATACTGAAAATGTTTTTACTTCCTCTTTGAAACCACTTTTTATTTCTTCAGCCACTCTGATTTCTTGTCTCTTGGTTCTTTTTGAGCAGATTTTTAGTCCCCTTTTGATGGTCTCATATAGCAAGTGTGTTCATTTTGCTCATTCAATTTTACCGTAAACTATGCTAGGGCCTTCACAGAAGCTGATTGAGTAATACATGAAGAAGCATAGACATGCAGTATATGCTGTGGGCAGAATAAAACAAGGAGGCATAGAATGGCAACTTCCTACATTGCTTCCACTAGTATCTGTAGTGGTATATATCTGCCTTTTGAAGGGAGCAATTTGTTTGAAAGTCTCTTATGAGTTATCTGCTGTTGCATAACAACTTACCCCTGAACTTAGCTGCTTAAAATAATAATTTTTTTATTACCTCATATATTTCTGAGTGTCAGGAATCTAGGAGTGGTTAAGTTGGGTGTTTTGGGCTTCAGGTCTCTCATGAGGTTGCAATTAAGAGGTCAGCTGAGGCCGAGTGTGGCGGCTCACACCTGTAATCCCGGCACTTTGGGAGGCTGAGGTGGGTGGATCATGAGGTCAGGAGTTCAAGACCAGCCTGGCCAAGATGGTGAAACCCCATCTCTACTAAAACTACAAAAATTAGCCAGGCATGGTGGCAGGCACCTATAATCCCAGCTACTCAGGAGGCTGAGGGAGAAGAATCGCTTGAACCTGGGTGGCAGAAGTTGCAGTGAGCCAAGATTGCACCACTGCACTCCAGCCTGGGCTCAAAAAAAAAAAAAAAAAAAAAAAAAAAAAAAGAGGTAGGCCAAAACTGAAGTCATTTGAAGGTTTGGAGTTAAAGGATCCACTTCCAAGATAGCGCACAGAGCTGTTTGCAAGATGCTTCAGTTCCTCACCATGTAGGTCTCTTTACAGGGTTGCTTGAGTGTACTCATGATATGGCTGCTGGCTTCCTCCAGAAGGAGTGATCTGAGAGAGAGATAAAGGAGAAAGCTGTGATGTCTTTTATGATCTAGTCACACACTGTTGTTTTTGCCAAATTCTATTAGTTGGAAGCATGTCACTAAGTCCGAACCACACTTAAGGGGAAGGAGATTAGCGTACACTTTTAGAGGGAATAATATCAAATAATTTTGTACATCTTTTTTAAATCACCACAGTCCCCTTAATTTTACCTACCTGTTACCTATTCATTCAACAAATATTTTCTGAACATGCCTACTTAGTGCTGGGTCCTATGCTAAATCCAAAGGATCCAGTGGTGAGGAAATAACAGTAACATCGACTAAACGCTGACAAGGTTTCTCTTGATGTCTACAGAGCAGAGTGGGAGGTGAAGAGGTGGTCAGACAACAATTTGATAATGAAACAAACACATGTGAAGAGAAGATGCTTAGATGATGGTGGCCCTGAATTGCAAAAGGCTGTCTGGGAGCTCGGCTGCCCACCCAGCATTCAGTGTCTACTACCTCCTGTCTGTTATGCTTGTGTCTGGTTTTTAATTTTTTTTAATTCTTAGTTTTTGTGGATACATAGTAGGTGTATATATTTATGTGTTACATGAGATGTTTTGATACAGGCATGCAATATGTAATAATCACATCATGGAGAATGGGGTACCCATCACATCAAGCATTTATCCTTTGTGTTACAAATGATCCAGTTCGACTCTTAGTTATTATTAAAATGTACAATTAAATTATTTTTGGCTATAGTCACCCTGTTGTGCTAGCAAATACTAGGTCTTATTCATTCTTTTTAACTATTTTATCATACCTCTTAACCATTCCCACTTCCTCCCCACCACACACTATCTTTCCCAGCCTCTGGTAACCATCCTTCTACTCTATCTCCATGAGCTTAATTGTTTTAATTTTTAGCTCCCACAAGTAATGAGAACATGCAATATTTGTTTTTCTGTGCCTGGCTAATTTAACATAATCACCTCCAGGTCCATCCATGTTGTTGCAAAAGACAGGATCCCATTCTTTTTTGTGTGTAAGTACCACATTTTCTTTATCCACTCATCTGTTGGTGGACCCTTAGGTTGCTTCCAAATCTTAGCTATTATAAATAGTACTGCAATAAACATGGGAGTGCAAATATATGTTCAATATACTGATTTTCTTTCTTTTGATTATGTGCCCAGAAGTGGGATTGCTAGATCGCAAAGTAGCTCTATTTTTACTTTTGTGAGGGAATCTCCAAACTATTCTCCATAGTGGTTGTACTAATTTACATTCCCACCGACAGTGTACAAGGGTTCCCTTTTCTCCACATCCTTGCCAGCATTTGTTATTGCCTGTCTTTTGGTTAAAAATCAGTTTAACTGGGGTATAACTGGGGTAAGATGGTATCTCATTGCAGGTTTTTTTTTTGTTGTTGTTGTTTTGTTTATTATTTATTTATTTATTTTTTGAGATGAAGCCTCACTCTGTTGCCCAAGCTGGAGTACAGTGGAGTGATCTCGGCTCACTGCAACCTCCACCTCCCGGGTTGAAATGATTCTCCTACCTCAGACTCCCAAGTAGCTGGGACTACAGGCACTTGCCACCATGCCCAGCTAATGTTTGTAGTTTTAGTAGAGACAGGGTTTCACTATGTTGGCCAGCTTGGTCTTGAACTCCTGACCTCGTGATCCACCCACCTCGGCCTCCCACCAAAGTACTGGGATTACAGGCAAGAGCCACCGCGCCTGGCCGTTTTTGTTTTGTTTTGTTTTGTTTTGTTTTTACAGAGTCTTGCTCTGTCACCCAGGCTGGAGTGCAGTGGTGTGATCTTGGCTCACTACAACCTCCCCCTGCCAGGTTCAAGCAATTCTTGTGCCTCACCCATGCAGCTGGGATTACAGGTGCACACCATCACACTAGCGAATTTCTGTATTTTTAGTAGAGACGGGGTTTCGCCATGTTGGCCAGGCTAGTCTGGAACTCCTGACCTCAAGTGAACCTCCTGCCTCAGTCTCCCAAAGTGTTGGGATTACAGGCATAAGCCACTTTGCCTGGGTCAAACCACCATTATAACTTTCTTGTACTTTGATATTGGTACCTTCTCTAGGTTTCAGAAGTTCTCTGTTATTATCTGTTTGAATAAACTTTCTACCCCATCTCTTTTTCTACCTCCTCTTTAAGGCCGATAACAGATTTGCTCTTTTGAGACTATTTTATAGATCCTGTAGTTGTGCTTCATTTATTTAAATTCTTTTTTCTTTTGTCTCCTCTGACTGTATTTTCAAATACCCTGTCTTCAAGCTCACTAATCCTTTCTTCTTCATCATCCATTCTGCTATTAAAGGACTCTGATGTATTCTTCAGTATGCCAATTGCATTTTTCAGCTCCAGAATTTCTGCTTGATTCTTTTAAATTATTTCCATTTATTTGTTACATTTATCTGGTACAATTCTGCATTCCTTCTCTGTGTTATCTTGAATTTCTTTGAATTTCCTCAATACAGCTATTTTGAATTCTCTGTCTGAAAGACAACATGTCTCTTTTCCTCCAGGATTGGTACCTGGCGCCTTATTTATTTTGTATGGTGAGGTCATGTTTCCCTAGATGGTCTTGATGCTTGTGGATGTTCATCTGTGACTGGGCATTGAAGAACTAGGTATTTATTGTATTATTTACAGTCTGGGCTTATTTGTACCTGTCCTTCTTGGGAAGGCTTTCCAGGTATTCAAAAGGACTTGGATGTTGTGATCTAAGCTGTATGCATTAGGGGATACCCTAAGCCCAGTAACACTATGGCTTCTGCATACCCATTAGAGGTACTACCTTGGTGGTCTTGGATAAGATCTGGAAGAGTTCTCTGGATTACCAGGAAGAGACTCTTTTTCTCTTCCTTTCCTTTCTCTGAAACAAACAGAGTCTCTTTCTCTCTCTCTTTGTACTGAGCCTCCTGGAGCTGGGGGTTAAGTGACAAAAGTTCACCTGTGGCCAGCACCACTGATAATTTTCTGGGTCAAACCTGAAGCCAGCACAGCACCGGGTCTTGCCCAAGGCCCTCTGTAACCACTACCTGGCTACCACTTATGTTTGCTCAAAGCCCTAGGGCTCTACAATCAATAGGTGGCAAAGCCAGTTAGACTTGTGTCTGTCTTCCCTCCCCTTCCCACAGGCACATAAGCCTCACTCCATAGTCACTGCCACCACAGGCCCATGGGGAAGTACTTCCAGATTACCATCAATATTCACTTAAGGCCCAAGGGCTGTTCAGTCAGCTTGTAGTGAGGGCTTCCATGCCTGAGACTCATCCTTCAGGGCAGTGAACTCCCCTCTGGCCCAGGGCAGGTCTAGAAATGCTGTCTATGAGCCAAGGCCTGGAATCAGGGACCCCAAGAACCCACTTAGTGCTCTACTTCCAAGGACCAAGCTCATACCTAAGGTGCAAGAGAAAGTTCTCTTTACTTTTCCCTCTGCTTTTCTTAAACAGAAGCAGTTTTTCACCACAGCCACCACAGCTGGGAATGTGCTGGATCTCTCCTGAAACCAGCACATCTCAGAACCCAAGGCCCATAGTGTACTTTCTGGATATTGTTGCTGGTTATTCAGCGATCCAGGGCTCTTCAGTCAGCAGGTGATGGGTTCTGCCAGGACAGGGTCTTTCCCTTTAAGGGAGTGGGGTCCCTTCTGGCCCACTGTGTGTCTAGAAATGTCATTTGGGAGCTAAGGCTTGGAATAGGGGCCTCACAACTCTGCCCAGTGCCCTATCCCACTGTGTCTGAGCTGGTATCCGATATACAAGACAGTCTTCTTTACTCTTCCCTCTCCTCTACAGAAATGGAAGGAAGGGTCTCTTTTAAAGCTGTGAGCTGTGCTGCCTGGGGTTGGAGGTGGGGTGGCATAAGCATTCACTAAGCCTCCCTGGCTTGTGTCTCAATAGATCACGGGACCCTCAGTCTTCTGGCTCTGGGCCCAGTTCAGCACTAGGACATGCCTAGGAATTGCAGTCCTTATGGCCTAGATGACCTTTCAAGTTTATTTAGGGCCCCAGAACACTTTAGCCTGTGGTGACAAGGCTTGTCAGAACTCAAGTTCTGACCACCTCTGGCTAGGGATGGTCTAAACGCTCCCTCTATGGGCAGACATCAACTGAGTTCAGCCTGGTTTTGCTTTCTGCTATGACAGGGCATCACTGAGTTCAATACTAAGTCTCAAGATCACTGCATTCTCCTTCTCCCAAGCACGTGAATTTTTTCTCCATGTCATATGGCTGCTGCCAGGGGATGGGGGAAAGGTGCCATCAGCAATTCATGATGATCTTTCCTACCCTCTTCAGTGCCTCTTTCAGTGATATGAAGTTAAAACCAGGTACTGTGAGTGCTCACCTGATTTTTAGTTCTTTTGAAGGTGCTTTTTTGTAGATAGTTGATAAATTTGGTGTTCCTGTTGGGGAGATAATCAGTGGAGCCTTCTATTCAGCCATCTTGCCCTGTCCTTCTCCATGTATGTATTTCGATAGGTGAAGACACAAGACCAAAGTGTGCTTCCCAGAGAGCATGAATGAATACAGTATTTACTCCGGACACTGATCTAGAAAGTCCAAAGAATGAAAGGAAATCTTACCAATTCATTTAAAAAGAATGTAATGTTTTTTCTTTCAACTCTATGTCAACCTAAAATAACCAAAAAGATCACAATATAGTTTGGAAGTTTATTCAAGTGAAAAGGTTGAGGACAGCCTGCCCAGGAAGCACAGATTTCAAAGAATGCAAGTCAGTGTTCCAAAGAGTAGAAGTTCAAGATCGTTTATATAGATAAGGTTCGGGGAAGTTTAGCAGAATTTCAGTGTCTTTCTATGGAAGCCTTAATGTGTAATTACAATGATACAACTGGTCGAGGTGGTCTTTTTATTTCAGGAAAGGTTTATTTAACATTCCACACTGAAGATATAACTGTCATGGGATACCCGTTTGGGTGTGTTATCCGATCTGAGTTAGATGCAGGACAATAAAGGAGGCAACTGGTCTCTAACAAAGATCAGTGATCGGAAGGGGGAAGTCTAGTCTCTGATCTTCCCTAGTTATTTACAGAACAAGAACAATGAGGAAGAGAGTTAATCTGTAATCTAAGAAGCAGAAGTTATAAATACATGCTACATGACTCAGATCATAGTTACATCTCTCTCAAGCCTTTAATGTCTTGGGGCTTCCAACGGCTTTTATATTTTATTTTCACACCTTGTCCCATTAGAACAACTTGTTATATCATGCAGAAATAGTATTATCACATAATGTACAAAATATTGTTTATTTTCCTTTTTGCTGTTAAATTTCCAGAGGTTCTCCATGACATGGTTGGGCTGGTTTTTTTATTTTTTATTTTTATTTGTTATTATTTTTTTTTGAGACAGAGTTTCACTCTGTCACCTAGGCTGGAGTGCAGTGGTGCAGTCTCATCTCACTGCAATCTCTGTCTCCTGAGTTCAAGCGATTCTCCTCCCTCAGCCTCTTGAGTAGCTGGGATTACAGGCGTGCACCACCACACCTGGCTAATTTTTGTATTTTTAGTAGTGACGGGGTTTTGCTATGTTGGCCAGGCTGGTCTCGAGCTCCTGACCTTAAGGAATCTACCCACCTCGGCCTCCCAAAGTGCTGGGATTATAGGTATGAGTCACCACACCCAGCTGGGCTGTTGGTTTTATTATGATTCTTTTTTTTTTTTTTTTTTTTTTTCAGAAAGCAGGTAGTAGGGAGGGAGAGAACTTACACTAAATGAGCACCTACAACACACCGGTTACTATATAGGTTTTCTTATCTAATTCTCATTTCCAGCCTGAAAATAAAGTACTATTATCACCATTTTAACAGATGAGGAGATGAACAGTTAGAAAGGTTAGATAGTTTTTTTTAGGATCACTCAACTAGTGAGTAGAGCAGGAAGGACTTAAATCCAGGCTTGTTTAACTGTGGTGTTTATTATGGTGCTTCATTTTGAGATGGTGTGCTTTCAAGATTCAGGGTTACATTGATTTGAGCTTGCTAAGTCATAGAGTTCTTTTTTGATTCAATGCCAAAATGAATATAAATCTTTACCATATTTTCATGACACAAAAATAGTATTTGTTATTATGAAGGGCCACTAACATTAATACTCTGAACTCCATGGCTCTAAGCCCCTAATTGCTCGGTTTCAGTAAATTTGATGTTCTATACACCCATGCTTCTCAAACTGAAATGTGTAACAGATCACCTGGGGTATGTGGTTAAAATGCGGGCTCTTATCCAATAGGTCTTGGGTGGGGCCTAAGCTGCATGTCTAATAAGCTTTCACGTGGTGCTGATACTGCTTGTCTTCATATCATAGTTTGAGTAGCAAGACTGGAGTAGCAAGACTTAAATACTCTTGGAATTTCCGGGGTGCTTCTAGCAGTCTAAGAATTTATAGTCACAGACAAGGAAGGCTAGCTGAGCTAGAACTCTGAGGCTTCTGGTCACATCTGTTTTACAGGGGTTCTCCTCTATGCCAGAACTCTGCTTGTGGTACCACTTCTATCTCCTGTATATGAGTGGATTTGGAAATCTGCTATGCCAGGTATTACTGGATCTGCATGCTATTGCAGTCCCTTGATGTTAGTTGTGAGAAGATATGAGCAATGGCAGCCTAGAAGAGGGTGAATCAGAGAGGCAAGTACGATAGGCATCTGCTGTTTGATAGGGAGGAGAGAGAGGGAGCCTGGACCATGAAGAGCTTTAGAAAGTTTAAACTTCCCTATATATCTCTGTAAGCCAGATGCTAAGTAAGATTTTAGAGATATAGCATCTTCACCCTCAAGAAAATTTCAGCCTGGAGGGGAAGACTGACAAGTAATCTACAGAACATAGTGATGGTTGTAAGTTTAGGGCATTATCAGAGCCTAGAGCAGAGCCATTTAACCCACACTTGGGATGGGGTGGGGAAGGAGCAGGGCAGTGGTGTGTTGGAAAATGTTTAACAATCAGTTCTCTGAAAAAAAAAATAGAAACTCTGATCTGTAGTGTTTGTTGACTTCCATGGTGTAAATACTTCCATCATGGCCAATTCCTTTTTATTTTTTATTTTTTTTGAGATGGAGTCTCACTCTGTTGCCCAGGCTGGAGTGCAGTAGTGTGATCTCGGCTCACTGCAAGCTCTGCCTCCGGGGTTCATACCATTCTCTTGCCTCAGCCTCCCGAGTATCTGGGACTACAGGTGGCCACCACCAAGCCCGGCTATTTTTTGTTTGTTTGTTTGTTTCTTTTCTTTTCTTTCTTTCTTTCTTTTTTTTTTTTAGTAGAGATGGAGTTTCACCGTATTAGCTAGGATGGTCTCAATCTCCTGACCTCGTGATCCGCCCACCTCGGCCTCCCAAAGTGCTGGGATTACAGGCATGAGCCACCGCGCCCTGTTCATCATGGCCAATTTCAATGTGCTATATTGATGCAACTGAACAAAGAATTGGGAAGAGTTGTTCATAATTGGCTCTTGTAAGTCAGGCCAAGCTGACTCTGGCACACCACTGAGGTAGCGAATCCTTCCCAAAGTAAATGTCTTTGTCAATTTGGGCTGTCATAACAAAGTACCACAGACTGGGTGGCTTGTAAACAACAAGAGTTTAATCCTCACCTTTCTGGAGTCTAAGATCAGGGTGCCAGCATGGTTGGACTCTGGTGAGGGCCCTCTTCCCAGGGTTGCAGACTGCTAACTTTTCACTGTACTCTCACATGGTAGAAAGAGGGCAAACTAGCTTTCTGGCCTCTTCTTGTAAGGGCATTAATTCCATTAATGAGGGCTTCATGCTTATTACCTAATTACCTCCCAAAGGCCCCACCTCCTAATATTATCTCATTGGGCATTGGGATTTCAACATGTGGATTTTTTGAGGGAAGGAGGGATACATTTAGTCCATTGCAATGGGTAAGAAGAGATTTGAAGGATAAGCAGAAGTTAGCCCATCAAATATAGAGGACAAATGAGAGGATTCCAGGTAGAAGGAATGGCAGGTACAAATGACCCAAGGTAATAGGAAACATGGTGCTTTGGCAGTAAGTTATGAATTAGAGTGGAAGTGGACAGTCCTAAGTCTCCAAGTAGGGCAAACATTTAATTACAGAACACATTTAATTATACTCTCTTTTCTGTTCCCATTATTAAGCTTTTGCCAAATCATTTCCATCAAACTAGACCAATGCTGCATTTATGTCTGTGATGAGCTTAAATCTTAGTAAGGACATTAATTGAATCTTTTTGTATTTTCTTTCAAGTTATTAAGCAAAGCATGTTATTAGATACTCCACAAAGAGCATATTTGTAGTAATGACACAATTTTAGATTATTACCACTAAACTCTTTTAAAGATAATTTATAATCTACTTAAGAATTACACAACTATCACAATGTGCATCTTAAAAAAGGCACAAAAAGATAATGCTCCTCCATGGTTTATTATGATTTTGTGTATTAAAAGAAGATATATGAATATGAATGCTTTTTTTTTCAACTTTTATTTTAGGTTCAGGGGGTACATGTGCAGATTTGTCACATGGGTAAATTATATGTTGCTGAGGTTTGGTGTATAAATCATCTCATCTCCCAGATTGTGATCATAGTACTTCATGGGTAGTTTTTCAACCCTCATGCCCCTCCAGTCTCCCATCTAGTAGTCCCCAGTGTCTGTTGTTTCCATCTTTATGTCCATGTGCACCCAATGTTTAGCTCCCACTTATAAGTCAAAATACGAGATATATGGTTTTGTTTCTGCATTAGTTTGCTTAGGATTATGGCCTCCAGCTGCATTGGTGTTGCTGCAAAGAACATGATCTCATTCTTTTTTAATGGCTGTGTAGTATTCCATTGTGAATATGTACCACATTTTCTTTATCCAATCCACCATTGGTGGGTGGGTACCTGGGTTGATTCCATGTCTGCTATTGTAAATATGCTGCAATGAACATATGGGTGTGTGTGTCTTTTTGGTAGAACAATTTATTTTCCTTTGGATATATACTCAGTAATGGGGTGCTGAGTTAAATGGTCGTTCAACTCTAGTTCTTTGAGAAATCTTTAAAATGTTCTCTATAGTGGCTGAACTAATTTACATTCTCACCAACAGTGTATAAGTATTCCCTTTTCTCTGCAGCCTCATCAACACCTGTTTTTCTTTTTTTTTCTTTTTAACAAAAGCCATTTTGACTGGTATGAGATGGTATTTTATTGTGGTTTTCATTTGCATTTCTCTGATGACTAGTAATGATGAGCACTTCTTCATCTATTTGCTAGCCTCATAGGTATCTTCTTTTGAGAAGTATCGTTCATGTCCTTTGCCCATTTTTAATGGTGTTGTTTTTTGATTGTTGAATTTTAAAGTACTATAGATATGTACTTCTTTTTATTGTGGACTTTTTCAAACATACATAAAGATAGAATGGTAATGAATTGCCATATTCTCACCAACCAAGTTCAACAATTATAAACTCATAAGTAATCTCATTTAATCCTTCTAAAGAGTTTCGACTTAAAAATCCATAACTTCAGTATTATTATTATTCATCAAACAATTAACAATATTCCTTAAAATTATTAAATCTTCATTTCGTGTTCTAATTTTCTTAATTGTCTAATTTTTCCTTTATAATTTGTTTAAAACAGGATTCAAAGTCCGTATATTGTATTTTATTGACTTTTTAAAAGTTTCTCTTGATTTGTTGGTTCTCTGTGTATTTTTATTTTAAAATTATTTTATTTTACTTTGAGGTGGGGATTTGCTATGTTGTCCAGACTGGTCTTGAACTTCTGGGCTCAAGTGATCCTTCTGCCTCAGCCTCCCAAGTAGCTGGAATTACAGGCATACGCTACTACACCCAGCTTTATTTTAAAATTATTTCAACTTCTTTGTTGAAGAAAACAGGTTGTTTAGCCTGTAAAATTTTCCACATTCTGGAATTTGCTGACTGCATCCCTGTGGTATTGATTAACATATTCTTTTGTTTCCTATTTTCCTGTAAACTGGGAGATCTAGAGGCTTGTTCTGACTCAGGGTTGATTTTCTGGAAGGAATATTTCATAATTGTTGTTTGTATTTCTTTCAAGAGGTACATACTACCTGACTGAAGCTCTTTTTTTTTTTTTTGAGATGTTAGTGGCCATCAATGGTCATAGCCTAGATTCATTATTTCCTTAGGGAATTGTAAGATGGTGATATTCAATTTCTGTAATTCCTTCTTCATTTATTAGTGGAAAAGAAAAAAAAAAAAAAAAAAAAAAAAGCCTTGGTGCAGTGGCTCACTCCTGTAACCCCAGCACTTTTGGAGGCAGAGGTGGGCAGATGACCTGAGGCCAGGAGTTTGAGACCAGCCTGGCCAACGTGGCAAAACCCCATCTCTACTAAAAATACAAAGTTAGCTGGGTGTGGTGGTGCATGTCTGTAATCCCAGCTACTCGGGAGGCTGAGGCAGAGAATCACTTGAACCTGGGAGGCGGAGGCTGCAGTGAGCCGAGATCGCACCATTGCACCCTCGCCTGGGTGACAAAGCGAGACTGCGTCTCAAAGACAAACAAACAGAAACCCCCCAAACCCCCTTTTTTTAGACGGAGTCTCACTCTGTTGCCCAGGCTGGAGTGCAGTGGCGCCATCTTGGCTCACTGAAACCTCTGCCTTCCGGGTTTAAGTGATTCTCCTGCCTCAGCCTCCTGAGTAGCTGGGACTACAGGTGTGCACCACCACGCCCAGCTAATTTTTGTATTTTAGTAGAGACGGGGTGCCATGTTGGCCAGGCTGGTATCGAACTCCTGACCTCAGGTGGTCCACCAGCCTCAGCCTCCCAAAGTGTTGGGATTACAGGCATAAGCCACTGTGCCTGGCCTAAAAAACCTTCTATAAATAGAAAATTTCTCTCAATAACTGGTCACTGTGAGGGGCAATTTGGATTCCCTTAGCATCATCCTTCAAAGATGGCCAATAAAGATTTTTTTTTGGTATTATTATGAATTCTTAGAGTTTTAACATATTCGATGTGTTTCGATTCATCAGTTCATTGCAGTTGTTATTTTTAATGATGCTAAAATTTGCTGTTGCAATCATTTTAAAGTTGGCTCCTGAATGCTTTTGACACAACCCCAATAGCCTTTGATAGCTTTCTTGCTTGGTAACTAGTAAAATAACATAAATAAGTAATTTGAAATATTTATGACATATTAACTGCAAAATTGTGATTCTAAATTACCATTTCGTTATGCTTCATATAAAGGGAAATAAAAACTACCCTTGCATCCAACCTATGGAAAATTAAGTTGACACATAAGACAGTCAAAGCTTCCTTTAATTCAATAGCCGCCCACCCCACTTTTTTTTTTTTTTTTTTTTTTTTTTTTTTTTTTTTTTGAGATGGAGTGCAGTGGTGTGATCTCCACTCACTGCAACCTCTGCCTCCTGGGTTCAAGCAATTCTCATGTCTCAGCCTCCCGAGTAGCTGTGTTTACAGGCACCTGCCCCCACGCTCGGCTAAGTTTTGTATTTTTAGTAGAGACGGGATTTCACCATGTTGGCCAGGCTGGTCTCGAACTCCTGACCTCAGTTGATCTGCCCGCCTTGGCCTCCCAAAGTGCTGGGATTACAGGCGTAAGCCACCGTGCCCGGCTCAACATCCCACTAATTTCTAGCTTTACAGAAAAATAGGCAGCTAGTGCATGATTTCCTCTTCTAAACAAAGCATTGACACTTACCTAAATATAAATAAAATAAAATAAATAAAATAAAAATGGAATGAGGTAGAATCTCTTCCTTCTTAAAAATGTGTTCCTTGGAGCTACTAAAAAACTTGGATTTTCAAAGTCCTTGATAAAAACCATTCCCCCATATTGTAGAAGTAAGTATTGGGACCCCTGATAATACTGGGTGTAAATATGCTATTCAGACTTGACTTCTTTTCATCCTGCTGCATCAGAGGCTGGATTCACCTTTTATGTTTTCCCTTTCTTGCCATCTTTAGTGTCTTGTTTAGCCACTCCAGTGAGTTTCCCTTTTGACCTTCCTTTCCCTTATGTTTGTACTTTTTACTTAAGGTTTATGCTTTCACTTTGCCTTTTGTTTATGATTTAATTTTAACTTCTGCAGGAGCAGGCTTGAACTACTACCTTCAGATCTTCTCTTGGGCTCTTTATTTAGCACCTCTTTAGCTTAATTGACTTTCTTCTTATAAATCTTGGCAATGGCTGCAGTGGGGAGGGCAGGTGCTTGGGTGCCTGAGTGCCTGTGGACCTTCACGAAGCTGGCCTACCTGTGTATTTCATTTCTTGCTTACATTTCCAGATGCTATCTATAATAGCTCTGTAGCTATAATAGCTATAATAGCTCTATGCAGTTTATATCAAAGTCTTCTCTTTATGTGAGAAAGAAAGCAGGGTAGACCAGGACTAACATTTGTTGAAGTCCTTTTATGTGCCAGACATTCTTTGTTGATTTTCTCATTATATTCTCTTTTAGAGTCATGTAAAAGGTAAAATAAGGAGGACAAGAAAACATAATTTTTTAAACAAGGAAATGGCATAGGGATTTTCTATTTTTTTTCTCAGCCCCAGAAGGTAATTACTCTTACAATGCAGAAGTATCACCAGATACTATCTGCACAGGTTTTCCCATTTTTTCCTGCCACTGTGGTAAAGCAGGGGGATCTGTCACCTTCACTGAGGAGACTGAGGCTCATGAGAGGTGATAACATATAAAACTCTATCAGTCATTTATGGAGTGGAGCAGAGGTTCTCAAACTTCAGCATGTATCATCTGTAGGTGTATAAACACTAATTGCTGGGCCCTGCCCCTAGAGTTTCTGATTCAGACCATCTGGGTGGGACCCAAAGATATGCATTTCTAAGAAGTTCCTAGTAATGCTGATGCTACCACTCTAGGGACCACAGTCTGAGAACCACTGATCTGGCTAATAGACAAACAAACAAATAAACAAAACAGCATTCATTCTTTACAAGGTACACAGAGAATTGCACTGAGCTGAGAGGATTGGTGGAAGTACATGGCCTGGAGTCAAAGCAAAGGGGTCAGAGTTTGCAGTGTGCCCAGGCCCATGACATGGGCCATTCACTCAGGCAGGGGGTGACACTATATCTTTCTCCTAAAATGTTAAGGGAACCAGTCACTGGTCCTTAGAACAGCTAGTGTGGGCATTGGTGATTTCATCACATCTCCTACCCTGGGGAGCCTGGTGGGTGAGGGATTAAGCTCCAGGCTCCTGGGATCTCCCTTGATCTTAGCTATTCAAGTTACTTATTATTAAATCTGTAATTCAGATCAGGGTATAGGAAGTTAGGAGATGTTAAGTAAATCAGGGAAACTGTCTTATAAATGTTTGCTTAGTAGTGAAACCTGGGATTACTCTAAAGCTTTTCCCATGGTGTCTGAAATCCACCAGGGCTCTAAGTACTCCAATCTGTCTGAGTAATTGATGCTGGGCAGGGTATGGCTTAATTTTTTAAAATCGTGAACTGTATTACTTTTAAATTATATTATTACTAAAAAATTTAAAACGCAATATATGGCAAAAAATCAGTAAAGCTTGTCTAAAATGATGACAGCAAATATTTGCAAACTATTAATATATGTGACTAATTCTTATGATATAGGAAGCCTTCCCAGTAGCCAATATAAAGACATGGACAAATGAGGTAAGCAGCCTCTAAGATGATGATCTCAATGAGCCACGCCTCCTAGTGTTCATGCACTTGCATAATCCCTATCCTTGAGTGTGGGCTGGTAGTTAGGAGAGGCTTAAATAGTGAAAACTGAAATTACTCTAAAGCTTTTCTGTTTGTGTCCTGAAGCCTCCAGGGCTCTGAATGCTCTAATTTCCCTGGGTGCTGGCACTTGATGCTCTCCAGGGTATTGCTCAATTTCTGTTATAATGAACTGTTTTATTTATTTATTTATACAATATAACATAACATTTACCATTTTAATCATTTTAAAGTGTACAGCTCAGTGGCATTAAGTACTCTCACATTGTTGTACAACCATCACCACTGTCCATCTCCAGAACTCTTCATTTTGAATAAAACTCTATACCCATTAAATTATAACTTCCTATTCTCTTTTTCCTCAGACCCTGGCAACAACCATCCTTTTCTCTGTCTCTATAAATTTGATTACTCCAGGTAGCTCATGTAAGTGGAATCATACAGGTTTTGTCCATTTGTGTCTGGCTTCTTTCACTTAGCATAATGTCTTCAAAGTCAGCATGTAACAGACTTTCCTTCCTTTTGAAGGCTGAATAATATTCCATTGTATGGATATACTATCTTTTGTTTATCCATTCATCCATTCATGGATATTTGGTGGTTTCTACCTTTTGGCTATTGTGAGTAATGCTGTGAGCATGGGTGTGCAAATATATGTTCAAGTCTCTGTTTCACTTCTTTTGGCTACATACCCAGAAGTGGAATTTCTAGATCATATGGTAATTCTATGCCTAATATTTTGAGAAACTGCCATACTATTTTCCACAGTGACTGCACCATTTTACATTCCTACAAGCAATACACAAATATTCCAATTTCTCCACGTCCTCACCAACACTTATTATTTTCTCTTTTTTTAAAATAGCCATCCTAATGGGTGTGATTTATTATTTATTTTTAAAGCTAAACTTTATTTTGTAATAATTTTAAATTTACAAAGCTGTATAATTTTAATTAACATTATTGAAAAATTTAACACACTGTGTATAGCAGAAAAAAAGGTAAAAGTTATGTGAAAAGTAGAATAGGCCGGGCATGGTGGCTCACGCCTGTAATCCCAGCACTTTGGGAGGCTGAGGTGGGCGGATCACCTGAGGTCGGGAGTTCGAGATCAGCCTGACCAACATGGAGAAACCCCATCTCTACGAAAAATTCAAAAAATTATCCGGGCATGGTGGTGCATGCCTGTAATTCCAGCTACTCAGGAGGCTGAGGCAGGAGAATCGCTTGAACTTGGGAAGCGGAGGTTGCGGTGAGCCGAGATCGTGCCATTGGACTCCAGCCTGGGCAACAGGAGCAAAACTCCGTCTCAAAAAAAAAAAAAAAAAAAAAAAAAAAAAAAAAAAAAAAAAAAAAAAGAAAAAAAGAAAAAGAAAGTAGAGAGAATATTTGCAAACTAATGGGGCTTATATTTGTGATATGTTATGCAGACTTACTGACCAACAGTGGGTCAATGATGTCAAAAGAAAATTCACTGAAAGAGCAATATTTATGTCAGTAAACATTAGCTAATGAAATGTCAATGAAAATCAGAGGTATCATATTAAGTGAAATAGGAAAATTGCAGAAGAATATGTATAACATGACTACAGTTTTGAAGAATATGTGTATTTTGTATATTTTATGTAAATATTTTTCTTGGTCTGCAGTCCAGTGCTCTAACCCTGAGCTATACCCCCTCCTAATATTTTTCTTTATATGTAGCTATACAGTAGTAAATTACATGTACAGAAACATCTGGAGAACATGCACCTATTTTCAGTGAAAATCTTTAGGTCAGGAAGTGAGAGTCAGGCAGATGAAACAGACAGGATAAATTTAATTTATACATATACCTTTTTGGCTTGTTTGAAATTTTGTAATCAGGAACATTTATTAAGATTAAAATTTGTAGGTCGGCACAGTGGTTCACGCCTGTAATTCCAGTACTTTGGGAGGCTGAAGCAGCAGATCACGAGGTCAGGAGATCGAGACCATCCTGGCCAACATGGTGAAACCCTGTCTCAACTACAAATACAAAAATTAGCTGGGCATGGTGATGCATGCCTGTAATCCCAGCTACTCCGGAGGCTGAGGCAGGAGAATCGCTTGAACCAGGGTGTCGGAGGTTGCAGTGAGCCGAGATCGCACCACTGCACTCCAGCCTGGTGACAAAGTGAGACTCTGTCTCAAAAAAAAAAAAAAGATAAAAATTTGTAAAGAGCAAAAATATGTATCCCCAACTGAAAAAAATTAGATACACATATATTATGTCTTGGAAATATGTGTACAATATGCTGGTTTCTTGGGAAAAGAGCAGAGTAAAGCAGTTGATTTGGTGATGTATCTACTTATGTGTGTGTTGCTATGTCTCAAACTTCTTCACCCCAAATAATCACACACTCACACATGCAGCTTTCCCTTCAGCTCAGGCAGGAAGTGGATGTCTAGTTTTAGGGGTTAGAGACCACAGAAAGTCCTATATTCAGAGGATTGCTGACAGTGGGTGGTACATTCCAGAAAGATCTGGCTGGTGCCAATAAGTCCAAGCCTCTCCCTCCTTTCCTCTTTCCCTTGCAAAGTCCTCTGTTCTGACTTTCGTAATTGCAACTCTGATTCTAATCACCAGGTGGCGTCTGTCTCCATTCTGTCTCTTTTTCTCCATCAAGGTTGGCTAATGTCCACACTGTAGAGCGCTCCCTGGAGAGAGCAGGTGGTTCCAGTCCTCAAATACCATACGCCTATAATGACTTCCCGAACCAGGCCACTTTACACACAGCTGCTCAGAACGGTTTCCCTGAAGTTAGCTCTAATATCGTCACACAAACACCCTCAGAGGCAATCCGCTATCCACCTAAGAGAACTATGCACTCTTTCCCAGCTGGCATGCAAGGCTCCTCATCCCATGGATCCAGACTACATTTCCAGCACTCTCTTGCAAGTGCTCTTGGCAAACTGTACCATGGCTGCTCTTTCAAGGGACTCTTGTATTTTTTGTGTGCCTCTCTCCATTAGGTTAGGGGTCAATTTGCATAGACTTTGGCCTCTGCCCACACATGGTAACGTTAAATATTTAGATCAATTATTTGAGGAGGGATTGTTATCCTCATTTTAAAGAAGTGGAAACTGAATCTCAGGGAGAGTGAGAACCAGTCTTGTCTTTGGGAAAGACACTGGGATTATAGAAGTAAGAGACCCAGTGGTAGCTTGGTAGTGATAATGAACAGTATTAATTTGCTCTATAACAAAGAGGAATGGATAAAGTGCTCACTACAATTAAGTGCCTACTATGTGTAGTATTAATTTTATTTTTTTCTAGGATTTATTTATTTATTTATTTATTGAGAGGAGGTCTCACTCTGTCACGTAGGCTGGAGTACAGTGATGTGATCTTGCTTCACTGCAACCTCCACCTCTCAGGCTCAAGTGATGGATCCTCCCACCTCAGCCTCCCGAGTAGCTGGGACCACAGGTGTGCGCCACCATGCCCGGCTAATTTTTTTTTTGTATTTTTGGTAGAGATAAGGTTTCACCATGTTGCCCAGGCTGGTCTCCAGCTCCTGAGCTCAAGTGATCCACCTGCCTCGGCCTCCCAGTGTGCTGGGATTACAGGCGTGAGCCACAGCGCCCAGCCTATTTTTTCTAAGATTTAAATAATATGTGTTCAGGCTGGGTGCGGTGGCTCACGCCTGTAATCCCAACAATTTGTGAGGCAGAGGCGGGTGGATCACCTGAGGTCAGGAGTTCGAGACCAGCTTTGCCAACATGGTGAAGCCCCGTCTCTATGAAAAACACAAAAAAAATTAGCCAGGCGTGGTGGCAGGTGCCTGTAATCCCAGCTACTTGGGAGGCTGGGGCAGGAGAGTCACTTGAACCCAGGAGGTGGAAGTTGCAGTGAGCCGAGATAGCGCCATTGCATTCCAGCCTGGACAACAAGAGCAAAACTCTGTCTTAAATAAATAAATAAATAAATAAATAAATAAATAAATAAATAAAATGTGTTTATAGTAGAACATTTAGAAAATATATTAAAACAGAGAGAGAATGGGAATGAACGCCCACAATACCACAACTAGAACAGCCCATTCCTTTCTAGGATTTGCTAACATCAAGTGGTATGTTCAAGAATGTCAAGTTATACCTATAAAATAAATGAAAATAGGTCAAGAGAGGGTGAAAACGTTTCCAGTTTCCATCTTACTCTGACTCCATTACGCACAACTCCAATTTTACTGCATTGCTTCCCCTTTTAGATGATGGATTTCTAGATTTCTAGAGTTCAGGATATGGCTGTGTTACATTTGTTTGGAATGGTGCACATATATTATGAAATGACGCACACATACGGGTATCAGTTTATAAATCTCTCTTGATGGAGATAAAAATCCCTTTCTTTGTGCTAAAGGGCCAAGGTGTATGACCAACATCACTTGGTCTCCAAGGCAGTAATATATATAGAAAAACTCACAGGCTTTGGAATCACAGATGGAGTGTGGAATGCAGGCAAGGGATCTAATACTTATTTAGGAGTGTGCTATAGTCAGACAATGTGGTAAAATTTATACTAGGCTTGAGTAATGTCTAGGATGTATTTTTTATTCTCTAAGGTAACCACTACATGAATAGTAATAAAATCTATAATTAACAAGATAATGGGGAAAATTGAATTATAAAAAATCATTATGCAGTTCAAAAGAGGGCAAGAGAAAAGAGAAAAAGCAATATACAACAGGAAGAACAAATACAAAGCAAATAGTAAGATGGTAGGTTTAAGCCCCAATATATCAAATATACCATCTATAATATATATTATAGGTAAGCGCCAAACATTCCAGTTAAAACACAAAACTTGTCAGAATGGATTAAAAAATAACTATATGTTGCTTATAAGAGATCCACTTTTATTTATTTATTTATTTTTATTTTATTTTATTTTATTTTATTTTATTTATTTTTTATTTTTTTTATTATACTTTAAGTTCTAGGGTACATGTACATAACGTGCAGGTTTGTTACATATGTATACTTATGCCATGTTGGTGTGCTGCACCCATCAACTCATCAGCACCCATCAATTCATCATTTATATCATGTATAACTCCCCAATGCAACCCCTCCCTCCTCCCCCCTCCCCCCTCCCCATGATAGGCCCCAGTGCGTGATGTTCCCCTTCCCGAGTCCAAGTGATCTCATTGTTCAGTTCCCACCTATGAGTGAGAACATGCGGTGTTTGGTTTTCTCTTCTTGTGATAGTTTGCTAAGAATGATGGTTTCCAGCTGCATCCATGTCCCTACAAAGGACGCAAACTCATCCTTTTTTATGGCTGCATAGTGTTCCATGGTGTATATGTGCCACATTTTCTTAATCCAGTCTGTCACAGATGGACATTTGGGTTGATTCCAAGTCTTTGCTATTGTGAATAGTGCCGCAATAAACATACGTGTGCATGTGTCTTTGTAGTGGAATAATTTATAATCCTTTGGGTATATACCCAGTAGTGGGATGGCTGGGTCATATGGTACATCTAGTTCTAGATCCTTGAGGAATTGCCATACTGTTTTCCATAATGGTTGAACTAGTTTACAATCCCACCAACAGTGTAAAAGTGTTCCTATTTCTCCACATCCTCTCCAACACCTGTTGTTTCCTGACTTCTTAATGATTGCCATTCTAACTGGTGTGAGATGGTATCTCATTGTGGTTTTGATTTGCATTTCTCTGATGGCGAGTGATGATGAGCATTTTTTCATGTGTCTGTTGGCTGTATGAATATCTTCTTTTGAGAAATGTCTGTTCATATCCTTTCCCCACTTTTTGATGGGGTTGTTTGTTTTTTTCTCGTATATTTGTTTGAGTTCTTTGTAGATTCTGGATATTAGCCCTTTGTCAGATGAGTAGGTTGCAAAAATTTTCTCCCATTCTGTAGGTTGCCTGTTCACTCTGATGGTAGTTTCTTTTGCTGTGCAAAAGCTCTTTAGTTTAATTAGATCCTATTTGTCAATTTTTGCTTTTGCTGCCGTTGCTTTTGGTGTTTTAGACATGAAGTCCTTGCCCATGCCTATGTCATGAATGGTACTACCTAGATTTTCTTCTAGGGTTTTTATGGTATTAGGTCTGACATTTAAGTCTCTAATCCATCTTGAATTAATCTTCGTATAAGGGGTAAGGAAAGGATCCAGTTTCAGCTTTCTACTTATGGCTAGCCAATTTTCCCAGCACCATTTATTAAATAGGGAATCCTTTCCCCATTTCTTGTTTCTCTCAGGTTTGTCAAAGATCAGATGGCTGTAGATGTGTGGTATTATTTCTGAGGACTCTGTTCTGTTCCATTGGTCTATAGCTCTGTTTTGGTACCAGTACCATGCTGTTTTGGTTACTGTAGCCTTGTAGTATAGTTTGAAGTCAGGTAGCGTGACGCCTCCAGCTTTGTCCTTTTGACTTAGGATTGTCTTGGCAATGCGGGCTCTTTTTTGGTTCCATATGAACTTTAAAGCAGTTTTTTTCCAATTCTGTGAAGAAACTCATTGGTAGCTTGATGGGGATGGCATTGAATCTATAAATAACCTTGGGGAGTATGGCCATTTTCACGATATTGATTCTTCCTATCCATGAGCATGGTATGTTCTTCCATTTGTTTGTGTCCTCTTTGATTTCACTGAGCAGTGGTTTGTAGTTCTCCTTGAAGAGGTCCTTTACATCCCTTGTAAGCTGGATTCCTAGGTATTTTATTCTCTTTGAAGCAATTGTGAATGGAAGTTCATTCCTGATTTGGCTCTCTGCTTGTCTGTTACTGGTGTATAAGAATGCTTGTGATTTTTGCACATTAATTTTGTATCCTGAGACTTTGCTGAAGTTGCTTATCAGCTTAAGGAGATTTTGGGCTGAGACGATGGGGTTTTCTAAATATACAATCATGTCATCTGCAAAGAGGGACAATTTGACTTCTTCTTTTCCTAACTGGATACCCTTGATTTCTTTCTCTTGCCTGATTGCCCTAGCCAGAACTTCCAACACTATGTTGAATAGGAGTGGTGAGAGAGGGCATCCCTGTCTTGTGCCAGTTTTCAAAGGGAATTTTTCCAGTTTTTGCCCATTCAGTATGATATTAGATGTGGGTTTGTCATAAATAGCTCTTATTATTTTGAGGTACGTTCCATCAATACCGAATTTATTGAGCGTTTTTAGCATGAAGGGCTGTTGGATGTTGTCAAAAGCCTTTTCTGCATCTATTGAGACAATCATGTGGTTCTTGTCTTTGGTTCTGTTTATATGCTGGATTACGTTTATTGATTTGCGAATGTTGAACCAGCCTTGCATCCCAGGGATGAAGCCCACTTGATCATGGTGGATAAGCTTTTTGATGTGCTGCTGAATCCGGTTTGCCAGTATTTTATTGAGAATTTTTGCATCAATGTTCATCAGGGATATTGGTCTAAAATTCTCTTTTTTTGTTGTGTCTCTGCCAGGCTTTGGTATCAGGATGATGTTGGCCTCATAAAATGAGTTAGGGAGGATTCCCTCTTTTTCTATTGATTGGAATAGTTTCAGAAGGAATGGTACCAGCTCCTCCTTGTACCTCTGGTAGAATTCAGCTGTGAATCCATCTGGTCCTGGACTTCTTTTGGTGGGTAGGCTATTAATTGTTGCCTCAATTTCAGAGCCTGCTATTGGTCTATTCAGGGATTCAACTTCTTCCTGGTTTAGCCTTGGGAAAGTGTAAGTGTCCAGGAAATTATCCATTTCTTCTAGATTTTCTAGTTGATTTGCGTAGAGGTGTTTATAGTATTCTCTGATGGTAGTTTGTATTTCTGTGGGGTCAGTGGTGATATCCCCTTTATCATTTTTTATTGCATCTATTTGATTCCTCTCTCTTTTCTTCTTTATTAGCCTTGCTAGTGGTCTGTCAATTTTGTTGATCTTTTCAAAAAACCAACTCCTGGATTCATTGATTTTTTGGAGGGTTTTTTGTGTCTCTATCTCCTTCAGTTCGGCTCTGATCTTAGTTATTTCTTGCCTTCTGCTAGCTTTGGAATGTGTTTGCTCTTGCCTCTCTAGTTCTTTTAATTGTGATGTTAGAGTGTCAATTTGAGATCTTTCCTGCTTTCTCTTGTGGGCATTTAGTGCTATAAATTTCCCTCTACACACTGCTTTAAATGTGTCCCAGAGATTCTGGTATGTTGTATCTTTGTTCTCATTGGTTTCAAAGAACATCTTTATTTCCGCTTTCATTTCGTTATGTACCCAGTAGTCATTCAGGAGCAGGTTGTTCAGTTTCCATGTAGTTGAGCGGTTTGATTGAGTTTCTTAGTCCTGAGTTCTAGTTTGATTGCACTGTGGTCTGAGAGACAGTTTGTTATAATTTCTGTTCTTTTACATTTGCTGAGGAGTGCTTTACTTCCAATTATGTGGTCAATTTTGGAATAAGTGCGATGTGGTGCTGAGAAGAATGTATATTCTGTTGATTTGGGGTGGAGAGTTCTATAGATGTCTATTAGGTCCGCTTGGTGCAGAGATGAGTTCAATTCCTGGATATCCTTGTTAACTTTCTGTCTCGTTGATCTGTCTAATGTTGACAGCGGAGTGTTGAAGTCTCCCATTATTATTGTATGGGAGTCTAAGTCTCTTTGTAGGTCTCTAAGGACTTGCTTTATGAATCTGGGTGCTCCTGTATTGGGTGCATAGATATTTAGGAGAGTTAGCTCTTCCTGTTGAATTGATCCCTTTACCATTATGTAATGGCCTTCTTTGTCTCTTTTGATCTTTGATGGTTTAAAGTCTGTTTTATCAGAGACAAGGATTGCAACCCCTGCTTTTTTTTGTTCTCCATTTGCTTGGTAGATCTTCCTCCATCCCTTTATTTTGAGCCTATGTATGTCTCTGCATGTGAGATGGGTCTCCTGAATACAGCAGACTGATGGGTCTTGACTCTTTATCCAGTTTGCCAGTCTGTGTCTTTTAATTGGAGCATTTAGTCCATTAACATTTAAGGTTAATATTGTTATGTGTGAACTTGATCCTGCCATTATGATATTAACTGGTTATTTTGCTCATTAGTTGATGCAGTTTCTTCCTAGCCTCGATGGTCTTTACATTTTGGCATGTTTTTGCGATGGCTGGTACCGGTTGTTCCTTTCCATGTTTAGGGCTTCCTTCAGGGTCTCTTGTAAGGCAGGCCTGGTGGTGACAAAATCTCTAAGCATTTGCTTATCTGTAAAGGATTTTATTTCTCCTTCACTGATGAAACTTAGTTTGGCTGGATATGAAATTCTGGGTTGAAAATCTTTTCTTTAAGAACGTTGAATATTGGCCCCCACTCTCTTCTGGCTTGTAGAGTTTCTGCCGAGAGATCTGCTGTTAGTCTGATGGGCTTCCCTTTGTGGGTAACCCGACCTTTCTCTCTGGCTGCCCTTAAGATTTTTTCCTTCATTTCAACTTTGGTGAATCTGGCAATTATGTGTCTTGGAGTTGCTCTTCTGGAGGAGTATCTTTGTGGCGTTCTCTGTATTTCCTGAATTTGAATGTTGGCCTGCCCTACTAGGTTGGGGAAGTTCTCCTGGATGATTTCCTGAAGAGTGTTTTCCAACTTGGTTCCATTTTCCCCCTCACGTTCAGGCACCCCAATCAGACGTAGATTTGGTCTTTTTACGTAATCCCATACTTCTTGCAGGCTTTGCTCATTTCTTTTTCTTCTTTTTTCTTTTGGTTTCTCTTCTCGCTTCATTTCATTCATTTGATCTTCAATCGCTGATACTCTTTCTTCCAGTTGATCGAGTCGGTTACTGAAGCTTGTGCATTTGTCACGTATTTCTCGTGTCATGGTTTTCATCTCTGTCATTTCGTTTATGATCTTCTCTGCATTAATTAGTCTAGCTGTCAATTCTTCCACTCTTTTTTCAAGATTTTTAGTTTCTTTGCGCTGGGTACGTAATTCCTCCTTTAGCTCTGATAAGTTTGATGGACTGAAGCCTTCTTCTCTCCTCTCGTCCAAGTCATTCTCTGACCAGCTTTGATCCGTTGCTGGCGATGGGCTGCGCTCCTTTGCAGGGGGAGATGCGCTCTTATTTTTTGAATTTCCAGCTTTTCTGCCCTGCTTCTTCCCCATCTTTGTGGTTTTATCTGTCTCTGGTCTTTGATGGTGGTGACGTACTGATGGGGTTTTGGTATAGGTGTCCTTCCTGTTTGATAGTTTTCCTTCTGACAGTCAGAAGGACTGTCTGTTGGTCTGTTGGAGATTGCTTGAGGTCCACTCCAGACCCTGTTTGCCTGGGGATCAGCAGCAGAGGTTGCCGAAGATAGAATATTGCTGAACAGCGAGTGTACCTGTCTGATTCTTCCTTTGGAAGTTTCCTCTCAGGGGTGTACTCCACCCTGTGAGGTGTGGGGTGTCAGACTGCCCCTAGTGGGGGATTTCTCCCAGCTAGGCTACTCAGGGGTCAGGGACACACCTGAGCAGGCAGTCTGTCCGTTCTCAGATCTCAACCTCCGCGTTGGGAGATCTACGGCTCTCCCCAAAGCTGTCAGACAGAGTCGTTCGCGTCTGCACTGGCTCCTGCTACTTCCCCTGTTGGTCTTCAGCTGTGCGCTGTCCCCAGAGGTGGAGACTACAGAGACAGGCAGGCTTCCTTGAGCTGCTGTGAGCTCCACCCAGTTCGAGCTTCCCAGCGGCTTTGTTTACCTACTTAAGCCTCAGCAATGGCGGGCGCCCCTCCCCCAGCCTCGCTGCTGCCTTGCGGATAGATCGCGGCAGACTGCTGTGTTAGCAGTGAGGGAGGCTTCGTGGGCGTGGGACCCTCCCGGCCAGGTATGGGTATAATCTCCTGGTGTGCCTGTATGCTTACAGCGCAGTATTGGGGTGGGAGTTACCCGATTTTCCAGGTGTTGTGTGTCTCAGTTCCCCTGGCTAGGAAAACGGATCCCCTTCCCCCTTGCGCTTCCAGGTGAGGCGATGCCTCGCCCTGCTTCAGCTCTCGCTGGTCAGGCTGCAGCAGCTGACCAGCACCGATTGTCCGGCACTCCCCAGTGAGATGACCCCAGTACCTCAGTTGAAAATGCAGAAATCACCGGTCTTCTGTGTCGCTCGCGCTGGGAGTTGGAGACTGGAGCTGTTCCTATTCGGCCATCTTCGACATTAATCTATTTTATTTTTTTTTGAGACGGAGTCTTGCTCTGTCGCCCGGGCTGGAGTGCCGTGGCTGGATCTCAGCTCACTGCAAGCTCCGCCTCCCGGGTTTACGCCATTCTCCTGCCTCAGCCTCCGGAGTAGCTGGGACTACAGGCGCCCACCACCTCGCCCGGCTAGTTTTTTTTTTTTTTGTATTTTTAGTAGAGACGGGGTTTCACCGTGTTAGCCAGGATGGTCTCGATCTCCTGACCTCGTGATCCGCCCGTCTCGGCCTCCCAAAGTGCTGGGATTACAGGCTTGAGCCACCGCGCCCGGCCGAGATCCACTTTTAATATGAAGCCACAGAAGGCTAAAGGTAAAAAGATGGAAAAAGATATGCCATGCAAATATTAACAAAAAAGCTGATGTAGTTGTATTAATATCAGATAAAGTAGACTTTAAAGCAAGAAGTGGTAGTAAAGACAAAAAGGGACATTTCATAATGATAAAAGAGTCAATTCAGCAGGAAGATCAAATAATTCTAAATTTGCATGCATCTAATAATACAGCTTTTAATAATATAACTCAACATTATGTTTGTGAGATTCATCCATTTGGTTACATGCGGCAGAGTGTGTTCATTATTATAGCCGCATGGTGTTTCATTGTACCAACTTTTCTCAGTATTGATAAAATAAGACAAAAATAAGTAAGAATATCAAATATTTGAATTCCACAAGTAATCTTAACATAACTGACAAATGTAGAACCCTGCATTCTAAAACTGCAGAATACAGTTTATTTTTAGGTACAAGGAGCATCTACAAAATTTCACTACATGAAAGGCATAAAGTAAGTCTCAACAAACTGCAAAGGTTGAAGTAACACAGACTATATCCTTTAACTATTGCAAAATTAAGCTACAACTTTAAAATTATTAATAATTACTAAGATTATTAAAATTATAAAATGTCTAGAAGAAAATATAATAGAAAATATTTGTGATCTTGTGTTTGGCAAATATTTTTTGGTAGGACACAAATAGGACAAACCATAAATGGTGAATAAATAAACTGAATGTACCCAAATAAAAACTACTGCCCTTTCTAAGGTGCTGTTAAGAAAATGAAAAGCTGAACTATAGACAGGGATGAAATATCTGTAACTTAACAAAGCTAATAAAGGACTTTATCCAGAATATGTAAAGAGCTCTCACAATTTGATATTAAGAAAACAAACAACTGAATTTTGGAAATACAGGTCAAAGATTAGAATAGCTGCATCTGTTAGAGTGGCTTTAAAAATGACAAAACCAAGTGCGTGTGAGAATTGGAGCAACTGGAACTCTCATATGATTTCTAGTGGGAATGTAAAATGGTACAGCCACTTTGGAAAATAGTTTTGTGTGGAGTTAAACATACACTTCCCATGTGACCCAACAATCCCACTCCTCAGTATTTACCCAAGAGAAATAAAAACATAGGTCCACACAAAGACTTGCATGCAAATATTTATAGCAGCTTTCTTGGTAATTGGCCTAACCTAGAAACAACTCAAGTGTCCATCATCTGGTGAGTGAATAAATAAATTGTACTATACAATGGCATACAACTTAGCAATAAGAAAGACCGAGCAATTAATACAAGCAACAACATGAATGAAGCACAAAAGCACTGTGTTAAATGAATCTCAGACATAAAATGTCTTGTTTCATTTATATGACATTCTGAGAAAAGCAAAAATTGTAGGACAGAAATTGGATCAGTGGTTTTTGGGGGTTGTTGAGGCTGAAGAGAGAGGGTTGACTATATGGTACAAGGGCACTTGGTGGGGTGGTGAAAATATTCCGTATCTTGATCATGGTGGTAGTTACATGACCACATACACTTGCCAAAACTCATAAAACTTTACACCCTAGAAGAGCAAAATTTACTGTGTGTAAATTATACATCAATAAACCTGATTAAAGTGATCCCTTTTGCTAATTTGTAATTAATCCCTTTTGTTAATTTGCACAAAGCCATGTGCCAACTGGGTGGCATCTTCCTAGAGGAATCTCTTTTGTCTAATTCATGCAAAGGCAACAAATGATATAGTAGTGGCCTTGTCTTATTCCATGTTGAATCCTTTTTATTTTTGTATTTTTAAAAATTTAGGTAAAATTATATATAGATAAATACACAAATATTAAGAACATAATTTAAAAATGCCCTTGATTTTTAAAAACCTATGATTTTTCTTTTGAGACAGGGTCTCGCTCTGTTGTCCAGGCTAGAGTGCTATGGTGTGATCTTGGCTCACTGCAACCTTCACCTCTTGGGTTCAAGTGATTCTCGTGCCTCAGCCACCTGAGTAGTTGGGATTACAGGTGTGCGCCACCATGCCCGGCTAATTTTTGTGTTTTAAGTAGAGATGGGGTTTCACCATGTTGGCCAGGATGGTCTCAAACTCCTGGCTTCAAGTGAACTGTCCACCTTGGCCTCCCAAAATGCTGGAATTACAGGCATGAGTCACCACACCCGGCCAATACCTATGAATTTTTAAAAGACTGGAAAGAGACCATCAAAGCATCTATCTCAAGAAGCTAGGAAAAAAATCCCAACCAAACGTATCAAACTGGGTTAAGCTGGCGATGATGATATAATTCCTCTTTTGTAAAGTTATGTTTTTTCCTCATGGCTAGCACCTGATGATACAAGCATCCATCCATGATCCTTTTCTGAATCAATTATTTTATGGTGGTGGGGGGGGGATGGTGTCATAAAATGATAATTTTGGAATTCTATCATTTTTATGTGTGTATTACTTAACATTCTCCTAATCTAGAAGGAAGCACTTTCCCTCATTAACATGGTTTCTGCTGGAAAGGCAGGTAACTGCCTAATTCTTTTCCTCTAATGAAACTGTTGCTCCACTTAGTCATTGTTTTGAGTCCAACAGATTTAGAAAATGTAAGAAATTACGTTCCAGTTCAAACTGTTGCTTTGAGTGTTAAAATGAATTGGTTTGATGGGATAGTGCTAAATTTATAATTAATTTGAGGAAGAACATAATGCAGAATAGTATGTGCAATATGATCCTTGTATTTAACCTATATATTCTCATATAGATATAAGTATATATGGGTAAAGTATATGGCATTTAGTTAAGTGTATGGTAAAGGTTGCATTTCAAGTTCAAATAGGGGAAAGGATCTCTTCAGTAGATGCTCCTGGGAATCTGGGTATCCATATGAAAAAAAAATCAGAGTCCTATCTTATGCCATTTATTAAGTTCCAAATAGATTTTTAGAACTTACAATAGTACTATAGCGGTATAGGGGAGTATTTTTCTTTTCTTTTCTCTTCTTCCTTTCTTCCTTTCTTCCTTTCTCCTTCCTTCCTTCCTTCCTTCCTTCCTTCCTTCCTTCCTTCCTTCCTTCCTTCCTTCCTTCTTTCTTTCTTCCCTTTCCCTTTCTTTCTTCTTTCTTCTTTCTTTCTTTCTTTCTTTCTTTCTTTCTTTCTTTCTTTTCTTTCTTTCTTTCTTCTTTCTTTCTCTTTTCTTTTCTTTCTTTCTTTCTTTCTTTCTTCTTTCTTTCTTTCTTTCTTTCTTTCTTTCTTTCTTATCTTCTCTCTCTCTCTCTCTCTCTTTCTTTTCTTTCTCTCTCTCTTTCTCCCTCTTTCTCTCTCTCTTTCTCTCTTTCTCTCTCTCTTTCTCTCTTTCTCCCTCTCTTTCTTTCTTTCTTTTTTGAGACAGGGTCTCATTCTGTCATCCAGGCTGGAGTGCAGTGGTGTGATCATGGCTCACTGCAGCCTCGGCCTTCCTGGGTCCAAGTGATCCTCCAGCCTCAGCCTCTCAAGTAGCTGGGACTATAGTTATGCGCCACCATGCCTGACTAATTTTCGTATTTTTTTGTAGAGACGAGGTTTCACCATGCTGCCCAGGCTAGTCTCAAACTAGTCTCAAGCGACCCACCCGCCTTGGCCTCCCAAAGTGCTGGGATTACAGGTGTGAGGCACCATACCTGTCCTTAGGAGAGTATTTTTCTTTTCTTTTCCTTTTTTTTTTTTGAGACAGAGTCTTGCTGTGTCGCCCAGACTGGAGTGCAGTGGCGCCATCTTGGCTCACTGCAAGCTCCGCCTCCCAGGTTCACTCCATTCTCCTGCCTCAGCTTCCCGAGTAGCTGGGACTACAGGCGCCCACACCACGCCTGGCTAATTTTTTGTATTTTTAGTAGAGACAGGGTTTCACCCTGTTAGCCAGGATGTTCTCGAGCTGGGAGAGTATTTTTCATAGGCTTCGGCTGGGGAAGAAAAAAGCCATAAATAAAAAGACTGATGCATTTAACTACATCAAAATGGAAAAACTTCAGTATGTAGAAAGACAACATAAACAAGATTAAAAGAAGCTACAGACTGGGAGAAAATATTTGCAACATATGAAATGGAGAAACAAGTACTATCTATACTAAATACAGCCCTTTGGCAAAATCAGTAAGATAAAGATAATATCCTTTGTGCCAGGAAAATGGGCAAAGCATATGAACAGGCAATTTACAGAGCTACAAGTAACCAATAAACGTGAACAGAGGCTCCACCTTACTACTTAATAGAGAAATGTAATCTGCAACATTGTTACACCACTTATCAGTTACTCAATTGTCAAAATTTGCAAAGATAATTTTTGCAGTGTTTTTTTTTATTGCTTAAAATTAAAGAAAACCTAAGTGTCCATCAGTAGAGGAATGGCTAAATAAACTGTACTATAGCCACACTACGGAATACAATACAACAGTTAAAAGGATCAACATTTATTGACAAGAAAAGAGCCCCAAGATATATTGTAGAATGAAAATACCAAGTTGTGAAACATATGTACCATTTGATACCCTCTAACAATATTTCTATAGGTACATATATATGCATGAAACTCATAGAAAAAGGTCTGGTATGATACACACCAAACTAATAAAGTGGCTTTCTCTGGATAGGGAATTAAGGTATATTGAAGTATAATTTATGTACAATATATCACACACATCTTAAATGTTCAATTTGAAGAGTTCTAACATTTGTATAATCCCATGTTACCACCACACAAAACAAGATGTAGAATGTTTTCATCATCCCAGAAGTCCTCTGTGCCTGTTTCTAGTCAATTTTAGGTAAGAGGTGGGACTCTACTCCAGGGGTGGAGCTCAGACACCAGACCAAATTGTGGACTAGCTAAAACAGGGACTAGGCTGAAGCAGCTTTCCATAAGACATGCCCACCAGTGTGCCATGTCAATTTACCATGGCCATGGCAACACCTGGAAGTTACCACCCCTTTTCTAGAAATTTCTGAATAACCTGTCCCTTAATTTGCATATAATTAAAAGTGGGTATAGATATGGCTGCAGAACTGCTCCAGGGCTGCTACTCTGGGCACACTGCCAATGAGTTAGTCCTGTTCGGCAAGGAGCAGTACCTCTGCTGCTGCTGTACACTGCCAAATCAATAAAAGTTGATGTCTAATGTCACGTGCTGGCCCTTGAATTCTTTCCTGGGAGAAGCTAAGAACCCTCCTGGGCTAAGCCTCAATTTTGGCGCTTGCCTGCGCAGTGTCAGATTCCCCTCTATTCCCCTGAACACCACTTTCTGATTTTTATCACCACGGATTAGTTTTGTTTGCTTTTAGGTTTCATGTAATGGAATCCTGCGATACTCTTTTATGTCTGGCTCTGTTCACTCAGCATACTGGCTTTTTTTTTTTTTTTTTTTTTTTTAAATTCTGCTTTTTGAGACAGAGTCTCACCCTGTCGCCCAGGCTGGAGTGCAGTGGCATGATCTGGGCTCACTGCAACTTTTACCCCCTGGGTTCAAGTGGTTCTCATGCCTCAGCCTCCCCATTAGCTGGGATTATAGGCGTGTGCCAACATGCCCGGCTAATTTTTGTAATTTTATTAATAGTAGAGAAGGAGTATCGCCACGTTGGCCAGGCTGGTCTCAAACTGCTGAGCTCAAGCAATCTACCTGCCTCAGCGTCCCAAAGTGCTGGGATTATAGGTGTGAGCCACCGTGCTGGGCCAGCATACTGTTTTTGAGATTTATGTTGTTGCATGTATCAGTACTTTAATACTTTTTATTGCTGAATACTATTCTACTGTATATAGGTACAACAATTTGTTTATCCATTCTCTTATTGTTTCTGAGTTTTAGCTATTATGAATAAAGCTGATATAAACATTCATATACAAGTCTTTGTGTAGGCATGTTTTCATTTCTCTTGGCTAAATAATACTCAGAAGTGAACTTGTTAGGTTGTATGGTAAGCAAATGTTAAACTATAAGAACCTGAGAAAGATTTCTCCAAAGTGGCTGTACCATTTTACACCCCTGATGATAACGTATTAGTATTCTGGTTTCTTCATGTTCTCACCAACATTTGGTGCTGTTAGTCTTTTGATTTCAGCCATTCTAGTGGAAGTGTGGTGGAATGTCATTGTGTTTTCTATTTGCATTTCTCTGATTACTGAAGATGTTGAGGACTAGATATCTACCTTTGTGAAGTGTCCATTCAAGTTTGTGCCCCCTTTTACAATGGATTTTTCTTTTTATTGTTGATTTGTAGGGGTTCTTTATATATTCTGGATATAAGTCCTTTGTCCGCTACATGTACTATAAGTATATTTTTCCAAGCCTGTACATTACCTATCCATTTTGTTAATAATGTCTATGGATGAACAAAACATATAAATTTTGATAAAGCCCAATTTATCAATTTTCTCTTTTATTATTAATGCTTTTTATGCTCTAAGGCATCTTTGTCTTCCCCAAGGTCATGAAGCTATTCCCCCATTTTTTATGCTGGAAATCTTATGGCTTTGGCTTCTACTTCTAGTATGCTAGGAATATGGAAGAGGCATTTGTCCCTCTGAAACAGGTTTTATGGAACAAGCTATCAGATTTAGAGAGAATGGAGAATAGAAATTAGTAGGTAGGGCCAGGCACGGTGGCTCATGCCTGTAATCCCAGAACTTTGGGTGGCCCAGGCAGGAGGATATCTTGAGCTCAGGAGTTCAAGACCAGCCTGTGCAGCATAGTGAAACCTCATCTCTACGAAAAATAATAATTAAAAAAATTAGCTGCTTGTGGTGGTGCATGCCTATAGTCCCAGCTACTCAGGAGGCTGAGGTGGGAGGATCCTTGGGCCCAGGGAGATTAAGGCTGCAGTGAACTGTGATTGCACCATTGCACTCCAGCCTAGGCAACAAGCAAGATTCTGTCTAAATAAATAAATAAATAAATAAATAAAAGTACTTCTAAGGGGGTGGAGCAAGATGGCCGAATAGGAACAGCTCCAGTCTCCAACTCCCAGCGCGAGCGACACAGAAGACCGGTGATTTCTGCATTTTCAACTGAGGTACTGGGGTCATCTCACTAGGGAGTGCCAGACAATCGGTGCTGGTCAGCTGCTGCAGCCTGACCAGTGAGAGCTGAAGCAGGGCAAGGCATCGCCTCACCTGGGAAGTGCAAGGGGGAAGGGAATCCCTTTTCCTAGCCAGGGGAACTGAGACACACAACACCTGGAAAATCGGGTAACTCCCACCCCAATACTGCGCTTTAAGCAAACGGGCACACCAGAAGAATATATCCCTCACCTGGCCGGGAGGGTCCCACGCCCACGGAGCCTCCCTCATTGTTAACACAGCAGTCTGTGATCTAACTGCAAGGCAGCAGCGAGGCTGGGGGAGGGGCACCCGCCATTGCTGAGGCTTAAGTAGGTAAACAAAGCCGCTGGGAAGCTCGGACTGGGTGGAGCTCACAGCAGCTCAAGGAAACCTGCCTGTCTCTATAGACTCCACCTCTGGGGGCAGGGCTCAGCTAAAAAATCAACAGGGGAATCAGCAGAGGCCTGAGCAGACGCGAACAACTCTGTCTGACAGCTTTGAAGACAGCAGTGGATCTCCCAACACGGAGGTTGAGATCTGAGAACGGACAAACTGCCTGCTCAAGTGGGTCACTGACCACTGAGTAGCCTAACTGGGAGACATCCCCCACTAGGGGCAGTCTGACACCCCACACCTCACAGGGTGGAGTACACCTCTGAGAGGAAGCTTCCAAAGTAAGAATCAGACAGGTACACTCGCTGTTCAGCAATATTCTATCTTCTGCAACCTCTGCTGCTGATACCCAGGCAAACAGGGTCTGGAGTGGACCTCAAGCAATCTCCAACAGACCTATAGCTGAGGGTCCTGACTGGCAGAAGGAAAACTATCAAACAGGAAGGACACCTATACCAAAACCCCATCAGTACGTCACCATCATCAAAGACCAGAGACAGATAAAACCACAAAGATGGGGAAAAAGCAGGGCAGAAAAGCTGGAAATTCAAAAAATAAGAGCGCATCTCCCCCTGCAAAGGAGCGCAGCCCATCACCAGCAACGGATCGAAGCTGGTCAGAGAATGACTTTGACGAGATGAGAGAAGAAGGCTTCAGTCCATCAAACTTCTCAGAGCTAAAGGAGGAATTACATACCCAGCGCAAAGAAACTAAAAATATTGAAAAAAGAGTGGAAGAATTGACAGCTAGACTAATCAATGCAGAGAAGGTCATAAACGAAATGACAGAGATGAAAACCATGACATGAGAAATATGTGACAAATGCACAAGCTTTAGTAACCGACTCGATCAACTGGAAGAAAGAGTATCAGCGATTGAGGATCAAATGAATGAAATGAAGCGAGAAGAGAAACCAAAAGAAAAAAGAAGAAAAAGAAATGAACAAAGCCTGCAAGAAGTATGGGATTATGTAAAAAGACCAAATCTACGTCTGATTGGGGTACCTGAAAGTGAGGGGGAAAATGGAACCAAGTTGGAAAACACTCTTCAGGATATCATCCAGGAGAACTTCCCCAACCTAGTAGGGCAGGCCAACATTGAAATTCAGGAAATACAGAGAACGCCACAAAGATACTCCTCCAGAAGAGCAACTCCAAGACACATAATTGCCAGATTCACCAAAGTTGAAATGAAGGAAAAAATCTTAAGGGCAGCCAGAGAGAAAGGTCGGGTTACTCACAAAGGGAAGCCCATCAGACTAACAGCAGATCTCTTGGCAGAAACTCTACAAGCCAGAAGAGAGTGGGGGCCAATATTCAACGTTCTTAAAGAAAAGAATTTTCAACCCAGAATTTCATATCCAGCCAAACTAAGTTTCATCAGTGAAGGAGAAATAAAATCCTTTACAGATAAGCAAATGCTGAGAGATTTTGTCACCACCAGGCCTGCCTTACAAGAGACCCTGAAGGAAGCCCTAAACATGGAAAGGAACAACCAGTACCAGCCATAGCAAAAACATGCCAAAATGTAAAGACCATCGAGGAGAGAAAGAAACTGCATCAAGTAACGAGCAAAATAACCAGTTAATATCATAATGACAGGATCAAGTTCACACATAACAATATTAACCTTAAATGTAAATGGACTAAATGCTCCAATTAAAAGACACAGACTGGCAAACTGGATAAAGAGTCAAGACCCATCAGTCTGCTGTATTCAGGAGACCCATCTCACATGCAGAGACATACATAGGCTCAAAATAAAGGGATGGAGGAAGATCTACCAAGCAAATGGAGAACAAAAAAAAGCAGGGGTTGCAATCCTAGTCTCTGATAAAACAGACTTTAAACCATCAAAGATCAAAAGAGACAAAGAAGGCCATTACATAATGGTAAAGGGATCAATTCAACAGGAAGAGCTAACTCTCCTAAATATATATGCACCCAATACAGGAGCACCCAGATTCATAAAGCAAGTCCTTAGAGACTTACAAAGAGACTTAGACTACCGTACAATAATAATGGGAGACTTCAACACTCCACTGTCAACATTAGACAGATCAACGAGACAGAAAGTTAACAAGGATATCCAGGAATTGGACTCATCTCTGCACCAAGCGGACCTAATAGACATCTATAGAACTCTCCACCCCAAATCAACAGAATATACATTCTTCTCAGCACCACATCACACTTATTCCAAAATTGATCACATAATTGGAAGTAAAGCACTCGTCAGCAAATGTAAAAGAACAGAAATTATAACAAACTGTCTCTCAGACCACAGTGCAATCAAACTAGAACTCAGGACTAAGAAACTCAATCAAAACCGCTCAACTACATGGAAACTGAACAACCTGCTCCTGAATGACTACTGGGTACATAACGAAATGAAAGCAGAAATAAAGATGTTCTTTGAAACCAATGAGAACAAAGATACAACATACCAGAATCTCTGGGACACATTTAAAGCAGTGTGTAGAGGGAAATTTATAGCACTAAATGCCCACAAGAGAAAGCTGGAAAGATCTAAAATTGACACTCTAACATCACAATTAAAAGAACTAGAGAGGCAAGAGCAAACACATTCAAAAGCTAGCAGAAGGCAAGAAATAACTAAGATCAGAGCCGAACTGAAGGAGATAGAGACACAAAAAACCCTCCAAAAAATCAATGAATCCAGGAGTTGGTTTTTTGAAAAGATCAACAAAATTGACAGACTGCTAGCAAGACTAATAAAGAAGAAAAGAGAGAGGAATCAAATAGACACAATAAAAAATGATAAAGGGGATATCACCACCGACCCCACAGAAATACAAACTACCATCAGAGAATACTATAAACACCTCTACGCAAATCAACTAGAAAATCTAGAAGAAATGGATAATTTCCTGGATACTTACACTCTCCCAAGACTAAACCAGGAAGAAGTTGAATTCCTGAATAGACCAATAACAGGCTCTGAAATTGAGGCAATAATTAATAGCCTACCCACGAAAAAAGGTCCAGGACCAGATGGATTCACAGCTGAATTCTACCAGAGGTACAAGGAGGAGCTGGTACCATTCCTTCTGAAACTATTCCAATCAATAGAAAAAGAGGGAATCCTCCCTAACTCATTTTATGAGGCCAACATCATCCTGATACCAAAGCCTGGCAGAGACACAACAAAAAAAGAGAATTTTAGACCAATATCCCTGATGAACATCGATGCAAAAATCCTCACTAAAATACTGGCAAACCGGATTCAGCAGCACATCAAAAAGCTTATCCACCATGATCAAGTGGGCTTCATCCCTGGGATGCAAGGCTGGTTCAACATTCGCAAATCAATAAACATAATCCAGCATATAAACAGAACCAAAGAAAAAAACCACATGATTATCTCAATAGATGCAGAAAAGGCTTTTGACAAAATTCAACAGCCCTTCATGCTAAAAACGCTCAATAAATTCGGTATTGATGGAACGTACCTCAAAATAATAAGAGCTATTTATGACAAACCCACAGCTAATATCATACTGAATGGGCAAAAACTGGAAAAATTCCCTTTGAAAACTGGTACAAGACAGGGATGCCCTCTCTCACCACTCCTATTCAACATAGTGTTGGAAGTTCTGGCTAGGGCAATCAGGCAAGAAAAAGAAATCAAGGGTATTCAGTTAGGAAAAGAAGAAGTCAAATTGTCCCTGTTTGCAGATGACATGATTGTATATTTAGAAAACCCCATCGTCTCAGCCCAAAATCTCCTTAAGCTGATAAGCAACTTCAGCAAAGTCTCAGGATACAAAATTAATGTGCAGAAATCACAAGCATTCTTATACACCAGTAACAGACAAGCAGAGAGCCAAATCAGGAATGAACTTCCATTCACAATTGCTTTAAAGAGAATAAAATACCTAGGAATCCAACTTACAAGGGATGTAAAGGACCTCTTCAAGGAGAACTACAAACCACTGCTCAGTGAAATCAAAGAGGACACAAACAAATGGAAGAACATACCATGCTCATGGATAGGAAGAATCAATATCGTGAAAATGGCCATACTGCCCAAGGTTATTTATAGATTCAATGCCATCCCCATCAAGCTACCAATGAGTTTCTTCACAGAATTGGAAAAAACTGCTTTAAAGTTCATATGGAACCAAAAAAGAGCCCACATTGCCAAGACAATCCTAAGTCAAAAGGAGAAAGCTGGAGGCGTCACGCTACCTGACTTCAAACTATACTACAAGGCTACAGTAACCAAAACAGCATGGTACTGGTACCAAAATAGAGCTATAGACCAATGGAACAGAACAGAGTCCTCAGAAATAATACCACACATCTACAGCCATCTGATCTTTGACAAACCTGAGAGAAACAAGAAATGGGGAAAGGATTCCCTATTTAATAAATGGTGCTGGGAAAATTGGCTAGCCATAAGTAGAAAGCTGAAACTGGATCCTTTCCTTACTCCTTATACGAAGATTAATTCAAGATGGATTAGAGACTTAAATGTTAGACCTAATACCATAAAAACCCTAGAAGAAAACCTAGGTAGTACCATTCAGGACATAGGCATGGGCAAGGACTTCATGTCTAAAACACCAAAAGCAACGGCAGCAAAAGCCAAAATTGACAAATGGGATCTAATTAAACTAAAGAGCTTTTGCACAGCAAAAGAAACTACCATCAGAGTGAACAGGCAACCTACAGAATGGGAGAAAATTTTTGCAATCTACTCATCTGACAAAGGGCTAATATCCAGAATCTACAAAGAACTCAAACAAATCTACAAGAAAAAAACAAACAACCCCATCAAAAAGTGGGGAAAGGATATGAACAGACATTTCTCAAAAGAAGACATTCATACAGCCAACAGACACATGAAAAAATGCTCATCATCACTCGCCATCAGAGAAATGCAAATCAAAACCACAATGAGATACCATCTCACACCAGTTAGAATGGCGATCATTAAAAAATCAGGAAACAACAGTTGTTGGAGAGGATGTGGAGAAATAGGAACACTTTTACACTGTTGGTGGGATTGTAAACTAGTTCAACCATTATGGAAAACAGTATGGCAATTCCTCAAGGATCTAGAACTAGATGTACCATATGACCCAGCCATCCCACTACTGGGTATATACCCAAAGGATTATAAATTATTCTACTACAAAGACACATGCACACGTATGTTTATTGCAGCACTATTCACAATAGCAAAGACTTGGAATCAACCCAAATGTCCATCTGTGACAGACTGGATTAAGAAAATGTGGCACATATACACCATGGAATACTATGCAGCCATAAAAAAGGATGAGTTTGTGTCCTTTGTAGGGACATGGATGCAGCTGGAAACCATCATTCTTAGCAAACTATCACAAGAAGAGAAAACCAAACACCGCATGTTCTCACTCATAGGTGGGAACTGAACAATGAGATCACTTGGACTCGGGAAGGGGAACATCACACACTGGGGCCTATCATGGGGAGGGGGGAGGGGGGAGGGATTGCATTGGGGAGTTATACATGATATAAATGATGAATTGATGGGTGCTGACGAGTTGATGGGTGCAGCACACCAACATGGCACAAATATACATATGTAACAAACCTGCACGTTATGCACATGTACCCTAGAACTTAAAGTATAAAAAAAAAAAAAAAAAAAAAGGACTTCTTTGTAGGTATCTGCAAAAGAAAAAGCTATCAGGGCTGACAAAAGTTGGCGGGGGGCGGGGGGAGTGTAATAAAAATGGAATGCATAACCTCCAAACCACTGTAGGTAAAATAAATTGATCTAACAGAAAGCCAGGGGGTGGGGGTTGGAGGCACGGGGTGGGCGGGGAAGGAACAAAAAAGCCTAGTAAACAGAAAACGCAAAAACAAATGGCGTAAATAAATCCAAATCTATTGTAATAACAGTGTGAATTGGTTGCATTCACTTAAAAAGAGACAGTGACTCTCAGATTGTGTTAAAAATAAAAATATACCTCTATACTGAATTAAATAAGAAGATGGAAAAAGATAAACCAGGCAAAAACTAATAAAAAGAAAGCAGAAACTGCATTATCAATGTAAGACAGAGTAGAATTTCAGACTGAAAGGACTGAAGGACACAGAAGGACACTTATTATTAAGTATGGTTATATTACCTAGAAAATATAACACTTACAATCTTTTATGTAGTTAACTATAGCTTCAAAATATGCAATGCAAAATATTATATATATATGGAAACATTGTTATATCTACAATCATAGTGGGGAGGCTTAGCACACCTTTTTCAATAATCCACAGATTAGCAAAAAGATAGAGGATTTAAATTTCACAATAGATGAGCTTTAACTAATCTCTCTAATATAAACAACTTTGTACACAACAGAAAATAACAGTCTTTTCAAATGCACTTGGTTTTAAAAAGTGCCCAGGTATTAGAATATGCTTATTCAATAGTTAAATCTCACCAATTTCTTTTTTAAAGAAGTAGAAACAGTAATCATAGGGGTCATATTTATTATTCATTATTTATTTATTTAGCAAATATTTATTGAGTGCTTACTATGTTCCAGGCCCTGTTTGAGGTACTGGAAATGTGGTAGCAAATAAGAAGCAATGTCTCATTTCCCAAGAAGCTTACATCCTGGATAGAGGAATCAAATAATACCTAAGTAAATGAATAAGTGATAAGTCCTGTAATGATTTCACATTGCATACCTGCATCAAAACATTTCATGTACCCCATAAATATATGCATCTACTATGTACCCACAAAATTAAAAATACAAAAATTTAAAAAGAGGAAAGAAAGTCAAATTCAATGATACCATAGAAGCTGCAGGGATATTTTTAATTGCACAATTAAGAAAGACCTTGAAGAGTAGGTGACACAATATGATGAAGTAAAATTAGACATTAATGCAGTCCCCACACTGAATCCAAAATTGAAAAAAAAAAAAAAAAGACTCTTCTAGATGACTCTTGGGTTAAAGAGGAAATAAAAATCATGACTTCAAATTATGTAGATGAGAATGGAAATAAACCCACCAGATGTAAAACCTGGGATGAGGTTAGAGTTATTAAAGAGGGTCATTTATATGCTCACATACATATTCGAAAATAAGGAAGATTTAAGATAAATGAACTAGACATTTAACTCAAGAATATAGAAAAAGAACAGTAAATTGAATCTTAAGAAAATAGAAGGAAGGAAAAATAAAGATAAGAAAAAAAGAAAGAAAACAAGACTAGAAGAAAAAAATCACAATACAATTGACTGATACAAACTGAAGTTATTTGAGAAAATTTTTTTTGATAATTCTGATCAAAGAAAAAAGAAGAGACAATAAACAACATTGGGAATTATAATTATAGATATAAAAGGCAATAGGAAAAATATAAGAAAATACAAGTCAGAATTTTATAACACTCAAATTGAAATTTCAGACAAAATGGATCATAGATGAAGAAAATACAACTAATCAAAACTGACTAAAGAAGTAGAAAACTTGAATAGAAAACTATAGCGATAAAAATTTTACCTCAGGCTGGGCATGGTGGCTCACGCCTGTAATCCCAGCACTTTGGGAGGCCAAGGCGGGTGGATCACTTGAGGTCAAGAGTTTGAAGCCAGCCTGGCCAATATGACGAAACCTCATCTCTACTAAAAATACAAATATTAGCCCGACATGGTGGCACACACCTGTAGTCCCAGCTACTTGGGTAGCTAAAGCATGAAAATCACTTGAATGGAGGTTGCAGGGAGCCATAATCATGCCACTGTACTCCAGTCTGGGTGACAGAGTGAGACTGTGTCTCAAAAAAAAAAAAAAAAAAGAAAAAGAAAAAGAAAAAAAATCTTACTGCTTAAAAACAAACAACAAAGGGAAACAAAGACAATTACTGAGGACCTGGAGCAAGATGGCCGAATAGGAACAGCTCCAGTGTCTAGCTCCCAGCGCGAGTGACACAGAAGACAGGTGATTTCTGCATTTTCAACTGAGGTACCAGGTTCATCTCACTGGGGAGTGCTAGACAATCAGTGCTGGTCAGCTGGTGAAGCCCGACCAGTGAGAGCTGAAGCAGGGCGAAGCATCGCCTCACCTGGGAAGCGCAAGGGGGAAGGGAATCCCTTTTCCTAGCCAGGGGAACTGAGACACACAACACCTGGAAAATCGGGTAACTCCCACCCTAATACTGCACTTTACCAAGGGTCTTAGCAAATGGCACACCAGGAGATTATATCCCACACCTGGCCGGGAGTGTCCCACGCCCACGGAGCCTCCCTCATTGCTAGCACAGCAGTCTGTGATCTAACTGCAAGGCAGCAGCGAGGCTGGGGGAGGGGCACCCGCCATTGCTGAGGCTTAAGTAGGTAAACAAAGCCGCTGGGAAGCTCAAACTGGGTGGAGCCCACAGCAGCTCAAGGAGGCCTGCCTGTCTCTGTAGACTCCACCTCTGGGGACAGGGCATAGCTAAACAAAAAGCAGCAGAAACCTCTTCAGATGCAAATGACCCTATCTGACAGCTTTGAAGAGAGCAGTGGATCTCCCAACACAGAAGTTGATATCTGAGAACAGAAAGACTGCCTGCTCGAGTGGGTCCCTGACCCCTGAGTAGCCTAACTGGGAGACATCCCCCACTAGGTGCAGACCGACATCCCACAACTCACAGGGCGGGGTACACCGCTGAGACGAAGCTTCCAGAGCAAGAATCAGACAGGAACACTCGGTGTTCAGCAATATTCTATCTTCTGCAGCCTCTGCTGCTGATACCCAGGCAAACAGGGTCTGGAGTGGACCTCAAGCAATCTCCAACAGACCTACAGCTGAGGGTCCTGACTGTTAGAAGGAAAACTAACAAACAGAAAGGACACCCACACCAAAACCCCATCAGTACGTCACCATCATCAAAGATCAAAGGCAGATAAAACCACAAAGATGGGGGGGAAAGCAGGGCAGAAAAGCTGGAAATTCAAAAAATAAGAGCACATCTCCCCCTCCAAAGGAACGCAGCTCATTGCCAGCAACGGATCAAAGTTGGATGGAGAATGACTTTGACAAGTTGAGAGAAGATGGCTTCAGTCCATCAAACTTCTCAGAGCTAAAGGAGGAATTATTTACCCAGTGCAAAGAAACTAAAAGTCTTGAAAAAAGAATGGAAGAATGGATAACTAGAATAATCAATGCAGAGAAGGCCATAAACAAACTGACAGAGATAAAAAGCATGACACAAGAAATACGTGACAAACGCAGAAGCTTCAGTAACCGACTCGATCAACTGGAAGAAAGAGTATCAGCGATTGAGGATCAAATTAATGAAATGAAGCAAGAAGAGAAGTCTAAAGAACAAAGAGGAAAAAGAAATGAACAAAGCCTTCAAGAAGTATGGGATTATGTGAAAAGACCAAATCTACATCTGATTGGGGTGCCTGAAAGTGAGGGGGAAAATGGAACCAAGTTGGAAAACACTCTTCAGGATATCATCCAGGAGAACTTCCCCAACCTAGTAAGGCAGGCCAACATTCAAATTTAGGAAATACAGAGAACGCCACAAAGATACTCCTCCAGAAGAGCAACTCCAAGACATATAATTGTCAGATTTACCAAAGTTGAAATGAAGGAAAAATTGTTAAGGGCAGCCAGAGAGAAAGGTCGGGTTACCCACAAAGGGAAGCCCATCAGACTAACAGCAGATCTCTCGGCAGAAACTCTCCAAGCCAGAAGAGAGTGGGGGCCAATATTCAACATTCTTAAAGAAAAGAATTTTCAACCCAGAATTTCATATCCAGCCAAACTAAGTTTCATAAGTGAAGGAGAAATAAAATCATTTACAGACAAGCAAATGCTGAGAGATTTTGTCACCACCAGGCCTACCCTACAAGAGACCCTGAAGGAAGCACTAAACATGGAAAGGAACAACTGGTACCAGCCATTGCAAAACCCTGCCAAAATGTAAAGACCATCGATGCTAGGAAGAAACTGCATCAACTAACAAGCAAAATAACCAGCTAATATCACAGTGACAGGATCAAGTTCACACATAACAATATTAACCTTAAATGTAAATGGACTAAGTGGTCCAATTAAAAGATACAGACTGGCAAATTGGATAATGAGTCAAGGCCCATCAGTTTGCTATATTCAGGAGACCCATCTCACATGCAGAGACACACATAGGCTCAAAATAAAGGGATGGAGGAAGATCTACCAAGCAAACGGAGAACAAAAAAAAGCAAGGGTTGCAATCCTAGTCTCTGATAAAACAGACTTTAAACCATCAAAGATCAAAAGAGACAAAGAAGGCCATTACATAATGGTAAAGGGATCAATTCAACAGGAAAAGCTAACTATCTAAAATATATATGCATCCAATACAGGAGCACCCAGATTCATAAAGCAAGTCCTTAGAGACTTACAAAGAGACTTAGACTCCCATACAATAATAATGAGAGACTTCAACACCCCACTGTCAACATTAGACAGATCAATGAGACAGAAACTTAACAAGGATATCCAGGAATTGAACTCAACTCTGCACCAAGTGGACCTAATAGACATCTACAGAACTCTCCATCCCAAATCAACAGAATATACATTCTTCTCAGCACCACATCACACTTATTCCAAAATTGACCACATAATTGGAAGTAAAGCACTCCTCAGCAAATGTAAAAGAACAGAAATTATAACAAACTGTCTCTCAGACCACAGTGCAATCAAACTAGAGCTCAGGACTAAGAAACTCAATCAAAACCGCTCAACTACATGGAAACTGAACAACCTGCTCCTGAATGACTACTGGGTACATAACGAAATGAAGGCAGAAATAAAGATGTTCTTTGAAACCAATGAGAACAAAGATACAACATACCAGAATCTCTGGGACACATTTAAAGCAGTGTGTAGAGGGAAATCTATAGCACCAAATGCCCACAAGAGAAAGCAGGAAAGATCTAAAATGGACACCCTAACATCACAATTAAAAGAACTAGAGAAGCAAGAGCAAACACATTCAAAAGCTAGCAGAAGGCAAGAAATAACTAAGATCAGAGCCGAACTGAAGGAGATAGAGACACAAAAAACCCTCCAAAAAATCAATGAATCCAGGAGTTGGTTTTTTGAAAAGATCAACAAAATTGATAGACTGCTAGCAAGACAAATAAGGAAGAAAAGAGAGAAGAATCAAATAGACGCAATAAAAAATGATAAAGGGGATATCACCACCGATCCCACAGAAATACAAACTACCATCAGAGAATACTATAAACACCTCTATTGAAATAAACTAGAAAATCTAGAAGAAATGGATAATTTCCTGGACACTTACAATCTCCCAAAACTAAACCAGGAAGAAGTTGAATCCCTGAATAGACCAATAACAGGCTCTGAAATTGAGGCAATAATTAATAGCCTACCAACCAAAAAAAGTCCAGGAACAGACGGATTGACAGCTGAATTCTACAAGAGGTACAAGAGGAGCTGGTAGCATTCCTTCTGAAACTATTCCAATCAATAGAAAAAGAGCGCATCCTCCCTGACTCATTTTATGAGGCCAACATCATCCTGATACCAAAGCCTGGCAGAGACACACACAAAAAAGAGAATTTTAGACCAATATCCCTGATGAACATTGAAGCAAAAATCCTCAATAAAATACTGGCAAACCGAATCCAGCAGCACATCAAAAGGCTTATCCACCATGATCAAGTGGGCTTCATCCCTGGGATGCAAGGCTGGTTCAACATATGCAAATCAATAAACACAATAACACAAACAATGAGATCACTTGGACTCGGGAAGGGGAACATCACGCACTGGGGCCTATCATGGGGAGGGGGGAGGGGGGAGGAGGGAGGGATTGCATTGGGGAGTTATACATGATATAAATGATGAATTGATGGGTGCTGACGAGTTGATGGGTGCAGCACACCAACATGGCATAAGTATACATATGTAACAAACCTGCACGTTATGCACATGTACCCTAGAACTTAAAGTATAATAATAAAAAAAATAATAAAAAATAAAAAAAAAAAGAAAAATAACAATTACAGAAATTGTAAAGAACTGCAAACCAGTGAGAAAAATACAGCTGAATAGGAAAATACTCAAAGGATATTAACTAATACTCAGAGAAGAAATGCAAATGGATGTTAAGCATGTGAAATTATGCTCAAAATAATAGATATTTAGGAAAATGTGAATTAAAAGGACAATCTGGGCCAGGTGCAGTAGTTCACACCTGTGTGATCCCAGCATTTTGGGAGGCCGAGGCGGGTGGATTGCTTGAGCTCAGGAGTTCAAAACCAACCTGGGCAACATGGCAAAAATCCATCTATACCAAAAGTACAAAAATAGGCTGGGCGTGGTGGCATGCGCCTGTAGTCCCAGCTACTGGGGAAGCTGAGGTGGGAGGATCACCTGAACTCAGGGAAGTCGAGGCTGCAGTGAGCTGTGATTACACCACTGCACTCCAGCCTGGGCAACAGAGTGAGAACCTATCTCAAAACAAAACAAAAAAAGGACAATCTTTTGTTGAGTCTTATACTAGCAATAATTACTAATACAGATGGTCCCCAATTTATGACGATTCAACCTATGATTTTTTTACTTTAATTGATGGTGCAAAAGCAATACACATTCAGTAAAATCTGTACTTCAAGTACTCATACAACCATTCTGTTTTTCTTTCAATATAGTATTCAGTAAATTACGTGAGATATTCAACACTTTATTATAAAATAGGCTTTGCATTAGATGATTTTGCCGAACTGTCAGCTAATGTGAGTGTTCCGAGTAAGGTAGGCTAGGCTATGATGTTTGGTAGTTTGGATGTATTAAATGCATTTTAGATTTATGGTATTTTCAACCTATGAATTTATTTGGACATGGCCCCATTATAAGTTGAGAAACATTTGTACACAGTGTGCATTAGGGTGTGGGGAAATAGATCCTGTCTTTTGTTTGATGGGGGTATAAATTGGCCCAGCCTTTTTGGAGGACAGTTTGGTGGTACATCCATTAACGATATAAAATCTCATATCCTTCTTTTGGCAATATCAAATGTTTAAAATCTCATACATTTAACCAAATAATTATATTTATGTAGAATATCCTAAAGAAATTCTTCTACCTGTTGGCAAAGCTGTATGTGCCAGATTGTTCATTGTAAACTTGCTTTATTAGCTCCAGATCCAGAACTCATAATATGAAGCAGTTAAAAAGAATGAAGCAGCTTTAAATGTACTGGTATGTAGAGCTCTTTGAGACATAACTTTAAGTGAAAAAAAATCTAGTTGCAAAACAGTATGTTAATTATGATCCTGGTCAGGCGTGGTGGCTCATGCCTGTAATCCCAGCACTTTGAGAGGCCCAGGTGGTTGGATCACTTGAAGCCAGGAGTTCAAGACCAGCCTGGCCAACATGGTGAAACTCAGTCTCTACTAAAAATACAAACATTAGCTGGGCATGGTGGTGCACACCTGTAATCCCAGCTACTAGGGAGGCTGAGGCATGAGAATTGCTTGAATCCGAGAGGTGGAGGTTGAAGTGAGCCGAGATCGCGCCACTGCACTCCAGCCTGAGTGAAAGAGCAAGACTCCATATAAAAAAAAATCTCATTTGTATATTTTAATAAGACATGTATGTGTATATCATGTATACAAAAGGTTAACACACCAAACTTAAAATGGAGAGGTAACTGTGATTTGGGTAAGGATAGGGGAGTTAAAGTGGTACTAGTGCTTTTTCTGGGTTTGAATTTTCTTTTCTTTTCTTTTTAGAGACAGAGTTTCACTCCATTGCTGGTCTGGAGAGCAGTGGTGCAATCACAGTTCACGGTAACCTTGAATTCCTGAGCTCAAACAATCCTCTTGCCAAGTAACCTCCCAAGTAGCTAGGACCACAGGCGTGCACCACCAAGCCCAGCTATTTTTTGTTTTTTAATAGACAGGGTTTCCCTATGTTGGGAAACCTGTGTAGGCTGGTCTCAAACTCTTGGCCTCAAGTAATGCTCTTGCCTCAGCCTCCCAAAGTATTGGGATTATAGGCGTGAACCACCACACTTGGCCTTGGGTTTGAATTTTATACTAGAATTGTACTCTTGTGGAATTTGTATGTAAAATAAACAGCAAATAATAAAACACCCCAATTATCTTTCCACCGGGATACACAGACCTAACTCCATCAGCCACATTGTATAAATATAACATGATTTATTTCGTCTCTCCCCTATCAATAGCCATTTTTTGTTATGTCAGGTTTTTTTGTTTTTGTTTTTGTTTTTGTTTTGACAGAGTCTCATTCTGTCACCCAGGCTGGAGTGCAGTGGCGTGATCTCGGCTCACTGCAACCTCCATCCCCTGGGTTCAAGCAATTCTCCTGACTCAGATTCCCGAGTAGCTGGGGTTATAGGCGCCTGCCACTGCACCCGGCTAATTTTTGTATTTTTAGTAGAGACAGGGTTTCACCATCTTGGCCAGGCTGGTCTTGAACTCCTGACCTCGTGATCCACCTGCTTTGGCCTCCCAAAGTGCTGGGATTACAGGCGTGAGCCACCACGCCCAACTGTTTCAGTTTTTTAAAATCTTACAAGCACTGCAAAAAAAAAAAAAAAAAAAAAAAAAAAAAAAAAAAAAAAAAAAAAAAAAAAAAAATTCTAGTATATATATCTTTGTGAAACTGTGTAGATATATAGGTTGGCTAAATTCCAAGAAATTGAATTATTAGGTCAAAGATTTTGTGAAATATTATAGTTATCATTTAATAGAGTTTGCCAAATTGTCCTATATAAAAAGGTTGTATCAATATCTGCCTCCAACAGAGTAGATGAGTGCCCACTTCCTGACAAACCAGTCAACAACATTATCAAGTTTCTAAACTTTGAGAAAATCATACTTGAAACATGGTAAGGCATAGTTGTTTTGATTTGCATTTCTGTGTTTGAGCATCTTTTCATATGTTTATTAGTAATCTGTATTTATTTTCTGTGAACAAATCTGTTCATGTCTTTTGGCACATTTTTCTATTGGGTTGTTTATCATTTTACTAATGATATGTAGGAGCTTTTAGATTATTACAAGTTAGCCTTTTGACAGTCAATGTTTATGGTTTTTTTTTTTACTTTACCAAAGCTTAAAATTTTTATTCAATTAATTTATCAATATTTTCCTTTGGCGGAGAAAGTGAGTTCGTCACTGGCAACTGAGTTCTGAAAAGTCATTAGTAAGATTGTAAGGCACTAGGACTTCCTTCCTTGGTTCTTGAAAGGGACTCCTCCACACAGGGGCCCCTCACAGTGGAGCCCCTCCCTCTGGGGTGTCATTTTTCAATGTTCTAAGAAAGAGGCTGCCTGGAGGGTCTATATTTGGAGTATGACTCCTCAGTAGGGACAGGTGGATGCGTGGGGACTAACTTTTGCATATTTGGTCCTTGAGTTTTGGGATTATTCTGAGGGACTTGTATGGGAGGTGCAGTGAAGTTGTAACACAAGGCAGGACGTGAAAAAACTTCTTTTTCTGGGCAACTGCTTGGGATCCTGTACATTGCCCTTCCACTTGTGAGGGGAAAAAAAAATGACACAGACATTAGGTGTGTTGCAGTGATTCACAGTCACCCACAGACCCTCACCACCATCTCCACTTGAAAATATTGAACACTCGCCACTGCTAGGGTAATGTGTAGTACATGAATGGCAGACACTGGCAAGATCTTAAGTGTTATGATGGATGAAAATTCCACCTGTTAAGCCTCCTTTCTATCCAAGCTCTAGCAGTTGGTCGTTCCATGGGTGTGGTGAGGCTGATCTGATTACATGCTTATGTAAAATCCAAATAAAGCCCCTCGAATGGAAAACAGGTTAATTTGGGAAGTCACTAGTAAAGCAGGTTAATTTGGTAAGTCACTAGTAAAGCAGTAGGGCTCATCAGGAGTTGGGTCTTAAATATATCCTCTAGGAGTCTTCTCTGAAGAAGGTCTTAGACACCTGAAAAAAGACGCTGAGTTCAGCCAGAACCTCAAAAGTTACAAATCACTTGTGTAAAATTGTCAAGATTAGAAAATGAAATGTCTTTCCAAAGATTAATTTATAGATTATATTGAAAACGTGCTGGTTTTGTTTAGGACAATTTTGTATTTAAAATGTCAAGAATTACTAGTCTGTTTTAAAAACTGTGAAATAGTTTACAGTAACTAGAAAACATTTTAAAATGTGGCACAAAATAATGTAAACAAAAGAATGAGTCATTTGTTATTTTTACGCCCTGAATATTTTTTGTGTCAAATGAAAATGGCTATACTGTATTTTCTGATTACAAATTAGAAAAGAATGTCATATTAAAAGAAAAAAAAAGGATCACAAAAAAGAAAGTTCAAGCTCTACTTGCACCTTCTGCTTTCTTTCCTGATACCCCCTTCCACAGCCCATTTGGTGCAGGCATTATACTTAGAGAGGGCAGGTCGTGTAGGGGGCGGGTGGGGATTGCTGGTCTTACAGCCTAAGAGAGAAAGAAAGCATTACTCAAAGAAGAAGCGGAAAAGGCCACAGTCAAGGTCCCGGAGTGGGTAGGGGGATGCAGACCCTCCCCTGTAACTGAAGATGGGTAAACTCCAACCGCAAGGCGATGATGCCACTTGTGGGCCCTCAGATTGGAGAGGACTGAGATGAGTGACAAGGGCGTGCGCACTGGGGCACCGAGCACAGACAGGAGAAGGGGGATGTCTGTGCGTGCGAAGTGGAGGAGGGGGTAGTTCCTGGTGACTGGCCGCCAGCCCTTGGTGGGTGGTAGGGGGTGGTGGGGAGGAGGACGAGCTCGGCGGTGACGCGCGGTCCTCACGTGACCCGGAGCTGCAGAGCTACGCAGCCTTCAGTGCAGTCGTCACTCGCGTCTGGCTACCAGCTCCCCGCTGCCCTGCGCTCGGCGGGTTGGCATCGGGCCCGGGGAAAGCGGAGCAGGTAAGGGCCCCGGGGCCCGCGTGCCCTGTCCAGGCCTGCAGAAGCTCACTGACCCGGGCAGCGGTTTCGGGGCTTGAGGGGACGGTGGTCTATGTTGCCTCAAGTTCGAGGAACCTTTGCCTCTGATTCTCCTTAGCCCCCCTGCCTCTGCCTACATCTGTGCAGGCGAACTGTGGGCTTTGATTTGTGGGGAGATTGTCTCCGCCAGAGGGAAATACAGAGATTGAGATGCCCATCACTCAAATCACTGGCCACACATGTCCGCTCGCTTCCTGCTCAATTTAGTGGAAGGGATGCGCCACGGTGGCGTTTGCAGAGAAAATGGTGGGCCTTAGAGACTGGACGGTGGGGTTGGTAAGGGTGGTGCCTCAGACTGTGGGGAGGGACGTTTGATAACCAGGTTCCTGAACCCGGAAAGGCGAGTATTGGGATCTATGTCCTGGGCTCTAGACCAACACTAAGTGGTTTTACTCTCTCCTGTCTGTCGGACGGTAGTTCGGTGTGGAACTGTTTGCGGCGAGGAGAAAGGAAGGAGAGGAGAAAACTGCACTGGATCACGGAGGTTAGTGGGCGTACAGGCACTATCTGAACCGTTGGAGTTCTATATGAATTCTACGACAGGAACTTAGGTGCGGTTGTCTGATTGGGATGTGGGGTGGTGCTAGCTTGAGGACTTTCCCTAAACTGCATTTTACTTACCAAGCTTAGGACTTTTAAATTGTATGTTGAAGATCAATAAAGACAGCAAATTTTCTACAGATGGTTTTATTTGCATTTCAGATAATATTGAGAAAAGATAAATTGTATTAAATAATATTACCTTTTTTTTTTTTTTTGAGATGGCCTTTGGCGGGGAAGGATAGTGATTTTGTAGAAGCAAAAGGCTTCCCCTATAGCTTTTCTCTTCTGCTGGAGACTTCTAGAGATAGGTTGAAAGGGACATGGACAACAGTAGGCTGTGGTTCTAGAGTATGGGATCTAGGGGCTCCCATCTCTCCTGCCATCCTCCAGTTTTCCAGATCCCGCTACCTACCTCACCATCTTGGTGAAGGAAATGGTGGGCTTTTGGGGAAATCCCTAGAACCCTACAGGTGGTTTTAAAATAATTTGCCTTGTCCGGCCCAGTGGCTCTTGCCTGTAATCCCAGCACTTTGAGAGGCCCAAGCAAGAGGATTGCTTGGGCTCAGGTGTTCAAGACCAGGCTGGGCAACATAGCAAGACTTTGTCTCTACATATAATTTAAAAATTAGCTTGGCATGGTGGCACAGGCTGTAGTTCCTGCTATTCGGGAGGCGGAGGTGAGAGGATCTTTTGAGCCTGGGAGGTCAAGACTGCGGTGAGCCATGATCGTGACACTGCACTCCAGCCTGGGTGACAGAGTGAGGCCGTGTCTCAAAATAAAAATAAAATAAAATAAAATAAAATAAAATAAAATAAAATAAAATAAAATAAAATAATGTGCCTCTGTCTGTTGCCTTTTACTTTTCCTGCCTCCCTTTTCCATCCTTCCCATTTCAGTGCTGGGGAAGCCCCAGGCTTTTTTTTTTTTTTTTTTCCTGCCAGCAAATGGGTCTCTAAATCCAGACAGGCAGGTACAGGGACCTATATCTTAGATGGTAAAGTGTCACAAGTACTTAACATCCACTCTCTTCTTTTTCTCCATCTGTTCCAAGGTCTTCCCACAGGCCTGCAGTAGGGCTGTTTACCATTGGAAGCAAGGGAAAGAGGAGGAGACCAATCTAGAAGGATGGAGGTTGGTGTGAAGCAGGGATAGTCTCTGGGGATGACAAGAGAGGGTGGGCATAGGAGGTGGCTGAGATTTAACAGGATCTCAGTGGAGTGCTGGATTGCCACAGTGCTGCCATGCCTCCTGTGGATTTCAGTGCAGGAAATGATAGGAATATGGGGGTAAGGGTGGGCTGGAGTACGACTGAGGGAAGACTTGATGGGGGGACCATGAGATGGTACACATTCGTATATTGAGCCTGGGCTCTGGCGAGGCAGACATTGGGGTCAGGGATCAGGGTGCTTGTCTGTTCTACCAGGGACTTGGTTTCCATTACCTACTCTTTGTTTACTTGTCCATAGATCTGCCTGCATGTCTGCTACAGGGCGTAAGATCACTGGAAGCAAAGAAACAAAGAGGAGATTGCTCCTGATCAGTATAGACTGGTAAGAGTGTGGGGACTGCCTGGGTAGACCTCTAGAGTGGGTTGGTGGAGACCAGTGTGCATCCAGTAAGGACCAGTGACCAGTCTGAAGGATGAGGATCCTCAGCCTCTCCTTTTCCAGCCACCTTTCCCACCATCCCTGTCACTTACTCCATACCCTCACCTTAATTCTGGTACAGGGAAAAGAGTGTGACAGCGTCTTGGGGAGTGGGGTGGACTGAGAAGGGTAGAAAGGTAGTTTGCTAATAATATGCCTGTCCCATCAAGAACAAACTCTCTACTCCCATCTGTCCCTCCATCTGTCTGTCTGTCTGTCTCTAGGTCCAGAGATCTCATGAATTTATTTATCTACTTTAGGGTGTATTGCCAAGATAAGCAAGAGGAGAGGAGGGAACTGCCTCAGATCATTACAGGTTGGTATGAGGGTGGGGCCCTGTAGACAGGTGACCAGAGTAGGTCCAGTAGAAATCAAAGTCTGGGACTTCTCGGTTGCTCCCATTTATCGTCAGACCTCCTACCATCCTTTCTACTGTTCATTTGGTGTATGGAAATGTGTATAGAAGTACCTTGGAAGAAAATTATTGGTTATTGGGGAAGGTGGAGACAGGATGAAATAAGAGGAATGGATAGGCTGCTAATCATCCTCTCTTCCACCAAGCACATGGTTCTACCCTTTTCTGTTCCTATATGTATCTATCTGTATGATGCAACAAAATCAGAAGAGAAATTTTAGTCCATTTCCTTCCTCCACTTCTAGGTCCACCTCCAGTGGCAGCTGTAGTGGCCTTTGAGTGGCTGAAGACCAGCACCCTCACAGGCCTACACCCACAACTACCACTCTCTTTACCCCAGCCCAAGTGCGCTCTACCATACCTTGTTCGTGCTTTCAGCAGGGGTGATTACATGGGCCGCACTCAGGAAGTGGGCTGGGTGACTGCAGGACTGGTGATCTGGGCTGGCACCTGCTACTACATTTACAAATTTACCAAGGGAAGAGCCCAGAGTGTGAGGACACTTGCCAGAAATGGATCCACAGTTAAGATGGAGACTGTTGTTGGGGTACAGAGCCAGACCTTGGCCATAAGTGAAGCAGAGATTAAGACTAAACCCCAGGCTGAGACTGGAGCAGAAACTGGAACAAGAGGTGGGCCTGGGGCTGAAGTAGAGACCAAGGCCACTGCTATAGCCAGACACAGAGCCAACTCTCAGGCCAAAACAATGGTTGAGGCAGAGGCAGAGACTCAATCTGAGTCCAAAGTGGTGGCTGGAACACTGGTCATGACAGAGGCAGTGACTCTGACTGAGGTCAAGGCCAAAGCCAGGGAAGTGGCCATGAAGGAAGCAGTGACCCAAACTGATGCTGAGGCTGGCAAAATAGTTAAGAAAGAAGCAGTGACGCAGACCAAGGCTAAAGCTTGGGCACTGGTTGCCAAGACAGAGGCCAAGAGAGAAGCAATGACCCAGACCAAAGCTGAAACTCATATATTGGCTGAAAAAGAGACAGAGATTAACAGAGTAATGGTTACACAGAGTGAGACCTTGGCAGTACCCAGTGAAGTGGTCAAGATGGGGGCCACGAACAAGACTGGAATTGTGGATGAAACCAAGACAAGAGCTCTGGAAGAGACTGTGAGTGTGGCTAAGACTCAGTCTGAGGCCAGGCCTGGTGCCACAGTTGATGCTAGGGGAAATCCCAATGGCATGTCCAGGGAGGTGGCTGGAGTGGACATGAAGTCCTGTGCACAGTCTCAGGCTGTCACCAAGATCAAGGGTGATGACATGCCTGGTGCTGGGATTGAGGACATGGGGAATTGCAAAACCATGTCTAGGGCAGAATCTGGGGCAGACATGAGGGCTTCTGCTCAGCCTCAAATTGTTGCCAAAACCCAGACTGAGGCCATTCCTGCGGCAAAGGTTGATGCCGGGAGTAACACCAATGCCATGTGTAAGGTGGGGGCAGGGGCAGATGTGAGAGCTTGTGTACAACCTCAGACTGTGGTCAAGAAGCAGGATGAGGTGACTTCTTGTGCCAGGGTTGATGGTAGGGGAAATACCAATGTCATATCTAAGGCGATAACTGGAGCTGACATGAGAGCTGCTGCTCAGCCTCAAGCTGTTGCAAGCGCTCACGCTGAGGCCATGTCTGATGCCAAGGTTAAGGACAGAGGCAATCCCAATGCCATGACTAAAGCAGGGGCCAGGGCAAACCTGAGGGCCAACTCCCAGGTTGAGACCTTGCCTGATGCCAGGGATAAGAGCAGAGGCAATCCCAATGTTATCGCTAAGGTGGGGGATGGAACAGACATGTTGTCCTGTACACAGCCTCAGCTTGTGGCCAGTGTTCAGGCTAATGCCTTGTCTGATGGCAGAATTAAGGTCAAGGGCAATGTCAATACCATGCCTAAGGAAGGAGCTGGGGTGGATATGAAGGCTCAAGGTATGGCCCAGAGCCAGGGTGAAGCCTTACCTAATACTAGAGGTAAGGCTAGGGGCAAAGCCAAAGCCAAGTGTAAGACAGGGTCTGGGATGGACATGAAAACCTGTACACAACCTCAGACTGGGGTTAAGACCCCAGCTGAGGCCTTGCTTGATTCCAGGGTTGATGGTAGGGGCAATCCTAATGCTACTTCTAAAGCCGGGACTAAGGCAGACCAGAGGGCCTGTGGTCAGCCCCTGGTTGTGGCCAATCCCCAGGGTGAGGCCTTGCTTGGTGCCAAGAATAAAGTCAAGGGCAATCCCCATGCTGTGCTTAAGGTGGGGGCTGGAGAAGGTACAGCAGATTCTGCCCAGCCTCAGGCAGTGGTCAGTTTCCAGGGTGAGGCCTTGCTTGGTACCAAGAATAAAGTTAAGGGTAATCCCAATGTTGTGCTTAAGGCAGAAGTTGGAGCAGGTGCAATGGGCACTGCCCAGCTTCAGATTGAGGCCAGTTCCAAGGGTGAGGCCTTGCTTGATTCTAAGAATAAGGTCAAGGGTAATTCCAATGCTGTGTCTAAGGCAAGGGCTGGGACAGATACAACAGGCTCTGTCCAGCCCCAGATTGTGGCCAATTCCCAGGGTGAGGTCTTGCCTGGTGCCAAGAATAAGGTCAGAGGCAATTCCACTACTGTGCCTAATTCAGGGGTTGGGCCGTATACAACAGACTCTGCCCAGCCCCAGGCTGTGGCCAATTCTCAGGGTGAGGTCTTGCCTGGTGCCAAAAATAAGGTCAAGGCCAATCTTAATGCTCTGTCTAAGGCAGAAGCTGGGATGGGTGCAACAGGCTCTGTTCAGTCCCAGGCTGTGGCTAATGCCCATTGTGAGACCTTGCCTGGTGCCAAGAATAAGGTCAAGGGAAATTGGAATGCTGTGTCTAAGGCAGGGGCTGGGATGGATACGAGGGGCTCTGCCCAGACCCAGGCTGTAGCCAATTCTCAGGGTGAAGTCTTGCCTGGTGCCAGGAATAAGGTCAAGGGCAATCCCAATGTTGTGTCTAAGGCAGGGGCCAGAGAAGATACAATGGGCTCTGCCCAGCCTCAGGTTGTGGCTAACTCCCAGCGTGAGACCTTGCCTGGTGCCAGGAATAAGGTCAAGGGCAATTCCAATGTTGTGTCTAAGGCAGGGGCCAGAGAAGATACAATGGGCTCTGCCCAGCCTCAGGTTGTGGCCAACTCCCAGCGTGAGACCTTGCCTGGTGCCAGGAATAAGGCCAAGGGCAATTCCAATGCTATTTCAAAGGCAGAGGCTGGGGCAGGCATAATGGGCTCTGTCCAGGTACAGGTTGTGGCCAGTTCTCAGGGTGAGGTCTTGCCTGGGGCCAAAAATAAGGTCAGGGGCAATTCCAATGCTGTGCCTAAGGCAGAGGCTGGGGCAGATACAGTGGGCTCTGCCCAGCCCCAAGCTGTCGCTAATTCCCAGAGTGAGACCTTGCTTGGTGCCAGGAATAAGGTCAAGGGCAGTACCAATACTGTGCCTAAAGCAGGGACTGGGGCAGGCACAAGGCACTCTGCCCAGCCTCAGATTGTGGCCGGTTCCCAGGGTGAGACCTTGCCTGGGGCAAGGGACAAGGCTATGCCCAGTTCTGAGGCAGAAACCACAGCAGAAGATGAGGTCTATGCAAAGCCTGAGGCTGAGGCCATGCCCATTTCTGAGAGTGAGGGTGGGTCAGGCACTCAAGCCTGCAGAAAGACTCAGCCTAACATCCATGACTACTACTGGAATGGGATTGGTGTTGAAGATTGGATTGCTGCTGAGCGGTGGATCAAATTTAGATTTCAGACCATGGATGGAGACTGGGAAAATAGCGTGTCCTGGGCTGATGATGAGAATGAAGCCAGTATTGGGTCCTGGAGTGGGGTTAGTGATAAGGCTGGGATTATTAGGTCTTGGGCTGTGGCTTGTGATGAGGCCAGTGTTAAGTCCTGGGCTGGGGCCAGGGCTGAGAATGAGGTTGGTATTGGGACTTGGGCTAGAGCTGGGGAGCAGGCCAGTGGAGGGCTCTGGGCTGGGGGTCAGACTAGTGAGGGGACCTGGGCTGGGGACAAGGCCAGTGGAGGGGCCTGGACTGGGGCTGAGAACCAGGCCAGTGGGGGGTCTTGGGTACTCGCTGGGAGTCAGGCCATTGGAGAGCTTTGGGCTGCGGGTCAGGCCAGTAATGGGTCCTGGCCTGGGGGACAGGCCAGTGGGGTGTCCTGGGTTGGGGAAGAGGCTATTGGAGGGTCCTGGACTGGGGCTGAGAACCAAGCCAGTGGAGGGTCTTGGGCTGGAGCTGGGGCTGGGAATATGAGTAGTGTTTCATACTGGGCTGGTGTCGTGGATCAGGCCAGTGGAGGGTCCTGGGCTGGGACTAGTGATCAATCTGGTGGTGGGTCCAAGCCTAGATTTGAGGATCAAGCCAGTGGAGAAGGGTCCTGGGCTGGGGCTGGTGACCAGGCTAGTGGAGGGTCAAGGTTGGGGCCTGAGGACCAGTCCAGTGGAAGGTCTTGGGCTGACACTGCAGACCAAGCCAGTGGAGGGTCTAGGCTGGGCCATGTAGATCAGTCCAGTGGTGGGTCCTGGGCTGGGACACTTGATCAATCTGGTGGTGGGTCCAAGCCCAGATTTGAAAATCAGACCACTGAAGAAGGGTCTTGGGCTGGGGCTGGTGGCCAGGCTGGTGGAGGGTCCAAGGTGGGGTCTGAAGACCAGTCCAGTGGAAGGTCATGGGCTAACTCTGGGGACCAAATCAGTGGAGGATTCTTAGTTGGGGTTGTGGACCAGGCCAATGGAGGATCCTGGACTGGGGCTGGGCATCCAGCTAGTGGTGGGCCAAAGCCTATATTTGAGGATCAGGCCAGTGGCAGAGGGTCCTGGGCTGATGCTGGGGACCAGGTTGTTGGAGATTCTAGGCTGGGGCTTAGGGACCAGTCTAGTGGAGATTCCTGGGCTGGCACTGGGGACCAGGCCAGTGGATGGTTCTGTGTTTGCCCTGGGAGTCAGACGAATGGAGGGTCTTGGGGTGGGGCTAGTGGCCAGGATGTTGGAGGGTCTAGGCCAGGGCCCACGAACCAGTCCAGTGCTGGGTCCTGGGATAGCCCTGGGAGTCAGGTCAGTGGAAGCTCCTGGACTGGGGCTGGGGCTGTGGATCAGGTTGGTGGTTGTTCCAAACCTGGATTTGAGGATCAGGCCATTGGAGGGGGGTTCTGGCCTGGAGCTGGGGACCAGACTGGTGGAGGCTCCAGGCCAGGGTCTGAGGATCAGTCCAGTGGAATAGGTTCCTGGGGTGTGGCTGGTGGCCAGGTCCTTGGAGGAGCTAGGCCTGCAGACCAGTCCAGTGGTGGGCCCTGGGCTGGCACTGGGAATCAGGTCAGTGGAAGGTCCTGGATTGGGCCTGGGAATCAGGCTGGTGACTGTTCCAAGCCTGAATTTGAGGATCAGGCTTGTGGAGGAGGCTCCTGGGCTGGTGCTGGGAGCCAAGCCAGTGGAGAATCCTGGGCTGGATCTACGCCTGGGAATGAGGCCATTGGAGGGTCTAGGATGGGATCTGAGGACCAGGCCACTGGAGGATCCTGGGCTAGATCTGAGGACCAGGCCAGTGGAAGGTTCCAGGTCAGTGTTGAGGTGGAGGCCAACGAAGGATTCTGGTTTGGGCCTGGGGCTGAGGCCGTTATAGGGTCTTGGTGCTGGACAGAGGCGAAAGCTGATATTGTGTCCAAGCCTGATGATAATAATGAGGCCACTACTACATCCAGATCGGAGGCTGGGGAATTGGCCATCATTTGTTCTAGGACTGAGGCTGAGAACAAGGCTAGTAGTGGCTCCTGGATTAGATCTGAGGAGGTGGCTTATATGGGATCCTGTGTAGGGGCTGAGGCTGGGGCTGAGGCTGAGGCTGGGGCTGAGGCTATGGCTGAGGCTGAGGCTGAGGCTGGGGCTGAGGCTGGGGCTCGGGCTGGGGCTGAAGCTGGGGCTCGGGCTGGGGCAGAGGCTGAGGATAGGACTGGGGCTGAGGCTGAGGCTAGGGCTGGGGCTGAGGTTAGGGCTGGGGCTGAGGCTGAGGCTAGGGCTGGGGCTGAGGCTGAGGCTGAGTCTAGGGCTGGAGCTGAGGCTGAGGCTGAGGCTGAAGCTGAGCCTGGGGTTAGGGCTGAGGCTGAGGCTGGGGCTGGGGCTGGGGCTGGGGCTGAGGCTGGGGCTGAGGCTGGGGCTGGGGTTTGGTCCTGGGATGGAGATGCAACCACTGTAGAGTCTAGGCTTGGGGCTGGGGAAGAGGCTGGTGTAGAGTCCTGGACCTTGGCTAGGGATGTGGGAGAGGATGAGCTAAGTAGAGAGTCCAGCCCCGATATTGAGGAGATCAGTTTAAGGTCTTTGTTTTGGGCTGAGAGTGAGAACAGTAATACGTTCAGATCTAAGAGTGGGAAAGATGTCAATTTTGATTCTGGAGCTGGGGATAACACCAGCATCAAGGATAAGTTTGAGGCTGCTGGTGGAGTTGATATAGGGTCTTGGTTCTGTGATGGTAATGAAAATACAAATGAGGACAAATCTGCATCTAAGGCTAAAGCCAAAAAGTCATCTGAGTCAAGAGGTACATATCCGTCCATGGTCCCTGGGGCAGGAATGGGGTCATGGGATGGAGCCATGATCTGGTCAGAAACTAAGTTTCCACACCAAAGTGAGGCCAGTTTCCCAGTTGAAGATGAGTCCAGAAAACAAACCAGGACTGGGGAAAAACCTCGGCCCTGGTCTTGCCGCTGTAAACGCGAAGCTAATATGGATCCACGAGATCTTGAAAAACTCATTTGCATGATTGAGATGACTGAAGATCCTTCTGTTCATGAAATAGCCAATAATGCTTTATATAACAGTGCTGATTATCCTTATTCTCACGAAGCTGTTCGTAATGTAGGTGGAATTTCAGTTATTGAAAGCTTGCTCAATAATCCCTACCCCAGTGTTAGGCAGAAGGCTTTAAATGCACTGAATAATATCTCAGTGGCTGCTGAAAACCATAGGAAGGTTAAAACTTACTTAAACCAAGTATGTGAAGACACCGTCACCTATCCCTTGAATTCAAATGTGCAGTTAGCTGGACTAAGATTGATAAGGCATCTGACTATTACCAGTGAATATCAGCATATGGTTACAAATTATATTTCAGAATTTCTTCGTTTGTTAACGGTGGGAAGTGGAGAAACTAAAGATCATGTTTTGGGAATGCTTTTGAATTTCTCTAAAAATCCATCTATGACAAAAGACTTGCTCATTGCCAATGCACCGACATCACTGATTAACATTTTTAGCAAGAAAGAGACAAAGGAGAATATTCTTAATGCTCTTTCACTATTTGAAAATATAAATTACCATTTTAAAAGAAGAGCAAAAGCATTTACCCAGGACAAATTCAGTAAAAATTCCCTTTATTTCCTATTCCAACGACCTAAAGCATGTGCCAAGAAACTTCGAGCTTTAGCAGCAGAATGCAATGACCCTGAGGTGAAAGAGAGAGTTGAGCTATTAATAAGTAAACTCTGATTTGCTGTATGTTCCCAAACAAATTTGAGTAACATTTTGGTTTTGCACTCTGGAAGTAACGCACATTGTAAATTGCATTATAACTTCGAAACTGATGTTACCTATGATGGTCTATAGCCAGACCATTTTATGAACACCAAATGAATTCAAGCTTGTACTAAAAATACATGTGTTGATTTTTATCTTGTCTGGATTGAGATATTTTTAGTATGCTTCATGAGCAGAAACTGAACGGATTCTTCATAAGTAAGGTAATCTTTGGTCCTTTGTGTGGACTTATGTTTATACATTTAAGACTTTATTTTTATGTCATCAATAAAGTTGTGTGTTTTAAGCAGCAGAAAAAAGTCATTGTCCTTGTCCTTGAGTTTATGATCTGTTTGGAAAGGCAAGATATATGGAAACAAAAAGATAGTAATAAAACTGGGAGCTTCCAATCACGGCCAGATGCCTCCTATCAGTGTTTAGAGGTGGCAAAAACTGCTGCAGGCAACAGTGCTCAAGGAAAGTTTTACAAAGGAGGGGGACCCTTAGGTAAGCTGGGCTTCAAGGATACAAAAGGATCAGAAGGGCACTCAAGATGGAAGGAGTGATGGGAAAAAAGGCATGGAGATGGGAATCCTTCTCCAGAGAGAAGTGCTGGCCTGCTGGAATGGAAAGTGTAGGGAGGGTAGTGACGAGAGAGAGAGTCAGGCGGTAAAGGTGAGTTCTGTTCATGAAGCACCCCTAACTGCTAAACTGGGGTGTCTAAATATTACTGCATCCACCCCTGGGAGACATCAAGGCTTTTTGTGACCAGAGGAATGACAAGATGAAAGGAAAAAGATATGGTAGATTTATGTGCAGGAGGAGTCCAAGCTGGGGTGGGGATAGGAGTGGTGACTGGAGATTGGAAAAACAGGAAGCTACCACAAGTTAGTCCAGGCATGAGATAATAAAGGTGTGAAGTTTTACTGGTGGCCATGGGAATGGTAAGGAGAGTATGGACGTGAGAGACCCTTTGAACCAAAAAGTGCTGAGATGTATTCTGGAGACATACAGAGAGGACCAATTTTATTTTAGGGTCCTTGGGGTATTTGACAGAAAAATGTCCTCTTGGCCAATTCTGGTATCCATGTAAGTAAATAGTTACAACTTTGGAATAATAAGAAAGAATAAGTTTTAGTGCTTGTATCAGATTTCCTTTATAAGGTTGGTTAAGGTGGGGCCTTTGTGGAACCATAGAGAGTGTTGTTGGGATACACATAGAAGATCTACCTCGCTCCCACGCCTCAGTGAGGGTGAGGGTGTCGGGGGAGGAGCACTCTCAAACTGCTGGTGGGAGTATACACTGGTACAAGGTCCATTGGAATATATGCACATCCATTGACCCTGTAATTCCACTTGTAGAAATGTATCTTTAGGAAATAATCACATAATTGGCTTGTGGAAAGCTGTGCATCTTCAAACTGTTTGGAAGGGTGAAAAATTGTAAATGACCCAAGTATCTCAAGATAGGCAGTTGGCTAAGCAAATTGATGTGTGTCTACACATTTAAATATTATGCAGCTATTGAAAATGTTGATGGACATCTACATGTGCCTACATTAGAAATTCAGCATATAATCTTAAGTGGGAAAAATAGGCTGTAAAAGCACATGCCATATTTTTAATGAAGAAAAAGTATATATCTAAATTATCTTGCTACATACTCTGAGAATGTTAATAGTTTTCTGTGGGTGTTAGACCGATGGGTGATTTCATTTTTTTTTTTTTTCCTTTCTTTTGAGACGGAGTCTCGCTCTGTCGCCCAGGGCTGGAGTGCAATGGCGTGGTCTGGACTCACTGCAACCTCTGCCTCCCAGATTCAAGCGATTCTCCTGCCTCAGCCTCCCGAGTAGCTGGGATTACAGGCCCCTGCCACCACACCTGGCTTTTTTTTTTTTTTTGTATTTTTAGTAGAGACGGGGTTTCACCATGTTGGCCAGACTAGTCTTGAACTCCTGACCTCAGGTGATCTGCCCGCCTCGGCCTCCCAAAGTGCTGGGATTACAGGCGTAAGCCACCACGCCCGGGCTCATTTGTTTTTTACTTAACTCTATTTATGATATTTATATAATAAATGAAATTGTATGCATAATTTACCAACAAGGAAAAGGATGAATTCATACTAGGCAGGCCTGGTCAATAGTATTTGAGGGACCTGGAGCAAAAGTATAAATGGAGGCTCACGTATTTATGTCTACATATTTGGAAAGTATAACTTAAAATTTTAAATAAATATTATTTGTAAAGCAATAAGTGTTTTAAAATTTAAATCTTATTAGGTATTTTAAAAATGAAACCATTCTCAATACTAGCATTTGATGGCCACCAACTTACTCTACTGTAAAAAAATGGTGTCATGCTTGTAGTGGATTCTGCCATCTGATGCCCTGATGCCCCTTCAGGAATGAAAAGCTTATTATTTTAATTGCCAGGAGTGCGGCAAGTACACAGTTCTCAGCTGTCAGCCCTCTTCAGGAATTTCCTCAGCTGAAGAAAGCCACCTCCCCCAAGGTTACACCCCCTACCTGGGGGTATTTCACATCCAATTACTGATGGATATGGCCTTCTTGCCCCAAATTGGGACAGCTTAACTCCTCCCTCTGTCCAATCCTGCTTCCTTCTTTTCCCTTCCACAGGTGTTGATCCCAACAGCATTCCCTAGTAAAAACCCTTCCTGCTGAACTCTGTCTCTGGGTCTGCTTCCTGGGAAGCCAACCTGCAACAGTTGGTTCAAGAAGTTGTTCGAGAAAGCAAACACTGTGATGAAATTTTGGAGATGAATCACCTGCTACTCAGCTGTCAATGAAGACCCATCATTGGTGGTAGGTGGAGTACATAGGCCTCTGGAACAAGGTAGCAGAGGAATTGTTAAAACTTTCAATGTGGTTAACTGGGGTGGCATACAGGTAAAAGGGGACACATTAACTGGTGCCATGTATCAGACCTTTGAGAAATATGGGAAATATTAAATATAAGGAAGGCCAGAAAATTGGGTGGCTGTTGCTAAGTGGATTGAGCTCTAGAAAAGAATAACAAAAAGCTGAATTAAATTAATCAACAATTGAAAGCTATGTTTGAAAGCAGAGGGGTTTATTCATAACATATAAAGAGGTTCTCATCTTTTCCAGGTAGATGGTGGAGAAATCTGAGGAGTAGACTCAGGATTTGTTAAAAGAAAGCTTCAAAGAAAGTTAAAATTCTAACCAAGACAAGTCTTCTATGCCGAGTTCAGTGCCATGGTTAAGAAGGAATGGGACTCTGACACTTGGGATGGGGACATCTGGATTGATGTCCCTAAAAATTCTTATATTCCCAGATTCCCCTGAGTCCCTTGAGAAGTGTCCTACTCCTCCCTATTAAGGGCTGGCACTCCATCTTGCTTCAATATATGGAATCCTTTCCCCTGTAAGATAACCTGGGTTTCCCTCAGAATCTGCCCTCACCTCCTATCCTGGCCACTGGGCCTATAACTAGGATTAAGCCACAGCATAATCTAGCTGGCGATGTGCTGGGTGTAGTAAGGAAAGAAAGAGAATACACCAACAAAGAGTTTCAGGACATAACCTAGCCAGCATGTACCAGAAGGTGCTGAGGGAATAAGTATGACACCAAATTCTGAGGAGCTCGATCAGGAGGGCTGGAATATAAACTTGAATATGAGAGAATTAATCAATTTGAAAGTACTCTCCCAGAATACAGGATTTAATACCCTAGAAAAAAAAAAACACAGGAAATGACATGAACTCATTACTACGATGGCTCCTCAAAGTATGGAAAAAGCCATGGCCTACATTAAGTGAGGTGTAAATGCCAGAGTTGCCATAGAAGATGGTGGAAAAAGGGATCAAAGATTCAAAGAGGTGAGAATTATATAATAAACCTATTATGTAAGGCCAGAAAACCCTCTAGAAGATTATATTCTGCGGGAGGATCCAAAGGACAAACCATTTACCACAGCTATAAGGAATATTCTGGTGAGAGGGACATCAGCATCACTGAGAAGTTCAGTAGTGGATCTCTTCTGCATGCCAGGGCTCAGAGTAGGAGAGCATCTTATGGAACAAGGATCACTGATAGAAACGATGATGCCTCTGAAACAATAGAGGCAAGATGGCTGCACTTAACTGTCAGAAGTCAGGTGGATGTAAATACCACAATGCACTGCAGGGTCAGAGTGGCAGGTGGGGAGGCCTGACTTGCAGAGAGCTATGGAGATGGTTAATAGAACACAGTACCCCTAGTGGGTAGATGGTTAAGAGACAGTTAATAGGACATGGACAGTCAATACAACATAATGTCCTGGGGGGAAATAGGCAGCCAACAATCTGCACTCTATACAATCACAAGAAATGAAAGGTGGTCACACGTTTGAGGGAGGTTGCCTCAATAAAAAGTCATAATTACTTATCCAGCTTCTAGTCTCAAGTCAGGTTTTGATCCACAACACATGGTTTGAAGGAAAGGCTGAGTGCCCAGGAAGAAGGACCCTACAACGCATGTGTAGTAATGATTTCTCTAGTCCTTCCATTTACTCAGGTAACTGTGTACCAAGGAAAGAGAAATACTCGAACATTTTGAGAACAGATGGACACTGGTTCTGAGTTGATATTGACACCCAGAGACCTAAAGTGTCTTCATTGGCCCCCTTATTAGAATGGAGGCACATGGGAGCCAAGTATTAAAGGGGATCCTGGCCTAGGTAGGGTTCACAGTGGGCCCACTGAGTTCACAGACCCACTCAGTGGTTATGTTTTAGATCTCTGAATGTATAATTGGAATAGACATAGTTGGTTAGTTGGTACAAGCCCTATAGTAGTTCTTTGGCCTGTGGAGTCAGGGCTATTTGTATATGAGAAGGCCAAGTGGAAGCTTCTGAAACTGTCCTCACCTTCCCTGGCCAAGATAGTAAATGAAAACATATGGCATCTGTGTAGTGGAGGATGGCAGAAACTATTGCTGCCTTTGGAGACCTAGAGAATGAAGAGGTGTGGTCTCCATCATATCTTCATTTAATTCACCAGTTTAACCTGCAAAATGTGGACAGAGCCTAGATGACACTAGACTACTGAAAACTCAGCCAAGTAGTAAGACAATTGCAGTGGCATACCAGATATGATATCTTTACTACAGCAGAAAGCATGGCCTTAAGTACCTAGTTTTCAGCTATTGATTTAGAAAATGTGTTTTTTTCCCTATCTGTATCATAATGGAAAGTCCATATTCACACAGAATGGATAACAGTATGCATACACAGTTTTTCCTCAGTGCTCTACTAACTTTCATATCCTCTGTCACAATATAGTCTGACGAGATCTGGACCACTCAAACATCCTTCAGAATATAGTACTAGTCCACAATGTCAGTGACATCATGCTAATTGGACCAAAATGAGTAGGAAGGGGCTAGCACATTGGAGGCCTTAGTAAGGCACATGCACTATGGAGAATGGGAGATGAACCCTACAAAGACCTAGGGGGTTGGCCACATTAAGTATAATTTTTAGGAGTTGAATGGCCTGGGGAATGCCGCAATATCCTCTCAAAGGGAAGGACAAATTAAGGTATTTTTTTACCTTCTTCACAGAGAATTTTCTGGAAGTGCACTGCCTGGTAGGCCTCTTTGGGTTCTGGAAATACCACATTTCACACCTGGAATTACTGTTTCACCCCATATACTGGGTGACACAAAAGGTGCCAGTTTTGAGAACTATAGCAGAACAAGCCCCTATAGCAGGTCCAGGATGCAGTTTTAAGCAGTTCTGCCACTTGATGCATGCAAGAGACAGTCCTTATGGTACTGCTTCAGGTGAACTCCAAAACTGGGGCTTAGCCCAGGGGGGTTCTTGCCTTCACTCAGGAAAGAATTCAAGAGCGAGCTGACGGTAAAAGAAGGCAAGTTTATTAGAGCAATAGTGTATAGTGAAATGGCTGCTCCATAGACAGACCAGGGCTGTCTCATAGGCAGAGGAGCCCTGAGTAGCAGTGTACAGCAAAGTTGCTCCTCCACAGGCAAAGCAGCCTGGAGCAGCAGCAGCAGCAGCAGTATATAGCAACAGTAGCATTCTGGAGCAGCAGAGGGAGCAGGACAGCAGTTCTGCTGGCTAGCTATATTTATACCCACTCATAATTATATGCTAATGAAGGAATGGGTTTTTGGAATTTTCTAGAAAAGAAGTGGGAAGTTCCTGGAACCATATAAGGCAACTTCTGGGTCATTGCCATGGCATATTGCCATGGCATTTGTAAACTGTCATGGCACTGGTTGGAGTATTAATAATGAGCAGTGAGGACAACCAGAGGTTGCTTTTTTCATCATCTCCTGGTGTCTTTACTGCATCCTGTTTTTGATCAGCAGAGCCATTACCAGTGCTCAGAAAACAAGTCCTGCTGATCTCCTATCTCAGTATTAGAGGTATCTGTGTTAGAAAAAGATGCCATGTGGAGTATTTGGAAGCCCCTATGGGAAAGGCCCTATGGGAAGCCCCTATGGGGAAATCACAACATAGCTAGGGTTGTGGAGCAAAGCCATGTCATATGAATGGAAAATTATATACCTTTTAAGAACAGCTCCTGACATGCTACTACATCCTCGTAGAGATGAAATGCCTGACTATAGGACATCCAGTGGCCATGCAGCCAGAATTGCTTTATGAGCTGAGTTCTGTCAGATCCACCAAGATATAAGGTTGAGTAGCCCCAGCAATGAGATGGAAGTTTCTTTTTTGTTTCTTTTTTTTTTTGAGACAGGGTCTCACTCTGTCACCCAGGCTGGAGTGCAGTGGCATGATCATGGCTCACTGCAGCCTTGACCTCCTGGCTCAAGTGATCCTCCTACCTCAGCCTCCTGAGTAGTAGGAATATAGGCACACACCACCATACCTCACTAATCTTTTAATTTTTTTGTAGAACTTGGGCTCCACTATGTTGCTCAGGCTGGTCTCGAACTCCTGGGCTCGAGGGCCTCTCCTGCCTTGGCCTCCCAAAGTGCTGGGATTAGAGGCATGAGCCACTGTGTCCAGCCAAGATGGAAGTTTTCTATATGGGATCAAGCACAAGCAGGACTGGAGGGCATAAGCAGTTGCACGATCAGGTAGAGTAGATCCTCTATGATATCCACCACTGTTGCACTAGTACCTTTCCTTATCTACAGCTATGGCCTTACACCAGATCCCATGTGACACAGGCATTCAAGTGTTCTTTAATAAGTATGTGTGTGTGTGTGTGTGTGTGTGTGTGTGTGTGTGTGTGTCTGAGACAGAGAGAAAGAGAGAGAGAGAAGGAGAGAGAGATTCTAGACCCAAGACCATTCAAAACTTGGGACTTAGGGGGGCCTTCTGCTCAGTTCTAAGAGCCCTCATGCCTACTTATGAGGCTAGGGTAGCAGTGGACAACATTTCTAAATGTTTTGGAGAGATAGGTGGTCTTATAGTCAGTTCCGGGTCTGACTCTGCTCAGGTCTCCAGATTCTTACTCTAGTGTTGTTGTAGTAGTAGGCTCAGGGCTCAGAGGTTGGTTTAAGATTTTGAGTACAGTGGCTTTGCTGGGTCATGCACATATAAGGAGTCATATAAGACCACTTTCCAAAGGTGAAAATGCAATCTTTCTTCTTGGGCAAAAAGGTCCATTTCTGAAAATCACATGAACTGATTGGTCTTTGAGGCAGTTTAGTGTAGGGGAAAGTATATAATCTGGAGTGAGGAATGAATGGAGAGGGATACTAACAGTTCTCTTCCCCTTTTATTTTTCAGACATAAAGGAGAAGATTTGGGAGAGGAAGAGGATTAATCCTGATTTGAACTCTTTGAATTTGAAGTGCTTATGTACTATGATTTGAAATGGTTTATCCCCATCCAAACTCATGTTGAGGATGAGTTCCCAATGTGACTGTGTTGGGAGGTGGTAACCTTAAGAGGTGTTTGTGTCATGAGGAATCTGTCCTGATGAGGGTTTTAATGCAGTCTCTTTGGAGTGAGAGAGTTCTTGTGCTCATGGGACTGGATTAGTTACTGTGAGAAGGTTGGTTGTTATAAAGTGAGTCTGCCTCTTGTGCTTGGTGTCTTTTGCATGTACCTGTTTCCCCTTTTGTTTCTTTGCCATGTTTTGATGCCCTCAAAAGAAGTTGTCAGATGTGACTGCCCAGTCTTGAACTTCCCAGCCCTCAAAACTGTGAGTTAAATAAAACATTTCTTTATAAATGTCTAAGTCTTAGGCATTCTCTTACAGCAACACACAACAAACTAAGACACTGTGGGACTTCCAAGTGGAGAAGCTCAGTATTTATTTGAGAGGTATGGATCTAGAGCTCAGAATAAATGTCTGGGATGAAGATACATATTATGGATGATAACAGAAGAGTAAGTCAGGTAGCCTCAGTGAGGAGTACAGATGGAAAAACTGAGGACAGAACACTGAGGAAGCCTAGTACATGTGGGGCTTTGGAAGAGAATAGTGCAGAATTGAAACCGAGAATACAGCCTTCCATGAGTATTATTATGCATACCCTTGTACATCCTTCTTTTTTCTTTAAAAATTGTAGTAAAATATACATAACATTTACCATCTTCACCATTTTAAGGTGTACAGTTCAGTGACATTAAATACATTCACATTGTTGTGCAACCATTACCACCATTCATCTCCAGAACTGTTTCCTTTTATTTTTTGAGATGGATTTTCGCTCTTATTGCCCAGGCTGAAGTGCCATGGCACGATCATGGCTCACTGCAACCCCCGCCTCCCGGGTTCAAGCGATTCTCCTGCCTCAGCCTCCCAAGTAGCTGGGATTACAGGCACCTGCCATCACTCCCGGGTAATTTTTTGTATTTTTCATAGAGATGGGGTTTCACCATATTGGCCAGGCAGGTCTCGAACTCCTGACCTCAGGTGATCCATCCACCTTGGCCTCTCAAAGTGCTGGGATTATAGGCGAGAGCCACCACGTCCCGCCCAGAACTGTTTTCATCTCCCAAACTGAAATGTTTACCTGTTAAACAGTAACTCCCCCCACTGCTCCCCCAGCCCCTGCAAAGCACTATTCTACTTTCTATTTCTATGAATGTAACTACTGAAGGTGCCTCATTTTAGTGGAACCATATATGATTTGTCCTTTTGTGACTTAGCATAATATTCTTCTATTAGTCTACTTGGGCCGCTATAACAAAATACCACAGACTGGGTGGCTCACAAACAGCAGAAACTTATTTGCTGGAGGCTAAGAAGTCCAAGATCAAAATACCAAAAGTTTCTGGTAAGGGCTTTTTTTCATGGCTTGTCAATGGCTGCTTTCTCACTGTGTCCTCATGTGGCCTTTCCTTGGTGCGTTGAGAGAAAGGGGAGTGGGGGGGGCGGGGAGAGAGAGAGAGAGAGAGAGAGAGAGAGACACTTTCTGATGTCTCTTCTTATAAGGGTACGAATCCTACAAAATCAGAACCCCACCCTTTTGATTTCATTTAACCTTAATTACTTCCTTAGAGGTCCTATTTCCAAATACAGCCACATTGGAAGTTAGGGCTTTAACATGTGAATTTTGCGGGGACACAACCATTCAGTCCATAATGGTTCTCAAGTTTCCAGTTCTTTACACAGAATTGGAGTCCTACTCTATGTTCAATCTCAGAATCTGGTTTTTAAAATGTATTTTTCATAGTTATGGGGTGCCATAACAATTGCAGAAATCCAGCAGAACCTTCCTTCATCCTTCCCTACCCCAGATTTCTGCTTCCAAATTAATTTCAATTTCTTTTTAAAATTACTTTTAATTCCAGATTACTTACAATTATCTTAACTATTTCTTCTGATATTGCCTTTACATTTTTATCAACCATTTTATTTCTTGATTTTTAAATTTTATGTATCAGCTAGGACTTCCTACAGTGGAAGGATTCAGTTGTCTTATACCTCCCATCCTATACACAACCACACTTCTCCCATATTCTCCCAATATATTGTTGTATCACTATATTATGTTAAATCAACATTCAGTGTTTACATTATGTCTATGTAAGGATTTTTCACAATTGAGACATTAGAAGGAGAGGCAGATAAGTGCATAGACTCTGCCACTAGACAGCCTGGCTTCAAATCCTGAATTTGTCATTTAATAGCTACATGATCTTGAACAAATCTCTTTCACTCTCTGTCTCACTTTCACCATGTTTAAAATGGGAAATGGCATATCTCATACGATTTCTATGAGGATTAAAAGATTAAGCACTCAGAGTCATACTTGGTACATAGTAATTGGCATCTATTATATGTTATTGTTGTTCATTGTATACATTTTTCCCCTAGAGTTCATGGATCGGTCTGTATTCCTGCTCCATTTTGGAAGATTACTCTTCAGGCCCAAGGTACAGCTATTGTCCTAGAAACTCCCTTGTCATCATAGTGGAATTTTCTTAGTCTCTTTTTCATGTTGGATTTTGCTTTCCCTACATTCCGTGGCTTCATCTTTCTTGATTTATGACCTCATTTTGACAAAATAAATCTAGGTTTATGAGAAAGAGTGTATAGTATATAAACACTTTGAGATTTTGCCTGTCTGAAAATGCCTGTATTCTACCCCCTTGACTGATAATTATTGGATATAAAATTCTAAGTTTAGGTCATTTCCTTCAGAATTTTAAAAATTTACTTTTCAAATCAAAGCTGTATATGCATATAGTTTAAAAAATCCAATATAGTCATGCACTGCATAACAACATCAATGATGGACAGCATATACGATGGTGGTCCCATAAGATTATAATGAAGCTGAAAAATTCCTATCAGCTAGTGATGTCATAGCCATTGTAATGTTGCAGCACAGCACATTACCTTTTCTATGTTTAAATGTTTAGATATGTAAATACCATTGTGTAACAATTGCCAACACTATTCAGTACAGTAACATGCTGTTCAGGTCTATAGCCTAGGAGCAATAGTTTATACTATATAGCCCAGGTATGTAGTAGGCTATATCATCTAGGTTTGTGTAAATACACTCTACAATGTTCACACAATGACTGTATCACCTAACAATGCATTTCTCAGAACGTATCTTCATTGTTAAGCAATGCATGAGTATAATCATAAAAGGCTAATGTATTAGTCCGCTTGAGCTTCCATAACAAAATTCCACAGGTTGGGTGGATTAAACAACAGAAATTTATTTTCTCATAGTTATGCAGGCTAGAATTCCAAGATCAAGATGCAATCAAGGTTAGTTTCTGGTGTAGCCTCTCTTCCTGGCTTGTATATGGCCACCTTCTTGCTATGTCCTCACACGGTCTTTTCTCTGTGTGTGCATGGAGATAGAGATCTTTCTTGTCTCTTCTTATAAGGACAGCAATCCTATCAGATTAGGGCTCTATTCTTAGTATCCAATTTAACCATAATTACTTCCTTAAAGGCTCTATCTCTGAATACAGTCACGTTAAGGGTTTAGGGCTTTAATATATACATTTTGGGGGACACGATTCAGTACATAAAAGCTTACTATGAAAAACAGCAATATCCTGTATCTCAACACTATTTCCCACACCCAGAAGCAATAAATTTCTACTCTTTTAATGGATTATTTTGGTATTATCTGTCTATGTCAAAATAATATACTTATATTGTTTCTTTATTTTTGAGTTTTAAGTCACTGACTTCCCACTATGGGAGATGAGTTTAGCTCTTCTTTTATACTCACCCCTGCTTACTGTAATCATACATTTCTACATTTCTTATACCCTGCCCTCCCAATTACTTTATTCTTGTTTTAGTTATATTGACAGTATTATGTTGACTATGCACTTGTTATTGAAAGTTGAGTTACATAGTACATTAGGATTATTTTTTCCTGTCCTGCACAACTTTTTATTTTCTCTAGATTTAATTTCTTTCCCCCTCTCTTTTTCTATGTATTTATCACCAATTTATTTCCAAAATATACTCCCAATTATGTAAATATTCTTCCATTATGTTTAAATAAATTAGGTATTCTGCCAATTTCATTTTCTGGACAAAGTTTCTCTTGGGAATCTTCTGAACTGCTTTAAACTAGACTGGTTGCACTCTAGGTATGCAACACAACTTTTATTTTGGGATCTCTTTTCACAATAATCTTGGTGACTTTCTTTGCTCACTATTGTGTTAGACTCACTGTTTCCTGGATCTCATATCTCCCTCTTTCTTGGTTTGTGCTCTCTTTTGGCAGAGCACATCTTCTAGTAGCTTCCTGAGAAAGTGTATATGCAAAGCACACTTTTGAGATCTCTCAGGTTTGAAAATGTCATTTTTCTACTCCAACACTTGATTGATAGCTTGGCTGGAGATGGAATTTTGAATTGGAAATTCTCTAAGAATTTTGAGGACATTGTTTCATTGTATTTTAGCTTCCAGTGTTGCTGTTGAGAAGTCAGATGTTACTCCAGTTCTTTTGTATATATTTGCTTTTTCACTAGGTAATACATTCACATGGTTCAAATGAATAATAAAAAAAATGCAGTGAAAAACCTCCCTCCAACCAACATTCTTCTTCCACTCAGTTCCCCTTTTCCCAAAACAGATAACTATTGTTATTAGTTTCTTTCATATTTCCAGGATTTCTTCTTGCATATGTAAGGAAACATAAATGTAAATATTCTTATTTTACCCCTTTTATGAAAGATAAAATGTAGTATATATACATGCATACATTCACACACTTGCTGTCCTGCACTTTGCTTTTTTTAGATTATTTGCTTGTTTTACTTAACAGTATATCTCGGAAGTCTTTCCACATGAGTACATAATTTACTCACATTTTACAGCTGCATAATCTCCCTTTGTGTGAATGTACCAATTTTATTTAGAAAGCTCTCTTCCAATCAATATTTTGATTATTTCCAGTCACTCCAATGACAAACATTGCTTCAATAAATAATCTCCAGTATTCTGCCAGGGTCGAGGAGAGATAGTCACTGAGGTACTTGGAGTGGAAGAGTGAGTGAGGGTCTAACTGTTTTTGAAACATTTAACCAAGCCTCCTATTTTTGGTCTTATTTTCACTCTTGCTTATTAAAGAATACTATTCTCTGAGCTTGGGGGTTCTGTGAGGTAAATTAGATTACTTCTCACCTTTTTCTACTTTAGGGATAGGATGCAGCTCTCTCAGATCTAATAAGTTGATTGCAATGTGCCCATCTGTATGTACTCCAGCTTCTAAACTTGTGTTACTGTTGTCTCCTATCCTTTTCTTTTTACTATTGTACCTTTAAATATATTTTTTTAAATTTTACTTTAAGTTCTAGGGTACATGTGCACAACGTGCAGGTTTGTTACATATGTACACATGTACCATGTTGGTGTGCTACACCCATTAACTCGTCATTTACATTAGGTATATCTCCTAATGCCATCCCTCCCCCCTCCCCCCTCCCCACAATAGGACCCGGTGTTTGATGTTCTCCTTCCTGTGTCCAAGTGATCTCATTGTTCAGTTCCCACCTATGAGTGAGAACATGCGGTGTTTGGTTTTCTGTTCTTGCGATAGTTTGGTGAGAAGGATGGTTTCCAGCTGCATCCATGTCCCTACAAAGGATACGCACTCATCCTTTTTAATGGCTGCATAGTATTCCATGGTGTATATGTGCCACATTTTCTTAATCCACTCTGTCACTGATGGACATTTGGGTTGATTCCAAGTCTTTGCTATTGTGAATAGTGCCGCAATAAACATATGTGTGTATGTGTCTTTATAGCAGCATGACTTATAATCCTTTGGGTATATCCCCAGTAATGGGATGGCTGGGTCATATGGTATTTCTAGCTCTAGATCCTTGAGGAATCGCCACACTGTTTTCCACAATGGTTGAACTAGTTTACAGTCCCACCAACAGTGTAAAAGTGTTCCTATTTCTCCACATCCTCTCCAGCACCTGTTGTTTCCTGACTTTTTAATGATTGCCATTCTAACTGGTGTGAGATGGTATCTCATTGTGGTTTTGATTTTTATTTCTCTGATGGCCAGTGATGATGAGCATTTTTTCATGTGTCTGTTGGCTGTATGAATGTCTTCTTTTGAGAAGTGTCTGTTCATATCATTTGCCCACTTTTTGATGGGGTTGTTTGTTTTTTTCTTGTAAATTTGATTGGGTTCTTTATAGGTTCTGGATATTAGCCCTTTGTCAGATGAGTAGATTGCAAAAAATTTCTCCCATTCTGTAGGTTGCCTGTTCACTCTGATGGCAGTTTCTTTTCCTGTGCAGAAGCTCTTTAGTTTAATTAGATCCCATTTGTCAATTTTGGCTTTTGCTGCCGTTGCTTTTGGTGTTTTAGACATGAAGTCCTTGCCCATGTCTATGTCCTGAATGGTATTTCCTAGCTTTTCTTCTAGGTTTATAGTTTTAGGTGTAACATTTAAGTCTGTAATCCATTTTGAATTAATTTTCATATAAGGAGTAAGGAAAGGATCCAGTTTCATCTTTCTACTTATGGCTAGCCAGTTTTCCCAGTACCATTTATTAAATAGGAAATCCTTTCCCCATTTTTTGTTTTTGTCAGGTTTGTCAAAGATCAGATGGCTGTAGATGTGTGATATTATTTCTGAGTGCTCTGTTCTGTTCCATTGATCTGTATCTCTGTTTTGGTACCAGTACCATGCTGTTTTGGTTACTGTAGCCTTGTAGTATAGTTTGAAGTCAGGTAGTGTGATGCCTCCAGCTTTGTTCTTTTGGCTTAGGATTGTCTTGGCAATGTGGGGTCTTTTTTGGTTCCATTGATTTCTTGTATTAGCACTTTGATTGTTTCTTCTTACCATTTTTCTGTTCTTTCATTATGGAAATTGTACTATTTCTATATTTTACCTCTCATATGATAATTTTATTATCTTTTTCCTGTTTTAAAAATCTCTTTCTTATTGTGTTCTACATTTGGGGATTTTTTTCCCTACTCTTTTGACCTTCTATTGATACATGGAGCTCTTCCTGACTTCTGATTGTTTCTTTTAAAATAGAATTCTGCACTTGTCTCATGGATATTATATATTCTTATCTATTTATGGATATTATAGATTTGTATGGCTTTCTTCTGTTTCATGTATTGTCTATTTTACTTTCAGCTTCCTTTTTATGGCTGTTTGTCTTGGTCTCACCAAAACAATGTTAGTCCTTCAACAAACATCTATTTATCTTTAAGAATGGGCCTCTCCATAGGGTTAGAAGGGATCCAGTTATATCATTGCGGCACACACAAATGCCATTTTTCATATATACTTTTTTTTCTTTTTCTGAGCATTCTGTTGCTCACACTGGAGTGTAGTGGTATGATCATAGTTTGCTATAACTTTGAAATCTTGGGCTCAAGTTAACCTCCCACCTCAACCTCTGTAGGTACTTTTTATTTGGCTAATTAGTTTACATGGAGAGGAATCCTCTAGTCTCCTTCCTTGGGCATATAAGCACAGTTGACAGTGCTCAGGAGGCTGAGCAAGGGAAAGGACCTTGAGTGGGGAGAATGTCTCACCTTTCAATATGCAAACTCTCACTTAATTATTCCTTTTTTTTTTTTTTTTTTTTAGTACAACTTATTATACCCACCCTCAGCTGCCCTTATAAGTTCAGACCTTCTCTGGTTTAACTTCTCCAGAAAGTAAACCATCTGTTTTCTGAGCGAACTCACCTAGTATAGGGGCTGGAGGAGACGATCTTGGGGTCTAACTGCCCCTTATTAAAAATTTCAACTAATGGGCTGGGAGTGGTGGCTCACGCCTGTAATCCCAGCACTTTGGGAGGCTGAGGTGGATGGATCGCTTGAGGTCAGGAGTTCGAGACCAGCCTGGCCAGCATGGCAAAACCTTGTCTCTACTAAAAATACAAAAATTAGCCTGGTGTGGTGGCAGGCGCCTGTAATCCCAGGCTGAGGCAGGAGAATGGCTTGAACCTGGGAGGCAGAGGTTGCAGTGAGCTGTGATTGTGCCACTGCACTCCAGCCTGGGCAACAGAGCAAGACTCTATCTGAAGAAAAAAAGAAAACAAAAATTTCAACTAATCCTTTTGTTCTTAGTCCAGTGAGGACACTTCAGCAGTTAACTGGTGCCTCAAATTCCTGAGCCTCTGTATTGCTCTGTGGAGTGAATCATGTACTCCTAACTCATCATCATCATTAATGGGAGATTGGAGTTTCAGCTTTTCCTGTTTTTCTAGGTCTTTCAATGTTTATCCACTGATCTTCCAAAATTTTGTTAATATATTCCATGAACTATTATTTCTTCTCCATTTCTGTTTATAGTTCTGATTATTTTAATGGGATTTCAAGATGGACTTCAGATAAAATGCATATGTTGTATTCTGTATTAGGACTCTCTAGAGAAATAGAACCAATAGGAGAATATCTATATCTATCTGTCTAAACATATATATATATATATATATATATATATATATATATAGAGAGAGAGAGAGAGAGAGAGAGAGAGAGAGAGAGAGAGATTCATTTTTAAGGAGTTGGCTCACATCATGGGAACTGACAAGCCTGAAATTTTTAGGGCAAGCTGGCAGGCTGGAAAGTTAGGTAAGAGTTGATGTTGTGATCCTGATTCTGAAATCCACAGGGCATGTTGCAGGCTAGAAAGTCAAGTAGGATTTCTATGTCTTGAGGCAGAATTCTTTCTTCTCCAGGAAGCCTCAAGTTTTGCTCTTAAGGTCTTCAACTGATTTGGTGAGGCCCATCCAGACAATGAAAAACAATCCATTGTGTCAATAGATTATAAATATTAATCACATCTACAAAATGCCTTCACAGCAACATCTAGACTAGTTTTTAAACAAACAACTGGACATCACAACCTAGCCAACTTTACACATAATATTAACCATCACAGTCTACCCTTCGTCATCTTGGCACCCATACACATCTCCTTAAACCATACATAATCTCCAAATATAGACAATAACAAAGTGATACTTCCACTTATCATGATACAGATATCCTGTGTTCAACTGAAAATGCACCAGCGTTTTTCCCAGAAGAGGATGCAAAGTCCTTGGGTAATGTTTACACTTCCGCTTGATATCCTATGACTTAAATTCTATGATGTAAAGCTAATACATATTTTGTTATACGAAAAGGGAATAGAGAGGGAACGACCCAAAGATATTTGCTATATACACACACAAACTTAATCATAATGAAATGAGGAAAAAATACACATGATAATTACAGTCCTCATTTCTGCAACTGGTTATGTGGTCATAGCTGGTTTTTATAACTAGTTTCTTTCACTATCCATTCCATATTCCCTCTGCCCTCAGCAAGTACTTCAGCTGGTCATGGTTCTTTGCTAGGTCAGGTGAACTACACCTTCATTGCTGAAGAATTTGGGTCTTTATTAGTCCTGCTTGAATTGAGTTATTGTAGCTTTCCGTTGACTTTAATCACAGGGCACGGAAACACTAAGGAATACTAGAACTAATACTAGTACTAGTACTAGTGGATATTAGTACTAGTATTTGTACTAAGGGATACTAGTGCATGGTAGTACTAAGCCCTAAGGGATAGCTTATATTCCAGACAAGCTCTTCCTTACTTCCATTGTGGAATAGACTCACATTTCCCCCTTGTTAATCAAGACCAATAAACCCAGCTAGTACAGCAAGTCTGTTCATTGCCTGTTTATTCACAGGCACGAGAAGCCCAAAGTGGCCTGGTGGCAGTCTTAACTTCAATGGAATCATTGTTGAATTTCCTACTGGAAACATTTCTCCCTTTGGAACTAAGATCTTCAGACCAGCAGAGCGTAAGATCATGGAGGCAGGAAGCAAAAATTTTGGTATTGGAACACCAGGGGTGATAGAGAGTGATGCCACTCTCATTTCCACCCCTTGATTCCTGGGCCCATGAAACCTGGCTATGAAAAAAATAGCACCATATATTGGATTGCTGATGTAGATCACATACAACTTCCTGGAGAACATTACTCCTATATATAGAGTTGCCTGTAAGAAATTGCTACCTACCTCATGCTGTAACTGAGTCTTCAAAAGGCCATTCTCTTAAGCCAGCTGCTTCAGTTAATAGGGAACATGGTTTAATACCAGTAATTCCATGACCATGCGCCTACTGTTGTACTTCACTTGCTGTGAAGTAAGTTTTTTACTAGAAGCAATGCTGAGTGGAATACCACAATGGTGAATAAAGTATTCTGTACATCCATGGATGACAGTTTTGGCAGAAGCATTGCAACCAGGGAAGGCAAATCCATATCCAGAGTGTCTGTTCCAATAAGAAAAAAATGATGCCCCTTCCATGATAGTGGTGGTCCAATATAATCAACCTGGCTCCAGGTAGCTAGTTAATTTCCCTGAGGAATGTTTCCATATGGAGGACTCAGTTTTGGTCTTTAATCCTGGCAGGGTTAATCTCCTTAGAAAGGGATGGAAGGGCTGTCTTTACTGGCAAAGAAGCCTTAGTTGAATTTGGGGGTTTAAATTCCTTAACAAAGGTCCCCAGCTTCATCAGGATCTACCCATATGTCCTCATTTAAACTTTCAGAATCCAATTCCCTCCTAATCAATGCTCTCACTTTAACATCAGACACCCTGAGAATTGGGAATTCAATTTACATTGTAATTCAGCCACTTGCAGACATAGAAACTTCCAGATCATTTATACAGTACTTGTGTTGGGAATTTGAAGCCCTGAGCTCATCCCTTTTTTCTGCAACTTTATCCAGCATGATTAACAGCAACCAACTAATCTCATCTTACTTGTTAGTTTGACATAAAATGTTCTCAGGTATAAAATACATGTTTGATCACTCAGAACCTTGACTCTTCCAAGTATGTGATTAGGAGTATCCAGTGATGATATTTTGTGTTCTTTTCTTTTTCCTTTCTTTTTTTCCCTTCCTTCTCTTTCTTTCTCTCTTTTTTTCTCTTCTCTTTTCTTTTCTCTCTCTCTCTTTCTTTCTTTCTTTCTTTCTTTCTTTCTTTCTTTCTTTCTTTCTCTCTCTCTCTCTCTCTCTCTCTCTCTCTCTCCTCTCTCTCTCTCTCTCTCTCTCTCTCTCTCTCTCTCTCCTTCTTTCTTTCTTTCTTCTTTCCTTCTTTCTTTCTTTTTTTGACAAAGTCTCACTCTGTTGCCCAGGGTGGAGTGTAGTGGTGCAATCTTGGCCCACTGCAACCTCCGCCTCCTGGGTTCAAGCAATTCTCGTGCCTCAGCTTCCTGAGCAGCTGGGATTACAGCCAGCTGCCACCACATCCAGCTAATTTTTTGTATTTTTAGTAGAGATGGGGTTTTGCTTTATTGGCCAATTTGGTCTTGAACTCCTGGCCTCAAGTGATTCTCCTGCCTTAGTCTCCCAGAGTGTTGGGATTACAGACGTGAGCCACCGTGCACAGCCATGTTTTGTGTATTTCTACTGCCTCATCATGACATTGACTATCCGTGTTCTCTTTACCACTGGAAACAGAGTTATTAGTCTCTTTAAGTCTAATCAGAATACAGAACTAATTCTAAAGCCACAGAATTCACACTTAAGATTCTTTATAGAAATAATATAAAAATAAGAAGTACAGAGAATGAGAACAATGCAGTAAAGATGATTTAAGTTTAAAATTTAAAATTAATGCTGTTTGTTGAGATAACAGTTTTATTTTAAATTAGAAGTATGGGCCAGATGAATGGGACACGGTTTCTCGGAAAAAAATCTATCCACATTCTTATTTGCAAAGTCAGAAAGCTCATTTATCTTTCTGAATCACTTGTCAAGGATAAATTAGCAAGTCAATACTTGGAAAAAAATGTGGTTGTCATCAGAGCAGAAAATGTCTAATTAGACATTCCTTGTCTAATTAATAACTTTATAAACAGTGGATTTCTAAAAAGTGGGCCCCTCTTTTCACCCCACTAACATTATAAAATTGTAAGTGTATCTTAATTGGAAGAAACATTCTTCAATAAACAAAGTAAGGCATTGTTATCAATAAAATAATAAAAATTGGGGCCTGATCCACAAAATGTCTTTTTCTCTGATTACCCCCTTGCTAAAGAACATTCAGTTCCTCAACTGTAGTTATATCTGCATCCAAATCTCTAACAAATGTGTTGTGTTATTAGAGTTTGAGTTGTATTATAATACGTTAATTGTGGAGTCCTAATAAAGGAAAAGGAGTCAGGCTGGCGGGAGCAGGAGAAAGCAAGAAGAGAAAGCAGATAATCTATAAGTCTGTCTTTCTTCATGGTCCAGGACACATACCCCTCCTGCGCAGATAACTCACAATCTTCCTGTGTCCAGCTATTACCAAACCCTCGTCTGACAGAAAAACGCAAGTTAGCTCACTGCAACCTTGGCATTATCAGTACTGCATGCAGCCCTCTCCAGTACAAGCACCATCCTAAAAAATCGCCAGCAAGCCTTTGTCTCCTTGCAGTCACCTCCTCTCTTCCTGATTTCCTTGTTGCTTTCTTGCAGCATATTTTCATACTTTCTCTAGTAAATTTACCTTTATTTACCTACAACTGTCTTGATAAATTCTTTTCACTGCTCATGCCACCGGCCTGGATAGTTGATATCCGTGGCAGTAATCTTGTATTTGACTAATTGGTTTTGGTCAAGGCTTCACATAAAAAATTATTTATTCACTTAATTTTCTTTCACTTTTAACACAAGTTAGAAATTATATCTTTACCTAAATGAGTGATTCATATTCAAAAGCAACCTAATATGTAGTGTTTATTTTACTGAATGTTGAGATTTAAACAATGAGGCTTCTGTTCAGTGAGTTGTATTCTGATTTAGAAATTTTACATATATTTGAAAGGAAAATATGTGCTAAATAAACAATATTACTGTGAAAATTACCTATTTAGATTTAGAATAACTGTCCCAACTATAGTTATTACTTTTCTTTTCCTTTTTCTTATTGAGATAGAGTCTCACTGTGTCACCCGGAATGGAGTGCAGTGGTGGGATCACTGCTCACTGCAGCCTTGACCTTCTGGTCTCAAGTGATTCTCCTGACTCACCCTCCTGAGTAGGTGGGACTACAGGTGCATGACACTATCCTGGGCTAATTCTTTTTTTGTATTTTTTGTAGAGATGGGGTTTTGCCATGTTGCTCAGGCTGGCCTCGAACTCCTGGGCTCAAGCATTCCATGTACTTCAGCCTCCCAAAGTGCTGGGACTGCAACGGTGAGCCACCACACTTGGCCCGATTATTACATTTACTTTTGTATTTTGAAGTACACTGAGATAGTTGAAGACTAACAGACCTTTTAAGGCAGTATCAAAGATGTGAAACAAAAAACAAATACCCCATCAGAAGTATGGAAGAACCTAATAGATATGACTGAAGGTGGAATTTGTTATTTGGGAGATTTAATCATGGAATTATTCCTAAATAAAAAGAGATGGAAATTATAAAAGAAAGATTGAGTGACATAGAAATTTAATCCAGTAGATCTAATATCTACTCAAGGTTTGTAAAAAAAAAAAAAAAAAAAAAAAAAAAAAACCAAGCAATTAAAGAAATAATAGAAATTTCCTGAAAGTCTGGGTCCTCTAGATCTGAAGGCCCCACCAAATGCTGAGTAAGAAAAATTTCAGAGCACACGTAAGAATAGTTAGATACATCTTAAGCACGTAGAACATATAAAATCCTACATACTTCCAGAGGGAGAAAAAAGGTAACTTTTAAAGAGAAAATTAAAATGTAATTGGGTTTTTTTTACCCAAAAAAGTTTATGTTAGAATGTAATGGAGCAATGTCTCTAAAATTCTGAAGGAAAAAGATCATGAACCTAGAAGTCTGTACACAACCAATTAATCATTTGTAGTAGTAATATTCTGTAAAGTTTAATGCAATTGTTTGTAAATAATTCCTAAAATTATAGTGACATACTGTAATAACAGAGTAAAAAATAGAGAAATGAAACTGAAGTTCAAGGTGATGTGAACACATTTGGAAGTGGAGTTAGGATATAATTGAAAGCATATTAAAGGTCATATCTTACTTGAGATTGAGTGCAGTTATAGATAGTAGTTAAATGATGACATTAGTAGAAAATACATTTATATACATTTGGTAAAATTTTCAATTGTAGCCAATAGTAGACTAGCATTAAAATGTAGAATTTTCAAGTGACTGGAGGGAAAAATTTGTCAGAAAAGAAAAACCAAAAGGAGCAATAAGGAATTATTAATAGAAACCATAAATGTAAGATGGCAGGAATAAAACCTAAAAGAAGTAATCACAATTAACATGGATGGTTAAATTCCCTTATCAAAATACAAAGATATCCAGATTGGACTAAAAAGCCAACAATATAATCTTTTCAAGATACACATCAAAAACAAACACACAAAGATTGAAAATAAAAAGATTTTAAAAACCCAGGTAAATGGGAATTAAAAAATCAGAATTGCTAAGATTAATATCAGATAAGTTAAATTCAAAGCTTATCTGGTAAACTTTGAAATCAGAGTTTATCAGAGCTTAAAATAACTATTTTATATTATATCTATATATTTTATTTTATATTTATAAATGGTGTGATCCACCAAGAATATACAAGAAAACTGTTTATCAAACAGCATAGCATTGAAATATATAAATTAAAATTATTAGAAATATAGCAGAAGCCCTATTATCCAATGAAATTTGGACTGGTAGCTCATCAGTTAATTGAAAAGTAATTGAGACATTGGAGAAAATAATAAAATATATATTAGGCATTTTAACTTAAAATATACAAATTCTCTTTCACTTGGCTGCCTTTGATATAGAACCAACAACTTAACTTTGAGTATAAATCTTCTGGTTATAGTTTCACATCATTTTCCTTGTATAAGCCACATCCATGATGTATCAACTATAATTTTCAGCTTTGTTAACTATAAGTACAATGTTTTATAGCAAATCTCCAAAACTTGTTTATCTTGTATCACTAAAATTTTATATCCATTGAACAGCAACTCCCCATTTCCCTCTACACCCAGCTCCTGGCAACCACCATTCTACTCTCTGTTTCTGAGTTTAACTATTTTAGATACTTCATATAAGTGGAATCCCACAGTATTTGCCCTTCTCTGACTGGCTTATTTCATTTAGCATGTCTTCCAGTTTCATCCATTTTGTCACATAGGCACATAGGCAGAATTTCTTTGTTTTTAAAGACCAAGTAACACTCCATTGTTTGTATATTCCCCATTTTCTTTCTCCATTCATCTTTTGGTGGACATTTAGGTTGTTTTCTATCTTGACTACTGTGAATAATGCTGCAATAAACATGAGACTGCAGATATCGCTCTAAAATTCTGATTTCAATACTTCTAGATATATATACAGAAGTAGAATTGCTGGGTCATATAGTAGTTCTATTTTAGTTTTTTGAGGAAGCTCCATACTGATTTTCATAATGGCTGCACCACTTTACATTCCCATCAGCAGTGTGCAAGGGTTCCAATTTCTCCACATCCTCACTAACACTGGTTATCTTTTTTTTTTTTTGACAATAGACATTCTAACAGGTGTGAGGCAATATCTCATTGTGGTTTTGATTTGCATTTCCCTAATGATTAGTGATGTTGAGCATTATTTCATATACCTGTTGGCCATTTGTATGTCTTTGTTGAAGAAATGTTCATTCAAGTCGTTTGCTTATTTTAAAATCAAGTTATTTGATTTTCTTCTATTGAGTTGTAGAAGTTACTTATATATTTTGGAGATTAACCCTTATCAGATAAATGCATGATGCTATTTTAAACAGAATTATTTTCCTAATTTTATTTTTTGATTGCTTGTGTATAGAATTATAACTGATTTTTGTATGTTAATTAATCTTTCATCCTGCAAATTTTCTTTAAAACTGTTCATATACAAGGTTATGTTAAGTGCAAATAGACATCATATTTTTTCCTTTCCAATCAGGATGCATTTTATTTATTTTTCTTACCCAATTACCCTGGCTAGGACCTCCACTAAAATGGTGAATAAAAGTGGTAAGAGCAGACATCCTTGTCTTGTTTCTGATTTTCACCATTGAATATGTTAGCTGTGGGTTTTTCATAGACACCTTTTATCAAATGGAGGAAGTTCTCTTCCCTTCTTAGTTTATCAAGGATTTTTTATTATGAGGAGTGCTAATTTTGTCAAATGCTTTTTCTGTGGCTGTTGAAATGATCATATGTTATTTGTCCTTTACTTTTTAAATCTGGCATATTACACTGATTGATTTTCAGATGTTAACCTGACTTTACATTCCTGGGGTAAATCCTTCTTGGTCATGATGTATAATTTTTTTATGTGTGCAAGTATTGTGTTGAGAATGTTTTCGTCTGTATTTATAAGTTATATTGGTTAGAGTGGTTTTCCTTTCCCGTGATGCCTTTATCTGATTTTGGTATCTGGGTAATACTGGCCTTATAGGATGAGTTTTGAAGTGTTCTCTTTAATTTTTTGGAAGAATTTGTGAAATATTCATATTACTTTTTCTTTTTTTTTTTCTTTTTCTTTTTCTGTTTTCTTTTCTTTTTTTTTTTTTTATTATACTTTAAGTTCTAGGGTACATGTGCATAACGTGCAGGTTTGTTACATATGTATACTTATGCCATGTTGGTGTGCTGCACCCATCAACTCGTCAGCACCCATCAATTCATCATTTATATCATGTATAACTCCCCAATGCAATCCCTCCCTCCTCCCCCCTCCCCCCTCCCCATGATAGGCCCCAGTGCGTGATGTTCCCCTTCCCGAGTCCAAGTGATCTCATTGTTCAGTTCCCACCTATGAGTGAGAACATGCGGTGTTTGGTTTTCTGTTCTTGTGATAGTTTGCTAAGAATGATGGTTTCCAGCTGCATCCATGTCCCTACAAAGGACGCAAACTCATCCTTTTTTATGGCTGCATAGTATTCCATGGTGTATATGTGCCACATTTTCTTAATCCAGTCTGTCACAGATGGGCATTTGGGTTGATTCCAAGTCTTTGCTATTGTGAATAGTGCCGCAATAAACATACGTGTACATGTGTCTTTGTAGTAGAATAATTTATAATCCTTTGGGTATATACCCAGTAGTGGTATGGCTGGGTCATATGGTACATCTAGTTCTAGATCCTTGAGGAATTGCCATACTGTTTTCCATAATGGTTGAACTAGTTTACAATCCCACCAACAGTGTAAAAGTGTTCCTATTTCTCCACATCCTCTCCAACACCTGTTGTTTCCTGACTTCTTAATGATTGCCATTCTAACTGGTGTGAGATGGTATCTCATTGTGGTTTTGATTTGCATTTCTCTGATGGCGAGTGATGATGAGCATTTCTTCATGTGTCTGTTGGCTGTATGAATATCTTCTTTTGAGAAATGTCTGTTCATATCCTTTCCCCACTTTTTGATGGGGTTGTTTGTTTTTTTCTCGTATATTTGTTTGAGTTCTTTGTAGATTCTGGATATTAGCCCTTTGTCAGATGAGTAGGTTGCAAAAATTTTCTCCCATTCTGTAGGTTGCCTGTTCACTCTGATGGTAGTTTCTTTTGCTGTGCAAAAGCTCTTTAGTTTAATTAGATCCCATTTGTCAATTTTGGCTTTTGCTGCTGTTGCTTTTGGTGTTTTAGACATGAAGTCCTTGTCCATGCCTATGTCCTGAATGGTACTACCTAGATTTTCTTCTAGGGTTTTTATGGTATTAGGTCTAACATTTAAGTCTCTAATCCATCTTGAATTAATCTTCGTATAAGGGGTAAGGAAAGGATCCAGTTTCAGCTTTCTACTTATGGCTAGCCAATTTTCCCAGCACCATTTATTAAATAGGGAATCCTTTCCCCATTTCTTGTTTCTCTCAGGTTTGTCCAAGATCAGATGGCTGTAGATGTGCGGTATTATTTCTGAGGACTCTGTTCTGTTCCATTGGTCTATATCTCTGTTTTGGTACCAGTACCATGCTGTTTTGGTTACTGTAGCCTTGTAGTATAGTTTGAAGTCAGGTAGCATGACGCCTCCAGCTTTGTCCTTTTGACTTAGGATTGTCTTGGCAATGCGGGCTCTTTTTTGGTTCCATATGAACTTTAAAGCAGTTTTTTCCAATTCTGTGAAGAAACTCATTGGTAGCTTGATGGGGATGGCATTGAATCTATAAATAACCTTGGGGAGTATGGCCATTTTCACGATATTGATTCTTCCTATCCATGAGCATGGTATGTTCTTCCATTTGTTTGTGTCCTCTTTGATTTCACTGAGCAGTGGTTTGTAGTTCTCCTTGAAGAGGTCCTTTACATCCCTTGTAAGCTGGATTCCTAGGTATTTTATTCTCTTTGAAGCAATTGTGAATGGAAGTTCATTCCTGATTTGGCTCTCTGCTTGTCTGTTACTGGTGTATAAGAATGCTTGTGATTTTTGCACATTAATTTTGTATCCTGAGACTTTGCTGAAGTTGCTTATCAGCTTAAGGAGATTTTGGGCTGAGACGATGGGGTTTTCTAAATATACAATCATGTCATCTGCAAACAGGGACAATTTGACTTCTTCTTTTCCTAACTGGATACCCTTGATTTCTTTCTCTTGCCTGATTGCCCTAGCCAGAACTTCCAACACTATGTTGAATAGGAGTGGTGAGAGAGGGCATCCCTGTCTTGTGCCAGTTTTCAAAGGGAATTTTTCCAGTTTTTGCCCATTCAGTATGATATTAGATGTGGGTTTGTCATAAATAGCTCTTATTATTTTGAGGTACGTTCCATCAATACCGAATTTATTGAGCGTTTTTAGCATGAAGGGCTGTTGAATTTTGTCAAAAGCCTTTTCTGCATCTATTGAGACAATCATGTGGTTCTTGTCTTTGGTTCTGTTTATATGCTGGATTACGTTTATTGATTTGCGAATGTTGAACCAGCCTTGCATCCCAGGGATGAAGCCCACTTGATCATGGTGGATAAGCTTTTTGATGTGCTGCTGAATCCGGTTTGCCAGTATTTTATTGAGAATTTTTGCATCAATGTTCATCAGGGATATTGGTCTAAAATTCTCTTTTTTTGTTGTGTCTCTGCCAGGCTTTGGTATCAGGATGATGTTGGCCTCATAAAATGAGTTAGGGAGGATTCCCTCTTTTTCTATTGATTGGAATAGTTTCAGAAGGAATGGTACCAGCTCCTCCTTGTACCTCTGGTAGAATTCAGCTGTGAATCCATCTGGTCCTGGACTTTTTTTCGTGGTTAGGCTATTAATTGTTGCCTCAATTTCAGAGCCTGCTATTGGTCTATTCAGGGATTCAACTTCTTCCTGGTTTAGCCTTGGGAGAGTGTAAGTGTCCAGGAAATTATCCATTTCTTCTAGATTTTCTAGTTGATTTGCGTAGAGGCGTTTATAGTATTCTCTGATGGTAGTTTGTATTTCTGTGGGGTCAGTGGTGATATTCCCTTTATCATTTTTTTATTGCATCTATTTGATTCCTCTCTCTTTTCTTCTTTATTAGCCTTGCTAGCGGTCTGTCAATTTTGTTGATCTTTTCAAAAAACCAACTCCTGGATTCATTGATTTTTTGGAGGGTTTTTTGTGTCTCTATCTCCTTCAGTTCGGCTCTGATCTTAGTTATTTCTTGCCTTCTGCTAGCTTTTGAATGTGTTTGCTCTTGCCTCTCTAGTTCTTTTAATTGTGATGTTAGAGTGTCAATTTTAGATCTTTCTTGCTTTCTCTTGTGGGCATTTAGTGCTATAAATTTCCCTCTACACACTGCTTTAAATGTGTCCCAGAGATTCTGGTATGTTGTATCTTTGTTCTCATTGGTTTCAAAGAACATCTTTATTTCCGCTTTCATTTCGTTATGTACCCAGTAGTCATTCAGGAGCAGGTTGTTCAGTTTCCATGTAGTTGAGCGGTTTTGATTGAGTTTCTTAGTCCTGAGTTCTAGTTTGATTGCACTGTGGTCTGAGAGACAGTTTGTTATAATTTCTGTTCTTTTACATTTGCTGAGGAGTGCTTTACTTCCAATTATGTGGTCAATTTTGGAATAAGTGCGATGTGGTGCTGAGAAGAATGTATATTCTGTTGATTTGGGGTGGAGAGTTCTATAGATGTCTATTAGGTCCGCTTGGTGCAGAGATGAGTTCAATTCCTGGATATCCTTGTTAACTTTCTGTGGCGTTGATCTGTCTAATGTTGACAGCGGAGTGTTGAAGTCTCCCATTATTATTGTATGGGAGTCTAAGTCTCTTTGTAAGTCTCTAAGGACTTGCTTTATGAATCTGGGTGCTCCTGTATTGGGTGCATATATATTTAGGAGAGTTAGCTCTTCCTGTTGAATTGATCCCTTTACCATTATGTAATGGCCTTCTTTGTCTCTTTTGATCTTTGATGGTTTAAAGTCTGTTTTATCAGAGACTAGGATTGCAACCCCTGCTTTTTTTTGTTCTCCATTTGCTTGGTAGATCTTCCTCCATCCCTTTATTTTGAGCCTATGTATGTCTCTGCATGTGAGATGGGTCTCCTGAATACAGCAGACTGATGGGTCTTGACTCTTTATCCAGTTTGCCAGTCTGTGTCTTTTAATTGGAGCATTTAGTCCATTAACATTTAAGGTTAATATTGTTATGTGTGAACTTGATCCTGCCATTATGATATTAACTGGTTATTTTGCTCGTTAGTTGATGCAGTTTCTTCCTAGCCTCGATGGTCTTTACATTTTGGCATGTTTTTGCGATGGCTGGTACCGGTTGTTCCTTTCCATGTTTAGGGCTTCCTTCAGGGTCTCTTGTAAGGCAGGCCTGGTGGTGACAAAATCTCTAAGCATTTGCTTATCTGTAAAGGATTTTATTTCTCCTTCACTTATGAAACTTAGTTTGGCTGGATATGAAATCCTGGGTTTAAAATTCTTTTCTTTAAGAACGTTGAATATTGGCCCCCACTCTCTTCTGGCTTGTAGAGTTTCTGCCGAGAGATCTGCTGTTAGTCTGATGGGCTTCCCTTTGTGGGTAACCCGACCTTTCTCTCTGGCTGCCCTTAAGATTTTTTCCTTCATTTCAACTTTGGTGAATCTGGCAATTATGTGTCTTGGAGTTGCTCTTCTCGAGGAGTATCTTTGTGGCGTTCTCTGTATTTCCTGAATTTGAATGTTGGCCTGCCCTACTAGGTTGGGGAAGTTCTCCTGGATGATATCCTGAAGAGTGTTTTCCAACTTGGTTCCATTTTCCCCCTCACTTTCAGGCACCCCAATCAGACGTAGATTTGGTCTTTTTACGTAATCCCATACTTCTTGCAGGCTTTGCTCATTTCTTTTTCTTCTTTTTTCTTTTGGTTTCTCTTCTCGCTTCATTTCATTCATTTGATCTTCAATCGCTGATACTCTTTCTTCCAGTTGATCGAGTCGGTTACTGAAGCTTGTGCATTTGTCACGTATTTCTCGTGTCATGGTTTTCATCTCTGTCATTTCGTTTATGATCTTCTCTGCATTAATTAGTCTAGCTGTCAATTCTTCCACTCTTTTTTCAAGATTTTTAGTTTCTTTGCGCTGGGTACGTAATTCCTCCTTTAGCTCTGAGAAGTTTGATGGACTGAAGCCTTCTTCTCTCCTCTCGTCCAAGTCATTCTCTGACCAGCTTTGATCCGTTGCTGGCGATGGGCTGCGCTCCTTTGCAGGGGGAGATGCGCTCTTATTTGTTGAATTTCCAGCTTTTCTGCCCTGCTTCTTCCCCATCTTTGTGGTTTTATCTGTCTCTGGTCTTTGATGGTGGTGACGTACTGATGGGGTTTTGGTATAGGTGTCCTTCCTGTTTGATAGTTTTCCTTCTGACAGTCAGAAGGACTGTCTGTTGGTCTGTTGGAGATTGCTTGAGGTCCACTTCAGACCCTGTTTGCCTGGGTATCAGCAGCAGAGGTTGCCGAAGATAGAATATTGCTGAACAGCGAGTGTACCTGTCTGATTCTTCCTTTGGAAGTTTCCTCTCAGGGGTGTACTCCACCCTGTGAGGTGTGGGGTGTCAGACTGCCCCTAGTGGGGGATTTCTCCCAGCTAGGCTACTCAGGGGTCAGGGACACACCTGAGCAGGCAGTCTGTCCCTTCTCAGATCTCAACCTCCGCATTGGGAGTTCCACGGCTCTCCCCAAAGCTGTCAGACAGAGTCGTTCGCGTCTGCACCGGCTCCTGCTACTTCCCCTGTTGGTCTTCAGCTGTGCGCTGTCCCCAGAGGTGGAGACTACAGAGACAGGCAGTCTTCCTTGAGCTGCTGTGAGCTCCACCCAGTTCGAGCTTCCCAGCAGCTTTGTTTACCTACTTAAGCCTCAGCAATGGCGGGCGCCCCTCCCCCAGCCTCGCTGCTGCCTTGCGGATAGATTGCGGCAGACTGCTGTGTTAGCAGTGAGGGAGGCTTCGTGGGCGTGGGACCCTCCTGGCCAGGTGTGGGATATATTCTCCTGGTGTGCCTGTATGCTTACAGCGCAGTATTGGGGTGGGAGTTACCCGATTTTCCAGGTGTTGTGTGTCTCAGTTCCCCTGGCTAGGAAAACGGATCCCCTTCCCCCTTGCGCTTCCAGGTGAGGCGATGCCTCGCCCTGCTTCAGCTCTCGCTGGTCAGGCTGCAGCAGCTGACCAGCACCGATTGTCCGGCACTCCCTAGTGAGATGACCCCAGTACCTCAGTTGAAAATGCAGAAATCACTGGTCTTCTGTGTCGCTCGCGCTGGGAGTTGGAGACTGGAGCTGTTCCTATTCGGCCATCTTGCTCCGCCCCTCATTACTTTTTCTTTAAACATTTGGTAGCATTTACCAGTGAAGCCATTTGGTCCTGGAATTTTCTTTGTGAGGTTTTTTTAAAAAAATTATTACTAATTAAATGTCTTTCTTTCTTTTTTTTTTTTTTTTTGAGATGGAGTTTCGCTTTTGTTGCCCAGGCTGATTGGAGTGCAATGGTGCAGTCTCGGCTCACCACAACCTTCACCTCCCGGGTTGAAGTGATCCTCCTGCCTCAGCCTCCCGAGTAGCTGGGATTACAGATGCTTGTCACCATGCCTGGCTAATTTTCATATTTTTAGTAGAGACGGGGTTTCACCATGTTGGCCAGGCTAGTCTCAAACTCCTGACCTCAGGTGATCCACCCACCTAAGCCTCTCAAAGTGCTGGGATTACAGGCATGAGCCACCGTGCCCAGCCTAAATCTCTTTACTAAATTGGTCAATTTTTATTTTGTATTTCTTCTTTAGTCAGTTTTGGCAATTTTCATTTTTAGATATTTGTCCAATTTCATCTATGATATCTAATTTGTTGGCATACAATTTTTCATAGTATTCCTTATAACACTTCATTTTGTAAGGCTGGTAGTAATTTCCCTGTTTCATTCTCTATCCTAGTAATTTGGGATCTCTCTCTTTTTCTTGGTCAATCTAGCCTAAGGTCTGTCAATTTTGTTGATCTTTTTAAAGAGATAGACTTTGGTTCTATTGATTTTCTCTGTTGTTTTTCTATTCTGTTTCATTTATCTCCTCTCTAATACTTCTTTCTGCTTGATTTAAGTTTATTTTTCTCTTCTTTTCACAGTATCTTTAGGTTAGGTTCTTGATTTGAGACCTTTTGGTGTTTATAGCTATATTTTTCTCTGTAAGCACTGTTTCAGCTGCACCTCATACGTTTTGGTATGTTGTATCTTTGTTTTCATTCAGCTCAAAATATTTTCTAACTTATTTTGTTTGACTCATTGGTGACATAGGCATATGTTTCATTTGCACATATGTGTGCATCTACCCCTATTTTTTGTTGTTGATTCTTAATTTAATTTCATTATGGTCAAAGAACATTCTTCATATGATTTCAATCCTTTTAAATTTATTGAAACTCTTAAAATCTAATATGTGCTTTATCCTGAAGAATGTTCCATGCGTCCTTGAGAAGAATATGTATTTTTCTGTCGTTTAGTGAAGTGTTCTATAGATGTCTGCCACTTCTTGTTGATTTAAAGTGGTGCTGAAGTCTTATATTTCCTTGTTGATCTTTTATCTAATTGTTCTATCCATTGTTAGAAGTGGGGTATTGAATTCTTCAATTATTATTACTGAATTGTCTATTTTTCCAATTCTGTCTACTTTTGCTTTATGTATTTTGGGGATTTGTCATGAAGTACATAAATGTTTATAATTGTTATATCTTTTTGACCTTTTCATCATTTTAAATTATCCTTCTTTGCCTCTAATAAAAATGCCTGTCTTAAGGTTTAAGTTTTCTGGTATTAGTAAAACCCTCCAGGTCCCTTTTGGCAACTGTTTGCATGATATAACATATCTTTTTCTGTCCTACTTTCAACTTGTTTGTGTCTTTGTATCTGAAGTGTGTCTCTTATAGACAGCATATGTTCAGATCACATGTCTTAAATTAAGTCTGTCAATCTCTGCCTTTACATTAGAGTGTTTAATCCATTTATATTAATGCAATTACTTATAGGTTGGGATTCACATATGCCATTTTACTATTTGTTTTCTATATGTCTCATATATTTTTTGTTCCTCTATTCTTCTATTACTACTTCTTTTGTGTTAAATAGGAGTTTCCTAGTGTACCATTTTCATTCCTTTGTCATTCCATTTACTATATTTTAGAATTTATTTTCCTAGAGGTTGCCCTTGGAGTTACAATTAATATCTTAACATAAAAATCAAGTTCATATCAATATCAACTTAATTTCAAATCTTTGCTCTTAATAGCTTCACAACTTCCTCACTCCTTTGCATTATTGTCATACAAATTACATTTTTATACATTGTATGAACATCAACACAGATTTATGCATATAGCTTTATAAAGTCTTTTAAGTTAGATAGGAGAAAAGACAGAATTATAACAAAATTCATTTATATTGTCTTTTACATTTACCTATGTCACTGTTGTTGCATGTATTGGCAGAACAGCCAGGGAAGCAGACCATCAATAACAACCCTTCTGGGATCACATGCAATTTGGGGAGTTCAGAAGGCTATGTACCTATATGAAGCTACATTCACTTAGGAGAAATCAGAGAAGGATGGAGCAGGCTTGCAAGAATTCCTCACACAGACCTATAAACACAGGGCAAAAGCACCAGTGGCACAGGGGCTTAAACACAACTTCTGAGCAAACACTGACTGAACCATAAGCTACTCTGACCCAGGGGCAAATCCTAGAGATCCAGGATGAAAAACAAAATCAGTATCATCCTTGGAAGTCTAGAAGAATGTGTGTATGTCCAAGGCTACGCCCTTGAGGGAGCAATCAGAGAAGGATCTTCCAAGCTACTAGTGGCTGAATGAGGTGGTGGAGGGGGTCAAGGAAATATGTATATTCACTGAACTATGAGAGCCATCTCCAAGCCATCTACATATCCAATGGCAAAGGATAAAAATCTAATTGGCTAAAGGGGGCTTAAGCACAACCTTTAACCAATAAATAGCTTATGCCAACCTAGGGTCAAAACCTAAGTAGCCAGGCTAAAAGATAAAAATAAGTAAAAAATATCTGAGTAGGGACAACAGAGTTGCACATATTGGGGGAAATAGACTTCACAGAATTATTTCAGCCAAGCCAACAAACAAACCCATGACCAAGCAAACAACAACAATCTCCAGGGTGTGGGGCGTGGTTCAGTATTCAGGGTTGCTATAATATATTATCTAACATGTCCAGCTTTCAACAAAAAATTACAACACATGCAACAACAACTACATAGGTAAATATAAGACAATATAAAAGAATTTTGTAATAACTCTGTTTTTTCTCCTACTTACTTGACTTTATAAAGCAACATGTATACATTTGTGTTGATGTTCATACAATGTATAAATATAAATTATTTTCTACCAAGATCTTCACTGTTTTCAACAATGCCTGCAGTCATAGCTTTTTTCTTTTTACCTTTTCCAAGTTAAGTCAGTACCCTCAAGCAGAGCTACAGAGTCCTTTATCCTTATGTCCTGCCTTTCCCCCTGGGAAGAATCCCTGAACCACTGCACCAGAGCTGGACCCAGGGACCTGCTTTTACCTGAGTGATGCCCCTGCTCTGAGAGATAGTTCTAGGAAGGGGTGGCAGCTCCTGGTCCTCTTGTATTGCCCATTTTGTAATCGAAAATACATTTGAGGAAATAATTGTCAAAAATTTCCAGATTTGTTGAAAGACATAAATTTATAAATTCAAGAAGTTTCATGAATTCCAAATGGGACAATCTCAAAGAAAACCTCTAGGCACATCTTATTAAACTGCTGAAAATGAAAAGTAAAGAAAAAAATTTTGGAGTGATTGTTCCAAGATGGTCGAATAGGAACAGCTCCGGTCTACAGCTCCCAGTGTGATCAATGCAGAAGATGAGTGATTTCTGCATTTCCAACTGAGGTACCTGATTTATCTCACTGGGACTGGTTGGACAGTGGGTGCAGCCCATGGAGGGTGAGCCAAAGCAGGGCGGAGCATCGCCTCACCCAGGAAGTGCAAGGGGTCGGGGGATTTCCATTTCCTAGCCAAGGGAAGCCATGACAGATGGTACCTGGAAATTCGGGACACTTCCGCCCTAATACTGCACTTTTCCAATGGTCTTAGCAAACAGCACACCAGGAGATTATATCCCATGCTTGGCTCAGTGAGTCCCATGCCCATGGGGCCTTGCTCACTGCTAGCACAGCAGTCCGAGATTGACTACATTGGGGCAGGGGCCTCTGCCATTGCTGAGGCTTGAGTAGGTAAACAAAGCAGTCAGGAAGCTTGAACTGGGTGGAACCCACCACAGCTCAATGAAGCCTGCCTGCCTCTGTAGACTCCACCTCTGGGGGCAGGGCACACTGAACAAAAGGCAGCAGAAACTTCTGCAGACTTAAACGTCCCTGTGTGACAGCTCTGAAGAGAGAAGTGGGTCTCCCAGCATGGAGTTTGAGCTCTGAGAATGGACAGACTGCCTCCTCAAGTGGGTCCTTGGCCCTCGTGTAGCCTAACAGGGAGACATCTCCCAGTAGGGGTCGACTGACACCTCATACAGCCAGTTGCTATCTGAGACAAAGCTTCCAGAGGAAGGTTCAGGCAACAACATTTGCTGTTCTGCAATATTTGCCATTCTGCAGCCTCCACTGGTGATTCCCAGGCAAACAGGGTCTGGAGTGGAGCTCAGCAAACTCCAACAGACCTGCAGCAGAGGGTCCTGACTGTTAGAAGGAAAACTAACAAACAGAAAGGAATAGTATCAACATCAACAAAAAGGACACCCACACCAAAACCCCAAATGTAGGTCACCGTCATCAAAGACCAAAGTAGATAAAAATCACAAAGATGGGGAGAAACCAGAGCAGAAAAGCTGAAAATTCTAAAAACCAGAGCACCTCTTCTCCTCCAAAGGATCACAGTTCCTCGCCAGCAACAGAATGAAGCAGGATGGAGAATGACTTTGACGAGTTGACAAAACTAGGCGTCAGAAGGTCGGTAATAACAAAATCCTCCAAGCTAAAGGAGGATGTTCAAACCCATTGCAACTAAGCTAAAAAACTTGAAAAAAGATTAGATGAATGGCTAACTAGAATAAACAGCATAGAGAAGACCTTAAGTGACCTAATGGAGCTGAAAACCGTATCATGAAAACTACATGACGTGTGCACAAGCTTCAGTAGTCGATTCAATCAAGTGGAAGAAAGGGTATCAGTGATTGAAGATCAAATGAATGAAATGAAGTGAGAAGAGAAGTTCAGATAAAAAAGAGTAAATAGAAATGAACAAAGCCTCCAAGAAATATGGGTCTATGTGAAAAGACCAAATCCATGTTTGATTGGTGTACCTGAAAGTGACGGGGAGAATGGAACCAGGTTGGAAAACACTTTTTAGGATATCATCCAGCAGAATTTCCTCAACCTAGCAAGGCAGGCCAACATTCAAATTCAGGAAATACAGAGAACACCACAAAGATACTCCTCAAGAAGAGCAACCCCAAGACACACAATTGTCAGATTCACCAAGGTTGAAATGAAGGAAAAATGTTAAGGGAAGCTAGAGAGAAAGGTTGGGTTACCCACAAAGGGAAGCTCATCATACTAACAGCAGATCTCTCAGCAGGAACTCTACAAGCCAGAAGAGAGTGGGGGCCAATATTCAACATTCTTAAAGAAAAGAATTTTCAACCCAAAATTTCATATCCAGCCAAACTAAGCTTTGTAAGTGAAGGAGAAATAAAATTCTTTTTTTTTTTTTTTTTTTTTTTTTTTTTTGAGGCGGAGTCTTGCTCTGTCGCCCAGGCTGGAGCGCAGTGGCCGGATCTCAGCTCACTGCAAGCTCCGCCTCCCGGGTTCCCGCCATTCTCCTGCCTCAGCCTCCCAAGTAGCTGGGACTACAGGCGCCCGCCACCTCGCCCAGCTAGTTTTTTGTATTTTTAGTAGAGACGGGGTTTCACTGTGTTCGCCAGGATGGTCTCGATCTCCTGACCTTGTGATCCGCCCGTCTCAGCCTCCCAAAGTGCTGGGATTACAGGCTTGAGCCACCGCGCCCGGCCGAAATAAAATTCTTTACAGACAGACAAATGCTGAGAGATTTTGCCACCACCAGGCCTGCCTTACAAGAGTTCCTGAAGGAAGCACTAAACATGGAAAGGAACAACTGGCACCAGCCATTGCAAAAACATGCCAAACTGTAAAGATCGTCAGTGATAGGAAGAAACTGCATCAACTAACGAGCAAAATAACCAGCTAACATCTTAATGACAGGATCAAATTCACACATAACAATATTAACCTTAAATGTAAATGGGCTAAATGCCCCAATTAAAAGACACAGACTGGCAAATTGGATAGTCAAGACCCATCAGTGTCCTGTATTCAGGAGACCCATCTCATGTGCAGAGACACACATAGGCTCAAAATAAAGGGATGGAGGAAGATCTACCAAGCAAATGGAAAGCAGAAAAAAGCAGGGGTTGCAATCCTAGTTTCTGATAAAACAGACTTTAAACCAACAAAGATTGAAAGAGACAAAGAAGGCCATTACATAATGGTAAAGGAATCAATTCAACAAGAAGAGCTAACTATCCTAAATATATATGCACCCAATACAGGAGCACCCAGATTTATAAAGCAAGTCCTTAGAGACCTACAAAGAGATTTAGACTCCTACACAATAATAATGGGAGATTTTAACACCCCACTGTCAACATTAGATAGATCAACCAGACAGAAGGTTAACAAGGATATCCAGGACTTGAACTCAGCTCTGCACCAAGCGGACCTAATAGACATCTACAGAACTCTCCACCCTAAGTCAACAGAATATACATTCTTCTCAGCACCACATCCCATTTATTCCAAAATTGACCACATAGTTGGAAGTAAAGCACTCAGGAAATGTAAAAGAACAAAAATCACAACAAACTGTCTCTTAGACCACAGTGCAATCAAATCAGGACTAAGAAACTCAATCAAAACCGCTCAACTACATGGAAACTGAACAACCTGGTCCTGAATGACTACTGGGTAAATAACGAAACGAAGGCAGAAATAAAGATGTTCTTTGAAACCAGTGAGAACAAAGACGCAACATACCAGGATCTCTGGGACACATTTAAAGCAGTGTGTAGAAGGAAATTTATAGCACTAAATGCCCACAAGAGAAAGCAGGAAAGGTCTAAAATCGACACCCTAACATCACAATTAAAAGAACTGGAGAAGCAAAAGCAAACACATTCAAAAGCTAGCAGAAGGCAAGAAATAACTAAGATCAGAGCAGAACTGAAGGAGATAGAGACACAAAAACCCTTCAAAAAAATCAATGAATCCAGGAGTTGGTTTTTTGAAAAGATCAACAAAATTGATAGACTGCTAGCAAGACTAATAAAGAAGAAAAGAGAGAAGAATCAAACAGATGCAATAAAAAATGATAAAGGAGATATCACCACCGATCCCACAGAAATACAAACTACCATCAGAGAATACTATAAACACCTCTATGCAAATAAACTAGAAAATCTAGAAGAAATGAATAAATTCCTGGACACATACACCCACCCAAGACTAAACCAGGAAGAAGCTGAATCCCTGAATAGACCAATAACAGGCTCTGAAATTGAGGCAATAATTAACAGTTTACCAACTGAAAAAAGTCCAGGACCAGATGGATACACAGCAGAATTCCACAAGAGGTACAAAGAGGAGCTGGTACCATTCCTTCTGAAACTATTCCAATCAACAGAAAAAGAGGGAATCCTCCCTAACTGGCTTTATGAGGCCGGCATCATCATGATTCCAAAGCCTGGCAGAGACAACAAAAAAGAGAATTTTAGAGCAATATCCTTGATGAACCTCAGTGCAAAAATCCTCAATAAAATACTGGCAAACCAAATCCAGCAGCACATCAAAAAGCCTATCCACCACGATCAAGTGGGCTTCATCCTTGGAATGCAAGCCTAGTTCAACACATGCAAATCAATAAATGTAATCCATCACATAAACAGAACCAAAGACAAAAACCACATGATTATTTCAATAGATGCAGAAAAGGCCTTTGACAAAATTCAACAGCTTTTCATGCTAAAAACTGTCAGTAAACTAGGTATTGATGGGATGTTTCTCAAAATAATAAGAGCTACTTATGATAAACCCATAGCCAATGTCATACTGAATGGACAAAAACTGGAAGCATTCCATTTGAAAACTGGCACAAGACAGGGATGCCCTCTCTCACCACTCCTATTCAACATAGTGTTGGAAGTTAAGGCCAGGGCAATCAGGCAGGAGAAAAAAATAAAGGGTGTTCAATTAGGAAAAGAGAAAGTCAAATTCTCCCTGTTTGCATATGACATGATTGTGTATTTAGAAAACCCCATCATCTCAGCCCAAAATCTCCTTAAGCTGATAAGCAATTTCACCAAAGTCTCAGGATACAAAATCAATGTGCAAAAATCACAAGCATTCCTATACACCAATAACAGACAAACAGAGAGCCAAATCATGAGTGAACTCCCATTCACAATTGCTTCAAAGAGAATAAAATATCTAGGAATCCAGCTTACAAGGGATGTAAAGGACCTCTTCAAGGAGAACTACAAACCACTACTCAATGAAATAAAAGAGGACACAAACAAATGGAAGAACATGCCAAGCTTATGGATAGGAAGAATCAATATTGTGAAAATGGCCATACTGCCCAAGGTAACTTATAGACTCAATGCCATCCCCATCAAGCTACCAATGACTTTCTTCACAGAACTGGAAAAAACTACTTTAAAATTAATGTGGAACCAAAAAAGAGTCGACATTGCCAAGACAATCCTAAGTCAAAAGAACAAAGCTGGAGGCATCACACTACCTGACTTCAAACTATACTACAAGGCTACAGTAACCAAAACAGCATGGTACTGGTACTAAAACAGAGATATAGACCAATGGAACAGAACAGAGCCCTCAGAAATAATATCACACATCTACAACCATCTGATCTTTGACAAACCTGACACAAACAAGAGATGGGGAAAGGATTCCATATTTAACAAATGGTGCTGGGAAAACTGGCTAGCCATATGTAGAAAGCTGAAACTGGATCCTTTCCTTACACCTTGTACAAAAATTAATTCAAGATGGATTAAAGACTTAAATATTAGACCTAACACCATAAAAACCCTAGAAGAAAAGCTAGGCAATACCATTCAGGACATAGGCATGGGCAAGGACTTCATGTCTAAAACACCAAAAGCAACGGCAACCAAAGCCAAAATAGACAAATGAAATCTAATTAAACTAAAGAGCTTCTGCACAGCAAAAGAAACTGCCATCAGAGTGAACAGGCAACCTACAGACTGGGAAAAAATTTTTGCAATCTACCCATCTGACAAAGGGCTAATATCCAGAATCTACAAAGAACTTAAACAGATTTACAAGAAAAAATAAAACTAACCCATCCAAAAGTGGGCAAAGTAAGACAATACTAAGCCAAAAGAACAAAGCTGGAGGCATCACGCTACCTGACTTCAAACTATACTACAAGGCTACAGTAACCAAAACAGCATGGTACTGGTACCAAAACAGAGATATAGACCAATGGAACAGAACAGAGCCCTCAGAAATAATATCACACATCTACAGCCATCTGATCTTTGACAAACCTGACAAAAACAAGAGACGGGGAAAGGATTCCCTATTCAATAAATGGTGCTGGGAAAATTGGCTAGCCATAAGTAGAAAGATGAAACTGGATCCTTTCCTTACTCCTTTTATGAAAATTAATTCAAGATGGATTAGAGACTTAACCATTACACCTAAAACCATAAAAACCCTAGAAGAAAACCTAGGAAATACCATTCAGGACATAGGCATGGGCAAGGACTTCATGTCTAAACACCAAAAGCAACGGCAACAAAAGCCAAAATTGACAAATGGGTTCTAATTAAACTAAAGAGCTTCTGCACAGCAAAAGAAACTACCATCAGAGTGAACAGGCAACCTACAGAATGGGAGAAAATTTTTGCAATCTACTCATCTGACAAAGGGCTAATATCCAAAACCTATAAAGAACTCAATCAAATTTACAAGAAAACAAACAAACAACCCCATCAAAAAGTGGGCAAAGATATGAACAGACACTTCTCAAAAGAAGACATTCATACAGCCAACAGACACATGAAAAAATGCTCATCATCACTGGCCATCAGAGAAATGCAAATCAAAACCACAATGAGATACCATCTCACACCAATTAGAATGGCAATCATTAAAAAATCAGGAAACAACAGGTGCTGAAGAGGATGTGGAGAAATAGGAACACTTTTACACTGTTGGTGGGACTGTAAACTAGTTCAGCCATTGTGGAAAACAGTGTGGCGATTCCTCAAGGATCTAGAACTAGAAGTACCATTTGACCCAGCCATCCCATTACTGGGTATATACCCACAGGATTATAAGTCATGCTGCTATAAAGACACATGCACACATATGTTTACTGCAGCACTATTCACAATAGCAAAGACTTGGAATCAACCCAAATGTCCATCAGTGACAGACTGGATTAAGAAAATGTGGCACATATACACCATGGAATACTATGCAGCCATAAAAAAGGATGAGTTCGTGTCCTTTGTAGGGATGTGGATGCAGCTGGAAACCATCATTCTCAGCAAACTATCGCAAGAACAGAAAACCAAACACTGCATGTTCTCACTCATAGGTGGGAACTGAACAATGAGATCACTTGGACTCGGGAAGGGGAACATCACACACCGGGATCTATTATGGCGGGGGGGAGGGATGGCATTGGGAATTATACCTGATGTAAATGACGAGTTGATGGGTGCTGACGAGTTGATGGGTGCAGCACACCAACATGGCACAGGTATACATATGTAACAAACCTGCATGTTGTGCACATGTACCCTAGAACTTAAAGTATAATAATAAAAAAAAGTGGGCAAAGTATATGAATAGACACTTCTCAAAAGAAGACATTTATGCAGCCAACAGACAAATGAAAAACTGCTCATCATTACCGGTCATCAGAGAAATGCAAATCAAAACCACAATGAGATACCATCTCACACCAATTAGAATGGCAATCATTAAAAAATCAGGAAACAACAGGTGCTGAAGAGGATGTGGAGAAATAGGAACACTTTTACACTGTTGATGGGACTGTAAACTAGTTCAACCATGTGGAAAACAGTGTGGCGATTCCTCAAGGATCTAGAATTAGAAATGCTATTTGACCCAGTCATCCCATTACTGGGTATATACCCACAGGATTACAAATCATGGTATTTTAAAGATATATGTATACGTATTGTTATTGCGGCACTATTCACAATAGCAAAGACTTGGAACCAACCCAAATGTCCATCAGTGATAGACTGGATAAAGAAAATGTGACACATATACACCATGGAATACTATGCAGCTATAAAAAGGATGAGTTCATGTCCTTTTTAGGGACATGGATGAAGCTGGAAACCATCATTCTCAGCAAAGTATCGCAAGGACAGAAAACCAAACACCACATGTTCTCACTCATAGGTGGGAATTGAACAATGAGAACTCTTGGACACAGGGCAGGGAACATCACACACCGGGGCCTGTCATGGGGTCAGGGGATGTGAGAGGGATAGCATTAGGAGAAATACCTAATGTTAATGACGAGTTAATGGGTGCAGCAAACCAACATGGCTCATGTGTACATATGTAGCAAACCTGCACGTTGTGCACATGTACCCTAGAACTTAAAGTATAATAAAAAATAAAAATGAAAATAAAAAAAGTGGTATATAAAAAAAAGAAAACAATTTTAAGGTAGTTATAGGAAAATAACTCATTACTTCTAGGGGAACAATAATTTGAATGACTGGTTTTCTTATCACAATGAAGGCCAGAAAAGTGTGGAACGTCTTTAAAGTGTTGAAATAAAAGAATTGCCAACCCATAAATGTACATCCAGCAAAAATATCCTTCAAAAATGAAGACAACATGAAAATATTCTCAGATGAAGGATAGCCAACATAATTTGTTGCCAGTAGACATACTGGGCCAGAAATGTTAAAGGAAGCTCTTCAGACTAAAGGAAAATGATACCAGAGGGAAACTTGAACGTCGGGAATGGAGAAGCAATAGAAATTACAAATATCTGGGTAAATAGAAAATACTTTTTTCCTCTTTTGTTCTTTAAAAATAACTGTTACACTAGTTTCCTATTGCTGTAACAAATTGTATAAAAAGTTACCACATACTCGATTGCTCAAAACAAGACAAATATATTATCACACAGTTCTGGAGGTCAGAAGACTAAAACGGGTTTAAAGGGCTGTGTTACCACTGGATGCTCTAGTGGAGAATCTATTTCCTTGCATTTTCCAGCTTCCAGAGGCTGCCTGAATTCCACTGTTTCATTGCCTGATTCTATTGTCACATCTTTTTCTGACTCATCTGCCTCCTTCCTTCCTTTACAAGAACACTGTGATTACACTGGGCCCACCCAGATAGTACTAGATAATCTTCCTATCTCAATATTCTTAACATAATCACATCTGCAAAGTCCTTTTTGCTATATGAGGTAACATATTCACAGGTTCCAATATGTAGACATCTTTGAGGAGCCATTATTCTTCCCACCACAACAACTGTCAAGGATTCAATAATTTTTATACAATTTAAAGTGTTCTAGAGCATAGGAAAATGTAGAAATGTACCCAATTCGTTCTCTAAGGCTAACATAATACTTACATCCAAACAAAGAAGAATAGAAGTAAAAAAGTAAACGTGAGAGGTCAGTCTAACTTAGAACTATAGACGAAAATATCCAAAATAAAATAGTAGTAAATTCAAGCTAGTACTGTGGCAAAATAATAGAATAGTGCAAATAGTCATATTTTTATGTCTATGTTATCTTTGCTAGATTTTAGCATCAACATTATGGAGGCTATGCCTAGACTCAACAATACGGACTTCTACTCACCAAGGCTGATCTTGTACTAATACTAAGTGCCCAACCTGACAACAGAGAAGATGATGAGCTTCTATAAGACACCATTCCTTAGGGGTATCAGTCAGTCCCATGGTCGTAGGATTATTACATGGGACACCTTTCATCATGACAAAAACAGAAACTTTTCCTCATGGAAATGAACATGTATTTTAGACACACATTTACCTTCTTTGCTGACAATGATTCTGTCATCACCATCTCCATGGACTTCCAGAATGCCTTAATCATCATCAGGGTATCCTACACAAAGTTGTCTCTGACCAAGGAACTCATTTAATGACAAGTGAAGTGCACATCCAAAGATTCACTAGTCTTTACTACTTACTTTACCATGCAGAAGCAGCTTGCCTTACACAAAAATAAGTAACTTACTGGAAGCTTAGTTATGGGATCAGCTGTTCCTGGGAGTACTGTACGACAAGATTGCAATAGATGCTTTAACAGAACCACCCATATATTGTGCTTTTTCCCCCCCTAGTGAGGTTACACAGGACTAGGAATAAAGAAGTCATGAAAGGAATGACCCTTTTCACTATTACACCAGTTAACCTACTGAAGAAATATGTGATTCTTGTTTTCTCTCTTCATAACCTTGGACTCTTAGGTACAGCAAGGATGAATGCTTTCACCAGGGAATAAAGCCATGATTCCATTACATTAAAAGCTGAGACTATATTCTGGCCATTTTTGTCCTCTCCTGCCACTGAACTGACAGGCAGGGAAAGGGGCTGCTATAGTGGCTAGAGGGATTGAACCCAATTACTAAGGGGAAATAAGGTTGCTGCTATACAAACAGGGAGAGCTATGCTCAGAGCCCACGGATACTTACTGGGGCACCTCCTAGTACTGCTTTGCCTAATAGTCCTGGTAAGTGGGAAAGTGCAGAAATTCAATAAATACAGGATTGAAGATTAGGGTCACTACGTCAGGGAAATAATTTTGACCAGGTTGCTGTAAGGGGAATATGAAATGGGTGGTAGAAGAATGAGGTTGATTATTAACTTTGGCCTCATGATCAGCTTCAGAGAGAGACTAACAGCTATGCACATCTTTGTTAATTTATTTTTTTCTTCCTTTCCTCTGTTTATATGAAAAACACTTGAGACAATTGTTATAAATCAGGTTTCAGGTGGGCGAATATGGTTGAATTAGCATTATCCCGTAACAGTACAATGGCTGATGGGATTTTTTTTTTTTTGTCCTTGCCTCCTTGTTGGGAGAATCGAATAGCAAGAATAGATGCTGAATGTGAAAGGAGTAGGCCATGGTGGTTAGTCTTTATTTTCCCACACATCCTTATTAATTTCCTGTCCTTCTTTGTTTTGTTCTATGCGCCGGGAGGCTGATCCTTAGGGGCTGCATCCCCCAGGCTCCATTTGTAATTGATTTCTGCTTGGGATTGATCAATGGAATGCACTAGCACAACTTTGGCGGGAAGAAGAGAGAAGACAATGTATTTCTTCACTGCTCCCACTCTGATTTGGACTATTTTTTATTGGCAGTGACTACATCCCTTCAAGATTTTAGCTTCTTCCAGAAGTCCCCTCCTCCATGACTCTAGCTCTCACTAGGCTCCAGAAATACTATTTCTTCCTCTTGCCCTTTTAGGCCTAGGATAATAGCTACCTGCTATTGCTAACCTCTGGGTGCCACAAAATTGCTTGTTGGGTCTCATAATCTTGCACTTCCCTCTGTAAGTAGTCTCTACATTAAAGTCCCTTGAACCATCTGATTTAGATTGTTTTTTCTAGCTAGGACTCTGACTGAGGTGCTGGTGTGAGGCCTAGAATTACTGCAGCTATTTTGATACCATTAAAATGCACAGTCAAGGATAAAGCTTATATGTAAGGAATGAAACAGAATCTTAGTCAAATTGTACTTAAAGTCGGATAACTTCTGGATGCAACTTACTGAAGTAAGAATAGGTGGATATTTCTTAAATATGACAAAATATATACATTTCTAACAAGAAGCCTTTCATGTTTAAGGGATAAACACTAGAAGCATTTCCATTAAAATTAGGAAAAAGACAAGAATACCAGTTATTTCCATAATTATTTAGCATTGTTCTAGAAGTACTAGTTAATGCAATTAACCAAGAGAAATAAATGTAGTATTAATATTGGAAAGGAGGGGTCAGGCAAGATTATCATTACTACAAATGAAGCAAATCTAAGAGAATCAACTAAAGACTACTTGAAACCTTTGGAACTCCATAAAAAGGCTGATTATGAAATCAATAGATTAAAAACTGATCACTTTCATATATAAAAACAACAAACAAAAATGTAAAAAAAGAAAAAAATCCAAATGACAATAAGCATGGGAAAAGATAAGCTACTTTTGAATAAACTTAACAAAAAACTTGTAAGACATATCCATTCATTCAGTAAATATTGATTGATAACCTACAGTGTGCCAGGCAATGTTCTAGGAGTTATTTTTATTAAAAAACTTTAGAAACCCTGCTGAGAAAAATAAAGACAAATAAATAGAAAAACTGGATTGTTGATAGAAAGATATTCCTGTAAAGATGCCAATTATCCCTCAGTTAACTTATAAATTATATGCAACGCAAATTGAAATTAAAAACGGTAGTTTTTAGGGGACTGTAACAAAATAACAGATTTTAGTCAGTAAATAAATACATGTGAATAGGCAGGGAATGATAAAAAAGATGAGTTATGAGAGACCTTACCCTTCAGATATTGAAACATATTATGAAGACACTATAGTTAAAACAGTTTGTTATTTAAGAAGAAAGAAAAGATAACAGATTAAAAGAATATAATAAAGAATAAAGAACTAGATACAAACATATGTGGATGTTTAGATTATGATAATTATGGTAAAGATGGCACTTTAAATTAGTGAGCTAAAGAGGGGATTATCTGATAATTAGCATTAGGACAATTTACTAGCCATTTGGAAGAAAATAATTCCATATGGACCAAAAATTTAAATATAAAAGGAAACATAAAAATTAGGAGAAAACACAGATCTCCCTAAGCAGGACACAAACCTCAAAAATGTAAAGAAAAAAGTTGGTAAATTTTGTACTGTAAAAATGAAAAATTCTATATAGTAGAAGTCCAAAAATATTATAAATCAGGAAAATATTTATAACACTTATGAAAGTCAAAAGACTCATTTGCTTAATTTACAGAAAGTTCTTATGTATTAGTAAGAAAAAGATGAACAACCTAGTTAAAAAATGAGGAAAGACAGTACACAGAAAGATAAATACAGATGCTTAACAAACCTCTGAGAAGATGTTTAATCTCACTTATAATTAAATAAATTATTTGGAGCACAACATAGAATGCACATCTATCTATCTATCGATATATATATTTATAAATTTAAGAGATGAAAGTTGGCAGCATGGGTAAAATTTAAAATGAACACCCATTTTGACACAAGTATTTTACTTCTGGGAATTTATCTTGAGGAAATAATATCATAGTTGCCAAAATATATGTATACAAAGGTCTTCACTGCAACATTTTTGTAGTAGATAAAGATTAGGAAGAGGCTAAATATCAATCAGTAAGAGATTGGTTAAATTCTGGTAAATCCACGCTACAGAATATTAGTATGTCTGCTAAAAAGATTTACATGACATAGCAGGTGAAAAAAATAGTTATGCAGGATAATATGCATAATATAATCCCAAATTATTTTAGAGAGATATATGTGTACACACACACATAATGTATCTACATATATTGTTTGGTAATATATATATGAAACAACAACAAAACCTGGAAAGAGTCACCTGAAAAATTAACAGTGGTTTTCATAGGATTTATCCTAGGATTGAAGTAGATTGGTTATCACAGTAGTTATCAGAAGGGTGGGGGAAATTGAGATTTTTTATTTTCTGTTCCCCTCTTTTCCTAGTTAACCACCTGCTTTCCTTCATCTCAGTTGAAAACTTCATTCTCTCTGCCCCAGTAAGGAAACTTTCCCTGATTCTCAGACTATGCCACTTTTTAAAAAACTACATTAACAGAGGTTTTTTTCCTTTACAGTATTTCTCTTTCTCTCTCTCTCTTTCTCTCTCTCTGTGTGTGTGTGTGTGTGTGTGCGCGCGCGCGTGCGTGCGCGCGCTTATTTTATTAAGGTCGTATTTCCACCATGAGAGAAGAGTCTGTGTTGTTTTTGCTTACTAATACATTCCCAATAGGCTCAGCACTTGTTGCCACTCTCCCTACTTCCTTTCCTTCCCAGTATTATGATGTGGACAATTTAATTTTCCTCAGTCTTATATAAAGGGTTATAAAAATCCAGCTTTAGGCATCCCCCCAAATCATCCATACACAGATGAAGAACACATGAAAAACAAACAGCAAATGTCAGGTTACATTAAACAATGAAATATTAAGGGCACTCCCATTTACTTCAAGAATAAGATCCAGAGGCCCTCAATCACCATTATCATTCAAGCTAATTCTGGAGGTTCTGGTCAATGGAATACATGCAGAAAATGAAAGAATACGGAATATAAATACTTGTAAAGAAGAAATGAAAAATCATCATTTGCAGTTATTATGCATGCATACCTAGAAAAACCAAAAGTATCAATGAAAAAACTATTAGAAATGATAAGAATGGTCACTAAAGATAAATATATCATAATCAATTACTTTACCTGAGACAAACAATAACCAGGTAGAACGTGCAATCATAATGGGAATGTTATTCATATAAACAAAACACAAACATAATAAGAAATGAGTATAAAGAAACATAACATTTATTGAAAATCTCAAAAGTTGGCATGGATAGAAAGACTCCATTTTTAAAGATATAAATTATCTAATTAAAGTGCAGTTTTATTGCAAGTACTGCAGTAAATGTCAATTGTTTTGTTTTGTATATTGTTCAACTTGGACCTTGACACATCCACATACATATACTGTATATTTGCAGGAAGAAAGGTGGATATCATTGAAAGAGCTTGGTGGTAGAATAGGCATTTACAGATTTCTGCACTTAAAAAAATAAGTATATAACTAGAGACAGAGAAGAGGTGAGAGGAATAGACTATCTTTCTTTTTCTTTTCTTTTCTTTTCTTTTTTTTTTTTGAGATGGAGTCTTGCTCGTTGCCCAGGCTGGAGTGCAGTGGCACAATTTCAACTCACTGCAACCTCTGCCTCCTGGGTTCAAGCAATTCTCCTGCCTCGGCCTCTCAAGTAGCTGGGACTACAGGTGCACGCCACCACCCCCGGCTAATTTTTGTATTTTTAGTAAAGACAAGGTTTTACCATGTTGGCCAGGCCTCGAACTCCTGACCTCAAGTGATCCGCCAGCTTCAGTATCCCACAGTGCTGGGCAGGAGTAGATTTTCTGTTGAGGGGATATATAGCTTTTTTTTCAGGAAAGTATTAGTAGTTCTCACTTTTTAAAAGTCATACATGCCTTTGAGAATCCGATGAAAGCTATGGCTCCTTTCTCCACGAAAATGAATATACCTATGCACACAATCGCAGGTGGTCCACAAGGCTGTCCGTGTGAGAATGCCTATTCTGGGTTAATACGTGGGGATTGTTCCTTGGGCATACATTTGGCTGAGCGGGCACCAAGGTGGATATGAACTGGCAGGCAGTAACTCTGCAACAAGATTAGGTTGTCTTTTTAAGGAAGCCAGAGGCCAAGAAGCCCAGCGGGCTGCACCTCTCTGGTCAGGTGGTGGCAGCACACAGTATTAGGAGCAACTACTCAGGCACCATGAATAACGGCAAGAGGGGTAGGTAGGAACAGTAAGTCCTTCGATGCATTGCTGAGTTACCTCTGTGGGAATTTGAGGAAGGAAGGGAAGGAGCCAGAGGTCTTTACTCTGATTGGTCACCTGAGTAAACGTGGCATTTACCACCTTGGTCACTCATCTATATATATTTTTGGAGTAAACAACAGACCAGTGCCTGAATACAGGGGATGAGAGGCTATGGAATGTGGAAGGGTGGGAGGGCAGCACCTTCTTCCGCTGTTGACAGGGCAGGGAGGATTAGAACATCTCTGCATCCCTCACACCCTCAGGTGCTTCAGCCTTGGTAGACTGGAATTCAATTCAAAGGTAGGTGATCAGAGTAGCCACCAAATCACCATAGGTTCATATAACAGTTGGTCAAGACTTTGGGATGTTAAATACATGCTTTAATTAAATAAGACAGGGTGGTGTTGCTTTTATCTTATCAAACTGCAAGTTGATTCAAAAATTGAAAAAGTAAGGAATCATTTGTGTAAAACGGCCAAGATTAGACAACTGGTTGTCTCTTTGTGGACTAATTCATAGATCATGTAAAAAAAATCCATTTTTTTTTTCTTAAGAGATAGAGGCTTGCTCTCTGTCACCCAGGCTGGAGTGCAGTGGTGAGATCATAGCTCACTGCAGCCTTAAACTCCTGGGCTCCAGCAGTCCACCCACCTCAGCCCGCTTTTCAATTTTAAAAATGAGTTATTTTGTTTTAAAATCTACTATTTGGCTGTAACCAGTAGAAATATTTTCCTTCTGTTACAAATAAAATAACGAAATTAATGAAGCCTTTTGGGTTTTCTCTCCCGTTTAAACTCTCCACTCAAAGGAAAATGGCATCATTTTATTTTCTCAATACAAAAGTAATGCATTACTGATTTAAAAACAAATGAGCAGAAAAGTTTAAATAAGACACTCCCACGATCTGTCTCCTTTTCCAACACCTTGCTCCACATTTTACAGGGGTGCAGAAGAAATATTGGACATTCATGACTGGTGGTGGGGGGAGGTATAGAGAGAGACAGTTGGACTGGGACTAGAGAAGATAAAAAATTATTCCTCGAAGAGGAAGAAAAGGCCAACGGACACGGGAGCAGATACAGCTTCTCCCTGTAAGCCAAAGAAAGGCAAATTCCAACCACAAAGGGAAGCTACTCTGGTCTCCGGGATTGGCAAAGAGGAAAATGAGTGGCAGGACCTGATGTGTCAGGGAAGGAAGGGGAGGGCCGGCTTCTGCGGCACTGCTGATGGGAGTGGTAACTGGGGTCCTGATCTCACGGTTGACGTGGCCCTCACGTGAGCTGGAGCCGACGCGTGCAGACGTCCTTCTAATTCTAGTCTTCGTTTGGTCCGGTTGCACTCTCCCTATCGCCCAGAGGGCGAGAGGGCCTGTGGCCTGGGGGAAGGAGGACGAGGTTACTGCCTGGATCCCAGCAGGTTTGTGTGTGGATGGGCGTTGCCAGGGGATCCCTGCGGCGCGGGCAGTGAAGGGTGGAGGCCGAAGGGGGAGCAGTTCGCTTTCTCCAAACCCTTGCAGTATTCCTGTCCCTTTCTACAACAAAAATGGTGGACCTTGGGGCCGGATTCCAGGGACGACCCCAGACTCGGGCGTGGTGGGACCTTTAACATCCAGGGCCTTGAATCAGGGAGGGCAGATATTCGGATTCATATCCTGTGTGCTGGTCCATCTACCAAGCCAGAATCTTGGGGCTGTGCGTCTGTCTGACAGTCATTCCCCTTTTCTTTCAGTAGGGCGCTGTGCCATTTGGGAACAAAGGAATAGTCTGCCTGGAATCCCTGCAGGTCAGTGTAAAGCTGGGGCTGTCCCGAGGCCCCCGGAAGGACTGGGATGACTGAGGTCCTTGCCTTGACTTGGGCCCTTTACCGACTCTCAAGCAATCTTCCTGCCATTTTTTTTTTCTTTAGGAAAAAAGGATGTAACAGTGCCTGCAGGAAAAGTGCTTGTCATTGCGGGTAGGGTGCGTTGGGGAGAGGGATAGAAGAGATCGGTTGGTTTTGTTTTTCTCCTCGGATTTTCCATATCCCCCCTCTCGCCCCGCCCCGCTTCCAGTGGTTTGAAAGGGGTGTGGTTTTTGCTGGGAAAATGGCCGACCGCTGGGGCTGCGGGAGGGAGGGCCGGAGGCGGAGACCGGGGGTGGGGGAACACTGCGTAGCGGGAGGGCTGGTGTCAGCGGAGTCCAGAAAAGTGAGGGTAGGGTGACAGACAAAAAGGTAAACTCCGTTGACAGCCAGGACCCTGAATTAGGAAAAGCGGATGTTGGGACTCTCCGAAGTGCTTTTCTGTCCGCTAAGCCATCAGTTTCTGCCTTGTTGCTTGTGTCTGCAGATCTTGGGGCCGGAGGCCAGTCCAACCCTTGGAGCAGGAAGAAACGCAAAGTTGTCAAGAACCAAGTAGGTCATAATAAGGGTGATGGCATTATTTGGGGGTGGAGCATGGTGGCGACTGCAACTCGAGTGGGCCCGTGGACCCCCTCCACATCTCCCTTCTTCCCTTCTTCCCTACACCATTTCGGATCTTGGAAAATAAATTGCTCTGCAGGTACAAGACAGGGAAGCAAATAGCTGAGAAGGGGTGGGCGTCAAGAGAGTCCAGGGGTTGGGAGGATGTTACTCCAAATTACTGTTTGAGGTACAGTGTCCTTGGTGTTGGTCCGTCGACCAAGCACTCACTTCTGAAGTTTGTCAGTCTTGAAGGTTTAGTGGAAGCAGAAACCGAGGTAAGGGAGGTAAGAAATTGCTCCCGAGCAGAGGTAGTTGGTATAATGACACGGGGGGGGTGGGGGTGAGTGGGGGTGTCCTGGTACCTTTGAGATGGAGGAGTTGGTGGAGGCAAGGACAGAGTTGGAGACCTTTACGCATTTCACGCCAGTCCGGCTTTTAGATATTCTCACTTCATTTTGATACAAGGAAAATGTTAACAATGAAAATGTGTGGCGACATCTTCGGAGGATGCCAATGGTAAGAGTAGGAGTGGAGGTGGAATGGAGGGTTAGAGGAATCATCCAAGGAGGAAGAGGGACGGAGACGATGAATTCCAAAGCCGCACCTCTGTGAGGAGTGGAGGGCAACAGAAGGCGGGAAACATCGGGCAAGGCAGTTGTAAAGGGCTAGGAATTCAGAAGAGGGATGTATGTCCCGTCCCGGGTGATATCTGTATGTCCCCCTAGCTCTCAACACCCCCTCCTCGCGTCCTTGTCTGCAGGTTTGCACGAAGCAGTGCCCTTGGAAGCAAGAAAGAGAAGGAAAAAACTGCCTGGACCTCTGTGGGTGCATGTGGGGGCGCCACTGTTCCCAGGACATCTGAAGGGCAGGATGGCAGGGAACTTTAACATTCTGGGGCGAGGTGGTGGAACGTGAGGTTGGAGAGTCTTGAAGTGGGGAAAATTTTCAAACTTAGCTTCCGGATGGAAGAAAGGAATCAGTGGTCTAGACATTAAGCCCCGAGTTTGCCAATATATCTGTATTTTTTACGTTTGTTTTGTCGTTGTTTCAGTCTGTTTGCGTGCAAAGACACAAAAGGAGGAGGAGCCTGAAATCTGAACTGCATCCTTTATTTTTAGGTCAAGCTGCCTCAGAGCCGGCCAGCAGTAGCTGCAGACTCCGCCCGCGACTTGTTGGCGTTTCTCTGGGCCAGAGCGAGCGTGTTCTGTGCTCCGGTTAAGAGATTTGTCCCAGCTATACCATGGGCCGCACTCGGGAAGCTGGCTGCGTGGCCGCTGGTGTGGTTATCGGAGCTGGTGCCTGCTACTGTGTATACAGACTGGCCTGGGGAAGAGACGAAAACGAGAAAATCTGGGATGAAGACGAGGAGTCTACGGACACCTCAGAGACTGGGGTTGAGACTGTGAAAGGAGCTAAAACTAACCTTGGGGCAGGGTCTGGGGCCAAACTTCAGGGTGATTCAAAGGTCAAGCCTGAGGTGAGTTTGGGACTCGAGGATTGTCTAGGTGTAAAAGAGAAGGCCCATTCAGGATCCCACAGTGGAGGTGGCCTAGAGGCCAAGGCCAAGGCCCTTTTCAACACGCTGAAGGAACAGGCAAGTGCAAAGGCAGGCAAAGGGGCTAGGGTGGGTACCATCTCTGGGAACAGGACCCTTGCACCGAGTTTACCCTGCCCAGGAGGCAGGGGTGGAGGCTGCCACCCCACCAGGAGTGGATCTAGGGCTGGGGGCAGGGCAAGTGGAAAATCCAAGGGAAAGGCCCGAAGTAAGAGCACCAGGGCTCCAGCTACAACATGGCCTGTCCGCAGAGGCAAGTTCAACTTTCCTTATAAAATTGATGATATTCTGAGTGCTCCCGATCTTCAAAAGGTCCTCAACATACTGGAGCGAACAAATGATCCTTTTATTCAAGAAGTAGCCTTGGTCACTCTGGGTAACAATGCAGCATATTCATTTAACCAGAATGCCATACGTGAATTGGGTGGTGTCCCAATTATTGCAAAACTGATAAAAACGAAAGACCCCATAATTAGAGAAAAGACTTACAATGCCCTTAATAACTTGAGTGTGAACGCAGAAAATCAGGGTAAGATTAAGACGTACATCAGTCAAGTGTGTGATGACACCATGGTCTGTCGCTTGGACTCAGCTGTGCAGATGGCTGGGTTAAGACTGTTAACCAACATGACTGTGACTAATCATTACCAACATTTGCTTTCCTATTCTTTTCCAGACTTTTTTGCTTTGTTATTCCTAGGAAATCACTTCACCAAGATACAGACTATGAAACTAATTATAAACTTTACTGAAAATCCAGCCATGACAAGAGAGCTGGTCAGTTGTAAAGTACCATCAGAATTGATTTCCCTCTTTAATAAAGAATGGGATAGAGAGATTCTTCTTAATATCCTTACCCTATTTGAGAATATAAATGACAACATAAAAAATGAAGGGCTTGCATCATCCAGGAAAGAATTCAGCAGAAGTTCACTTTTTTTCTTATTCAAAGAGTCTGGAGTTTGTGTTAAGAAAATCAAAGCACTAGCAAATCACAATGATCTGGTGGTGAAAGTAAAAGTCCTGAAAGTATTAACCAAACTCTAATTTGGAGTCTGTCCCAAAGAGTATTGAGGTATTTGCACTTGGTACGATGTGTTTTGTAAATTCTTTGTTTTTCATTGTGAATATATGGTAAAGAGATCTTTTCAGCTGCTATTTTGGAATAATGACTATCATATATCATAACAGTGACTGATGTTGGTTTTAATGGTTGGGTTGAGGATGAACCATTTTAAGGATGCCAAATGGAATATTAGTACTTGTACACAGAAAGAATTTATTGATTTGATCTTATTACCTAGATTGAGATATTTTTACTCTTTCCTCTACCTAAACTGACAATGAATTAGTTATACATCATGAATAAGCTACACTTTTATATTAGTTTATATTTGTTAATCTAAGACTTGTGTTCCATCAATAAAGTTGTGTTTTAAGCAGCAGAAAAAAAAGACATTGTCCTTGTCCTTCAGTTTATGATCTGTTTGGAAAGGTAAGATATATGGAAACTAAAACAAAGAGATATTAACAAACCCAGGAGACCATCAGTGCTTAGAGGCAGCAGAAACAGCTGCAGGCAACAGTGCTCAAGGAAAGTTTTACAGAGGAGAACTCTTAAGTAAGCTGGGTTTGAAGGACAGGATACAAAGAGTCAGAAGGGCACTCAAGACAGGAGGAGGGATGAAAAGAAAGGCATGGAGATGAGAATTCTTCTCCAGAGAGAAGTGCTGGCCTGCTGGAATGGAAAGTGTAGGGAGGGTAGTGACGAGAGAGAGAGTCAGGCGGTAAAGGTGAGTCCTGTTCATGGAGCACCCCTAACTGCTAAACTGGGGTGTGTGAATATTACTGCATCCACTCCTGGGAGACATCAAGGCCTTTTGTGACCAGAGGAATAACAAGATGAAAGGAAAACGATATAGTAGATTTATGTGCGGCAGGAGTCCAAGCTGGGGTGGGATAGGAATGGTGACTGGAGATTGGAAAAAACAGGAAGCTACCACAAGTTAGTCCAGGCATGAGATAATAAAGGTGTGAAGTTTTGCTGGTGGCCATGGGAATGGTAAAGAGAGGATGGAAATGAGAGACCTTTTGAACCAAAAAGTGCTGAGATGTATTCTGGAGACATACAAAGAGGACCAATTTTATTTTAGGGTCCTTGGGGTATTTGACAGAAAAATGTCCTCTTGGCCAGTCCTGGTATTCATGTAAGTAAATAGTTACAACTTTGGAATAATAAGAAAGAATAAGTTTTAGTGCTTGTATCAGATTTCCTTTATAAGGTTGGTTAAGGTGGGGCCTTTATGGAACCATAGAGAGTGTTGTTGGGATACACATAGAAAATCTACCTCGCTCCCACGCCTCAGTGAGGGTGAGGGTGTCGGGGGAGGAGCACTCTCAAACTGCTGGTGGGAATATACACTGGTACAAGGTCCATTGGAATATATGCACATCCTTTGACCCTGTAATTCCACTTATAGAAATGTATCTTTAGGAAATAATCACATAATTGGCTTGTAGGAAGCTGTGCATCTTCAAACTGTTTTGAAAGGTGTAAAGTTGTAAATGACCCAAGTATCTCAAGATAGGCAGTTAGCTAAATAAATTAATGTATGTCTACACATTTAAATATTATGCAACTATTGAAAATGTTGATGGACATCTACATTTACCTACATTAGAAATTCAGCATATAGTTTTTTTTAAAAAAATAATTTTTAATTTTTGTGGGTACATAATAGGTGTATATATTTATGGGTTACATGAGATATTTTGATACAGGCATGCAATGTGTAATAATCACATCAGGGTTAATGGGGTATCGATCATCTCAAGCATTTATCCTTTGTGTTACAAACAATCCAGTTATACTCTTTTAGCTATTTTACAATGTACAATTAAATTATTATTGACTATAGTCACCCTGTTGAGCTATCGAATACTAGATCTTATTCATGATTTCTAACCATTTAGTTTTATTTATTTAATTTTTATTTTTATTTTACTTTAAGTTCCGGGATACATGTGCAGAACGTGCAGGTTTGTTACATAGGTGTACGTGTGCCATGGTGATTTGCTGCACCTATTAACCTGTAATCTAAGTTCCTTCTTGTCCCCTACCCCCCAACAGGCTCTGGCATGTGTTGTTCCCCTCCCTGTGTCCATGTGTTCTCATTGTTCAGCTCCCACTTATGAGTGAGAACATGTGGTGTTTGGTTTTTTGTTCCTGTGTTAGTTTGCTGAGGATAATGGCTTCCAACTTCATCCATGTCCCTGCAAATGACATGATCTCATTACTTTTTAGGGCTGTATAGTATTCCATGGTGTATATGTACCACATTTTCTTTATCCAGTCTATCATTGATGGGCATTTGGGTTGGTTCCATGTCTTTGCTATTGTAAATAGTGCTGCAATAAACATATGCATGCATGTGTCCTTATAGTAGAATGATTTATAATTGTTTGGGTATATACCCAGTAATGGGATTGCTGGGTCAAAAGGTATTTCTGGTTCTAGATCCTTGAGGAATCACCACACTGTCTTCCACAATGGTTGAACTAGTTTACATTCTCACCAACAGCGTAAAAGTGTTCCTATTTCTCCACAGCCTTGCCAGAATCTGTTGTTTCTTGACTTTTTAATAGTAGCCATTCTGATTAGTGTGAGGTGGTATCTCACTGTGGTTTTGATGTGCATTTCTCTAATGATCAGTGGTGTTGAGCCTTTTTTCATGTTTCTTGGCCACATAAATGTCTGCCTTTGAGAAGTGACTGTTCATATACTTTGCCCACTTTTTGATGGGGTTGTTTTTTACTTGTAAATTTATTTAAGTTCCTTGTAGATTTTGGATATTAGACCATTATCAGATGAGTAGACTTCAAAAATTTTCTCCCATTCTGTAGTCTGTCCATTTTTTGTACCCATTAAGCATTCCCACTTCCCACTTCCCCTCAGTCTTTGGTAACCATCATTCTACTCTCTTATGAGTTCAATTGTTTGAATTTTTATCTTCCACAAATAAGAGAGAACATCAGCATATAATCTTAAGTAGGAAAAGTAGACTGTAAAATCACATGCCACACTTTTTATGAAGAAAACATATCTAAATTATCTCTGCATAAACTCTGCTGCACACTCCGAGAATGTTATTAGTTCTCTATGGATGATTTTATCGACTTTTTACCCATAAAATTAAGATATATCTGCATATTTAAATATTCTGCAGCCATTGAAAATATTGATTGACATCTACATTCATTTACATGGAAAATATGCAGCATATAATCTTAAATAGGGAAGGTGGTTACATGACTATATACACAGTATATCCCATTTTTGAGAAGTATCAAGCTTTATATGCATTAAAACTTCTCAAAGGCTATATACCCAAATGAGAAGAGTAGTTATTTATTGGTAAAATGATAATGTATGAATTTAATATTTATTCTTTTATTCTCATGTATGTTTTCTTATCTATAATAGATGTTGAGTTGTGTAATTGTTGGGGAAGAAAAATGTCGAATTCAGGTAAGGTTGGAACTTAAGGAGATGATAGAATGGCAGAGTTTATATGGATATTTTTGGAACACATACTGAGTGGAAAATGTTTACACCAAAAAGGGAGATGCATTAAAATTATAGATGTACTGTGAAGATGTGGATAATATCACATTGGGGTAATGTATATAAAATGCTAAAATAGTGTTGGAATGTAGCAGTTAATTACTGAAAGTGAACACCCTTAGTTTCCAAAAAGGCAGAGTTGAAAATTTTTGGTTTGCCTTTTTTTCTAAGGTGTCATTCTACCATACACAAGTGGCATTTGGTAAACAAAATGTTAAAATAATTTATCTTAGGTGTAGGGTCTTTGTTCTCTTTTAAGAATTGAGAATGCTTCCTTGCTGTGATCTTGTCAATTTCTACGACATTTCTGATGTCTCGGTGATGTTACTGTGGTTTAGACATGAAGCCTAAGTCAGTGTTTCTCAAAGTAGTGTTGGTGGAATACCAGGAATGCATGTATATGTTTTTAGGTTTCACAAGTTCCCTAGAAATGTCTTTTAAATGTTGTTTTCAGGTCACTGATAATTTAAAGAAATTCATTGTAAAAATATTCTGTATTTTAACATGTTACCCAGTGATTTTGGAGCCAAATTTTGGGTTTATATTAAATATTGTCATGGTACTAAGCAGCACTATTGTATTCATTCATCATAAGATAGACTTGTTTAGTATCTCCAAAATTATGATGCACTTACAACTGAGGATACCTTAGCATTGTTTCGTAGTTTAATTAGAAGTATTTTTCTTTATTTTTAATTAAATTAAATTAAATTTATTTATTTTTGAGACGGAGTTTTGCTCTTGTTGCCCAGGCTGGAGTGCAATGGCACAATCTCGGCTCACTGCAACCTCTGCCTCCTGGGTTCAAGCGATTCTCCTGCCTCAGCCTCCTGAGTAGCTGGAATTACAGGCGCCCGCCACCACGCCCAGCTAATTTTTTGTATTTTTAGTAGAGACGGGGTTTCATCATGTTGGCCAGACTGGTATTGAACTCCTGACCTCAGGCGATCCACCCGCCTCGGCCTCCCAAGGTGTTGGGATTACAGGCGTGAGTCACTGCACTCGGCCAACTTTTCCTTCTTAGTGGTATACAAAATAATTATGTAGGCTGGGTGTGATGGCTCACACCTGTAATCCCAGCACTTTGGGGGGCCGAAGTGGGCAGAATCTGAGGTCAGGAGTTTGAGACCAGCCTGGCCAACGTGGCAAAATCCCGTCTCTACTAAAAATACGAAAATTAGCCAGGTGTGGTGGCACAAGCCTGTAATCCCAGCTACTTGGGGGGCTGAGGCAGGAGAATTGCTTCAACCTGGGAGACAGAGGTTGCAGTGAGCCGAGATCACGCTACTGCACTCCAGCCTGGGTGACAGAGCAAGACTCCATCTAAAATAAATAAATAAATAAATAAATAAATAAATAAATAAATAAATAAAATAATAAATACATAAAATAAAAATAAAATAATTATGTATTTAATAATCAGAGGCATCATAGATTAATGAAATTCTTTTTCTAGTCAATGAGAAAAATGTAAAGATGTACTCAATGTGCAGCAGATGTATTTCCTCTATAATACATAAGTTTGTACTTGCAGAGATTTTGCAGGAGTTTGAGTAAGGAAACTGGCAGAAGGATGAGATTGTGTCATCAGGCTCTCCTTAATGAAGGAATGTTTAAATTAAGAGAGTTCATGTTGTCATCAATACCATGTTCATGTTACAGATTGTGATTTAGGGCTGCCAAAGCAACATTATCAATCTCATGAAATTATATGTTATTTACATTTCTTTGGCTTTATAGCTTGGCTTATTTTTAATTTGTGAAGTCACTTTGTTTTATACTTTCTGTGAAAGCTGTAAATGAACAAAGACTAATATAATATAAAATTTCTTCCAAAAAGTATGCTATCTGTCTGGAAAAGATAAGTGTTGAGAATAGATGTCTACTTGTAATATACATTATTGTGTATAATAAAAACATTTTAAAATAAAACATTAAAATGTGTGTATAAAATTCTTGAAGCATTTGTTTTTGGTTTTAGGTATGTAAATTTTTTTTTTTTTTTTTTTGAGACGGAGTCTCGCTGTATCGCCCAGGCTGGAGTGCAGTGGCGCGATCTCGGCTCACTGCAAGCTCCGCCTCCCGGGTTCACGCCATTCTCCCGCCTCAGCCTCCGAGTAGCTGGGACTACAGGCGCCCGCCACCTCGCCCGGCTAGTTTTTTGTATTTTTAGTGGAGACGGGGTTTCACCTTGTTAACCAGGATGGTCTTGATCTCCTGACCTCGTGATCCACCCGCCTCGGCCTCCCAAAGTGCTGGGATTACAGGCTTGAGCCACCGCGCCCGGCCTGTTTTAGGTATGTAAATTTTTTTTTTTTTTTTTTTTTTTTTTTTTTTTTTTTTTTTTGAGACGGAGTCTCGCTCTGTCGCCCGGGCTGGAGTGCAGTGGCCGGATCTCAGCTCACTGCAAGCTCCGCCTCCCGGGTTAACGCCATTCTCCTGCCTCAGCCTCCCGAGTAGCTGGGACTACAGGCGCCCGCCACCTCGCCCGGCTAGTTTTTTGTATTTTTTAGTAGAGACGGGGTTTCACCGTGTTAGCCAGGATGGTCTTGATCTCCTGACCTCGTGATCCGCCCGTCTCGGCCTCCCAAAGTGCTGGGATTACAGGCTTGAGCCACCGCGCCCGGCCAGGTATGTAAATTTTTAAGTAACATCATAATAAAAATAATTTCAAACAATGATAGGGGCCTTTGGGGAGTTTTCTCCTTTTTAGAATAATATTACTCAAATTTTATAAGCAATCCACTTATGTCAAAGACACGTATATTATAGAAGAAAAGAGGTGGGTCGCACCTAATATTTATCAGACACTGGCGCTTCACATTTTTTTTTTTATCCACTCAATTTCTTCAACAGTCCTGTCAAGTAAGCACTATTATACCTTTATTGCAGAAGAAATAAGACTTGGAGAAGTTAGGTAAAATTTCCAAGATCACTCAGTTACTAAAAAGCAGGGCTAATGGCTTTCCAAACGTGAGTAATTGGTTGCTTTAAAATCACTTCATATGGAGACAAACACCTGTATAACGCCTCTTTAGTTACTCAACACAAAAATACCTCTTGATGAAGATGAAGAAGGATGTGAGATTCTTCTTGTTGAGCCCATAACTTTATAGATACCCACACAGCAACATGTAGAGGAAAGAGCAAAGTCTCAGGAATTGCCAATAGGTGAGACTTGGATGAGGAACAGATAAACTACTATTTATATTGCTGCTTCTGTGTGACAGGATGAGCAGTTTGGGCATGGGGCAAATAATAATTTCTGTATTGATACATTGAACTTGAGATGCAGAGTGAATTTTACACCTGGAGTAAAAACGAGGCTAATTTGAGCAATGAAAAGTCCCAGTGAGGCAGGTCTGAATAGCATCCATCTGCTCCTTTCCCCTTTCCCTTGTTCCTTCTCATTCTTTTTTCCACTTCCTCCCTCTTACTTATCTTTATTTCCTCCTTCTGGAAGGTCATTGGTGGTAGCCTCCCTGGGCTTTTCTGACACTTCAATTTCCATGACACCATGCCATGTATCAGTGGGCATTCAATACAGAATAACAACTGTCGTTGCTCTAGTCATAAGGTGACCCTGGGTGTGACTGGATGCCAGGAATTTTTGGAAACTTTGTTGAACAGAACAGAGACTGAGAAGGAACTAGTCTTAGCTTGGCATGGCCACACGTGCACTGCATGAATTTTTGATATCCTGCATCTGGTCTTATTTAGACTGAATAACCCGGAGTCTGAGAAAGGTGGTATGAGATAGATGTGTGACTGCCTGGTCCAGGCAGCCAGGTCACACGTTGATGTCCCAATGTTTTCACATGGGATGCTGTCACTCCCAATCCTTTTGGGAAGGACAGAGTTCTAGGATTGTGGCTAATTGTGGTAGCCCACTGGGGCAGGGAGGAGGCAGTGTCCTCTACTTTAGAGAGGATGGCAGCTCCTGGGAAACCAAGGAAACTAGAAACTCAGAGGATGTCCTGCTATTTTGGTTTCGTTCTCATTTAATAGTTTTAGGACTATAAGTGCGTCTATCCCAGTTGAAATGTGATTAAAAGTGATTTTACAAAAGTCAAGTTTTTAGCAGGGCTTGGTGGCTCATGCCTGTAATCCCAGCACCTTGGGAATCTGAGATGGGAAGATCACTTGAGCCCAGGAGTTCGAGACCAGTCTGGGGAACATGGTGAAAGCCCCCTCTCTAAAAAAAATACAAAAATTAGCTGGGCATGTTGGCATGTGCCTGTAGTCCCAGCACCCCGGGAGACTGAGGTGGGAGGATCACTTGTGCCTGGGAAGGTTGAGGCTGCATTGAACTGTGATCATGCCACTGCACATCAGCCTGGGCAACAGAGTGAGACCCTATCTCAAAAAAAAAAAAAAAGTAGATATTTGTCCTGTTGTAAATTGTCAACCAATATACATAATATTTCAAGATTTGTCTTGTCATAAATTGTCAACCAATATACATAATATTTCAAAGCTCAGGAAAATTTTTTTTTTTTTAAATTCACATTTTACCTGTCTTGTTTCAGAAGACATTCCAAGTGTATGTTTAGCAAATTGATGTGGTTCGGGCAAAATTTATGTTTACGGCTCTCGTCATTAATTTCTCTGCTAAGTTCCCTTGAAAATGGTTTTTAAAATAATGATTCATACTATTTTCAAGCCTAGCTTTTTACATTAATTTTGCATTGCATCCTAGGATGAAGGTTTTCTCCGGTTTCTCTCTTTAAGCCATGGCTCTTCCTGCAACTACCTGATGAGTTCTTCCTGCTGGCTGCACAAATAAAATCAATCCATGGCATTGCAGTAAAGAGAGTTTAATTTGACATGAGGCCAGCCATGCCATGCCAGAGACAGAGTTATTACTTAAATCAATCTCCCCCCAAATTCGGAGACTGGGGTTTTTAAAGGATAAGTTGGTGGATAAGAGGTCAAGGAGTGGGGAGTGTTGACTGGTCGGGTTGGAGATTGAAATCATAGGGAGTCAAAGCTGTTCTCTTGTACTGAGTCAGTTCCTGGGTGGGGACCACAAGACCAGATGAGCCAGTTTATTGATCTGGGTGGCGCCAGCTGATCCATTGAGTACAGGGTCTGAAAAATATCTGGAGCACCAATCCTAGGTTTTATGATAGTGATGTTCTCCGTAGGAACAACTGGGGAGATTTAGAATCCTGTGGCCTCTAGCTGCTTGACTCCTAAGTCATATATATATATATATATATATATATATATATATATATATATACACACATACACACACACACACATATATATATAATCTTGCTCTGTTACCCAGGCTGGAGTGCAATGGCGTGATCTCAGCTCACTGTAACCTCCGCTTCCCGGGTTCAAGCAATTCTCCTTCCTCAGTTTCCCAAGTAGCTGGCACTACAGGCGCGTGCCACCATGCCCAGCTAAGTTTTGTATTTTTAGTACAGACGTGTTTCGCCATGTTGGCCAGGCTGGTCTCGAACTGTTGACCTCAGGTGATCACCTGCCTTAGCCTCCCAAAGTGCTGGGATTACATGCGTGAGCCACCGCACCTGGCCCTAAGTCATAATTTCTACTCTTACGTCTAATTTCTTAGTCCTACAAAGGCAGTCTGGTTCTCAAATAGCCCTTTCCCAAAATAAAGAAAGGGGGTTTGTTTTTGGAAAGGACTGTTATTATCTTTATTTCAAAGTTAAGCTAAAAACTAAGTTCCTTCCAAAGTTAGTTCAGCTTAAACCCAGGAATGAACAAGGACAGCTTGGAGGTTAGAAGCAAGATGGAGTCGATTAGGTCAGATCTCTTTCACTGTCATAATTTTCTCAGTTATAATTTTTGCAAAGGGGGTTTCATTCCTTGCCTTTAAGCCAGAGCTGTCTCACCACCATCCTGGGGGCTCTGGTCTGCTCTGCCCTAAGGGTGTGGTATTAGCAGGAAAGGGGGTATTTACTTATCAGAGTAGCATAGCTTCTTGCTTGACCCTCCCCATGGGGGCCCTCTCAGGCATTGTACTAAGGGCTTGGGCAATGTTTGTGTTTGGGGATAGGCAGGAGAGGAGGGAGAAGGGAGGATGGAGTGAAGAAAGCCTTATCGGAGGGGTACTTTTATCCTGATAGGGTCTTGAAAATGTAATTCACTTCACCATTAAGAATGGGCTAAGTGTCAGTCTCTGGCCCTGTTGATCATCAACATTTTAAAAAGTGAAAGAGTAGGTGTGATACTAGCATCTTAGTTTTGGCATAAAGCCTCTTCATTTATTGAGCATTTTTAAGTTTGCAGAGGACATGACATACTGTCAAATGGGGTGGAATTCCCTTTTGAAAATAAAAAAAATTCAAAATGATAATTTACGTTACTGTAAGAAAATATAATTATCAAGCAGACCAGATCCTTAGTGTTTGCTGCTCAGAACATTCTCTCCCTAAGATCAATCTACATCGGAAACCACATTATCATTTATTTATTTATTTAATGCTCAGGAAACTCAACCAACTTAACTAGAGGTTGGTGCCATCAAAGTTGGAGAGTCTTGTGATTCTCTAATTCATTTAGCTTTGTTCATGTTTTTTCCTTTATAGGTGATTACCTACTTGTGATCAAATCTTACATATTTTCCCTTTGTGGCTTCTAGGTTTTTGGTCACGCTGAGGAAGCTCTAGGTTATAAAAATAGACTCATATTCCCTTCAAGCATTTTATACACACATTTTAACCTTTTGTTTAATTATTTTTCTATTATACACAACCATGCATATTACAAGTAGACATCTATTCTCAACACTTGTCTTTTCCCAGATAGCATACTTCTTGGAAGACATATTATATTCTACTGGTCTTTGGTTATTTACAGAGTATTATTCTTTTCCATGAATAGGATCTTTATTTTTATGGTTGCTACTTTGGAGGCACGGTGCACTGAGCTACTAGCTACTATTTGTGAAGTCCTATACTGCAGAGCTTGTTTTATTAAAAATAGAATTAATGGTTTGGGTGGTTTCTTAGCTCAGGACTAGAAAACAGAACCTGGGGCAAAAGTTTACCTGGTGACGCTGCTGGGATGTTCAATACAAGTGAGGGGAAAAGGCAAGTGAGGCAAGGAAAGACAGAAAGCAAATATGAGGGGGTGAGTTACCCATCTGGACATAACTCGTCAACAAAAACACAGCTGATTATTTTATCTCATGTGATGTCTTCAGTAAGTACATATAAAATTACTGCATCTAAGAACAGTCTATCTAAGTGGGAGAAATAAAAAGATTTTTTCTGTCAGCTCTTTTGAGTAGCCAGATTTCCATTGATCAAAGTTAGCTCCATGGGACATTAATTCCCCTGTACGTCTATGTGTCTAGTCTGTCTAGTTTGCAACTGTAATATTCTTTCCTTGTTAGGTGACACTATGTTAGGTGACTTCAAGCTGTGGCTGGAACACCAATGGCAATGGCAGTGGCAGTGGCCTAGGCTCTAAGAATGCATAAATCATTGCTGCTTCCTCTGGTCAGGAAGTAAGGAAGTTGATCAGGGCTCAGGATAGGTAGTGGGGCCAAGTGAGGCTAGGATGACACATAACTTAGGAAAGGTTGTAATACTAATTGTGTCACAAGTCCATTATGAAAGACCCTAAAACACCATTGAGCAGGCTACAATATACTTTGGGCTATTAAAATTCTTCAATTTTACAATTTATAAAAGGTGATCTGGACCAAAAAAATTATGAGTCAGCAATTAAAGTACTCATAATATCTTCTGTCTCTGGATACATGACAATGAATGAGCTAATCAGTGTGTTTGAGCATTTTTCAGTCTGCTGGCTAATCTTGTTCTTCAAGTTACATATTATCTGTGCCTTGCAACCAAAGGATGAGACATTCCAGAAACACAAAACATGCTATTAGATCTTAGAGACATGAGCAATACTAATCAAGACATCTTTGCAGGCACTTGCAAGAGAAAGTGACATTCTATCCGACAAAGTGGGTAAGATACAAATATAACTTTAAAAAAGACATTGAGTACAAATAGAGAAAATAACACAAGGGATAAAATGAAATAAGTGAGGCTGGGCACGGTGGCTCAAGCCTGTAATCCCAGTACTTTGGGAGGCTGAGGCAGGTAAATTGCTCGAGCCCAGGAGTTTGAGACCAGCCTGGGGAATATAGTGAAACCTCATCTCTACCAAAAACCCCCCCCACAAAAACTGAGGTGGGAGGATCTCCTGAGACTTGGGAGGTCAAGGCAGCTGTGATGGCACCACTGCACTTCAGCCTGGGCAACAGAGTGAGACCTCGTCTCAAAAACAAAAACAAAAAAAATTAAACAAGTGTAAGAAGGACATTGGAGTTAGATGATTTAATTCTAATTGTAGCAATTGATTAATTTGTATTTTTTTGCCATACTTATGGATTATATTTGTTACTATATTTTAAATTTTGCATGTACATTCATTGGTGGGATTAATGTATCATCATCAAGTATCTTTCTCATCATGAAGTTTTGATATTAAGGTTGTATGGCTTCATTTTTCACTATGTAATGGTGTCTTTTGATAAAGGGAAATTTATCAATATTTTCCTTCATTTTACTTTATTCTTTTAAAGAAACTTTATCCTACTATAATGTCATGAAGATTATCTACATTATCTTCTAGAAGCTTTATAATTTTCCCTTTCACATTTAGATTTATAATTCACCTAGAATTTATTTTTGTATGTGATGTGAGGTAAGGGTCAAGATTCAATTTCCCCCCATATGGATATCCAATTGACCCAGCACCATTTCTCGAGAAGGCCGTTCTTTCTTCCACTACACTACAGTGTCGCCTTTGTAATAGTTATGTTGCTATATATGTATGAATCTATCTCAGGACTTTCTATTCTTTCAATTCGTCTATTTTTTTAATCCTTCCACCTGTGTTCTTGTACCTTGTCACAATTACTGTAGCTTTATTGTAAAATTTGATGTTTGCTAATATAAATCCTCTTTATTGTTCTTTTTCAACATTATTTTGGTTATTCTTGGTATTTCTACATTTACATATAGATTTAAAAAATAAGTTTGCCAAATTACACACACACACACATGCACACACACACACACACACACTCTTGGAATTTTGTTGGGAACTGCACTGAATCTACAGACCAATTTGGTGAGAATTAACACATTTCACATTTACAATATTGAGTTACTCATTCCATTAATATGGTTTACTACTAATTTCTTTGTTCTTTAATTTCTTTCAATAATGTAGCATTCAGATTCAGACTTGCACATACTTTGTTAGGATAATTATTAAGATTTTGTGGCTTCTCAATGCTATTCTAAATGGCCTGGATTTTAAAAGTTCATTTTCCTATTGTTTGCTACTGGTATATAGGACTACAACTGATTTTAAAAAATAGATTGACATGAGGGATTGCTGGCAAGATGGCAGAATAGGAGCAGTTCTGGTCAGCAGCTCCCAGCAAGGTCAATGCAGAAGGCAGGTGATTTCTGTATTTCCAACTGAGGTACCTGGTTCATCTCACTGGGACTGGTTGGACAGTGGATGCAGCCCATGGAGGGTGAGCTGAAGCAGGGTGGGGCATTGCCTCACATGGGAAGCACAAGGTGTCAGGGAATTTTCTCCTCTACCCAAGGGAAGCTGTGAAGGACTGTGCCTGAGGAACCGTGCACTCTGGCCCAGATACTGCACCTTTCCCATGGTCTTCGCAACCCACAGACCAGGAGATTTCCTCCAGTGCCTACCCCACCAGGGCCCTGGGTTTCAAGCACAAAACTGGGTGGCCGTTTGGGCAGACACCAAACTAGCTGCAGAGGTTTTTTTTTTTTTTCCATACCCCAGTGGCACCTGAAACACCAGCAAGTCAGAACCGTTCACTCCCCTAGAAAGAGGGCTGAAGTCAGGGAGCCAAGTGGTCTGGCTCGGTGGGTCCCACCCCCATAGAGCCCAGCAAGCTAAGATCGCTGGCTTGAAATTCTTGCTGCCAGCACAGCAGCAGTCTGAGATTGACCTGGGATACTTGAGCTTGGTGGGGGGAGGGGGGTCTGCCATTGCTGAGGCTTGAGTAGGCGATTTTACCCTCAAAGTGTAAAATCCTGATTTTACCCTCAAAGTGCAAAAAGTAAACAAAGCTGCCAGGAAGTTCAAACTGGGCGGAGCCCACTGCAGCTTAGCAAGGCCGCTGTGGCCAGACTGCCAGATTTCTCCTCTTTGGGCAGGGCATCTCTGAAATAAAAGGCAGCAGCCCCAGTCAGGGACTTACAGATGAAAAACCCATCTCCCTGGGAAAGAGCACCTGGGGAAAGGGGCAGCTGTGGGCGCAGCTTCAGCAGACTTAAACGTCCCTGCCTGACAGCTCTGAAGAGAGCAGTGGACCTCCCAGCACAGCATTCAAGCTCTGCTAAGGGTCAGACAGCTTCCTCAAGTGGGTCCCTGACCCCCGTGTATCCTGACTGGGAGACACCTCCCAGTAGGGACTGACAGACACCTCATACAAGAGAGCTCTGGCTGACATTTGGCAGGTGCCCCTCTGGGATGAAGCTTCCAGAGGAAAGAACAGGCAGCAATCTTTGCTGTTCTGCAGCTTCCGCTGGTGATACCTAGGCAAACAGGGTCTGGAGTGGACCTCCAGCAAACTTCAGCAGACCTGCAGCAGAGGAACTTGACTGTTAGAAGGAAAACTAACAAACAGAAAGGAATAGCACATCCACTCAGAGACCCCATCCACAGGTCACAAACATCAAAGACCAAAGGGGGATAAATTCACAAAAATGGGGAGAAACCCGTGCAAAAAAGCTGAAAATTCCAAAAACAAGAATGCCTCTTCTCCTCCAAAGGATCACAACTCATCGCCAGCAAGGGAACAAAACTGGACAGAGAATGAGTTTGACGAATTGACAGAAGCAGGCTTCAGAATGTGGATAATAAGAAACTCGTCCGAGCTAAAGGAGCATGTTCTAGCCGAATGCAAGGAAGCTAAGAACCTTGAAAAAATATTAGATGAATTGCTAACTAGAATAAACAGTTTAGAGAAGAACATAAATGACCTGATGGAGCTGAAAAACATAGCACGAGAACTTCATGAAGCATACACAAGTACTAATAACCAAATCAATCAAGCGAAAGAAAGGATATCAGAGATTGAAGATCAACTTAATGAAATAAAGTGAGAAGGCAAGATTAGAGAAAAGAGAATAAAAAGGAACGAACAAAACCTCCAAGAAAAATGGGACTATGTGAATAGATCAAATCTACGTTTGATTGGTGTACCTGAAAGTGATGGGGAGAATGGAACCAAGTTGGAAAACACTCTTCAGGATATTATCCAGGGGAACTTCCCCAACCTAGCAAGACAGGCCAACATTCAAATTCAGGAAATAAGAGAACACCACAAAGATACTCCTTGAGAAGAGCAACCTGAAGACACATAATCATCAGATTCACCAAGGTGGAAATGAAGGAAAAAATGTTAAGGGCAGCCAGAAAGAAAGGCCAGGTTACCTATAAAGGGAAGCCCATCAGACTAACAGTGGATCTCTCTGCAGAAACCCCACAAGCCAGAAGAGAATGAGGGCCAATATTCAACATTCTTAAAGAAAAGAATTTTAAACCCAGAATTTGATATCCAGCCAAACTAAGCTTCATAAGCAAAAGAGAAATACAATTCACTACAGACAAGTAAATGCTGAGAGATTTTGTCACCACCAAGCCTGCCTTGCAAGAGTTCCTGAAGGATGCACTAAACATGGAAAGGAACAACTGGTACCAGCCACTGCAAAACCATACCAAATTGTAAAGACCATTTACATTATGAAGGAATTGCAACTAACGGGCAAAATAACCAGCTAGCATCATAATGATAGGATCAAATTCACACATAACAATATTAACCTTAAATGTAAATGGGCTAAATGCCCCAATTAAAAGACACAGACTGGCAAACTGGATAAGGAGTCAAGACCCATCAGTGTGCTGTATTCAGGAGACCCATCTCATGTGCAAAGACACACATTAGCTCAAAATAAAGGGATGGAGGAATATTTACCTAGCAAACAGAAAGAAAAAAAAAAAAGCAGGAGTTGCAATCCTAATCTCTGATAAAACAAACTTTAAACCAACAAACACCAAAAGAGACAAAGAAGGGCAATACATGATACTAAAGGGATCAATTCAACAAGAAGAGTTAACTATCCTAAATATATATGCACCCAATACAGGAGTATCCAGATACATAAAGCAAGTTCTTAGAGACCTACAAAGAGACTTAGACTCCCACACAATAATAGTGGGAGACTTTAACACCCCACTCTCCATATTAGACAGATCAATGAGACAGAAAATTAACTAGGATATTCAGGACTTGAACTCAGTTCTGGACCAAGCAGACCTAATAGACATCTACAGAACTCTCCACCCCAAATCAACAGAATATACATTCTTCTCAGCACCTCATCGCACTTATCCTAAAATTGACCACATAATTGGAAGTAAAACACTCCTCAGCAAATGCAAAAGAACAGAAATAAAAACAAACAGTCTCTCAGACCACAGTGCCAGCAAATTAGAACTCAGGATTAAGAAACTCACTCAAAACTGCACAACTACATGGAAACTGAACAACCTGGTCTTGACTGAATACTGGGTAAATAACAAAATGAAAGCAGAAATAAAGATGTTCTTTGAAACCAATGAGAACAAAGACACAACATACCGCAATCTCTGGGACACATTTAAAGCAGTGTGTAGAGGGACATTTATAGCACTAAATGCCCACAAGAGAAAGCAGGAAAGATCTAAAATTGACACCCTAACATCACAGTTAAAAGAACTAGAGAAGCAAGAACAAACACATTCAAAAGCTAGCAGAAGGCAAGAAATAACTAAGATCAGAGTAGAACCGAAGGAGACAGAGACACGAAAAACCCTTCAAAAAATCAATGAATCCAGAAGCTGGGTTTTTGAAAAGATCAACAAAATAGACCACTAGCCAGACTAATAAAGAAGAAAAGAGAGAAGAATCAAACAGATGCAATAAAAAATGATAAAGGAGATATCACCACCAATCCCACAGAAATACAAACTACCATCAGAGAATACTATAAACACCTCTATGCAAATAAACTAGAAAATCCAGAAGAAGTGGATAAATTCCTGGACACATACACCCTCCCAAGACTAAACCAGGAAGAGGTCAATTCGCTAAATAGACTAATAACAAGTTCTGAAATTGAGGCAGTAATTAATAGCCTACCAATGAAAAAAAGTATAGGACCAGACGGATTCACACCCAAATTCTATCAGAGGTACAAAGAGGAGCTGGTACCATTCCTTCTGAAACTATTCCAATCAATAGAAAAAGAGGGAATCCTCCCTAACTCATTTTATGAGGCCAGCATCATGCTGATACCAAAACCTGACAGAGACACAACAAAAAAAGAAAATTTCAGACCAATGTCTCTGATGAACATTGACGCAAAAATCCTCAAGAAAATACTGGCAAATCGAATCCGCAGTACATCAAAAAGCTTATCCACCATGATCAAGTTGGCTTCATCCCTGGGATGCAAGGCTGGTTCAACATACGGAAATCAAAAAGCGTAATCCATCACATAAACAGAACCAATGACAAAAACCACATGATTATCTCAATAGATGCAGAAAAGGCCTTTGACAAAATTCAACAGCCTTCATGCTAAAAACTCTCAATAAATTTGATATTAATGGAACTTATCTCAAAATAATAAGAGCTATTTATGACAAACCCACAGCCAATGTCATATTGAATGGGCAAAAACTGAAAGCATTCCCTTTGAAAACTGGCACAAGACAAGGATACCCTCTCTTACCACTCCTATTCAACTTAGTTTTGGAAGTACTGGCCAGGATAATCAGGCAAGAGAAAGAAATAAAGCGTATTCAGATAGGAAAGAGGAAGTTAAATTGTCTCTGTTTGCAGATGACATGATTGTGTATTTAGAAAACCCCACTGTCTCAGCCCCACATCTCCTTAAGCTGATAAGCAACTTCAGCAAAGTCTCAGGATACAAAATCAAGGTGCAAAAATCACAAACATTCCTATACACCAATAATAGACAAAAAGAGAGCCAAATCATGAGTGAACTCCCATTCATAATTTCTGCAAAGAGAGTAAATACCTAGGAATACAACTTATAAGGGATGTGAAGGACCTCTTCAAGGAGAACTACAAACCACTGCTCAAGGAAATAAGAGAGGACACAAACAAATGGAAAAACATTCCATGCTTATGGGAAAAATCAATATCATGAAAATGGCCATACTTCCCAAAGTAATTTATAGATTCAATGCTGTCCCCATCAAGCTACCATTGACTTTCTTCACAGAATTGGAAAAGACTACTTTAAATTTCATATGGAATAAAAAAAGAGCCCACATAGCCAAGTCAATCCTAGCAAAAAGAACAAAGCTGGAGACATCATGCTACCTGACTTCAAACTATACTGCAAGGCTACAGTAAACAAAACAGATATATAGACCAATGGAACAGAACAGAGGCCTCAGAGATAAAACCACACATCTACAACCATCTGATCTTTGACAAACATGACACAAACAAGCAATGGGGAAAGGATTCCATATTTAATAAATAGTATTGGGAAAAGTGGCTAGCCATATGAAGAAAACTGAAACTAGACCCGTTCCTTACACCTGATAAAATTATACAAAAATTAACTCAAGATGGATTAAAGACTTAACCATAAAAGCTAAAACCACAAAAATCCTAGAAGAAAACCTAGGCAATACCATTCAGGACATAGGCATAGACAAGGACTTCATGACTAAAACACCAAAAGCAATGGCAACACAAGCCAAAACTGACAAATGGGATCTAATTAAACTAAAGAGCTTCTGCACAGCAAGCGAAACTATCATCAGAGTGAACAGGCAACCTACAGAATGGGAGAAAATTTTTTGCAATCTATCCATCTCACAAAAGGCTAATATCCAGAATCTACAAAGAACTTAAAAAAATTTACAAGAAAAAAAAAAAAACAACTCCATCAAAAAGTGGGCAAAGTATATGAGCAGACACTTCTCAAAAGAAGACATTTATGTGGCCAAAAAACACATGAAAAAATGCTCATCATCACTGGTCATTAGAGAAATGCAAATCAAAACCACAGTGAGATACCATCTCACACCAGTTAGAATGGCAATAATTAAAAAGTCAGGAAACAACAGATGCTGGAGAGGATGTGGAGAAATAGGAATGCTTTTACACTGTTGGTGGGAGAGTAAATTAGTTCAACCATTGTGGAAGACAGTGTGGTGATTCCTGAAGGATCTAGAACCAGAAATACGATTTGACCCAGCAATCCCATTACTGGGTATATACCCAAAGGGTTATAAGTCATTCTACTATAAAGACACATGCACACATATGTTTACTGTGGCACTATTCACAATAGATAGCAAAGACTTGGAACCAACCCAAACGTCCATCAATGATAGACTGGATAATGAAAATGTGACACATATACACCATGGAATACTATGCAGCCACAAAAAAGGATGAGTTCTTGTCCTTTGCAGGGACATGGATGAAGTTAAGAACCATCATTCTCAGTAAACTAACACAAGAAACAAAAACCAAGCACCACATGTTCTCACTCATAAGTGAGAGTTGAACAATTAGAACACATGGACACAGGGAGGGGAGCATCACACACTGGGGCCTGTCAGAGGTTGGGGAGCTAGGGGAGGGATAGCATTAGGAGAAATGCCTAATGTAGGTCACAGGTTGATGGGTGCAGCCAGCACTATGGTATTTATATACCTGTGTAAGAAAACTACACGGTCTGCACATGTACCCCAGAACTTAAAGTATATATATATATAAATAATAAATAAATAAACAACAGGCATGACAGAGTGGCTCACACCAGTGCCTCATCCTCCCAGCACTTTAGGAAGCCAAGGCTAGAGGACCGCTTTAGCCCAGGAGCTCGAGATCAACCTGGGCACCATAACAAGACTTTGTCTCTACAAAACAAATAATCATAATAAATAAAAATTAAAAATTAAATTAAAAATATATATTGACATTGCATTAAATGACCTCATTTAAGTAATTTGTTAAATTTAATAGTTTACATATTCATTTGAACTTTCTATATATGCTATCATTTTGTGCATGAATTATTATTTTCTTCCCTTCCCAATTCATATACCTTTCATTTCTTTTTCTTCTCTTATTGCACAGTTTAGCATCTTCAGTATCGTGATGAACAAAAGTGATGACAGTGGCCATCCTTTCCTTATTACTGATCTTAACTGGAAAGCTCCCAATATTTCAACATTAACTATGATATGTTTTACATTGCTTATCAAATTAAGGAAGCTCTCCTTTATTCCTGGTTTGCTAGGAATTTTAAACCATAATGGAGATTGAGTTTTATCACATACCTTTTCTGCATTTGTTATGATTATATTTGTTTTTTTTTCAGACAAGTTATTAGAAATATTTTATTTAGAAGAACTTTAAAAGGTGGTAGAAGGGTTAGAAAAGCTTGTCTAAAGGCTCAAGGAAATTGAAAAGTTACATTACAAAAAGTTCTAAAGAAAAAATACATATAATCATACTACTTTCATCTAGCCATAATAATGAAAATACTGAGTAACATTTTAACATTAAACCAACATATAAATTTAACGGGAGAAAGAAGGAAAGAACGTAGTTTAATTGTATTAAAATCCTTATCTACCCTAAGAGGAAGTCAATAGTGTTCACCATTTGTAGATCTATAGATTGTACTGTGTGCAAAATATTTCTTTTCTTTTTTTGTGATGCCAAATTTCATTAACTTTATTTTTTTTAATTTTTTTTCTTTTTTCTTTTTTTTTTTTATTATACTCTAAGTTCTAGGGTACATGTGCATAACGTGCAGGTTTGTTACATATGTATACTTGTGCCATGTTGGTGTGCTGCACCCATCAACTCGTCAGCACCCATCAATTCATCATTTATATCATGTATAACTCCCCAATGCAATCCCTCCCCCCTCCCCCGTCCCCATGATAGGGCCCAGTGTGTGATGTTCCACTTCCCGAGTCCAAGTGATCTCATTGTTCAGTTCCCACCTATGAGTGAGAACATGCGGTGTTTGGTTTTCTCTTCTTGTGATAGTTTGCTAAGAATGATGGTTTCCAGCTGCATCCATGTCCCTACAAAGGACACAAACTCATCCTTTTTTATGGCTGCATAGTATTCCATGGTGTATATGTGCCACATTTTCTTAATTCAGTCTGTCACAGATGGACATTTGGGTTGATTCCAAGTCTTTGCTATTGTGAATAGTGCCGCAATAAACATACGTGTGCATGTGTCTTTGTAGTAGAATAATTTATAATCCTTTGGGTATATACCCAGTAGTGGGATGGCTGGGTCATATGGTACATCTAGTTCTAGATCCTTGAGGAATTGCCATACTGTTTTCCATAATGGTTGAACTAGTTTACAATCCCACCAACAGTGTAAAAGTGTTCCTATTTCTCCACATCCTCTCCAACACCTGTTGTTTCCTGACTTTTTAATGATTGCCATTCTAACTGGTGTGAGATGGTATCTCATTGTGGTTTTGATTTGCATTTCTCTGATGGACAGTGATGATGAGCATTTTTTCATGTGTCTGTTGGCTGTATGAATGTCTTCTTTTGAGAAATGTCTGTTCATATCCTTTCCCCACTTTTTGATGGGGTTGTTTGTTTTTTTCTTGTAGATTTGTTTGAGTTCTTTGTAGGTTCTGGATATTAGCCCTTTGTCAGATGAGTAGATTGCAAAAATTTTCTCCCATTCTGTAGGTTGCCTGTTCACTCTGATGGTAGTTTCTTTTGCTGTGCAGAAGCTCTTTAGTTTAATTAGATCCCATTTGTCAATTTTGGCTTTTGTTGCCGTTGCTTTTGGTGTTTTAGACATGAAGTCCTTGCCCATGCCTATGTCCTGAATGGTGCTACCTAGATTTTCTTCTAGGGTTTTTATGGTATTAGGTCTAACATTTAAGTCTCTAATCCACCTTGAATTAATCTTCGTATAAGGAGTAAGGAAAGGATCCAGTTTCAGCTTTCTACTTACGGCTAGCCAATTTTCCCAGCACCATTTATTAAATAGGGAATCCTTTCCCCATTTCTTGTTTCTCTCAGGTTTGTCAAAGATCAGATGGCTGTAGATGTGTGGTATTATTTCTGAGGACTCTGTTCTGTTCCATTGGTCTATATCTCTGTTTTGGTACCAGTACCATGCTGTTTTGGTTACTGTAGCCTTGTAGTATAGTTTGAAGTCAGGTAGCATGACACCTCCAGCTTTGTCCTTTTGACTTAGGATTGTCTTGGCAATGCGGGCTCTTTTTTGGTTCCATATGAACTTTAAAGCAGTTTTTTCCAATTCTGTGAAGAAACTCATTGGTAGCTTGATGGGGATGGCACTGAATCTATAAATAACCTTGGGCAGTATGGCCATTTTCACGATATTGATTCTTCCTATCCATGAGCATGGTATGTTCTTCCATTTGTTTGTGTCCTCTTTGATTTCACTGAGCAGTGGTTTGTAGTTCTCCTTGAAGAGGTCCTTTACATCCCTTGTAAGTTGGATTCCTAGGTATTTTATTCTCTTTGAAGCAATTGTGAATGGAAGTTCATTCATGATTTGGCTCTCTGCTTGTCTGTTACTGGTGTATAAGAATGCTTGTGATTTTTGCACATTAATTTTGTATCTTGATACTTTGCTGAAGTTGCTTATCAGCTTAAGGAGATTTTGGGCTGAGACAATGGGGTTTTCTAAATATACAATCATGTCATCTGCAAACAGGGACAATTTGACTTCTTCTTTTCCTAACTGGATACCCTTGATTTCTTTCTCTTGCCTGATTGCCCTAGCCAGAACTTCCAACACTATGTTGAATAGGAGTGGTGAGAGAGGGCATCCCTGTCTTGTGCCAGTTTTCAAAGGGAATTTTTCCAGTTTTTGCCCATTCAGTATGATATTAGATGTGGGTTTGTCATAAATAGCTCTTATTATTTTGAGGTACATTCCATCAATACCGAATTTATTGAGCATTTTTAGCATGAAGGGCTGTTGAATTTTGTCAAAAGCCTTTTCTGCATCTATTGAGATAATCATGTGGTTCTTGTCTTTGGTTCTGTTTATATGCTGGATTACGTTTATTGATTTGCAAATGTTGAACCAGCCTTGCATCCCAGGGATGAAGCCCACTTGATCATGGTGGATAAGCTTTTTGATGTGCTGCTGAATCCGATTTGCCAGTATTTTAGTGAGGATTTTTGCATCGATGTTCATCAGGGATATTGGTCTAAAATTCTCTTTTTTTGTTGTGTCTCTGCCAGGCTTTGGTATCAGGATGATGTTGGCCTCATAAAATGAGTTAGGGAGGATTCCCTCTTTTTCTATTGATTGGAATAGTTTCAGAAGGAATGGTACCAGCTCCTCCTTGTACCTCTGGTAGAATTCAGCTGTGAATCCATCTGGTCCTGGACTTTTTTTCGTGGGTAGGCAATTAATTATTGCCTCAATTTCAGAGCCTGCTATTGGTCTATTCAGGGATTCAACTTCTTCCTGGTTTAGTCTTGGGAGAGTGTAAGTGTCCAGGAAATTATCCATTTCTTCTAGATTATCTAGTTGATTTGCGTAGAGGTGTTTATAGTATTCTCTGATGGTAGTTAGTATTTCTGTGGGGTCGGTGGTGATATCCCCTGTATCATTTTTTATTGCATCTATTTGATTCCTCTCTCTTTTCTTCTTTATTAGTCTTGTTAGCGGTCTGTCAATTTTGTTGATCTTTTCAAAAAACCAACTCCTGGATTCATTGATTTTTTGGAGGGTTTTTTGTGTCTCTATCTCCTTCAGTTCTGCTCTGATCTTAGTTATTTCTTGCCTTCTGCTAGCTTTTGAATGTGTTTGCTCTTGCCTCTCTAGTTCTTTTAATTGTGATGTTAGAGTGTCAATTTTAGATCTTTCCTGCTTTCTCTTGTGGGCATTTAGTGCTATAAATTTCCCTCCACACACTGCTTTAAATGTGTCCCAGAGATTCTGGTATGTTGTATCTTTGTTCTCATTGGTTTCAAAGAACATCTTTATTTCTGCCTTCATTTTGTTATGTACCCAGTAGTCATTCAGGAGCAGGTTGTTCAGTTTCCATGTAGTTGAGCGGTTTTGATTGAGTTTCTTAGTCCAGAGTTCTAGTTTGATTGCACTGTGGTCTGAGAGACAGTTTGTTATAATTTCTGTTCTTTTACATTTGCTGAGGAGTGCTTTACTTCCAATTATGTGGTCAATTTTGGAATAAGTGCGATGTGGTGCTGAGAAGAATGTATATTCTGTTGATTTGGGGTGGAGAGTTCTATAGATGTCTATTAGGTCCGCTTGGTGCAGAGATGAGTTCAATTCCTGGATATCCTTGTTAACTTTCTGTCTCGTTGATCTGTCTAATGTTGACAGTGGGGTGTTGAAGTCTCCCATTATTATTGTATGGGAGTCTAAGTCTCTTTGTAAGTCTCTAAGGACTTGCTTTATGAATCTGGGTGCTCCTGTATTGGGTGCATATATATTTAGGAGAGTTAGCTCTTCCTGTTGAATTGATCCCTTTACCATTATGTAATGGCCTTCTTTGTCTCTTTTGATCTTTGATGGTTTAAAGTCTGTTTTATCAGAGACTAGGATTGCAACCCCTGCTTTTTTTTGTTCTCCATTTGCTTGGTAGATCTTCCTCCATCCCTTTATTTTGAGCCTATGTATGTCTCTGCATGTGAGATGGGTCTCCTGAATACAGCAGACTGATGGGTCTTGATTCTTTATCCAGTTTGCCAGTCTGTGTCTTTTAATTGGAGCATTTAGTCCATTTACATTTAAGGTTCATATTGTTATGTGTGAACTTGATCCTGCCATTATGATATTAACTGGTTATTTTGCTCGTTAGTTGATGCAGTTTCTTCCTAGCCTCGATGGTCTTTACATTTTGGCATGTTTTTGCAATGGCTGGTACCGGTTGTTCCTTTCCGTGTTTAGGGCTTCTTTCAGGGTCTCTTGTAAGGCGATTATATTTGTTTTTTCCTCTATTATGCTAATGTGGCAAATTACACTGATTGATTTTCAAACGTTAATCCAACCTTGCCTTTATACAAAAACTCAACTGGATCATCATATATTATCTATGATGTAGATCATAGATTTTATTTGCTCTTATTTTGTTTGAAATTTTTGTATCTATAGTCATAAGAGAGATTGGCCTGCAATTTTATTTTCTTGTAATATCCTTTTCAGGTTTTGATTATCATATTTATGCTGGGATCATAAAACAAGATGGGTGGTGTGATGGTTCCTTTTATGTGTCAATCTGGCTAGTCCATGGTCCCATATAGTTGGTCAAATACCTGTCTGAATATTGCTGTGAATTTGTATTGCATTGTATTTTTTTATTTAAATTTTTTTTGAGATGGAGTCTCACTGTCGCCCAGGCTGGAGTGCAGTGGTGTGATCTCGGCTCACTGCAACTCTGCCTCCCAGATTCAAATGATTCTCCTCCCTCAGCCTCCAGAGTAGCTGGAACTACAGGTGTGTGCCACCACGCCTGGCTGATTTGTGTAGTTTTAGTAGAAATGAGATTTTGCCATGTTGGCCAGGCTGGTCTCGAACTCCTGACCTCAAGTGATCCACCTGTCTCAGCCTCCCAAAGTGCTAGGATTACAGGTTTGAGTCACTGTGCCTGGCTTTGAAGTTAAATTTTAGATGAGATTATAATTTAAATCAGTAGATGTTGAGTAAAGGAAATTCTCCATAATGTGACTGGACATCATTCAATCAATTGAAGGCCTTAAGAGGAAATAAACAGAGGTCCTCCAAGGAAGAGTGAGTTCTGCCTCCAGACTACAACATCAACTTTCTTTCTCTAGCCTAATTGCTCTGGTTAGGACTTCCAGTACTATGTCAAAAAGATATTGGGGTGAGCATGCTTGAGTTGTTCACGATTTTAGAGGACAAACTTTCAACTTTTATCCTTGAGTATGTTAGCTGTAGGATTGTCATATGTGACCTTTGTTATGTTGAAGTAATTCCTTCTATACCTAATTTGTTGAGAGCTTTTATCATGGAAGAATGCAAAATTTTGTCAAATGCTTTTTCTGCACCTATTGAGATGATACGTGGTTTCTGTCTTTCTTTTTGTTAATGTGGTGTATTACATTGATTGATTTCTGCATGTTAAATCATCTTTGCAACCTTGGGATAAATCCCATTTGGTCATGATGAATGATTTTTTCAATGCTCTTTCATAAATCCTGTAAGGTTTCTTCATTTCTTACCATTTAAAGAGATTATTTATCTTATGACTGTATATTTTCAAATAACTTGTCTTCAAGTTCACAGATTTATTCTTTTCCTTAATCAATTCCTGTGTTAATGCTCACCATTGCATTTTTCATTTCATTCATTGTATTTTTCCAGCTCTGGAATCTGTTTTTTTTTAATAATTTCATTATTTTTGTTAATTTATTTATTGTTTTGTTAATTATTATTATTATTATTTTAATTATTATTTTTGTTAATTATTTATTGTTTTGGTTGTTTAGTGTTTTCCTGAATTTGTTGAATTGTTTCTTTGTAATTTCTTGAAATACTGAGCTTCCTTAAGACAATTATTTTGAATTCTTCGTCAGGCAGTTCATAAACTCCTATTTCTTTATTTTTTATTTTTTATTTTTTTATTATTATTATACTTTAAGTTCTAGGGTACATGTGCATTACTTGCAGGTTTGTTACATATGTACACTTGTGCCATGTTGGTGTGCTGCACCCATTAACTCGTCAGCACCCATCAACTCGTCCTTTACATCAGGTATAACTCCCAATGCAATCCCTCCCCCCTCGCCCCTCCCCATAATAGGCCCCGGTGTGTGATGTTCCCCTTTCCGAGTCCAAGTGATCTCATTGTTCAGTCCCCACCTATGAGTGAGAACATTTGGTGTTTGGTTTTCTGTTCTTGCGATAGTTTGCTGAGAATGATGGTTTCCAGCTGCATCCATGTCCCTACAAAGGACACAAACTCATCCTTTTTTATGGCTGCATAATATTCCATGGTGTATATGTGCCACATTTTCTTAATCCAGTCTGTCACTGATGGACATTTGGGTTGATTCCAAGTCTTTGCTATTGTGAATAGTGCCACAGTGAACATATATGTGCATGTGTCTTTATAGCAGCGTGATTTATAATCCTTTGGGTATATACCCAGTAATGGGATGGCTGGGTCATATGGTACTTCTAGTTCTAGATCCTTGAGGAATTGCCATACTGTTTTCCATAATGGTTGAACTAGTTTACAATCCCACCAACAGTGTAAAAGTGTTCCTATTTCTCCACATCCTCTCCAGCACCTGTTGTTTCGTGACTTTTTAATGATTGCCATTCTAACTGGTGTGAGATGGTATCTCATTGTGGTTTTGATTTGCATTTCTCTGATGGCCAGTGATGATGAGCATTTTTTCATGTGTCTGTTGGCTGTATGAATGTCTTCTTTTGAGAAATGTCTGTTCACATCCCTTGCCCACTTTTTGATGGGGTTGTTTGTTTTTTTCTTGTAAATTTGTTTGGGTTCTTTGTAGGTTCTGGATATTAGCCCTTTGTCAGATGAGTAGATTGCAAAAATTTTCTCCCGTTCTGTAGGTTGCCTGTTCACTCTGATGGTAGTTTCTTTTGCTGTGCAGAGCTCTTTAGTTTAATTAGAACCCATTTGTCAGTTTTGGCTTTTGTTGCCATTGCTTTTGGTGCATAAACTCCTATTTCTTTAGGTTCAGTTACTAGTGCTTTTTCTTGGTGTCAAGATTACTCTTGATCCTTGTGACTATGTGTTGGTGTCTGTGCATTTAAAGAAATAGGGAGTCATTCCAGTTTTGGAGACTGGCTTTGTCTGGTAAAACTGTTCACCAGTCTGCCTGTTCAGAGATTCTAAGCAGACTTGCTGGTGGAGTCACTAGGCAGGCTGGCCTGCATGAACCCATGGGGTTGGGTCTGGAGCCTGGATCCACTGGCTTGGACCTGTTTATTGTGTCCTTTGGAGTGGGCATGAAACCTGTACCCATGCAGCCTGAAGCTTGGGTTCAGAGAGGCTCACCTCATGCTCTGGCAGTTCTGGAGCTTGCTTCTGCAGAGGTGAGCGTAAGTTCTGGGTCCACTGGGACTGGTCTTCAGGAGTGGTCTTGGATTATTAGTCTGATGGGACCAAACTGGCACCAGGGTCTACTGGGGTATAGTCACAGGGCCTGGCATTGGGCAGATCTGGAGCCTGTGTATCCCAGTGTCAGCCTACTGTCTGAGGCCAAGGGTGCTGACTTGGTCTTGGGGCAGGCCTGAAGCCTTGGGCTATGTGGGCCAATCTGGTTCTGGGCTGCCCTGGATCCTGAAGGACAGAAAGTTTGGCTTGATGGCTAAGACTGCAGGGGCTGGCCTGATGGCGGGGTGGACCTGAAGCCTGGAACTGTGAGGGCCAGCCCAGTGCTGGGGGTGGCCTGGGACACAGGGCCACTTGGGCTGGTATGGCCCTGGGGAAGGAATGGAGATTGAATCTGTGGGGGCTGGCCTTGCGCTGGGCCAGCCCCAAAGCCCAGGGCTTCTGAGGCTGAACTGGAGCTGGGGCTGGTCCAAAGTTTAGGGCTACTACATTTGGCCTGGTGGTGGGGCAGCCTAAAGACCAAATCTGTCAGGCAGGCCTGGAGATGGGCTGTGGGTGCCTGCCTGGTGCTGTTTTACTAGAGAAGGACCAGGGTTGAGGCCCAAATGAAGAGTATCTGTCTCCATGCTGTGCTACCTGGGGGTTAGGAAACAGGTGGCATGAATAATTGAAAACTATCCTTCCCACCCACTTTAGTGCATTTTTTATTTCAGTGCTATACCAAGGTGCTATAATCTCTCACCTGGTTTCCTTATTGCTTGTGAAAGTATTTTCACATTTGGGTAGTTGGATAGAAAAAGCTTATTCTGCCATCCTGATGACATTTATTAGGGTGTCTTTTAAAAAATATTATTACTGATTAAATCTCTTTTTTTGTTATAGGTCTATTTTCTATAGAAAGTAGATTTTCCTTTTTGTTGTTTATTTATTTATTTATTTTAGCTTTGCTGCTTAAGAAGAAAACGTATTAAAAAAAAAAAACCTTGGATTGGGAGGAGTCTTTACAGGCAAAACACAAAATTCAGAAGCTAAAAAGAAAATGTTGCTGGGCGTGGTGGGTCATGCCTGTAATCCCAGCACTTTGGAGGCCAAGGTGGGCGGATCACGAAGTCAGGAGTTTGAGACAAGCCTGGCCAATATGATGAAATCCCATCTCTACCGAAAAATAAAAAAATTGGCCCAGCATTGTGGCGCATGCCTGTAGTCTCAGCTACTCGGGAGGCTGAGGCAGGAGAATCGCTGGAACCCTGTAGGCGGAGGTTGCAGTGAGCCGAGATCGTGCCACTGCACTCCAGCCTGGGCGACAGAGCGAGACTCCATCTCAAAAAAGAAAAAAAAAAAAGAAAAGAAAAAAGAACATGTTATTAGGCTGCATAGTAAGCAAAAAATTCTATATAAAACTTGTTTTTCAAGTTTTAATTTAGATTTTGGGGTATATGTGCAGGTTTGTTATAAAGGTATATTGTGTGATGCTCAGGTTTGGGATATGATTGAACCTATCACCCAGGTAGTGAGTATAATACCCAATAGATAGTTTTTCAACCCTTCTCCTCTCCCTATTTCTCCCCTCTTTTAGTCTGTGGAGTTTATTGTTCCCATCTTTATGTCCATGTGTATCCAAAGATTAGCTACCACTTATAAGTAAAAACATGTGGCATTTGGTTTTCTGGTTCTGTGTTAGTTTGCTTAGGATAATGGCCTCCAGCTGCAACCATGTTACTGCAAAGAACATTATTTTATTCTTTTTCATGGCTGTTTAGTATTCTACGGTGTTTACATGCCACATTTTATCCATTTCACTGTTGATGGGCACCTGGGTTGATTCCATGTCTTTGTTGTTGCGAATAGTGCTGTGATGAACATATAAATGCATGTGTCTTTTTGGTAAGATTATTTATTTTCTTTTGGGTATATACCCAAAGGATTGGGATTGCTGGGTTGAATGGTAGTTCTATTTTTAGTTCTTTGAGAAATCTCCAAACTGCTTTCTAGAATGGCTGAACTAATTTACAATCCAATCAACATCATATAAGCACTCTCTTTTCTCCACAGCCCTGCCAACATCTGTTATTTTTTGACTTTTTAATGATAGCCATTCTGACTGGTGGGTGTGAGATGGTATCTCATTGTAGTTTTAATTTGCGTTTCTTTGATGATTAGTGATGATGAGCATTTTTCATATGTTTACTGGCTACTTGTATGTCTTCTTTTGAGAAGTGTCTGTTCATGTCCTTGGTCCACTTTTTAATTTTTTTTTCTTAATGATTTAAATTCCTTATAGATTCTGGATATTAGACCTTTGTCAGAAGCAGAGTTTGCAAATATTTTCTCCCAATCTGAAGACTGTCTGTTTATTCTGTTGATAGTTTTTCTCACTCTACAGAAGCTCCTTAGTGTAATTAGGTCCTCCTTGTCAATTTTTGTTTTTGTTGTAATTGCTTTTGAGACTTAGCCATGAATTCTTTGCCAAGGTTGATGTCAAGAAGGGCATATCTTAGATTTTCTCCTAGGATTTTTATAGTTGGAGGCCTTACATTTAAGTCTGTAATTCATCTTGGGTTAATTTTTTATATGGCGATAGGTAGTGATAAAATTTCATTCTTCTGCATATGGCTAGCCAGCTATCTCAACATTATTTATTGAAAAGGGAGTCCTTTCTCTATTGCTTACTTTTGTTGACTTTGTCAAAGATCGGATGGCTGTAGGTGTGCAGCTTTGTTTCTGGGTTCTCTATTCTGTCCCGTTAGTCTATGTGTCTATTTGTGTACCAATACCATGCTGTTTGCTTACTGGAGGATCGTAGTATAGTTTGAAGTTAGGTAATGTGATACCTTTGGCTTTATTCTTTTTGCTTAGAATTGTTTTTGGCTATTTGGGCTCTTTTCTGGTTCTATATGAAATTTAGAATAGTTTTTTTTTAATTCTGTGAAAAAAGGCATAGTTTCATAGGAATACCATTGAATTTATAGATTGTTTTAGGCAGTATGACCATTTTAACGATATTTATTGTTCCAATTCATGAGTGTGGAATGTTTCCTCATTTGCTTGTGTCATTTCTGATTTCTTTTGGCAGTCTTTTGTAGTTCTCCTTGTAGAGATCTTTCATCTCCTTGATTAGATGTATCCCTAGGTATTTTATTTTTTGTGGTTGTTGAAAATTTTAATGCATTCTTGCTTTGGTTCTTAGCTCGAATGTTGTTGTATAGAAAAGTTACTGATTTTTAAACATTGACTTTGTATCCTGAAACTTTACTGAAGTCATTTTTTCAGTTCTAGGAGTTTTTTGGCAGAGTCTTTAGGGTGTTCTAGGCATATGATCATATCATTAATGAAGAGTTTCACTTTTTTTTTTTTTTTTTTTTTTTCCTATTTGGATGTCTTTTATTTCTTTTCCTTGCCTGACTGTTCTTCTAGAACTTCTAGTACTATGTTAAATAGGAATGGTGAGAGTGGACATCCTTGTCTTGTTTGAGTTCTCAAGGTGAGTGCTTTCAACTTTTGCCCACTCAATATGATGTTGGCTGTGGGTTTGTCATAAATGGCCTTTATTATTTTGAGGTATGTTCTTTTGATGCCTAGTTTGTTGAGGGCTTGTATCATAAAATGATGTTGGATTTTACTGAAAGCTTTTCCCACATTTATTAAGATGATCATATGGTTTTTGTTTTTAATTATCTTTATGTGGTGAATCACATTTATTGATTTGTGTAAGTTGAACAAACCTTATACCCCAGGAACTGAGCCTACTTGATCCTGATTAATTTTCTTTTTGATGTGTTGCTAGATTCAGTTTTCTAGTATTTTGCTGAGGATTTTTGCATCTATGTTCATCAGGAATATTGGCCTGTTGTTTTCCTTTTCCATTCTGTCTTTGCCAGCTTTTGGTACCAGGATGATACTGGCTTTGTATAATGAGTTATGGAGGAATCCTTCCTCCTTGATTTTCAGGAATAGTTTTAGCAGGATTTGTACTAGTTCTTCCTTGTACATCTGATAGAATATGGCTGTGAATCCATGTGGTCCAGGACTTTTTTGGCTGTAGTTTTTTTTTTTTTTTTTTAATGACTGATTCAATTTCAGAACTCATTATTGATATGTTCAAGGTTTCAATTTCTTCCTGGTTCAAATTTAATAGGTTGTGTTTCCAGGAATGTATCCATTTCCTCTAGATTTTCTAGTTTCTGCGCATAGAGGTTTTCATAATAGTCTTTGAGGATTTTTTGTTTTTTTTGGTGGGATTGGTTTTAATGTCATTTCTGATTTTGCTTATTTGGTTCTTCTCTTTTTTCTCTGTTAATGTAGCTAGCAGTCTATCAATCTTGTTTAATCCTTTCAAAAAACGTTTGATTTCATTGATATTTTGTATGGATTTTTGGATCTCAATTTCATTCAGTTCTGCTCGGATTTTAGTTATTTCTTTTCTTCTGCTAGCTCTGGGGTTGGTTTGTTCTTGTTTTTCCAGTTCCTCTAGGAGGGATGTTAGAATGTTAATTTGATATTGTTTCTGGCTTTTTGATGTAGATATTTAGTGTTATAAGCTTTTCTCTTAGCACTGCTTTTGCCGTATTCCCAATATTTTGGTATGTTGTGTCTCTGTTTTTATTAATTTTAAATAAACTTTAGATTTTTGCCTTAATTTTCTTGTTTACCCAAAAGTCATTAGGAGCAAGTTGTTTACTTTCCATGTAATTATGTGATTTTGAGACATCTTCTAGTATTGATTTCTATTTTTATTTCAATGTATGATTTTTATTTTTTTGAATTTATTAAGACTTGCTTTATGGTGGAGCAGGTGGTCGATCATAGAGTATGTTTTGTGTGAAGATGAGAGGAATGTATATCTGGTGATTGTTGGGTGGAGTATTCTGTGGATGTCTATCAAATATACTTGGTCAAGTGTCGAATTTCAGTCCAGGATTTCATTGTTAGTTTTCTGTCTTGATCTGCCTAACACTGCCAGTGGGGTATTGAAGTCCTCCCCATTATTGTGTGATAGCCTGTCTTTTTGTTGGTCTAGAATTACTTGTTTTATGAATCTGGGTGTGTCAATGTTGGATGAGCATACGTTTAGGATAGTTAAGTCTTCTTGTTGAATTGAACCCTTTATCTTTATGTAATGCCCTTTTTGGTCCTTTTTGACTGCTGTTGATTTAATGTCTGTTTTATCTAATTTTATTATTGTTTTGTATCCTCAATAACTGTTTACATCTGCATAAATATTTATTTTTCCTTTGTACTTCTTTTCTTCCTATTTTCTAGGAAGATAAATTTTTATTCTGCCTGAAGAACAACCTTTAGGATTTCTTCTTGCATGAGTTTGCTAGTGATAATTTTTTCTTTTTGTTTTTTACCTTAGAATGTCTTTATTTCATATTCACTGTTGATATTGCCTATGGGCATATAAATCTAAGTTGGCAGTAATTTTCTTTCACCTCTTTAAATATATCCTTCCATTCCATTTTTTCCTGTTTGAGAAGTCATCTCTCAAAGACGAGAAGTCCAATTGTTGCTCTTCGGAAGGTAATCTGAATTTTTTATTTTGTGGCTGATTTTAACGTACACTCTTTGTTTTTGGTTTTTAGCAGTTTTTCTACAATGTGCGTGAGTGTGATTTTAAAAATGCATCTTGATTGAGGTTTGAAGGGTTTCTTGAATCTGTGACTTTATGTTTTAGACAGTTCAGAAAATTCTCAACCATTATTTCTTTAAGTATTACGTCTGCCTGATTCATTCTCTCAAGTCTTCCCGAGTTTCAAAAACACATATTTGTTAAACCTTCTCTCTGTATTCTTACTCACTTTTAAATTTTCATCCTTTTGTAATTCTGTGATTAATTCTGGATAGTTTCTTCTAATCTACCTTTCTGTTCAATAATTTTCTCTTCTTTTATGTGTACTCTGCTATTAAATCCATTCATTTAGTTATTAATTTAGATTATTCTATTTTTTCAGTTTTAGCATTTTCATTTTATGTTTTTTATAGTTTTCATTATCTGCAGAAATTCTTGATATTGTGTTTTATTTCCTTAGGCAAAGTAAGTATATTTATTTTAACTCTAAGTTGGGTTAGTCTAGTATCTGAGGCCCCAGTGGGTCTTTTTCTACGGCCTGTCATTTCTGATGACTTTTGTTAATTTTGTCTTATCTTCTTTTTTACTTGGTTGTGTGCTAGATATTGTATTTTGCAAAACTTCGGAAACAATTTGAGGCTGATATTATCTCTCTCTAAAGAGGACTTGTATTTGTGTCTGCTAGGCACCTGGGAGCATTAGCACTTTGGAAGTATGTTCCATGATTGAAATTATTCAAAGTTGAACTGAAGTACTTGTGAGAGTCTGTCTACCTTTAGTTTATCCTGACTCTGAGGTGCAGCTCTTTCAGTGTCACAACCCAGGGACATTCAAGTTCACCAGGCACAATTCTTGGCAAGATTTCAGTTCCAATCTCTGCTTCCCTAGCCTCTAGAGGCTATCTAAACTTCTGCGTAGCCTCTCAACAGTCCCCTTAACAACTGTGTATGCTCCATTGGAAAAGGTGGCCCTGACATTAGGCTCAACTTGCCCCACTCACTCCTATTCTGAACCAGTTATTCTTCACTATCTTGTTAGTCCTCCAATACCTTCAGAAAAACTTTAAAAAATATGTTTTGCTGTTGGTGTATATGAATGCTATTGATTTTTGCACATTGATTTTCTATCCTAAAATTTTGCTGAAGTTGTTTATCAGATCAAGGAGATTTTGGGCTGAAGCTATAGGGTTTTCTAGATATAGAATCATGTCATCCACAAACAGGGATAGTTTGACTTCTTCTTTTCCTATTTGTGTGCCCTTTATTTCTTTCCCTTGCCTGGTTGCTCTGGCCGGGGCTTTCAATACTATGTTGAATAGGAGTGGCGAGAGAGGGCATCTTGGTCTTGTGCCAGTTTTCAAGGGGAATGCTTCCAGCTTTTGTCCATTAAGTATGATGTTGGCTATAGGTTTGTCATAGATGGCTCTAATTATTTTGAGGTATGTTCCTTCAATACTTAGTTTATTGAGAGTTTTTAACGTGAATGGATGTTGGATTTTATAGAAAGGCTTTTCTGCTTGTATTAAGATAATCATTTGTTTCTTGTCTTTAGTTCTGTTTATGTGATACATCACATTTATTAATTTGTGTATATTGAACCCACATTACATCCCAGGAATAAAGCCTACTTGATTGTGGTGGGTAAGCTTTTTGATGTGCTGCTGGATTCAGTTTGCCAGTATTTTGTTGAGGAGTTTTGCATCAATGTTTATCAAGGATATCGGCGTGAATATCCAAAAAGAAAAAAGTGCAAAAGTGTGTTTTTGTGTGTGTGTACATGTGTCTGCCAGGTTTCAGCATCAGGATGATGGTGGCCTCCCAGAATGAATTAGGGAGAAGTCTCTCCTCCTTAATTTTCTGGAATAGTTTTAGTAGGAATGGCACTAGCTCTTCTTTGTACATACTGTAGAATTCAGCTGTGAATCCATCTGGTCCTGGACTTTTTGGTTTGGTAGACTCATTACTGGTCTGTTCAGGGATTCAATTTCTTCCTGGTTCAGTCTTGGAAAGGTGTATGTGTCCAGAAATGTTTCCATTTCTTCTATATTTTCTAGTTTATGTGCATAGAGGTGTTCATAATATTCTCTGACAATTATTTGTATTTCTGTGGGGTCAATGGTAATATCTTCTTTGTTGTTTCTGATTATGTTTATTTGAATCATCTCTCTTTTCTTCTTTATTAGTCTAGCTAGCAGTCTATGTATTTTATTATGCTTTTTAAAAAAAACAGCTCTGGCCGGGCGTGGTAGCTCAAGCCTGTAATCCCAGCACTTTGGGAGGCTGAGACGGGTGGATCACGAGATCAGGAGATCGAGAGCATCCTGGCTAACACGGTGAAACCCCATCTCTACTAAAAAAACACAAAAAAACTAGCCAGGCGATGTGGCGGGCGCCTGTAGTCCCAGTTACTCGGGAGGCTGAGGCAGGAGAATGGCATAAACCTGGGAGGCGGAGCTTGCAGTGAGCTGAGATCTGGACACTGCACTCCAGCCTGGGCGACAGAGCGGGACTCTGTCTCAAAAAAAAAAAAAAAAAAAAAACACAACAACAACAAAAAACAAAACAAAAAAAACCCCCAGCTCCTGGATTTGTTGATCTTTTGAATGTTTCGTGTGTGTGTGTGTGTGTGTGTGTGTGTGTGTGTGTGTGTGTGTGTCTATGTCCTTCAGTTCAGCTCTGATTTTGGTTATTTCTTGTCTTTTGCTGGGTTTGGGATTTGTTTGCTCTTGGTTCTCTTGTTCTTTTAGTTGTTATGTTAGGTTGTTAATTTGAGATCTTCCTATCTTTTTGATGCGGGCATTTAGTGCTATAAATTTCCCTCTTAACACTGCCTTAGCTGTGTCCCAGAGATTCTGGTACATTGTCTTTTTGTTCTCATTAGTTTCAAAGAACTTCTTGATTTCTGCCTTAATTTCATGATTTACCCAAAAGTCACTCAGGAGCAGGTTATTCAATTTCCATGTGATCGTATAGTTTTGAATGAATTTCTTAGTCTTGATTTCTAATTTGATTGTGCTGTGGTCTGAGAGGCTGTTTGTTACAATTTCAGTTCTTTTGCATTTGTTGAGGAGTGTTTTACTTAAAACTATGTGATCAATCTTAGAGTAAGTGCCATGTGGTGATGAGAAAAATGTATATTTTATTGTTTCTGGGTAGAGTATTCTGTAGATATTTATCAGGTCCATTTGATCTGGTGCTGAGTTCAGGTCCTGAATATCTTTGTTAATTTTCTGTCCCCATGATCTAATATTGTCAGTGGGGTGTTAGAATCTCCCATTATTATTGTGCGGGAGTCTAAGTCTCTTTGAAGTTCTCTAAGAACTTGCTTTATAAATCTGAGTGCTCCAGTGTTGGATGCATATATATTTATGTTCGTTAGATCCTCTTGTTGACTTCAACCCTGTACCATTATGTATTGCCCTTCTTTGTCTTTTTTTTAACCTTTGTTGGTTTAAAATCTGTTTTGTCAGAAACTAGAATTGAAACCCCTGCCTTTTTCTGTTTTCCATTTGCTTAGTATATTTTCCTCCATTCCTTTATTTTGAGCTTATGAATGTCATTACATGTGAGATGGGACTCTTGAAGACAGCATACCGTTGGGTCTTGCTTTTTTATCCAGCTTGCCATTCTGTGCCTTTCAAGTGGGGCATTCAGCCCATTTCCATTCAAGGTTAGTAGTGATGTGTATGGATTTGATCCTGTCATTGTGCTATTATATGGTTATTTTGCAGACTTATTTATGTGGTTGCTTTATAGTGTCACTAGTCTGTGTGCTTCATTGTGTTTTTGTAGTCACTGGTAACAGTCTTTCCTTTCCATATTTAGTGCTTCCTTCAGGAGCTCTTGTAAGGCAGGTCTGGTTGTAACAAATTTCCTCAGCATTTGCTTGTCTGAAAAGGATCTTATTTCTCCTTTGCTTATGAAGCTTAGTTTGGATGGATGTTAAATTTTGGGTTGGAATTTCTTTTCTTTAAGAATGCTAATTATTGGCCCCCAATCTCTTCTGGCTTGTAGAGTTTTGGCTGAGAGGTCTGCTGTTAATATGATGTGCTTCTCTTTGTAGGTGACCTGGCCTTACTCACCTGTTGCCTTTAACCTTTTTTCTTTCATTTCAACCTTGGAGAATCAGATGATTATGTGTCTTGCAGATGATCTTCTCAGGAGTATCTTACTGGGGTTCTGTGCATTTCCTGAATTTGAATTTTGGCCTTTCTAGCTAGGTTGAGGATATTCTCATGGATGATATCCTGAAATGTCTTTTCCAAGTTGGTTCTATTCTCCCTATCTCTTTCAGGCACACAAATCAGTTGTAGATTTGGTCTCTTTACATAATCCCACATTTCTCAGAGGTTTTGTTAATTTTTTTTCATTCTTTTTTTCCCTCTATTCTTGTCTGCCTGTCTTATTTCTGCAAGGCAGTCTTCAAGCTCCGAGATTCTTTCCTCTACTTGATCTGCTGTTAATACTTGTGATTGGATTATGAAATTCTTGTAGTGTGTTTTTCAGCACTACCAAGTTGATTATGTTCTTTTCTATATTGCCTATATATGTTTTTTTATTCTGTCAAGTTCTGTTTTTTTTTTTTTTTTTTTTTTTTTTTTTTTTTTTTTTTTTTTTTTGATGGAGTTTCGCTCTTGTTGCCCAGCCTGGAGGGCAATGGTGAAATCTCGGCTCATTGCAACCTCCACCTCCCAGGTTCAAGAGATTCTCCTGCCTCAGCCTCCCAAGTAGCCGGGATTACAGGCATGTGCCACCATGCCCAGCTAATTTTTGGTATTTAGTAGAGACAGGGTTTCACCATGTTGGTCAGGCTAGTTACAAACTCTTGACCTCAGGTGATCCACCTGCCTCTGCCTGCCAAAGTGCTGGGATTACAGGCGTGAGCCACAGTGCCTGGCCCATTTTTTATTTTGTGAGACAATGTCTTGCTCTGTTGCCAAGGCTGGAGTGCAGTGGCATGGTCTCAGCTCACTGCAACCTCCACCTCCTGGATTCAAGCGATTCTCCTGCCTCAGCCTCCTGAGTAGCTGGGACTATAGGTGCATACCACCATGCCCAGCTAATTTTTGTATTTTTAGTAGAGACAGGGTTTTGCTATGTTGGCCAGGCTAGTCTTAACTCCTGACCTCAAGTCATCCACCTGTCTCGGCCTCCCAAAGTGCTGAGATCACAGGCATGAGCCACTGCACCCAGTCATCTCCTGCAATGTTCTACCATGATTTTTAGCTTCCTTGCATTGGGTTATGACACACACTTTTAGCTCAGTGAACTTCATTCCTATCCATATTCTGAATCCTACTTCTGTCATTTCAGCCATCTCAGCCTCAACCTGCTTCCTCACCCTTGCTGGATAGGTGATGTGGTCATTTGGAGGAAAGAAGGCATGCTAGCTTTTTGAGTTTTCAGCCTTCTTGCATTGATTACTTCTTGTCTTTGTGGGCTTATCTGCCTTCAGTCTTTTAGATTTCTGACTTTTGGATTTTTTTTCTTTTAACAGTCTGGCCACTTTTCTGTAGGGCTGCTGCAGTATGCTGGGGGCCCACTCCAGTACCTATTCACCTCAGATTTTCCAGTACCCAAAGCTGTCACCAGTGAAGGTTGTGAAACAGCAAAAGTGGAAGCCTGCTCCTTTATCAGAGAGCTCCATCCTAGGGAGGTACAGACCTGTTGCTGGCCCAAATGCACCTGTGGGAGGTGACTGGTGACCCCAGATGGGAGGTCCCTTCCATTCAGGAGGAACAGGATTGGGGACCTGCTTAAAAATGTAGTCTGGCCATGTTTTTGTTGAGCAGCTGTGCTGGGCTGGGGGCACACTTCAGCCCCTGGTCATCTCTGAAGGCTGAAGGCTGGAATGGCTGAGTCACCTGAATAGCAAAGATGGTGGCCTTCCTTTTGTCCTGGGAGCTCTGTCCCAGGGAGGCCTGAAACCTCTGTCAGACAGGGAACACTAGTGGGGGTAGCTGAAGACCCTGGTTGGGTGGCTCTACCTGGTGATAAAGAACAAGTTTGGGGACTGACTTAAGAAAGCAGTCTGGCCATGTTTTCGGAGGCTGCTGTGCTGTGCTGATGTACCACTTCTGCCCCTGGTAGCCTCAGACACACCAAAGCTTGAAGACTAGAACTGCTGAGATGTCCAACAACAAAGATGGTGGCCTACTCCTCCCTTTGGGAGTTTTGTCCCAGGGAGTTTTCAAATCTTTTTTGGCCAGAGAACACCAGCAGGGGTTGCAGAAGGCCCAGTTGGGAGGTCCCCCACCAGTGAGGAGGAACGGATTGGGGGAAAGAAACAGTCTGGCCATGTTTTGGTAGAGCAGCTGTGCTGTGCTGGGGGATCCCTTCTGCCTCTGGTCAGTTTGGACTCTCCAAAGCCCACAGGCTGGAATGGCTAAGTCACCCAAACAACAAAGATGGAGGCACGCCCTTCCCCGTGGGTGCTCCATCCCAGGTAGGCGCCACACCGCTACTGGTGACTGGCTGGAATTCCAAGCCAGTGGGTTTTATCCTGTGAAGTGCCATGGACACGGAGCCTGCAGACCGTCCCTGCTCAGCCCCCTGGTTTCAGCCTCTTTCCTAGGGGCAGTAGGAATTCTAATCTCCTACTTTGCTGGAGTTGCAGTTACTTTTGCTTGGAAGCCCAGAGCCAGAGTATTTAAAGCTCCCTGGTCTCCACATGTGTCTGAATGGCTGCTCTGTCAAGACTCTGTATAGCTCTGTGTGTCAGACTGAAGGCCTTGGTGGAGTGGGTTCATGAGGGGATCTTCTGACCCAAGGGTTGCAAAGATCAGTGGGAGAGGCATGGGTTTCCGGGGCTGTACATTTACTCACTGCTTTCCTAGGAGGGGGAGCTTCCCTTGGCTTCGTGTTGCTCCTGGGTGGGCCATGATCCCACTTTGCTTTTCTTGACCTTTGTGGGTCAAGTTGTTTCCTTGATTAGTCCCAATGCAAGTACCTGGATATTTCAGTTGAAGATGCTGTATTTATTCACCCTTTCCATTCCTCTCCATGAGAGCCATCCACCCTAGCTGCTTCTAATTGGCCATCTTGGCCACTCCACCTCTCATTTGTCTAACTCACTATTGAGATCTTTAAGTAAACTTTTGTTGAAGTATACTGTATATGCAGAAAAGCGCACAAGTGATCAGCTCAGTACATTTTCACAAAGGGAGCAAGAAATAAACATGAACCACACACTGGAAGCTCCCTCCAAGCCCCCATCTACTCACTAATGCATCCCAAGGGTAACCACTATTCTGACTTGTAAAAATATAGATCGTTTTGAATTTTAAAAAAACTTTAGGTAAGCAGAATCATACAGTATATATTATTTTGTGTCTATTTTTTGCTAACATTGTCTGTGAGAATAATCCATACTGTTGCATGTAGAGTATTCATTGCCATTTATGTGTGTACCGTATTTTATGCATCCATTCTGTTGATGATGGATATTTAGATTGTTTCCAACTTGGGACTATTATGAATAGTGCTGCTATGAGCATTCTTATACATGTCGTTTGGTAAACATATGCATGCATTTCTCTTGGGTGTAATGTCATAAATTGTGCATATTTTTACTCTGAAAACAAAATTAGGGGGTAGAGCCTGGAGTATAGTGAACTCAGCAAGGCAAATGCTATCTTATGGGGCTCTGTTGGGAAAACTAGGTGGTCTTGTCCAAGAGACAGCTCGGTTAATTTCCATGTCCCACTGACCTTAACACTTGACATTTCAGCTAGAGTGGGTATTGCCTTAAATACTATTCTCTGAAATAACAAGTGGTGTCATTCTAGCAAGTATCACTCCAGAAAACTCCTTATACATACAAAGGCATAAAAGTATTTTTTAAAAGGTCATTATTTCCAAGAAGAGTGAGCAGAGGCAAGAAAAATATAATTAAAAATATTTAGTTCTCCATTCTTGTTTTATGAAATCTGCTTTTTCATGGGTCTAAGCAAGATGATAGATATTAGTTGCTGAAGGGAGGGGAAGTAAAGAGATAGGCTATTGCCCAGTATTCTAGGATGAATATAAAGAAGTATAAATACAAAGAGACAGTTACTCCAGGAGAAGATAAGAAAGTATCAGAATAAGTTTTGTCTCTGGAAATCAGAGAAAAACAAATTCCCACAAATGGTAATGCACTTTCTTTTGGATTCCAGGATTGGTGAAGAAAAAAATGAGTGACAGGTCTGGTGTGCTGGGGGGAAGAGAGAGAGGGAGGCAGACTCTTGCATCACTACTGGTGAAAACCATGGCTCATTAGTGACACATATATCAGGTGACCAAGATCTGTGGTAAAGTCAAGTCTTTTTGATCCAGCCATCAGCTCTCTGCTGTTGACCTCAGAGAGTCATCTTTGTAGATGAGTGAAGAAAGAAGAAACTGCTCTGGTTATGTGCAGGTTGATGTGAGAATGAGGATTGCCTAGGAAGTCTTAGGGTCAGGATTGGGACAGAGTCATCTTCCCCTATACTCTCACCCCACCCACCAGCTTATTTTAGTTCTCTAAATGGTGCATAGGATCAGGGGGAGAGTTGGTGTTGGGGAGCCGAGAGTGAGAGATGAGAATTGTTTGACAGATAGAGTCCAGAATCAGTAAAAGGTAGGAACTATGGCCTATCACCCAGTGCTGTGTTCACCGACTCTACTGATAGATATTGGTTTGTTTGTCTGTCTGTAGGGGGCAGTGCAACCCAAGAAAAAGGAAGAAGAAAATTACAAGTTATTTGGTAGAGACTGAAGCAAGAATGTATTCCTTCAAGGAAATGTGGAGCTAGAGCCAGTCACAAGAGGGTGGTACACACAAGTGCTAAACTGGAACTTGCCCTTCTACTCCTGTCTTGTTTTCAGAAAACCCTTAATCCCAATCCTTTATGGCTCTGGGAAAGCAGTGTCAAAATCTATAGGGCAGAAAGGGGAGTGAGGTGAGGTAGAGCAGAAAAGTGGGCATTCATGGGAGAAGGGCAAGGGATAAAGTGGCAGGAAGCCAGGGTGGGGAAGATGGGTGTGCCTGAGACCTAAATGGGAGACTTTGGAAAGTTACATTCCTCACTCTGGAGTGGATGCACCTGAAACTTACGTGTGAGTGCATTTGCCAATCTCTATTCTCTTTTCTCTGTCTACCTGTAGACAATAATCTAAGTAAGGGAGGAAAGAAATTGCTCCACACAGTGTGATATGCTGGAGATAAGGGGTAGAAACGAGGTGTCTGAGGCAGACTACAGAGTCCAGAGGCAATTCAGCTTCTCCCTCTCACAGCCTTTGTTCTTTTCTCCTCTTATATTGGTGCTGGAAAAAGATAAATGCTGCACCTCTGAGCTTGAGGGAGGTAAAACCCCAGAGGAGGAATATTTGAAAATTAAGACCTTAAATCCGGAAATAGAGATACTGATACCCTTGTAACCTGTGCGTTGACATGTCTCTTTGGGGAGACTCATCTAAAAACTTTATGTGTTTGCATTGCTGCTAGGTCCATGTTGGATGGCAATTAGATTGATTGTGTCCAGAAAAAGAATGTCTAACAATCTCCTTCCTAGAATGCCACAACTAGATCACCTTTTAAAGAGTGAGGCCCATCTGTGACTTGCATTAGATGTGGGATATACACTAACTGATGAATATGTGAAAGAAGATATGGAAATCTGGTCTAGAAGTTGACACAGTGTTCATTCACTTATCAGAAGAAGGCACATCCAAACAAGAAAAGACAAAAAGAGCGGGGGAGCTGCAGACAGTGGGGAAGAAAGGTAAGGCCCATGATTTGCAGTCAAGAGTTGAGGATGAGCCAAGCCCTGGGGATTAGTCTGACAAAATCATGGGCAGTAAGAACTCGCAGCCTCTCCAAAAGCAAACCATCCAAATAAAAATGAATCACCTATTCCCCAACAAAAATTTAAAAAATGCTGGATATGCTCAAAACTTTAAAAATGGTAGTTGTGTTCTGGACCTCTCCAAGTATCTTTTCATTCAGGAAAAACTGTTGTTTGCTGAGCCCAAGGATGCGGGCTTTCCATTTAGCCAGGGTATCAATAGCCATTTGGCCAGTCTCTCAATGGTTAGAAACACAAGCCCCACACCAGACCCCACTGTTAGAGAGGCTTTATGTGCCACGGATAACTTAAATGCGAGCATTGAAAGTGAGGGCCAGATTAAGATGTACATCAATGAAGTGTGTCAGGAGACTGTGTCACGTTGCTGCAACTCATTTCTGCAGCAGGCCGGATTAAATTTGTTAATAAGCATGACAGTTATTAATAACATGCTTGCCAAGTCCCTTTCAGACTTGAAGTTTCCTTTGATATCAGAGGGAAGTGGATGTGCTAAGGTTCAGGTTTTGAAACCACTGATGGGTTTGTCTGAAAAGCCAGTCTTGGCGGGGGAGTTAGTCAGTGCCCAGATGCTCTTCTCATTCATGTCCCTCTTTATCAGAAAAGGAAACAGAGAGATTCTCCTGGAAACCCCTGCCCCATAAACGGCCCTCTGGAACACAATGGGACGGAATCCACCCACAACGCGCTTGGTTTGCAGATGTCAAAGAATCTGCAGAGAGTGCTACTGAAGATCCAGCCTTAGCCAATCACCACCTCATTGGGTGAAAGTTCCAGGGCTCAATCCAGGACCACACTCTTATTGGCCAGGCAGGGGCTCCCACAGAGCTTTGAGTAACTTGTTGGTTGTGCAGTCTGCAGGCAATGTTGGCACTGTAAATTCCTCCCTTGCAGCCTCCTTCATGTGGTGAGGGGATCACTTCAGCTGCCTGCTGTGGACAAAGAACATCAAATTACAGCTATTGTTGCCTGTGGTGGTCTCCCTGTCCAAGCAGGACCGCTTTGCAGAGACCAGACGCATATCGCAGCTTGAGCTGAAAATGCATTTGTTGCAGCTTAGGTTGAATTATTTTTCGTTTACTCTTTCTTCTACACGCGCCTGATAGGATAGTGAACCCATTCATCAAAAAAGTGCACTGCTCTTCTGTCTATTGTACCGACTTAACCTCTTCCATCCAAGTCCGCATCTGTGTGTATCATCAATAAAGTTGTGTGCTTTGATTGGCAGAAAAGAGTCATGGTCCTTGTCCTTGAGTTTACAGTCTGCACTGAGAGAAGGACAAAAAAAGCACGATAAACGCCAGCTGACTGGGACTTCTGTTCCCTGACAAATGCCGGCTTATCGGTGCTCACAGGAGGCAGGGATAGAGAGGGGCTGCAGTGCTCAGAATAAACTTCAAGAAGGGGCTGGGGGCGGGGGTGGGGGGAGGGGAGGGGCACAGCGGGGGAGTTCGTGGAATTAGGATGGAATGTTGAGAGGACTGAAAGACACAACACCCGTGAAGCAGGCAGCACCGTGCCCAGCACAGAGAAATCCCTTCTTAATGTCTTTTCCTTGACTGCCAGCCTGGAAAGAAAGGTCAGTAACCCTGGCCTTTTCGTTTGTCTGCGCATCCCGACGTGGGGATGGGGACCGGGGTGGAGCGGGTGGGGGAGCTCTACCACGCATTGGGGCGCATTTATTGCACAAATGTTGCCGCTTGCCCAGCACCTACCCTGTGTAGTTCTATCCTTCCTGCGAAGCCACGGGGAAATCTGCTTCCAGCCCTCCTTCTCTCTTCCTTGGGATCCCCAGCGCTACTTCCTGACAGAGTGAGAGGGTTGGCCGCTGCTCCCTTTGGAGCAACCTCCTTTCTTCCATATCCCCACTACCTTTGGTGGGACCCAGGAAGGGGACAGTGGAGCCTTCCATCAACTACCCGCGGAGGTGATAGGGCAAATGCTGAGGGCACTTGGCACGACCGTGGTCACTCCATCCCTCCGGAGACACCTCCACACTCTCCATCTGAGGTCCCTGCACCTTGCCAGGAAAGGAAGAGCCCGTGGGCACAGAAGCACTTCATGGGTCAGGGCAGCTCGTTCTGCCCTTGACCCGCCCCCACCTCCGACATTACCAGATCCTGCCCAGCAGGTTTAGCCCCTGAATCAGCAAAGCCAGGTTCCCTGCATGTTTGTGTTGTGTGTGTCAAGAAGTGGTCCCCTTCCCTAAAGCCATGGCAAACCCAGTAAACACATCTGCTTCCTTTGGGCAATGCTGCTGCCGTGCTGGTACCCTCTCGGTCTCCCAGGGCTGCTGCTGTGGGTCACTGTGCCCTGGGCGGCCGCCATCTCTATGGTGCTGGGCATTCGGCTTGTTCTCTTCCACACAGAACAAAGCTTTCTTTTCTTGTCTTATTCTCCCTTCCCCCCGCAGCTTGGGTTCCAGGTGGGTTACAACTTTCTTGCTTGTACCATCTGCCCCACAGTCCGTGCTGGCCAGAGGGCCTGAGTGCCTGCCAGGTCCCCTGACCAACTCTGGGAAACCCTCCCACCTGGAATGGGGACCAGGCCTCTTCCCAGGCCCTGGTGTCTGAGATGGCCAACAAGCAACTTGCAGTTGTTGTGACACCACACCCCCCATCAAGGCTCACACTGCTGGGGCTTCCTTGGCTGGCTCTGGGAGCCCTGTCTCAGTTCCTGGGGTTCCTAAGAGCTGTCAGAAGGACCACCCTTTCTCCCAAGCCAACTACAGTTTGGCTGGGCAATCTGATTTCAAAGGGGATTTCCCTGCAGACAGCTCTGCAACCACTTTTCCCGGTGGAGCCTGCTTCACCAATGCTGTCTTCAGTGACACCTCATTGCTCAGTCTCTTTGAGCACAAAGGCATCCTCCTAGCCTGTGGTCCAGAATTACCATGCACGTCCCTACTTCCCTGCATGCTACCAAATTTCCCTTTGCGTGCACTTGTCCACTATCTCTGAGGCACTTGACACAGTGAGGCTGCAGCTGAGTCCTAACTCAGGGAGCGCCCCAGAGGCTTTCTGCCCATCTCCTGAGCAAACTCTGTAACAGAAAAGCCCATCAGCGTCCAAGCGTCTCCACGGCATTGTCTTGGCCCAAGTCAAAACCCTCCTGTCCATTTGCTGGCACTGCCCTCCCGAAAGCACTCGCGCACAGCCCTTCTGTCCTGCCCCTCATCCCCTGACTGGTTGCAGTGCCTGGGTATGAGCCCAGTTCCCGTGAATTCTGCCTCCCTGGGATGCGCAGGGGAGTCAGGAGCATGCCTGCCTCCCAGGGCCTGATCAAGACACTGAGAGGTTCTCGGCACTGGCAAGAGCACCGGTGCCCCCATTCCATATGTAAGGCAAACATAAAAACAGCCCCGAGCCATCAATCACAATACATACCTGCCTGCTGCAACCAAAAGACAGTCTTTCTGGGCTTCCCCGTGGCAAACGTTGGGAAAGGTCATCAATCCTGAGCTTGCCACATTCTGTGGGGAGTGCTCTGCCTTGATGGTGCCACCCCAGCCTGAGCCTGTCTCTTGTGTCAATCTGGAACTGCCGCCACAGGCTGTCTTCCATCTCCAGAAAGGGCCCCCTGGGTTTTGCTTCTCATCTATCTCGTGAGCACGTTTCCATTTGGTGCCTGTAGGCACTGACTGACTTCCAGACCAACTTCAGGTGTCCTCCCCAGCCTGCTGCCTCTCCTAGGGATTTTGTGGTTTGCCACCCCCGCCCTGCCCCCCTCCAGGTAAGTGCACACAAGGTTGCAGACATCCAGCTTCCCGGCAGGCGCGTCCTGTCTCAGACACTGGATCCTCACCGGGGTGCTGTGTCACTCTCAAAGCCGTGTCCACCACAATCCCCTTACTTTTAAAAGTGCCACCCTGAACCAGCATAGCCCTCACCCAGTCTGTCTCTCTGACGATGCACCACTCGGCAAAGAGTTGGGTAGCTGTGGCCAGGGGTTGCTCTTGCCTCTCTTCTGAGGGACACTGGCTGCTCTCTGATGCAGATGGGCACTGCACCAGAGTCCAGCAGAGTGCTGCAGAGGGCCGGCCCTTGCCCCATCTGTTACAAATGCCAGATGCGTCTTCTCACTGGCTGCCACTGCCCTACTCTCTCTGATCATGGCCTCCTTTCCATCCTGGAGGTCCATTTTCCCTTACTGCCTCTTGTTTTGGTGTGAAGTTTAGGACAGCCTTTCCCACTCTCCCACGAACACAGTCTCCTTGGCAGTTTTCTCGTTCTTTCACACCTTTCTATTCAGAGTTTTGTCTCATCGATCTGTCTGGAATTTACTTTTGTGCAAGGTGAGAGACAGTGATGTGACTTGACTTCTTTTCCCTCATGATTAGCCGATGAACCCAGCGCCACTGGTTGAGCACTCCGTTCTAGCGCTGTCTGTGGCACGTTCTGGGATCCTCATGTGCCCAGCTGCGCACCCACTCTGTGGTTTCTCCGGAGGCACATTCCTTTCCCTCAGGAATCTCTTACTGACTTGGAGTCCCTCAGCTCACTAGGTGGCCTAAGGCAGGTGGGGTGTGTGTGTGTGTGTGTGTGTTGGCGGGGAGAGCTGTGTTGGTGCTTGTGAGCAGGCCTCTGCTCCAGGTATGTTCTCAGGACATATTCTGGCCCACGGGAAGCTTAGGAACTCTCATCCTGCCGACTTTTGCACCATGGCAAACTGGGCACTGGTCTCTCCCATCTCCCAAATTAGTATATCTGTACAAGAAAAGTTTCGGAACAGTGTGCTGTGTACATAATTGTAAATATTGTATATCCTGTAACACTATATACTCTTTTATGTAATTATACATTTCCTAAATACAGTGTGGAGTATCTCTGGAATGATGCACAAAGAAATGATCGCTGTGTGTGTGTGTTTTTTTTTTTTTTTTTTTTTTTTTGGCTCCTGGCATGTATTATATATGAGATCTGCAAGGAGAAGATCCATAACTCATTTAATTGTCTTTTTCTGTCCTTTGTGCCTCTTGAATTTTGTACTTATTTATCCATGTCCCATTGAAAAATAAATTTACTAAAAGACAATTATTGCAGGTTTCTGTAAAAGCTGTTGATGTAGCATTGTCATTCTACAGTCAGACTCTTTTGGTGAACTCTCTTATTAATTTTATTACATTGTCTCTTTTTTTCTTTCTTACTTCTTAAGTAGATAAATATACTGTACAAATTATGACAGTTTTATCTCTTCCTATTCAATAGTTTTTAGTTCATTTCTTTTACTTACCTCATTGCATTGTCAGGGACCTCCAGAAAAACAGTATTGATGATACAGCACATATTTGTCTTGTTTCTGATTTTAATGGTCGATGTTTCAGTGTAAGGTTGGTGTTTGCTGGAGGTTTCTGAATAAATAGTATGTCATGTATTTATATAATAGGATTTATAAGCCATTAAAAATGAGTCAATGGCTGGGCGCGGTTGCTCACGCCTGTAATCCCAGCACTTTGGGAGGCCGAGGTGGGCAGATCACCTGAGGTTGGGAGATTGAGACCAGCCAACCAACATGGAGAAAACCCCATCTCTACTAAAAATATAGAATTAGCCAGGTGTGGTGGTGCATGCCTGTAATCTCATCTACTCAGGAGGCTGAGGCAGGAGAATCACTTGAATCCAGGAAGCAGAGGTTGCAGTGAGCCAAGATCGTGCCATTGCACTGCAGCCTGGGCAACAAGAGCAAAACTCCATCTCAAAAAAAAAAAAAAGAAAGAAAAGAAAGAGTGAACTAAATCTCTGTGTATCAGGCTTGACAATTTTCACAAACCTAACGTTGAATGAAATAATCAATTTGCAGAAAGACTTCGTTTAATACCATTTATATAATTTTAAACATATGAAACTATGTGTTATATTGATACATATATTTATAGCAGTATTTAAAATGGGCACTGACAGATGTACATCAGTTTTGCAATATCAATTGCCTCTGGGAATGGCTGGAGGAAAATGTGACTCCAGCAATATATACAATTTAATTTTATCTATTAAGAAAAATATTATAAACAAATATAAAGAAAACATTAACATTGCTAATTATGGATGATGTATACATAGATCCTCATTGTTTTTTCTCTATATATCTTTTTTTAAATTAAAACTAAAGATGTATTGTGTACCCAATACAATTAATTTAAAAAATTCCTTCACCTAGACATATTCTCGAGAAATTTTAGGATAATAAGGACTGAAAGGAGACCCTAAAAGCTTCCCAGGATAAGGAGAATGCCACCTACAAATCAAACTGGCATCAGACTTCCTAGTCATAATACTTGATGATAAATGTCGATGTATAAATGCCTTGAAATCCTTAGAGAATATGCTTTTCTCTAGTATTCTATTCCTAAACATACTATCAAGCAGGTATATAGTGACAGTAAAGATGTCTTCAGGACTGTAATTACTTAGAAAGTTTACCTCCTGTAGAGTTTTCCTTAGAAAATTGTTTGAACATGTACTCCCACAAAATGAGGTAGTAATCAATTGAAAAGTACATATAGAATCCAGGAAATAGTGATCCCAACTTGGAAAAGTAATAAATGTTACTTTTAAGGTGATGGCCAAATAACAGGTCCTGATTAACTAGGCCAAAGTGGAGCAATATGATAGAAGATTTAGGGTAGTGGATGAACTCATGAATAAAAGGAGACTTGGTAAAAGGAATTGAGAGGTTAGAAAATGAGAGGTTAGAAAAACTAGAGGGTGTGATAAAAACAAGTGAGGGAAGAAAAACAATTAGATGATCATCTAAGAAAATATTACAGTAATGACCCTCAGTAAACCATGCCTCCCTGTATCCATGCCATTGTATAGTCCCCTCCCACATTGACTCTGGGCCTGGCCACGTGATTTGCTTTGGCCAGTTTAAAGGTTAGGAAACACAACAAAAGAGTAGGCCTGGACAGAGCATTTTCAGTGAGGCTTGCACTCTTTCTCCTCTGAAACCACCATGTGTGGAGCTACCCAGGCTAACCTGTGTAGGGTGAGACCACATAGAACAGAGATGAAGTGTTTCAACTGAGGAATCCTAGAAAGAATTGTCAGATAAAATGTAGGAATCCCAGTTAAATGTGAATTTCAGCTGAACATCAAATAAATTTTTTGTGTATGTGTTTTCCAAATATTGTATGAGACATACTTTAAAAATATTAATTGTTCATCTTGAATTCAAATTAATCTGGGCATACTGTATTTTAATTTTCTGGATATAGCAGTCCTAGCTACAGGAAAACCAGCCCTCAGCTAATCTGCCAGCTGACTCCAGCAACACGAATAACCTCAGGCAAGACTAGCAGAAGAACCAACCAGATAAGCCCAACAGGAACTACCAATCCACAAAATAACCAGCAAATAAGATGGCTATTTAAAGTCACTGAGTTTTGGAGTGTTTTTTTTTAATGCAACAATAGACAACAGATGAACAAAACAAAACAAAAATGTGTACTTGCTCCAAAAGTGCAGCAAATTAAGATACAGAATGAATTCAGCATTTTGATGGAATATAAGGAAAAATAATCTATTAAGTCTCGAATGTAAGAATAGTCCCCCTTATGTGACTCAAGAGCCTTGAGGTGGAATATTTCTAAACAACTATAGTGGGCTCGATTAAATCATACCTAATCCCAGGTGTCTCTTGAATCTGACCTGGGCACATAAGATGGGGCAGGCTTGAACTAGCTCCCAAGTTACTAAGAGTGATGCAGGTAAATATTCCCAGGGTAAGATGCATTCATAACGTGATATAGTTTATTTCTACCTTGCACCTAGCTGTACTACCCCAGAAGATAGTACATAAGTAGACGATGGTTATATGGCTCCCAGAGAAGTCTGAAGTGACCAAATAGATATAAAGGCAACCCTTCTACATCCCAAGAAAGGCTTAGGTTGAACTTGTGAAAGTATCTGAGATATCTGAACACTAGTCACGTGATATTATCCTCAAAAGGGTACCTTCATGGGATCATAAAATCAAAGGGAGCTTGCCTTTCTAATGGAGAGAATGCAATTGAGCTTCTGGCTTTATATAACCATCTGCATGCAGCTAAGTTCCAGTTTTCTTTTGTATTCTATTCTGTAACAACCAGGTCTTTCTCCCATTAAAACTTACTGCTTTCAACTCTAGACATTGAGAACAATGAAGTGTGTTTAGATTATTATGACTACGTAAATGCTGCTCATTGCTGAGCCAAGTAGTGTCCTAGCACTTGAACCCATCTTGTATAGTTTTAGAAACTGATTCACATATCACCTGTGGGGATGAGATTACAAGTAGACATGAGATTCAGTGTAGCTGACAGAATGTGGGATAGAAGGTGATAAAAGGCAGAATAAAGAATAGTAGAATGGATATCCTCATTTTACAAAGTGCAAAGTAAAGAAATACTAGTGGAAGTTTATGAAATAAAATAAAGTTTTATGTATATTATTTAAAGTTAAATTTAGCTACTTTATATGTTTTATTTTTATTGCCTACTTCTTTCACAGGAAAGCAAGCTTAATAAAGGCTACCTCTGCTCACTACCAAATTTCAAATGTTTTGAATAGTGCATGGCACACAATGGTGCTCAAGAAGTATCTATGGACTGCATGATTAAACTAAAATAATAATAATGCTATAAAAATTGGGAATAAGAGAGGGGGAGAAAGTATGATAATATAAATGAGCTAAAGTGTCTTATTTTCATATCAAAAATTTGTTAGGAATACAAGTGTATTTTAGGGTCTTGAAGATAAACACAAGAACAGGGTTTCCCAGGCATTATTAACATTTTAAGCCAGGGACTGTCCTGTGCATTGTAGGATCCCTGGTCTCTACTTACAAGACACCAGTAGCACTCTTTCCCCCAGTTGTGACAACAAAAAAATGTCTTTGGACAGTGACAAATGTCCCCTAGGGAGCAATATCACTGCTATTGAGAACCACTGCATCATAAAGAGTTAAAAATCAGAAAAGTTGAGAAAAGTTTGGCATTCTAGAAAGTGATACTGAGTCTAGGCAAATTCAAAAGGGAAAACCGTTTTTATTATAAATTCTGTACTATAGAGTTTTTGTCAAGTGTATGTATTGTCTTGATACATATTAATATTTATTCAAAAACATTAATGAGGTAGAATCAATGGGGCTTTGTGACAAGCTGGCAATATAGAGTGAAAAAGATGGAAGAGTGAACAATGATTAGGGTTCTGGCATGTGCAACTGGGTGGATGATGATTGTTTTCATGGAGACAGGGAATACGGGTGGGGGAATAGTTTTGTTGCAGGATCAGGGAATAATGGTTCCAATTTCAAATATGTTCAGCATGAAATATCTGTGAGATATGTAATCTGTAGGCATCAAATAAATTAATCCTGAACTCAAGATATATAGACTTGTGAGTCGTTAATATATAGATGATAATTGAAACGATGGCAGTGGATGAGATTCCTGGAAAGAGAAGAGACTTGAGAACAGGACCCCAAGGAACAGCAATATACTGAGTGTGTAATATTTTAGTCTTTTTTATGCATCTTAATGTTTAAATTAATTAGGACCATACTGTAAATACGGTTTAAGATTTTTTAAAAACAAATTGTATCTTTGCAAAAATAGTGCACATTTATCGAAGCCATTTGAAAAACATGTAGATAAGCACAAACTACTCTCCAGAACCAGAACTGCAGCTTCAGGCCTCGATGATCAAATAGAGTAGGCATTGAGCACTAATTATGTGCCAGGCAGGTGGAGATTCAATAGTAAACAAAACAGACACCATTCTTGTGTTAATACAGCTTATTATCTAGTAGAAAATATAGTCAAAGAAAACAGGAATTTAAAATGGAGTGTGATGAATGGTATAAAAATTAATAACGGAAATCTACTTCACCTACAGATGCAGTGGAATGTGATTAAAGCATCTTCAGTGTCCTCCATTTTCCTCTTATTTGGCATGAGCTTAGTTGCAAGAATAGGAAGAAACTGTTTTGAGTTCTTTTGCTCCCTGTACTGTGTAGTAAGAACGTTCAGGAAGGATGGCAGAGAACATGGAGTTGTTTGCCATTGTGGGCCTTACTAGAGGCTCTGTCCAAACCAAACTTCTCAGTATTCTGGGTTCTGACTCCTTCACAGAGAGTGTCTCCTTGGATTTGTAAATTCGTTTTATACTTTATAATCTGTTCAGTTAATTTTCCAGAAACTCCCTAGCTGCACTCTTGAGTCAGTCACTCGGCAACACCAAATTCCAAAAAGAGAGAGATTGTATATTTCTCAAAAATAAGAAGCATGCACAAGTTGACAGCACCTCAATGGACCCTATGGGTTATAAGAAGCAGAAAGAGATTAGATAAAGAAATCACAAAGACAGGTCATGTTTGCAGGAAGCAATCTGTTCACTTGTTAACATTATAGTTGACCCTGCCCCTGAGTAGCAGGAGAGAGCCCCAGCTGTCTTGCAAAGCCCCAGCTACCTCTTTGCAATGGCTTGGGCCACAAGGAAAATTGTTGACATTATGGAAGACAACGCTGGCCCTAATCTTAGAAGAACTGTCTGCAAATAACTGATTTGAGAAAACCTGATATTTCCTAAATATGGTGAATTAAAATGAAACTGGCATACAAGGTAAACACAAATTATACATGAAAAAGAGAGAAAAGGGACATGAAAACTAAATGGCAGATGATGAAAACTCATCTGAAAATGTTACCATAAAGTAGATGAAAATTTTCACCAAATATTTCACATGAATTTGAAAGTTTTAATAAAGCAAGTAAGCAAGAGCTCAATAAAGGAATGGGAAAATAAGAATGAGAAGAAATGTGCTCTGTGAGGCTTCTGTGAAGAATGCGAAAAAAGAAATTTAACAGTCACAGAGATGAAAGCAAAATGGCAGAAGCACAAGGAAGAGAGAAACTATGGCAAAAGCATAGTAATTAGTGTCAAATCTATGTACATTTAGGACTAAGACCAAAACAAATGTGGTGATTATGTTTACAGAATGAATGTAATGGTGATACACTCAGATGGAGAAGCAATTATACAATGAACAACAATTGGAAGAGGAAAGAAAAACAAGGTGGAAGGTAATGTAAATATGTTGATTTTCTTATCCTTAATGACTGAGGTCAAAAGATACCACCTAAACCAGACAAATATGGTGATACAGGTATAAGTACATTGAATAGTATAAACACTAAGAAATATAATCTAATCAACTAAAAGTGCACGAAAAGAGGAAAGGGAGCAGGGCAGAGGAATAAATGTGTATAAAGTTAATCCTTAAAGCATTATTCATAATAGCAAGAAAAATGAAAAACACACAAAATATTCACGAATAGGGGACTAAGTAATTATGACACATTAATGCAATAAAATACTATTCAGCTATAAAGTGAAAAGCGAATTTTTAATCCAGTGATAACCAATGATTGACAAGGTTATTTACATATTGCTCTGTGTGTGTGTGTGCGTGTGTGTGTGTGTTTGTTTATTTGTGTGTTTATGTGTGTCTGTATAATATCTCCAGAATAATGCATTAGAAACTGCTTCTGGTGGGAGAGAAGCAAGTAGTTGGTAAGAGAGGGGGTTAAAGATTTTTAAATGTATACCCTTTGTTATCTTTTGAATTTTGAACCACTAGGATGTGTTACCAGTTTTTAAAAACAAATTAAGTTTAAAAATAAGATAAAATGCGGGCAGGCGCGGTAGCTCATGCCTGTAATCCTAGCACTTTGCAAGGCCGAGGTGGGTGGATCACCTGAGGTCAGGAGTTTGAGACCAGCCCGGCCAACATGGCGAAACCCTATGTCTACTAAAAAATAGAAAAATTAGCTGGATGTGGTGGCATGTGCCTGTAATCCCAGCTACTTAGGAGGCTGAGGTAGGAGAACGCTTGAACCCTGGAGGCGAAGGTTGCAGTGAGCCGAGATTGTGCCACTGCACTCCAGCCTGGGAGACAGAGTGAGGCTCCGACTCAATAATAATACTAATAATAATATAAAATATAAAGAGTTGGCTGACTGATCTTTGCCCAGCCTTGTAGATATCATGTGAGATCCCTAATATAGGTTTTGTAGAGTTTCCTCATTCTATGTACATCTGTCTTTGTTCTATCCTCCTGAAAACTGAGGCAAAGGGTACAGGGCAATGTCCTCATTGGCAACTTGACCCCTGTGTCCCTGCCCATTTTCATTATTCACCATTAAGAGTAAGTAAGTAGAATATTTCTCTGTTTGTATATTTCTCAGAAATAAGAAGCATGTGCAAGTTGACAGCACCTCAAATGGACCCTATGGCTTATAAAAAGCAGAAAGGTACTGCCAGTACCTTGCTCAAGAAACTTTGAGTTCTTCAAACAAATTTACAAGAAAAAAACAAACAACCCCATCAAAAAGTGGGCAAAGGATATGAACAGACATTTCTCAAAAGAAGACATTCATACAGCCAACAGACACATGAAAAAATGCTCATCATCACTCGCCATCAGAGAAATGCAAATCAAAACCACAATGAGATACCATCTCACACCAGTTAGAATGGCAATCATTAAAAAGTCAGGAAACAACAGGTGCTGGAGAGGATGTGGAGAAATAGGAACACTTTTACACTGTTGGTGGGAATGTAAACTAGTTCAACCATTATGGAACACAGTATGGCGATTCCTCAAGGATCTAGAACTAGAAGTACCATTTTTTTTTTTTTAATTATACTTTAAGTTCTAGGGTACATGTGCATAACGTGCAGGTTTGTTACATATGTATACTTATGCCATGTTGGTGTGCTGCACCCATCAACTCGTCAGCACCCATCAATTCATCATTTATATCATGTATAACTCCCCAATGCAATCCCTCCCTCCTCCCCCCTCCCCCCTCCCCATGATAGGCCCCAGTGCGTGATGTTCCCCTTCCCGAGTCCAAGTGATCTCATTGTTCAGTTCCCACCTATGAGTGAGAACATGCAGTGTTTGGTTTTCTGTTCTTGTGATAGTTTGCTAAGAATGATGGTTTCCAGCTGCATCCATGTCCCTACAAAGGACACAAACTCATCCTTTTTTATGGCTGCATAGTATTCCATGGTGTATATGTGCCACATTTTCTTAATCCAGTCTGTCACAGATGGACATTTGGGTTGATTCCAAGTCTTTGCTATTGTGAATAGTGCCGCAATAAACATACGTGTGCATGTGTCTTTGTAGTAGAATAATTTATAATCCTTTGGGTATATACCCAGTAGTGGGATGGCTGGGTCATATGGTACATCTAGTTCTAGATCCTTGAGGAATTGCCATACTGTTTTCCATAATGGTTGAACTAGTTTACAATCCCACCAACAGTGTAAAAGTGTTCCTATTTCTCCACATCCTCTCCAACACCTGTTGTTTCCTGACTTCTTAATGATTGCCATTCTAACTGGTGTGAGATGGTATCTCATTGTGGTTTTGATTTGCATTTCTCTGATGGCGAGTGACGATGAGCATTTTTTCATGTGTCTGTTGGCTGTATGAATATCTTCTTTTGAGAAATGTCTGTTCATATCCTTTCCCCACTTTTTGATGGGGTTGTTTGTTTTTTTCTCGTATATTTGTTTGAGTTCTTTAAAATTAATGTGCAAAAATCACAAGCATTCTTATACACCAGTAACAGACAAGCAGAGAGCCAAATCAGGAATGAACTTCCATTCACAATTGCTTCAAAGAGAATAAAATACCTAGGAATCCAGCTTACAAGGGATGTAAAGGACCTCTTCAAGGAGAACTACAAACCACTGCTCAGTGAAATCAAAGAGGACACAAACAAATGGAAGAACATACCATGCTCATGGATAGGAAGAATCAATATCGTGAAAATGGCCATACTGCCCAAGGTTATTTATAGATTCAATGCCATCCCCATCAAGCTACCAATGAGTTTCTTCTCAGAATTGGAAAAAACTGCTTTAAAGTTCATATGGAACCAAAAAAGAGCCCGCATTGCCAAGACAATCCTAAGTCAAATGGACAAAGCTGGAGGCATCACGCTACCTGACTTCAAACTATACTACAAGGCTACAGTAACCAAAACAGCATGGTACTGGTACCAAAACAGAGCTATAGACCAATGGAACAGAACAGAGTCCTCAGAAATAATACCGCACATCTACAGCCATCTGATCTTTGACAAACCTGAGAGAAACAAGAAATGGGGAAAGGATTCCCTATTTAATAAATGGTGCTGGGAAAATTGGCTAGCCATAAGTAGAAAGCTGAAACTGGATCCTTTCCTTACCCCTTATACGAAGATTAATTCAAGATGGATTAGAGACTTAAATGTTAGACCTAATACCATAAAAACCCTAGAAGAAAATCTAGGTAGTACCATTCAGGACATAGGCATGGGCAAGGACTTCATGTCTAAAACACCAAAAGCAACGGCAGCAAAAGCCAAAATTGACAAATGGGATCTAATTAAACTAAAGAGCTTTTGCACAGCAAAAGAAACTACCATCAGAGTGAACAGGCAACCTACAGAATGGGAGAAAATTTTTGCAACCTACTCATCTGACAAAGGGCTAGAAGTACCATTTGACCCAGCCATCCCATTACTGGGTATATACCCAAAGGAGTATAAATCACGCTGCTATAAAGACACATGCACACGTATGTTTATTGCTGCACTATTCACAATAGCAAAGACTTGGAATCAACCCAAACGTCCATCAGTGACAGACTGGATTAAGAAAATGTGGCACATATACACCATGGAATACTATGCAGCCATAAAAAAGGATGAGTTTGTGTCCTTTGTAGGGACATGGATGCAGCTGGAAACCATCATTCTCAGCAAACTATCACAAGAACAGAAAACCAAACACCGCATGTTCTCACTCATAGGTGGGAACTGAACAATGAGATCACTTGGACTCGGGAAGGGGAACATCACACACTGGGGCCTATCATGGGGAGGGGGGAGGGGGGAGGGATTGCACTGGGAGTTATACCTGATGTAAATGACGAGTTGATGGGTGGTGACGAGTTGATGGGAGCAGCACACCAACATGGCACAAGTATACATATGTAACAAACCTGCACGTTATGCACATGTACCCTGGAACTTAAAGTATAATAATAATAATAAAAAGAAAACAAAAAAGAAACTTTGAGTTCTCAAAGCTAATTTTAAAAATTCATAGCCATCAATTTCAAGTTTTCCTAAATTCCAAAAGCTGCCATTACATATTGGTAACCAGGCCTGGGAGATTCTGACCAAAGATCTTTAATAGAAGCCAAAAGTAGTGAGAACTCAGGACCTAAAGGAAATGTTTATCAGAAAGAAACTGTGGAAAGGAGAGAGGAGAGATGAAGGAAAAACAGCCAATCTCATGTGTCCTGGTTCAAATCAGTTCCCAAATTGAAACCCTAGAGAGTAGAGGGTATCAGGTCTGACCAGATAAGTTACTGGGAAATTTAAGAGTATTGGGGTTAGTTTCTTCACTTCCATAGGAACAAGCTGAAAAAATGCTGAGTCTAACATGGGACAGCTCAAGTGGAAGGCTAGAAAAGGCTGTGAGGGAAGGCTGGTGATAACATCTTCCAACACTTCCCTTACCTCCATGCCCCATCCCCAGCTGAGAGGGGAGGTTGCCAACTTCATCTATGACCCAATTCAAAGGACTGGATAATTAAAAATACAGAACTCTGGATATAGATCTATGCATTGACAATTGGTCTTTGTGAGATGCAAATATTTATTCAGAAGAGGGTTGTGTAACACGGTTATCTGGAGTCTTAATTGTGGTGATAGCTTGAGCCATCAAATTGCCTTTCCTTCCTTCAAAATTATCCGATATCCAGCTAGTTGAGAACAAAGAACAATAGAATACTGATGGCTAGACTTAATAAAGACCTTGCCAGGGTCGAAAGAAACATGATTGAATAAACCAGAAGAACTAGTTTGGACTACTCCACTGCCAGGAGAGTGGGGGAGAAAGAAAACATAAAAATAAAATGAAGGCAGGGAAAGGGTCTTTAGAAAGATTTCTGGGAAAAGAACATTTGTAGAACACTAGGTCCAAATGCTTTGTTTATTCCTCCTTCCCTCCTCTTTGAGAGTAGCAATGGTGAGGCACTTGACCGTCCAATTTTTCATTGCTATTCTCAAAGCAGTAGAAGCCAAAGACACGGCCTGTGTGCTGGCACGTAGGACGAGAACAGCAGAGTCAAAATAGCATAGTATTATAGGACAAGGTAAAGATCGTGTCCACATAGAAAAACAGATAAATCCTTAGGAATAACCCCAAAAAGAAATGTAAATGATCTTTATAAAGAAAATATCACAAGTGACAAAAAGGTCTAAATAGTTGTACATAGATAAAATTCTAAGATGCCAATCCTTGCCAATTTGATCCATAAAGTTAATATAATTTCAATCAAAACATAAACCATGTGTTCTACAATAAATGACATTAGTATAATTAATAATATATTTAGAGAAAATTAAGATAGAAAATCTACCTCAAACTGTCTGTGCAGACAGACAGACAGACTGACACACACACACTACTAGTAGGTTAACAGTGAAGCTAACTGTAAAAAAGATATTGTGTTTGTATTCCTTCTAAGGAAATAGGCAAAGGCTTTCCTTATAATTTTGAGAAGGAAAGGCTATCATGGAAAAGAAAAGGAAGAAGGAAGGAAGGGAGGAAGGAAGGAAGGAAAGAAGGAAGGAAAGAAGAAGCAAGAAAACAGTACATATAGAAGTCCTAAAAGAAAAATATTGGCAGAAGCAGAAAACTCAATTTCCTGAGTGATGAAATAAATCACACATACACAAAGATATCAAGAGATGGGGTGAGTGAAAACATTGGCAATGGTTGCAACATGTCATAAGGATCTCATTTCAAGTGTAGCTAATGACTACCATACAGGTCAGTACAGCAAGTCTATACTTAGAAAAGGAAATTGCTTTTGTCTTGCACAGTTATAGTAATTTGGGAGAGGAGAGAGACCAGTGCCCAGTTTGCCATGGTGCAAAAGTCGGCAGGATGAGAGTTCCTAAGCTTCCCGTGGGCCAGAATATGTCCTGAGAACATACCTGGAGCAGAGGCCTGCTCACAAGCACCAACACAGCTCTCCCCGCCAACACACACACACACACACACACACACACACCCCCCACCTGCCTTAGGCCACCTAGTGAGCTGAGGGACTCCAAGTCAGTAAGAGATTCCTGAGGGAAAGGAATGTGCCTCCGGAGAAACTTTAATGCCTGGAAACCACAGAGTGGGTGCGCAGCTGGGCACATGAGGATCCCAGAACGTGCCACAGACAGCGCTAGAACGGAGTGCTCAACCAGTGGCGCTGGGTTCATCGGCTAATCATGAGGGAAAAGAAGTCAAGTCACATCACTGTCTCTCACCTTGCACAAAAGTAAATTCCAGACAGATCGATGAGACAAAACTCTGAATAGAAAGGTGTGAAAGAACGAGAAAACTGCCAAGGAGACTGTGTTCGTGGGAGAGTGGGAAAGGCTGTCCTAAACTTCACACCAAAACAAGAGGCAGTAAGGGAAAATGGACCTCCAGGATGGAAAGGAGGCCATGATCAGAGAGAGTAGGGCAGTGGCAGCCAGTGAGAAGACGCATCTGGCATTTGTAACAGATGGGGCAAGGGCCGGCCCTCTGCAGCACTCTGCTGGACTCTGGTGCAGTGCCCATCTGCATCAGAGAGCAGCCAGTGTCCTTCAGAAGAGAGGCAAGAGCAACCCCTGGCCACAGCTACCCAACTCTTTGCCGAGTGGTGCATCGTCAGAGAGACAGACTGGGTGAGGGCTATGTTGGTTCAGGGTGGCACTTTTAAAAGTAAGGGGATTGTGGTGGACACGGCTTTGAGAGTGACACAGCACCCCGGTGAGGATCCAGTGTCTGAGACAGGACGCGCCTGCCGGGAAGCTGGATGTCTGCAACCTTGTGTGCACTCACCTGGAGGGGGGCAGGGCGGGGGTGGCAAACCACAAAATCCCTAGGAGAGGCAGCAGGCTGGGGAGGACACCTGAAGTTGGTCTGGAAGTCAGTCAGTGCCTACAGGCACCAAATGGAAACGTGCTCACGAGATAGATGAGAAGCAAAACCCAGGGGGCCCTTTCTGGAGATGGAAGACAGCCTGTGGCGGCAGTTCCAGATTGACACAAGAGACAGGCTCAGGCTGGGGTGGCACCATCAAGGCAGAGCACTCCCCACAGAATGTGGCAAGCTCAGGATTGATGACCTTTCCCAACGTTTGCCACGGGGAAGCCCAGAAAGACTGTCTTTTGGTTGCAGCAGGCAGGTATGTATTGTGATTGATGGCTCGGGGCTGTTTTTATGTTTGCCTTACATATGGAATGGGGGCACCGGTGCTCTTGCCAGTGCCGAGAACCTCTCAGTGTCTTGATCAGGCCCTGGGAGGCAGGCATGCTCCTGACTCCCCTGCACATCCCAGGGAGGCAGAATTCACGGTAACTGGGCTCATACCCAGGCACTGCAACCAGTCAGGGGATGAGGGGCAGGACAGAAGGGCTGTGCGCGAGTGCTTTCGGGAGGGCAGTGCCAGCAAATGGACAGGAGGGTTTTGACTTGGGCCAAGACAATGCCGTGGAGACGCTTGGACGCTGATGGGCTTTTCTGTTACAGAGTTTGCTCAGGAGATGGGCAGAAAGCCTCTGGGGCGCTCCCTGAGTTAGGACTCAGCTGCAGCCTCACTGTGTCAAGTGCCTCAGAGATAGTGGACAAGTGCACGCAAAGGGAAATTTGGTAGCATGCAGGGAAGTAGGGACGTGCATGGTAATTCTGGACCACAGGCTAGGAGGATGCCTTTGTGCTCAAAGAGACTGAGCAATGAGGTGTCACTGAAGACAGCATTGGTGAAGCAGGCTCCACCGGGAAAAGTGGTTGCAGAGCTGTCTGCAGGGAAATCCCCTTTGAAATCAGATTGCCCAGCCAAACTGTAGTTGGCTTGGGAGAAAGGGTGGTCCTTCTGACAGCTCTTAGGAACCCCAGGAACTGAGACAGGGCTCCCAGAGCCAGCCAAGGAAGCCCCAGCAGTGTGAGCCTTGATGGGGGGTGTGGTGTCACAACAACTGCAAGTTGCTTGTTGGCCATCTCAGACACCAGGGCCTGGGAAGAGGCCTGGTCCCCATTCCAGGTGGGAGGGTTTCCCAGAGTTGGTCAGGGGACCTGGCAGGCACTCAGGCCCTCTGGCCAGCACGGACTGTGGGGCAGATGGTACAAGCAAGAAAGTTGTAACCCACCTGGAACCCAAGCTGCGGGGGGGAGGGAGAATAAGACAAGAAAAGAAAGCTTTGTTCTGTGTGGAAGAGAACAAGCCGAATGCCCAGCACCATAGAGATGGCGGCCGCCCAGGGCACAGTGACCCACAGCAGCAGCCCTGGGAGACCGAGAGGGTACCAGCACGGCAGCAGCATTGCCCAAAGGAAGCAGATGTGTTTACTGGGTTTGCCATGGCTTTAGGGAAGGGGACCACTTCTTGACACACACAACACAAACATGCAGGGAACCTGGCTTTGCTGATTCAGGGGCTAAACCTGCTGGGCAGGATCTGGTAATGTCGGAGGTGGGGGCGGGTCAAGGGCAGAACGAGCTGCCCTGACCCATGAAGTGCTTCTGTGCCCACGGGCTCTTCCTTTCCTGGCAAGGTGCAGGGACCTCAGATGGAGAGTGTGGAGGTGTCTCCGGAGGGATGGAGTGACCACGGTCGTGCCAAGTGCCCTCAGCATTTGCCCTATCACCTCCGCGGGTAGTTGATGGAAGGCTCCACTGTCCCCTTCCTGGGTCCCACCAAAGGTAGTGGGGATATGGAAGAAAGGAGGTTGCTCCAAAGGGAGCAGCGGCCAACCCTCTCACTCTGTCAGGAAGTAGCGCTGGGGATCCCAAGGAAGAGAGAAGGAGGGCTGGAAGCAGATTTCCCCGTGGCTTCGCAGGAAGGATAGAACTACACAGGGTAGGTGCTGGGCAAGCGGCAACATTTGTGCAATAAATGCGCCCCAATGCGTGGTAGAGCTCCCCCACCCGCTCCACCCCGGTCCCCATCCCCACGTCGGGATGCGCAGACAAACGAAAAGGCCAGGGTTACTGACCTTTCTTTCCAGGCTGGCAGTCAAGGAAAAGACATTAAGAAGGGATTTCTCTGTGCTGGGCACGGTGCTGCCTGCTTCACGGGTGTTGTGTCTTTCAGTCCTCTCAACATTCCATCCTAATTCCACGAACTCCCCCGCTGTGCCCCTCCCCTCCCCCCACCCCCGCCCCCAGCCCCTTCTTGAAGTTTATTCTGAGCACTGCAGCCCCTCTCTATCCCTGCCTCCTGTGAGCACCGATAAGCCGGCATTTGTCAGGGAACAGAAGTCCCAGTCAGCTGGCGTTTATCGTGCTTTTTTTGTCCTTCTCTCAGTGCAGACTGTAAACTCAAGGACAAGGACCATGACTCTTTTCTGCCAATCAAAGCACACAACTTTATTGATGATACACACAGATGCGGACTTGGGTGGAAGAGGTTAAGTCGGTACAATAGACAGAAGAGCAGTGCACTTTTTTGATGAATGGGTTCACTATCCTATCAGGCGCGTGTAGAAGAAAGAGTAAACGAAAAATAATTCAACCTAAGCTGCAACAAATGCATTTTCAGCTCAAGCTGCGATATGCGTCTGGTCTCTGCAAAGCGGTCCTGCTTGGACAGGGAGACCACCACAGGCAACAATAGCTGTAATTTGATGTTCTTTGTCCACAGCAGGCAGCTGAAGTGATCCCCTCACCACATGAAGGAGGCTGCAAGGGAGGAATTTACAGTGCCAACATTGCCTGCAGACTGTACAACCAACAAGTTACTCAAAGCTCTGTGGGAGCCCCTGCCTGGCCAATAAGAGTGTGGTCCTGGATTGAGCCCTGGAACTTTCACCCAATGAGGTGGTGATTGGCTACGGCTGGATCTTCAGTAGCACTCTCTGCAGATTCTTTGACATCTGCAAACCAAGCGCGTTGTGGGTGGATTCCGTCCCATTGTGTTCCAGAGGGCCGTTTATGGGGCAGGGGTTTCCAGGAGAATCTCTCTGTTTCCTTTTCTGATAAAGAGGGACATGAATGAGAAGAGCATCTGGGCACTGACTAACTCCCCCGCCAAGACTGGCTTTTCAGACAAACCCATCAGTGGTTTCAAAACCTGAACCTTAGCACATCCACTTCCCTCTGATATCAAAGGAAACTTCAAGTCTGAAAGGGACTTGGCAAGCATGTTATTAATAACTGTCATGCTTATTAACAAATTTAATCCGGCCTGCTGCAGAAATGAGTTGCAGCAACGTGACACAGTCTCCTGACACACTTCATTGATGTACATCTTAATCTGGCCCTCACTTTCAATGCTCGCATTTAAGTTATCCGTGGCACATAAAGCCTCTCTAACAGTGGGGTCTGGTGTGGGGCTTGTGTTTCTAACCATTGAGAGACTGGCCAAATGGCTATTGATACCCTGGCTAAATGGAAAGCCCGCATCCTTGGGCTCAGCAAACAACAGTTTTCCCTGAATGAAAAGACACTTGGAGAGGTCCAGAACACAACTGCCATTTTTACAATTTTGAGCACTCCAAGTATTTTTATGTTCATAGGGGAATGGCCGCTGTTTTATTGGGTGTGCTCGGTTGGCCTTGCCTCCCCCTGAGGGCCTGTCCTCAGTGCCACCTGGGGCCCCAGGTTCAGTCCAATCCCCATCCTCACTCCAGGGCCGAGCCATAGTTTCAAAATCAAACCAAATATCAGGCTCCTCCTCTTCCAGCTCCTGGTCATCGTCCCACTCCTCTTCCTCCTCCTCCTCCAGCTTCTCACTGTCATCTCTTCCTATGGTCAGTTTATAAACGCAGTAGCAGGCACCAGCCCCAATCATCAGTCCTGCCGCCATCCAACCCACTTCCCGAGCCCGGCCCATGCTCAAGTCCGTGCCAGCCTTGGGGCAGGACAGGAGAGGGCCTTGCTCCACCTGATTGAAGAGGTCTCTCAGGTCCAGGGTGAGTAAGGATGGAGGGTAGCAGTCTTTAGCTTCTTCTAGGCTCTTGTAGCTCTCTTGTGATGAATCTATGGGTGAAACAGAATATTAGGGCTCGGGACTATGTTTGGCTTTGTGCCTCACAGACAGGGTGGATTTTGAGTTGGTGAGAAAGGCAGATTAACAGGATATAATTTCTTTGTTCTTTTCTGTCTTCCTCTATCGACCTCAGGAGCCCCCATTTCTCTTTCTGGGTCCACAGGGAAGGGCAAGAGATGGGTCTGTGCTATGATAGCTAGGAAGGTGACAGTGTGAGTACCTCTCAGGTAGTCTCCTTCACCAGACCTCCACTTCCAAAGATTAAGGGCAGTTTCTCTCACTAACCTCTACCAAAGTCAGGTAAATTCCTTGGTTTTCCCTTGTCTTCTGTTGTCAGTGGTCCCTCCACAGTGATAGAGGATAGAGCCTGGCAGAAGGGCAAATGCAAAGACAGGTAGGAGGAAATGGAGAAATGAAAGTGTAGTGGATTGACTGAGGACACATGTCCCAATTTCTGCTTTTGTGAATTTTAGGCACTTGAGTTTAAAAGATTTCTCATACTCTACTGACTTTCCGGACGCAGGCCTCCCCCGCCCCACTTGTCGTCCGCCATTTCCCCAGCAAAGGCCGCCACACCCCTTTCCCTGCACTGAAATGGGAGGGGGTGTGGAGAAAGAAGGGGCCAGGAGAGGGCGACTCGGACCCGGCCCTCTCATATCCCAGCCCCCCTCCTCCGCCATCCCCACCCGTGGTCCTGGGTTAATCCCACCTTCACACTGACCTGCAAGGTTCCAACCAAGGCAGTTTTCTCCTTCTCTCGCTGAGACTTGTGCCGAAACCTACAGGCCAACAGACCTACAAACCTGCAAACAGACAAGGGACCGAGGGGACGGAGTGCTTGGTGGACGGACCAGCACCCGGGACACTGGAACCTTTCTTTTCTCGGAGTCTCTGGAAACGCCATTCACTCCCCTCACCCCCACCCGAAACCCGCCACTTCTCTCTACTAAAATGAGCACGGGGTGGGGTGGGGGTTGGTGGCAGTATTTAGAAAGTAGGCGAGAAAGGACCCAGCTGTGATCGGCCTGAACTCGGATCTGTGGCGTTCTTGGCCCTCTTCCACCCATACCTCCTCTGAAGCAGCGCCCACCCTCGCACCGACCTGCACAGTCCGAGCTAGTTTCCTTCTTTCTTCACGCGCCTGCAGAGTAATAGGGGGCTGGTACCCAGACGGAGGCGACTAGCAGGACTTGTGCTCTAGGCGGCTCTTGGTCACGTGACAGCCACGTCACCAGTGCGCTCTGGCCCCCAATTTCCACTCCCACAAGCAGTGCGGCAGGCGCCAGCCTGCCTTGTATCTCCCCCTCAACCCCCACAGTGGGCCCTGTCACTTTTTTCCTCTGTAACAATACCAGAAACCAGAAATGGCCCTGTCTTTCTGGTGTTTGAATTTGTGTTTCTCTAATTCCAGGAAGGGGCAGCATCTTTTCCTGGGTCTACCCTTCACTTACACTTCTTGGGGAATTGTCTCATCCTTTCCTTGGCTCTCGAACTCCTGCAGCCCCTTTCTTAAATTTCTACCCTTTTCTATGTTCAGTCTCTGTCTGCATCAACATTGGGGGAAGGGGCAGACACAGAAGTCCAGGCAGTGGTGAGATTTTAATTAGTATTTTGATAACATTTAAGTTATATTTTGTCCTTTCTTTTTTACTGACTTGAACTACACTATTTTATAATCGGAAAAAAAAACAATAAAGCCTTTTCCACTTGGAGAAGAAATAATTCAAATCTTTTTTTTTTTTTTTTTTTACAAAAATGTATATAACATAAGCAAGATTTCCCAGTTAAGAGGGAGGCCTCATTGATTTGGTGAAGTTAGTTTGTGTTAAGTTGAAAATATTTTCTTCTGACTGCACAGGAAATAGCAGCTTTCAAACAACATATTAAAATGAAAAACATACCCTTACAAACAAAACCAGTTGTGCTTTCAACATGATTTATAAATTGATGGACAAATGAATCTATACTGAGAAGGTCAGTGTTCTAATTTTGACTATTTTAACTATGTGAACTATTGTTCCTTTCCTTCTCCTGGCTGAACTCATAGTATTAGGTGTAATATGACTGACATCTTCATAGAAGATTGCTGGGTGACTTTCACTCTGGCTTCAAAGACAGATTTTTTTTGCAAACCCCAACTTCAGATGAATCTTACATCTTCAGATGAACTTTACAGATTAGTGACTCCACAGATTAGCCTGCCTTTAATTCACAGAGCTTTATTTAAAATCTATTCTGAAGTTTGTGGTGCAACCCATAAATCATCCAGAAATTAGATAATTTCCTGTTATCCTATTGATGAAAATGGGACTTGAGGTAATTTTCTTTCCATCATGACACTGTTGGCAATCTCGCTGCTGTCTGCCATTCATGTATTGTATACTACCCTAGAAGTGGTGAGCAGCATTTTCCAGTGGAGATGGTGGTGAGGGTCTGTGGGTGACTGGGTATCACTGCAACACCCCTCATGTCTGTGTCATTTTTTTCCCTCACAAGTGGAAGGGCAATGCACAGGATCTCAAGCAGTTGCCAGAAAAAAGAGGGCTTTACACTTCCTGCCTTCTGTTACAATTTCACTGAGCCACCAGTACAAGCCCCTCAGAATAATCCCAAAACTCAGGGACCAAGTATGCAGAAGTTAGTCCTCAAGCATCCACCTGTCCCTGCTGAGGAGTCATACTCTAAATACAGACACTCCAGGCAACCTCTTAGAACATTGAAATATGACACCTCAGAGGGAGGGGCTCCCCAGTGAGGGGCCCCTGTGTGGAGGAGGCCCTTTCAGGAGGCAAGCCAGGGAGTCCTAGTGCCTTGCTGGTGAATATTCAGAAGTCAATATGTCACAACTTTCTGGTCTTCCCCTTTTATAGTCCAAACTCACCAATATCACATCTTATCTCTCTAAATCTTTACCTCATTTGTTTTTTTTTTTTTTTGACCCTTTATTTACTTCCCCTAGACAAGTGAATTATACTTACGAAGGCTTACTAACAGAATTCTCAGATTCAACAGTTCATCATTCAGTGTTTGGCTGCTAGGTAGTTGTATAAGTGGCTTTTGTTTGTTTTGAATATATACATTGAAAAAAGTAAGGAGTATGTAAAGCTTAATAAAGACAGATGACTTGGTGTCACAGACATGGCTTTACAGTAAGAACTTGCTTTCACAACACTTAGTCAGGCTTCAAGGACAAAAACTTTACTCCTACCCTCTCCTCACTAGTATAACCTATCTCCACCCTTTTGGTATATTCTCCAGTTAGTCCAATGTATAACTTCTCACTACCATTCTCCCAGTATGCCAGACCTTTCCTGGTTTGAATCCACTCCCTGTCTAAAACTTCCTAAAATCCCATGGTTATAAAAACCCTTTCGATTCTCTTACCTCTTTGTTCTTCTGATCCATGATTCTACCAATTCCTACCTGGAGACTAGCATTAAAAACAAACAAACAAACAAAAAAAAAACTACTTTCCTTTCCATTATACATCTACCAACAAATATTTACTTAAGGACATGTTATAAGGCTCACATACCGTTCAAAAGTGAGAAAGGAAAATGCTTAAAGAAGTCCTCAGACAGGACTGTTAAAAGTTCCTCAGCCCGCAAAAAACTACTATGAAACCACTGCCAAAACAAAACTTTTGGCTTAAATCAGTTCACATGTGATATGTAACTTACAAAGTACCCAGAAACAAAAAAACGATCAGCAAATGGTGACACTAATGGAATTGTGGAGGGTGAAAAAAATAAATTATAGAAGGATGTTATCTTGAAAAGTGATACTACTTTTTGTATTGTGTAATTTTGGTATTGTGTCTTACTTAAGGTTGTTTGGTTGCAAGCAACATAGAACAAGCCTGGTTAGCTTAAGGAGGAAATGTTGAAGACCAGGCTCATCTCCGAGGGGTTTAGGTAGAAGAAATTGATAGATGTCTTTTCAGGATGTCATAAGTCCACCGGTTTTCAGGTTTTTATTTCTCTGATGAAGATTGAAATTTTAGTAAGACAGCTTTTGGTTGGTCTGTTTTGGGCACAATACCCACCCTTTTGCTGAGGAAAACAATAGGGTATGTAAAATGTAAAATGCACTTCCTTTCTTTTCCCAGGGAGAAATTTAAACTGTTTCAGATGTTGTTGTTGATTTGCAGGAGCCCTTTAACCACTTTGGAAATTAACCCTTTGTTTATCTATAACGGAAGTGCTGGGGGCATAATATGCCACAGAGTAACTTAGTTGTAATTTCCACCATTAACTAAACATTAGAAAGGTATGGTTATGAAATGGTGATGCACAAGGTTGTCCTTTGAGCCAAGGCCACTTGGCTTCTCCCACAGGATTCCCACAAGGTTGTATCTATAGTTCAGGGTCTCTTCCTCAGTATTGCATGACCAAATCCTGATTTTGTTTGTATGCTGAGAAGAGTTGCCTCTGGATGCCTCAAGGAAAGTCTCCCATTCATAGAGACTTATATATAAATTGATCTGAATGCTCAAACCTAGGGATCTCTGCATTCTCTCCCCATAAGTAGACCACAAGGGAGGCTGTTTCAAAAGGAGTGACAACTGAATGATTTGCCCCGAGAAATACAATTGTCAGGGGGTACTGGAGGTTTCAGTCAGTCTTACCTGCCCATTCTTTCCCTGTAGACAAGCTGCTACTTCGGAAAACACAACCTTAGAAGGTTTTTTGGTGAGCCTGCAATCAAAGCGAGGGTATTTGTTCATCTTAAGAAGGGAGTTTCAGCTGAGGAAGCATGAAGTACTATTACACATCATGGGCATGACTCTGCCAGAGAAAGTGAAATGTTCCATTCTCCTTAGCCAACACTTTTTCTCCTCCAGACAGTGCTTGGGTGGGAAATACCAACACTTTCTTCTGATTGTCCTTTTCATATGTTCCTATGCTTGAATGAGCCCCTTTGCTACACATAATCTTTCTCTAAACACAGGATCATATAGTTGATTTCGTTTCTGTTTACTAAATAAATTTCAATCACATTCTAGTACTGCCTCCCAGAAGTTACATAGATATGAATTTTCCTGGGGGTTTGCCTGTTCTCAACCTCCTCAGTCTCTTGATTTACTCCCATATTGTCTGTGTATTTTAAAAGTTATACTCAAATAATAACCTTTTATTCAAACTATTAGGGAATATCTCACTGAAGACCCTATGTTCTGAAAAGCTATATTACTTTTTGTATTGTTACCTGTTTTTGTATTGTGCTTTAGTTAAGGTTGTTTGGTTGCAAGCAACTGAAATCAAATCTGGTTAACTTAAATAATGAGGGGATGTAATTATTTTATTCCTTTTCCTACTTTAAAAAAGTTAAATCACTGATGATGGGTGAATTGTTCAGCTTATCAAACCAGTGAGTGAAATAGTTTCATACTAATTGCTAGTTTCCGGTTTCAGCCAATTTTGTCTGGGTCTGTGTTCCTCTAATACTTCGTTTATAGATGATACTATCTATTTTGACCAAGTATATTTTGTAATGTTCTTTTTATGCACACTCATTTTTTCAGTGTGCATGCTTTATCTCACAGATACCTACTGTGCACTTATGCTTTCTCCTCAGGTTTTTTTTTTTTTTTTTTTTTTTTTTTTTTTTTTTTTTTTTTTTTTTCCTGCGTTCTGGCTTTTGTGGCTTCAATGCCTCCACCTTGCTAATGGGTGCAGGTGAAAGTCTGTAGCTCTCCTATTTAGAAGACTGGTCTAGTCAGATGATTTACATATTGCCAGACACACTGATTAGCTCATTCAGGGCTGTGCTGTGTGCTAGGCCCCAGAAGACATTAAGATTGCTTTGAGTGAAGTGTGTAACACTCTCCACCAAGTGAGAAAATGTGGGACTTTTGGAGGCCATCCCCAACATCATTCTCCAGCTTCCACTCATTTTTTTCTAAAATGGAAATAGCTTTATAGTATTTTTTTTTTTTTCTCGTAAAAAGAATGCAGGCTGGGGGCGGGGGAGGACGGAACAAAAATAACAAAGTATTAAGAAAGTAAAAGCCACACTCATTCCAGATTTTCTTTTCCGATCGCTTGTTCCTTTCAGATCTGGGACTAGATTTCAGAGGAAATTGTAGACTTTAATAGCTCGGGGGAGGAAAGGTGGAGGGAGAGGCTGCTGTCCCAGGAGCCTAGGGAAGGAAGAGGCAATTTTTCATAAAAAGTACAAGTGGCCCGTAGCCCCAGGGGAAGATGTCGTCCCTTTCTGGTAATCGGTGGAAGGGAAACACAACTACAAGGTGATGAGATTATCGAAGAAGAAAGAGTAACAAGGCCTGGTGTGGGGGAGGGAAAGGAGGGGGGCGGGCCCTCTTCTGCCGCACTGCTGGTGGGAGGGGAAATTGGGGACCCGAGTTGGTGGATGACGTAGCTCTCACGTGACCAAGAGCTGACGTGTGCAGAAGTCCTTCTTGTCCTGGTCGTTGTTCCCGTCTGAGTACCAGCTCCCCATTGCCCTGAGGGCGGGCGGGCCTGCGGCGGAGGGAAAAAGGAAGAGGAGAAGAAAATTGTCCCGGATCCCTGCAGGTCAGTGCCTGGGAGATTCCATAAAGTCAGGGTGCTAGAAGGTGTAGGGCCGAGACCGTCGCGGGTACTGAGGCGCCTCCGTCGTCTCTCCCACTCGCCGCCCGCTTTCCAAGACATATGTCCCGCCTGCAGCCCATTTCGATGCTGCGAAACGGTGAGCTGGGGAATGTTTGGGGAAGAGCTCAGAGATCGGGAGATGGGAATCTGCTGGGAGCCTAGGCCCGCAATCCGGAAAGGGAGCTGTGGCCTGGGTGTTGGCCCCTAGTTCACCAGGACAGTGCCGGAGGGGAATGGCTGGATATGGGGGCGGGGGTGGTGAGATGCAACGTGATATGTCAGCAGAACCCCAAGAGAGGTAATAGGGGTGGGAAACCTCTGACAACCAGGCCTCCGAATTAGAAAAGAGTTTTGTGTTCTGGGGACTAGTCCGTCCACCAAGCACGCAGTGGCGGCAGTTTCCCGTCTTTCTGCCTGTGGCTGTGTCTTCCTGACCATGGCTCTGTGTCTAGTGGGTCCAAGCCTTTCCCGGGTGGCCAGTCTTTCTGTAGGTTGCGGCACAACGCCAAGCAAAAGAAGAGGAAGGAAATTAATCCTAATTGGTGAAGGTCGATTTGAGGGTAAGACCATCTGGGGACTCTAGGAGGGACGGGGTTGGCGGCGGGGGTGGGGAGAGGCAGAGAAGGTAATAATCTAGGTACAGGTCTGAGTCCGAATGTGTTTCTTGCACTCCCCGGACTGTGGCGAAATGGCGTGCTTTGTGTGTGTGTGGTGGGGGGGAAGTGGGGGAAATGACAGCAGGGAAACCTATCGGATAGTTTGTTCATAATCCTCCTCTCTCAACAGCACTTACTCCCCATGTTTTCGATCTGTCATCCTGCAGGTCTGCTGTAGCAGGTGGCTCCGCTTGAAGCGAGGGAGGAAGTTTCCTCCGATCAGTAGAGGTCGGTGTGGGCGTGGGGGCTGCCTGGAATGGGGGAGGGGTTAGAAATCGCCCGCACTTTGGACAGGCTCTTCCAATCCTGCTTTATTTTCCTTACCTCCCTCTCATTTCAGGCTAGGGAGGGGGCAGACCTGTGCATGTTTGGGATGGCATAAAGAGGTTAAAAACAAACCTGATAACCGGAATGGTGAATCAGGAAAGCAACAAATCAACAGTCAATCCATCAAGTGCTCCGTTCTCACTGGCTCTGGTCTCTCTGCAGATTGGAAAGGTTGTTGGGCGTGGCACACCACCAGGAAATAGAAGAAGGGGCGAACTGCTTGTCTTGAGGAGGTTAGTGCAAGGATTCTAGTCAGGTCCCTGGGGACATCTGAGGTTGTGGTGACTGAGACCCCAGTAGAATCTGTGGATTCCACTGGCATTATCTAGGCTTTGGGCGGGGTGATCTGGGATGGGGAGGGAAAGGCTGAAATGAGAGGCATAGAGATTTTTGTCAACAATCTACATTTCCTACCTAGCATTCAATTATTATTATCTTGTCCCTCTGTGCAACTCCCTGCATGGGACAACACAAGCAGAAGAGAAACTCAAACCCGATTTTCTTCTTCCACTCCTAGGTCAACATCCAGAATCAGCTATTGTGGCCTTGAAGTGGCTGAAGACGATCACCCTCCACAGGCTTGAGCCCAGTCCCACAGCCTTCCTCCCCCAGCCTGAGTGACTACTCTATTCCTTGGTCCCTGCTATTGTCAGGGACGATTGCATGGGCTACGCCAGGAAAGTAGGCTGGGTGACCGCAGGCCTGGTGATTGGGGCTGGCGCCTGCTATTGCATTTATAAACTGACTAGGGGAAGGAAACAGAACAAGGAAAAAATGGCTGAGGGTGGATCTGGGGATGTGGATGATGCTGGGGACTGTTCTGGGGCCAGGTATAATGACTGGTCTGATGATGATGATGACAGCAATGAGAGCAAGAGTATAGTATGGTACCCACCTTGGGCCCGGATTGGGACTGAAGCTGGAACCAGAGCTAGGGCCAGGGCAAGGGCCAGGGCTACCCGGGCACGTCGGGCTGTCCAGAAACGGGCTTCCCCCAATTCAGATGATACCATTTTGTCCCCTCAAGAGCTACAAAAGGTTCTTTGCTTGGTTGAGATGTCTGAAAAGCCTTATATTCTTGAAGCAGCTTTAATTGCTCTGGGTAACAATGCTGCTTATGCATTTAACAGAGATATTATTCGTGATCTCGGTGGTCTCCCAATTGTCGCAAAGATCCTCAATACTCGGGATCCCATAGTTAAGGAAAAGGCTTTAATTGTCCTGAATAACTTGAGTGTGAATGCTGAAAATCAGCGCAGGCTTAAGGTATACATGAATCAAGTGTGTGATGACACAATCACTTCTCGATTGAACTCATCTGTGCAGCTTGCTGGACTGAGATTGCTTACAAATATGACTGTTACTAATGAGTATCAGCACATGCTTGCTAATTCCATTTCTGACTTTTTTCGTTTATTTTCAGCGGGAAATGAAGAAACCAAACTTCAGGTTCTGAAACTCCTTTTGAATTTGGCTGAAAATCCAGCCATGACTAGGGAACTACTCAGGGCCCAAGTACCATCTTCACTGGGCTCCCTCTTTAATAAGAAGGAGAACAAAGAAGTTATTCTTAAACTTCTGGTCATATTTGAGAATATAAATGATAATTTCAAATGGGAAGAAAATGAACCTACTCAGAATCAGTTCGGTGAAGGTTCACTTTTTTTCTTTTTAAAAGAATTTCAAGTGTGTGCTGATAAGGTTCTGGGAATAGAAAGCCACCATGATTTTTTGGTGAAAGTAAAAGTTGGAAAATTCATGGCCAAACTGGCTGAACATATGTTCCCAAAGAGCCAGGAATAACACCTTGATTTTGTAATTTGGAAGCAACACACGTTGTAAACTATTCATTTTCTCCACCTTGTTTATATGGTAAAGGAATCCTTTCAGCTGCCAGTTTTGAATAATGAATATCATATTGTATCATCAATGCTGATATTTAACCAAGTTGGTCTTTAGGTTTAAGATGGATGAATGAATATCACTACTTGTTCTGAAAACATGTTTGTTGCTTTTTATCTCGCTGCCTAGATTGAAATATTTTGCTTTTCTTCTGCATAAGTGACAGTGAACCAATTCATCATAAGTAAGCTCCCTTCTGTCATTTTCATTGATTTAATTTGTGTATCATCAATAAAGTTGTATATTAATGCTGGAAAGAAAAAAAAGAAGAAAGAAAGAAAGCATCCCTGTCCTTCAGTTTATAACCAAGTTGGAGAGATAAGAAATGTACAAACCAAAAGATAACAGAATATCTGAAGCATGTACTCATTGTCAGATGTTCCCTCTGAGAGCACAGAGGAGGCAAAAGCTTCTGTGGGATGTGCTAGTCAGCTAAAGCTTCATGGAGGAGGTGGCAATTGAAAATGAGTCCTGAATGGGGTAGGGTGGTTAGGGAATTCCATGAGACAAGACGAGGGGGGCATGGTGTGAGAAAGGCATGAAAGTAGGAACCCTCTTCCTATGACAGTCAGGAGATCATTCTGCTTAGAGTGGAGAGTGTGGAGAATGGGAGTAGATAATTTTGGAAAGCTGGGTGAAGCCAGTTGTGGAGAGTTGTTTGAATACTATCCCACTGAACACCCAGACCCATTGAATCTTTTTTTACTAAAAAATAATTGGGGTCCATTTGAAAGTCTCTATCTGTTACTGTGTAGTGTCAATGAGGGTGTGGCAAAATGGAGCCTTTCACACCCTAGTGGTGGCCATTTGGTAATACAGATCATAAGCCTTAAACTGTGTAAACCCTTTGTCCTAAGGAAGTAATTGAATAATTGCCCAAAGATTGTATGTACAAGGCTGTTCATCCCAGCACTGTCTAAGCTAGTAAAAATTGGAAACAATTTAAGCATTTAGCACATTGGATTGGTTACAAAGTGAGGAATGTTCACACAGTAGGATATTATAAGTATGCTGATGGAAGTCTATATTGCCAGGCAAAGCTATTCATTATGCATTGTGAAGTGAGAAAGAAAAAATGGGTAGATAGAAGTATTCGAAGTATAATTCCATTTTGTTGAGACTAATAAAACATATGTTTAAAAGGACACTAAAAACTGGAGTTATAGATATCCAGATAGAAACAGTAGTTATCTTTGGGTAGAAGGATAATGAGTGATCTTTACTTTTTTACTTTTTATTCATCTATGTGTTTTTATTTATCTAAAATGGGTATTGATTTTCGGAAGTTTTTGAGAAAGAAAAGTGATGGGAATGAAGCAAGTGATTGATTGGAACACATATTGAATGGAAGGAATATTTAGATTAAAAATGAGGTAGGTTGAAGTTTCTTCTCTGAAATGATAGATAAGGCTTATTGTGAGGATTCAATGAGGTAATATATGCAAAGTACTTACAATGTTCTGGCACATAGTAGTTAATTAAGAAAATTGAGCACCCTTAATTACCTAGAATGCAGGGTTGATAGTTTTTTGGTTGACTTTTGTTTTGCTGGGGCATTCTGCCATGTTTTAGTGTCATTTAATAAATAATAGTGACAATAAAGGTTAACATTTATTAAGTGACTACTGTGTAAAGTTCTGTCATTCCTGCAAGGCAACTGTTAAAATAATTTCTCACAGGAGTAGTTTTCTTTCTTTTCTAAAAATCCAAAGTGTTTCCTCAGACATGATCACACCAGCCTCTGCAATATATTTCTAGTTGTTTGAGGGATGTTATCCTGCTTTATATATGAGGCCAGGAAAGGGTAAAATCCTCTATTCACTTACCCGGTTTTATACCCAGGTTTCCCTGTATGTACTGTAATGTTTGTAGTAGAGACAAAACCAGGTTGGCTTAAAGTTGCTAGGTATGGTAAGCCTACTAAATCATGCATATGTAGAAACTCATTTAATACCAGTTTTAAAGGTGGGGCAATGGCAAAGTGAACTAACATTTTTTCTTGCTCCTATTGTTAGGTGAGAGAAAAAGATTTGTGGGGAGATGGGGTGGGAGGATTAATTCCTTTAAAATAAATTCGGTTTGATGTACCTGTGTGACACTCAGATGGGGATATGCTATTGTCATTTGAATGTATTGATCTGGTGCTCAGAGGAGATGAACGGGCTGCAAATAAGGATTTGAGAGCCATTGGAGGATGGATGATAACGGAGCACATGGAAGTAGATGTGGCCCTTCAGAGAGAAGGTGCAGAGTCAAAGAGTGAAGGGCTGCAAAAGAACTGCTTTGGGCAGCTAGGGAGAGAAGCACAGAATTTAAGCAATGTATACCCTTCCAGACACTTTTACTATTCATATACTTATATATTCTTTACATAAAATTGGATCATACTATCAATAAATTTTCAGTGCCTGATTTAAAACTTTTCTCCTCAAAAAAGAGTGACATTCATTGGAGATATAATACTTGAAAAAATAGAGTTGATGAGTACAAACTTGTGTCTTGACCCAGATATGTAGCTTGAACATCTAACACAAATTCAGATCAAGCCATGTTGAACTTGAGATGCGGAGTAACTTTTACACCTGGAGTGAAAATGAGGCTAACTCGAGTAGTAAAAAGCCCCAGTGAGGCAGGTACAGGCCTGACTAGCACCCATCTGCTCCTTTCCCCTTTGCTTTGTTCCTTCTCATTCTTCTTTCCACTTCCTTCCTCCTACTTTTCTTTATTTTCTCCTTCTGGGAGATCATTGGTGGTAGCCTCTCTGGGCTTCTCTGACCCTTCAATTCCCATGACACCATGCCATGTTATCAGTGGGCATTTAATACAGAATAATAACTGTCATTGCTCTGGTCATAAGTTGACCCTGGGTGTGACTGAATGCCAAGAATTTTTGGAACCTTTGTTGGACAAAAAGATACTGAGGAGGAACTAGTCTTAACTTGGCATGGCCACACTTGCACTGCATGAATTTTTGATGTCCTGCACCTGGTCTTATTTAGACTGAATAACCCGGAGTCTGGGAAAGGTGGTATGAAATAGATGTGTGACTGCCTGGTCCAGGCAGCCAGATCACACGTTGATGTCCCAATGTTTTCACATAGGAGGTTGTCACTCTCAACCCTTTTGGAAGGGGCAGTGTTCTAGGATTCTAGCTGATTGTGGCAGCCCATTGGCACATGGGGGAGGCAGTGTCTTCTCTTTAGAGAGGATGGCAGCTTCTGCGAAACCAAGGAAACCAGAAACTCAGAAGATGTCCTGCTATTTAGGTTTTGTTCTCGTCTAACAGTTTTAGGAATATAAGTGGATCTATCCCAGTGCAAACATGTTCAAAGGCGATTTTACAAAAGTGGAGTGTTGTTCTGTTGTAAATTGTCAGCCAATATACATAATATTTCAAGGCTCAGGAAATGGATTTTCTTTTTTGAAAAATTCACATTTTACCTGTCTTTTTTCAAAAGAGATTCCAAGTGTAGGCTTAGCAAATTGATGTGGTTCAGGCAAATTTTATGTTTATGGCTCTCTTTCATTAATTTCTTTGCTAAGTTCCCTTGAGAATGGCCTCTTAGATAATGATTCATACTATTTTCAATGCTAGCTTTTTACATTTATTTTGCATCACATCCCAGGCTGAAGATTTTTTCTGGTTTTTCTGTTTAAACCATGGCTCTTTCTTGCTTTTAAGCCAGAGCTGTCTCACCACCATCCTGGGGTCCCTGATCTGCCCTGCCCTGAGGGTGTGGTATTAGCAGAATAACTAATATTTACTTATCTGAGTGGCATAGCTCAGTGCTTGACCCTCTCCAGTGGGACCCTCTCAGGTATTGTGCTAAGGGCTTGGGCAATGTATGGTTTCCGGGTATAGGTGGGAGAGGAGGGAGAAGGGAGAAGGGAGTGACGGAAGCCTTATCAGAGAGGTAACTTTATTCTGACAGGGCATCAAAGTAGGAGAACCTAGTGGATCCATCTCCACTGTGAGGATAAAGTTATTGCTGAAATCCAGTTCTTGTATTCAAGAGATGTAGTACATTTCTCCCTGGACACAATTATAAATGTTGTCTGCCCAGATGCCCCTTTAACAGAGGCAGAACATCAATGGGTGGTAGTTCAGGATTATTAACATATATGATCAATTTGGCTATCAAACGGAGTTTAAGAGAAGTATACTATTTTTAGCAGTGTGAATACTTTTTTAAATTTTATTTTTTAAAAAAGACAAATAACAAAAGTATGTATTTATGGAGTACGGTGTCACGTTATGACACATGAATACATTGTGGAGTGATTAAAACAGGCTGATTAACATATACATCACCTTACATACTAATTATTTATGGTGGGAACATTTAAAATCTACCTTTTAAGCAATTTTGAAATATACAATATGTTATTATTAAGTATAGTCCCCATGCAGTGAAACAGACTACTAGAAGAACTTATTCCTCTTGTCTAACTGAAACTTTGTAACCTTTAAGAAACATCTCTCCTTTCCTTGTGCCTCTCCTTACCCCCATCCCCTGGTAACTACCATTCAACTCTACTTCTGTGAATTCAACTTGTTATGCTTCCACATATAAGTGAGATCATGCATTATTTGTCTTTTTGTGCCTGACTCATTTCACCTAGTACAATGTTTTCTAGATTAACACATGTTATTGTAAATGTTGCAACTGACAAATTTTCCTTCTTTTTTTTTTTTTAAGAGACATAAGACATAAGAGTCTCATTACGTTGCCCATGCTGATATCAAACTCCTAGGCTCAAGAGATCCTCCCACCCCAGCCTCTGAAGTAGCTGGGACTACAGGCCAGTACCAGTACACCTGGCTGGCTAGAATTTTCTTCTTTTTAAAGGCTGAATTGTTTCCACTGTATTTCCATTTGCATGTGCCACATTTTCTTTATCCATCCAATGATGGACACTTAGGTTGCTTCCACGTCTTGGCTATTGTGAATAATGCTGTAACGAACATGGGAGTGAAGATGTCTCTTTAATATACCGATTTCAATTACTTTGAATATATATGCAGAAGTAGGCTTGCTGGATCATATGGTAATTATAATTTTAGTTTTTTGAGGGGCCTCCATACTGTTTTCCAAAATGGCTGTACTAATTTGCATTCCCACCAACAATGATCGAGCGTTTCATATTCTCCACATTCTTACCAAAAAAGATTGTCTTTTATATTTTTGATAATAGCTATCCCTAACAGGTGTGAGGTGATATCTCATTGTGGTTTAATCTGCATTTCCAGGTGATTAAAGATGTTGAGCATTTTTTTCACATATCTGTTGGCCATTTGTTTGTCTCTTTTGAGAAATGTCTTTTCAGATCCTTTGCCCGTTTTTTAATTGGGTTGTTTGTTTTCTTAGTATTGAGTTGTTTGAGTTACTTATATATTTTGGGTATTGCCCGTTAACAGGTATGTGATTTGCAAATATCTTCTCCTAATCTGTCGGTTATCTCTTTGCTCTGTTAATTGTTTCCTTTGTTGTTCATAAACATTTTAGTTGGATACAATCCCATTTGCTTTTTTTCTACTGTTGTTTCTTGTGCTTTGGGAGTCATGTCCAAGAAATCATTGACCAGACAAATGTTGTGGAGTTTTATCCTGTTTTCTGAAAGATATATGCTCTTATAGCAGGAGGAAACTGTAGTATTTGCAATGCATTTTCCCATACATGTTGATTAATTTCTTCCTTTTCTAGATTTTTTTTTTTTTTTTTTTTTTGAGACGGAGTCTCGCTCTGTCACCGAGGCTGGAGTGCAGTGATGTGGTCTCAGCTCACTGCAAGATCCGCCTCCCAGGTTCATGCCATTCTCCTGCCTCAGCCTCCCGAGTGGCTGGGACTGCAGGTGCCTGCCACCATGCCCAGCTGATTTTCTTGTATTTTTAGTAGAGATGGGGTTTCATCATGTTAGCCAGGATGGAGTCTCGATCTTCTGACCACATGATCTGCCCGCCTTGGCCTCCCAAAGTGCTGGGATTACAGGCGTGAGCCACTGTGCCCGGCCTAGATTTTTTTTTTAATGGGAAATGATACCTAGTTACTAAATGTTTTTGAAACCTGAGCAAAATTATTCCTTCTTTATTTTTTTCCGTTTTCAGTCCTCTGTTCACTAAATTGTGATTTTGACTATCTTCATGTTAATTTTTGTGGTCCCCTTACAATAAGTTATAATGAAAATCCGGACTGAATGAAATGAATTCATAAAACAAAACTTTAGATTTTTATTATCTTCCATCACTTAAAATGTGTTCAAATGGACTCTCTTTTTGATATTAGAAATGATGGAATATAAAGAAGACTGAATAAAACAAGCAATATTTAAAGTACTTTATAAATCTTCAATCCATTCAAATGGACTTGGAGAATGATTCTTTAAAATCAGTTATTAATCATCATCAATCATCACCTCTTCTTAAGTTGGTCCATGTAATCTATACCCAAATATTTGAAGTGTTAAATAGCACCATGTCATTCATGAAAATTCAATGAATTCTGGCTGCTTTTCTTCTAATATAAAGGTAAACCCTTTTATTATGAATATCATAACTTGTGAATGTTTATAAATATATGCCACACATAAATTACATTTGTTTAGGTGGCTATGGTTTTAACTGGGGAAATATTATGGTATTACTAAGACCCTGAAATTGGTTTTCAGGTATTCCAAAAAAAAAAAATTGTTTTTACGTCTCTCAGCTCATACCTGTTTTTCAACTATTTTTTAAACTACTGATAGAAGTCTCAGATATATATATATATATGTTTCAGCGTAGAAAGAGAAAAAATTAGCATCTGGAAACAAAGACCATATTATAGCCTCTGCATCAGAGGGTAGGATTTTGCATTGAACTAGCCATTTGACCACCACTTGGAGATGGATTTGGGAGTTACCAGCACTCTGAGAGATTATTTTTCACAATGAGCTGTATTTTAATATTCCTTATTGTGTTTTCTTAGACCATAGAAATAACAAATGCTTATTAAAAATTAAAACTGGTAAATATATAAAGTAAAATATGCAATATGCAAATTGCCCTATTTCCATTCATCTATACAGTTACCTACTATTACCAATCTGATGTTTTCTATGCATATACATAAATAGATATTATACATACTCACATTTTTAACAGAAAATGAACTCATAGTCCATATAGTGTTCTATTCTGTAACCATTTTTTTCACTTAAAATACATCACATTTATTCTGCCATGCATATCTTACCTCATTTAACTGTGTTCATGGTGTCATTCTCTGTAGATGATCTACATTTTCATGTAGTCATATCCCTCAGCCTTTCCCTTTATGGCTTCTAGGTTTGAGGTTGTGCTTAGGCCTTTTCCACTCCATGATTTAAAAATAATTTTTATATTGTCTTCAAATATACATATTGTCACAATTTGTAAAAGGTAGTCTAATAAGTGGCCTGAGTGAATGTGACAACACTTCATTGAAAGCAATCTTAGGTTTTTCCAACTCTAGTCAATAATAACTTAATTGTACATTCTAAAATAACTCGAAGAGTGTAATTGGATTGCTTGTAACTTAAAGGATAAATGCTTGAGGGGATGGATGCCTCATTCTCCATGATGTGCTTATTTCACATTGCATGCCTGTATCAAAACATTATATTTATCCCATAAATATACACACTATGTACCCCCCAAAAATAAATATTAGAATTAAATATTTAATAAAACTAATCTTAATGTTGTCCTAGGACATATGACAATGAATAATCTAATCAGTGTACTTGAGAGTTTGAAAGTCTGCTGGCTATTTCAGTCTTCCAACAAGACAGTTACTATATATTATCATCTGTGCTTAGAACCAAAGATAAGAAACTGATCTTTTTGAAGCATAGAATGAATTGCCAGATATAGAGGGTTTGGGCACTATGAGTTAAGACATTTTGGTGGACACTTACAAGATAAAGTAATATGCTTATCAAGCATGGTGAAATACAGATTAAATTTATAAAATAAATGGGTACAAATGGAAAAAATAGTAAATCATATAATAGTGTAATAAAAAAATAAAATAAGTATCAGAGGGACATTGCGACTGATACAATTGGTTGAACTAGCAATTGATGCAATCATTCTATGCACTAGTTCGATGAGCTTGATAGATGATAGCCATTTATGAGTGATATATATTCTTTTAATCAAAAGAAATAAAAGAATAATGTTGATCCGTGGGCTCTGTAGTGTAATACTCTCTAAAAACTTGCTAGAATAGAGAAAAGCTGTTGATTTTAAAAATATTTATCTTACGTCCCACCACCTTTTCTAATTTGCTTATTGACTTTCTAATTTTTAAATAGTCCCTTGTTTTTAGAAAAATACAATCATTATCAGTTGTAAATATAAATTAATTTTATCTTTTCCCAATTTTACTCTAATTATTTCTTATTGCAATAGTTATAATCTCAAAAAACACTTGAATAAGAATGGAAATTGTGAGTAACAGTGACTTGTTTCTGGTTTTAGTGGGAATTACTTTAGAATTTCATGGTTTGAATGAGGATTGCTGTTGATTGTTGGTAAAAAGTGCTTTTAATATTTAAGTAATTCCCTTCTATTTCTATTAGTGTCTGTTAGGATTAGCTGCTGATTTTTTCCCTGTTGGCTTTTCAGCATCTATTAATAGAATCATGCACTTTTTCTCCTTTAATTTTTTTTTTTTTTTTTTTTTTTTTTTTTAGACAAGAGTTTCGCTTTTGTCACCCATGCTGGAGTACAATGGTGCGATCTCAGCTCACGGCAACCTCCACCTCCCAGGTTCAAGCAATTCTCCTGCCTCAGCCTCCCGAGTAGCTGGGATTACAGGCATGGGCCACCATGCCAGGCTAATTTTGTATTTTTAGTAGAGACGGGGTTTCTCCATGTTAGTCAGGCTGGCCTTGAACTCCTGACCTCAGGTGATCCACTCCCCTTGGCCTCCCCAAATTTTTTATGTAATTAACTATATTGATAGAATTCCTGGGGAAAAAAGACACTATCTGTATCAAAATACACATAGAAAAAAAACTTTTTTAGAAAAGAGAATTCAGCCTGTAGTCCCAGCTATCTGGGAAGCTGAGGTGGGAGGATCACCTGAGCCTGAGAGGTCGAGGCTACAGTGAGCCGTGATTGTGCCATTGAACTGTAGCCTGGGCGACAGAGTGAGACCTGTCTCAAAAACAAAAACAGAACAAAACAAAGCAAAAAACAAAAAAGAATTTGGTATTTGACTGTTTATTTTTGCCTTTGTGGATCTATCCCTATCAGGTAATAGTATAGTTTTATTTCTTGCTATACTTCTGAGATCTATTTGTCTACATATTTTAGAGTTTGTTAATATTTTATTCTGTTTTTTATATTTATTACTGATAACTGCTTATAGTTATCTTTTTATGTACTATCTTTAACAGATTTTGGTCTCAGCTTTGCTAGCTTTATAAAATTATTAGTGAACTTTCCATTTTTTCCTGTTTTCTGGCACAGTTTAAATAACATTGGTATTATCCTTTCCTTAAAAGGTTAGTTAGAACCCAACTGCAAAACTATTTCCTTTTGGTTTGTTTACAGTGGTAAATCTGCAAACACATTTCCAATCTCATCTGTAGTAACTGGTCTAGTCAAATTTTCTATTTCTTGAGTTAATGTTGGTAACTTCTATTCTATTGGGAAATTATATGTTATCTTTAGATTTTCAATTTTGATGTCATATGTTTGTGTGTAAAATTATAATAATAATTATAATATAATAATAAATTACCCGTGTGATTTATAATAATCACATCTATTTGTGTGGTTCAACCCTTTAATCATACTTTGTATGCTTTCGCTTTCTCTGTGTTTTCTTAGTCATACTCATGATGTTTATGTATTTTATTGGTGATTAAAAAAACAACTTTTTATCACTTTTTAAATTATACTTTAAGTTTTGGGTTACATGTGCAGAACGTGCAGTTTTGTTACATAGTTATACACGTGCCATGGTAGTTTGCTGCACCCATCAACCTGTCACCTACATTAGATATTTCTCCTGATGTTATCCCTCCCCTAGCCACCCACTCTCTAACAGAACCCGGTGTGATGTTCCCCTCCCTGTGTCCATGTGTTCTCATTGTTCAAAAATATATGGAATGCTTCACCAATTTGCGTGTCATCCTTGCACAGAGGCCACGCTAATCTTCTCTGTATCGTTCCAATTTTAGTATATGTGCTGCCAAAGCGAGCACTATTTATCACTTTTACAATGGGCTTTTTTTGGTCATTATTTTAAACTTCAATTTTACTAATTTCTTCTACTGTTTTTGGATTATTTCTGTCGTGCTTTCTAATTTCTTCAAGAAGAATGTGTATTTCTTTTATTTATGGTTTTATTGAATAATAATAGTAATTATGACTATGGATTTTTCTCTGGGTATATCTTTAGCCACGCCACAATAGGGTTTGATATGATGTGTTCTCTTTTTCTTTGCTTTCCATATAACTTGCAATTTTATTTTTAATTTTCTTTTTGATGTAGGGGTTATTTTGGAAAATATTGCTCTATTATCAGGCAATTACTATGGTCATTTTTATTATTTATTTCTAATTTTATTTGTTAAGTAAAGAGGATATGCCTATATATTCTCTCTTTTTTAGAATTTATTAATGTATTTTTATGTTTTTGAGGACATGATTGATTTCTTAAAAGTTTTATTCATGTAAGAAAATAGATGCACATTCTGTCCTTATATCATGCAAATTTCTCTCTATTGAGTTAATATTGTTGTTTGATTATTTATTCTCTATGTCTTTGATTATCTTTTCATCTAATGGGTTGGTCAAATTCCGATAGAGGTGTATTAAAGTTCTCCTTGTAATTCTAACAGTTTTTGCTTTATCTGTTTAGTTGCAATGCTGTTTGGTACATACAAGATTATTATAATTTCTTTAGAGGTGCCATTTTCATTCACACAAATAATGATTTAAACTGTGTTTTTTTAGAGCTTCCTTTGGCTTATATTAATATTTTCAACCATGTTTTCTTTTTGGTTGCTTATGCCTGATACCTCCTCACCCACTGATTTGTTTCAATGTTTCTTTGTTGCTGTGTTGTAGGTGTGTTTCTTATAAAGAACATATAGTTGGATTTTTAATTCACTATCATGGTCTGTGCCCTTTTACCTTTAGTCCAACGGTTAATACCGTTGATTTTATTCTCTTCATTTTGTTTTACATTCCTATTATTTTTACTATTAGTTTTATTTTGTTGAGCCCCATTTCCTTTTCCTTTTTTTTTTTTTTTGGTTTATTCAAACTTCTATTCTTACATATTCATTATATTGTGAGTTCAGAAAATTTACTATGCTTTTCTGCACACTTCATTCCATGAGTGCTAGCACTCAAAATCAAACAATGTTTCTCTACTGTTGAATCCAAATGAGATAATTACACCACCTGCTGAGGCACCTTATTTTCCCACTGCTCCCTGACTTCAAAAATAGGAAACCTTTAGAAACATTTATACAAAGTCCAAGTAGCATTCAGTACATAGTGGTTAAATTTGTGATCTCAGAATGACAGTGGCTGAGTTAAAAGCTATTTATTTAAAAGCTGTATTTTCTTGGGTGAGTTTTAAACCACTGTCTATCTCAATTTCTTTATGTGAAAATGAAGCTAAGAATTGGATTATCTCATAAGGTTATTGAGCTGATATGTAAAGATATGTAAAGTGCTCAGAGCAGCACCTGACAAGTACTAAGTGCTCAATAAATGCTACCTGTGATAATTTAGAAATGGATTGTATTCTCTCTGAATCTTTGCATGCTTGAATATCTTACTTCACCTTGACTTGTAATGATTATCTAGGTTGGGCACACAATTTTGGGGTTACTACTCTTTCCTTTTAGTAGTGTGTGGATATTTCCTTGTTTTCTTACTTCCAGGATGGCAAGTAAAAATAATTTACCTGTCAGATATTTTTCCTTTTTATGTAACTTCTTTTTTATAATATTCTCTATCATTGGAATTTATGAATTTTATAATGATACTTCTAGGCATTTGAACTTTTAAAAAATAATGGTGTCTGGCACTTGGGGTATGTCTTTCTTGTTCAGCCTCAAGATTTTCTTTAGATTAGAGAATTTTTTCTTCATAATTTCTTTACCTATCAGTTCTCCATCTATTTCTCTTCCTCATCCTAGAAATTCATTAATGTATTGGGCCTTTTGGATGGGTCATCCAAAATTTATCTTTTTCTTCATCATTTTCATTTATTGTTTAAATTTTCACCTGATCACCTTGGCTGCTTATTCAATTTTCAACAGTGACATTATCTCTTTCATTTAGTCTGAGTTTTTAAATTTGAAAATCATGTTTCTCAATTCCAGAAATTATTTTTTCTGTTTTAATTTTATGTCTTCCAGTGTTGTTATTGCTTTCTGCTAAATATGATATTTGACTCTTTTCTGTAGTTCTATTTCAGTCAGAAATAATATAAATTTTGAAATGCACAGACAATGGATATGAATTGTCCCCTACGGAAATACTACAAGGGACTGGAGAAATTTGGAGAATGGAAAACTCCAAGGAAGGTCTTTTGGGGGATAGGCAAAACTGGGATTGATTGAAATCAATTTTGTGATTCTGTATTTCTTCACTGTATCAACATTTTGCTTCGTATACTGTTTCTTAGACATATCTAGAGAGGCCTACCTAAGTGATGGATTAAAGATTTTAAGAAAATATCTTTAGACTGTAATCCATAATATACTTACTCTCTCAATTTGTCTTCCCCATCCCTTACAAGTCTCTGATGTTTCTTTTTTCTTTTCTTTCTTTTTATTTTTTTGAGATGAAATTTCTCTCTTGTTGCCCAGGCTGGAGTGCAATGGCCTGATCTCAGTTCATTGCAACCTCTGCCTCCTAGGTTCAACCGATTCTCCTACCTCCGCTTTCCAAGTAGCTGGAATTACAGGGGCCCACCACTACGCCCAGCTAATTTTTGTATTTTTAGTAGAGATGGGGTTTCACCATGTTGGCCAGGCTGGTCTCAAACTCCAGACCTCAGGTGATCCATCCACCTCGGCCTCCCAAAGTGCTGGGTTTACAGGTGTGAGCCACCACGCCCGGCAGTCTCTGATACTTCACATTAGCACATTGCTCCAGCTACCATTATTGTATATTGATTACCTTAGTTGTAGCTTTAAAATAACTATGCTCAGAATTTAGTGTCAGGAGAAAGCAGGACAGTTAAGCTGGGTAGAGACTGTGGCTTGACTAACAGCTGATACGATTTCTCAATGGGATCATTTCTCAATGGGATCATTTTGTATATGTCCCCAAGAGAATCCTCTGAATAGTCAGAAGGACGAAAATGTTCAATGATTTACGAAGGAATGGGATGACAGATACAGAAAACTGTTAAACATTATCACGTACCCTCTGACTGGAATCCTGGAAAGAGTGCTATATCCTCCTTTCTTTGAAGACAGTTTCTTACTTTTTTTTTTTTTTGAGACGGAGTCTCGCTCTGTCGCCCAGGGTGGAGTGCAGTGGTGCGATCTCGGCTCACTGCAAGCTACGCCTGCCGGGTTCACGCCATTCTCCTGCCTCAGCCTCCCGAGTAGCTGGGACTACAGGCGCCCGCCACCTCGCCCGGCTAGTTTTTTGTATTTTTTAGTAGAGACGGGGTTTCACCGGGTTAGCCAGGATGATCTTGATCTCCTGACCTCGTGATCCGCCCGTCTCGGCCTCCCAAAGTGCTGGGATTACCGGCTTGAGCCACCGCGCCCGGCCAGTTTCTTACTTTTTCTTAAAAAAAGATTTACCATTTCACTAGAGATTGTAAATATTTACACATGTGCATATATGACAGAATAGTATGTTTTATATATAAACTTATGTTCTTTTGTTTCCCAGAATATTTCTTACTTTTCCATTTTCCCATTCCTTGCTTCAGGAAAGGTTTATGGAAGGGCTTTTTGGTTTCCCAAAGCCTAAACACATGAAAATATAGTGTTAGGTATAGTTGGTGCTCTTCCCTAAGATGTATCAAGCTATGGCTTTACTTCTATTTATGCTGCTCAAGGATTCATGTCTTGCATCAGTTGTTGAAAAATTCATGCCACTATCTCTTCAAATATTGTCCCTTCCTCATTCTCTCAAGACTCTCTTTATGGACTTCATTCTAGGTATATTTTGAAACTTTCTCTTTTTCTGCCATGTCTTCTAGCTTCTCATTCATATTTTGTACTGTTTTATCTTTGTGTGCTGCATTCTGGGTGATTTATTGAGATCTATATTTTCTCCTTGCCTTTGTCTCTGCTAGGGCTATAAAAGTTTCACCAGTTCCAGATTAATTTTTATATTAGTGTATGTCCTTTGAGTTCTCTCACGTGTACAGATTATGAATTCAGCCTATGAATGGAGCTGGCCTGGATTCTGATTGCTCCCAGGGGGCTCCATATCCACCCATGACTTCACATAAAAGATGAGCTTTCTTCTCATGTATCTTTACTGTGGGATAAAGTTTTCTAGTTATTATTTCATGTGCTGGTTGTGTTTCTGTGGCGTCTAGATTTAGATTGGAGCTCAGTACCAGCTTCCCGTCTTCCACTGCATAGAGGCATTGTTTTCTATCCCTATGTGGGATTAAATCCTGGTCTCTAGATCTTAAAGCCAATAGCCGTCTGTCTTCATCTCCAGCTCATTGTTGCTAGCTCCTTCTTTGTTTCTTAGAGATTTCCATTTCATGACCATGAACTTGACTACATTACTGTTTTTAGAGAAGGTGAGTATTCTATCATATCTGTGAGTTTCAAGTGGGAAGGGGGAAGCTTTCCAAGTCAGTTAAATCTGCTGTTGACTGGAAATTCGTTGAACAGTTTTGTTGGATTAAATTGTGTAGGTGACATGTCATACCTATTAAGAGATACCTGAAGCATGGCTGCTTTATATTGCTTCTAGACATATAGTATAGAGTCTAATGAAGTTTTCTGTATCTCAGCATAGCAAAGGCAGGGAAGCAGCACAGAAAGTCTTGATCATTCAAGGTTGACACAAGCAAACCAGAGAGCTACAATATCTGAAAAGGTCATGAGGAAGGAATGAGAATGGCGAGTTATGTAGAGCAATAATACTAGAATCATGTGGACCTCTTCCAACAATTCTAAGGTGCTTTATAAGCATCTTTGATCTTAGACACACAACGGAAAACACAGCAGATCCTAAACTGATTCAATTTCAGCACCACAATGGGATGAGAAGACAAAATATAAATTATGAATATTGCTATGGAAAATAAAAGCTGGATGTTTTATACACTTGGGTTTGTGGACTGTGATTTATTCCAATTATACATATGTGTTAGCAATGGCATTCTGCAGGACGTATGATTACAAGACATTTATTTTATCCTCTTTGCCTAGTACTTACACTTTTCCTTATTTCCTCTCAAATTTTACTTCCTTAGGAAAGCTTTCTTTGTTCCCTTTTTAGCCCCTCAGACTATGTCTTGATCTGCTGCTATATACTCATATACATATTTGTGTTCCATTCCTTCTTTGTATTTATGTGGAATTATAATTATCCGTACACTCATGTGATTATTTGATTAATGTATATACCCCACTAATCTGTGAGCTTCATGAATACAAAGACCTAGTCTGTTTTTCCTACCATTGTATTCTCAATGCCTTGCATAGGCGCTCAATAGAGACTTATTAAGTGAATGAATGAATACAATACATTCTGCATTGTTTGACATTTTTACAATGACTATATTAGTTTTACTATTAAAAACAATCATCCTATTTAGAACAAATATAAACATAGACCTTCTGGGCCAGTGGTTTTTAATATATTTAGGGTTATACTTCCCATTAAAAATGTGTTAATAATTATAGCTTATAGCCTCTCACCTGGAAAACTTATATGCACCCTCCCCTCACTCCCAATACATAGCCTTGTATACAATTTCCAGGAATTTATAGACTTGTCCAGTTGAGAACACATGGTCTAAGTTAATCAGTATGGTCAGTAGGTGAGAGTTTCCTGGACACTGTCCTTAGCCTGGCTGAGGGGCCACTAAGGAGGAAAGTGACTGGAAGGCAGCAACCTTGCAGTAAGGCTAGGTTCCCTAGATTCCCTGGAGATGCAGATTTGGGGCATGAAAGGCCCACCAGACTGCACTGCTCATGATAGGTGGGAGGCAGCAGATAGCGTCCAGGGAGGCTTCCACTCAGACACTGTGAATAAGGGCAGAGAGCAGGGAGACAGTTAGGGACACTCCCCCAGCAATCACTTCTCCAGGCCTCATGGACACCCTCAGCTGCAAGGGTCTAGAAGGCATGCATTCTGGTTTCCAGCGGCAGGAACAGTGCTCCCTTCTCTGCTGGGGCTGGGTTACCCCAGTGGAAATTTAGGAGAGGGAGGAGGGAAGGATCCAAAAGCATTTACTCAGGTCACCACCTTGGTCATCTGTCCAGGCATATTTTTGAAGTGAGCAGGAGTCAGGTGCCCATATGCAGGAGATGAGAGGTTCTGAAATATGAGAGGGGATGGGGGCAGCACCTTCCCCCGATCTTGACTGGGCAGAAAGGATAGGACCATCTCTGCATTCCTCATACCTTGCAACATCAATCTCACAGCTCTTCCCTTTGCCCAGAGTTAAATCTCATTGTTTAGAAGGATTCAGTCTAATCCTTCTAAATACCTTATCAAAAACCTTACCAATTACCTTATCAAATACCTTAGCATGTTTATAAACTCTTCTTGTGCAGAAAAGCAATACATTCATAAAACTTAATTGTGCTAAGGCACTTCCTCCCTCTTAAGTTGAACTTTTTTTTTTTTTTTTTTAGACTTAATCTCCCTCACTCTTACCCAGGCTGGAATGCAGTGGCGCGATTTTGGCTCACTGCAAACTCCACCTCCTAGGTTCAAGTGATTCTCCTGCCTCAGCCTCATGAATAGCTGGGATTACAGGTGTGCACTGCCATCCCCGGATGATTTTTGTATATTTAGTAGAGACAGGGTTTCACCATGTGGGACAGGCTGGTCTCGAACTCCTGGCGTCAAGTGATCCACCTGCCTTGGCCTTCCAAAGTGCTGGGATTACAGGTGTGAGCTACTGTGCCTGGCCAGAAATATTTTTATGATAGATTTTCCCAGATTAATTCCTCATTAATTTTTCAGTGACAGTAACTTCATCTTTTGTCTGATTGTAAAAATGATTGCGTGCTGATGCTTCTTTTTTTGAGACGGAGTCTCTCGCTCTGTCACCCAGGCTGGAGTGAATTGGCATGATCTAGGCTCACTGCAACCTCCGTCTCCGGGATTCAAGCAATTCTCCTGCCTCAACCTCCTGAGTAGCTCGGACTACAGGCATGTGCCACCACGCCCAGCTAATTTTTATATTTTTAGTAGAGATGGGGTTTCACCATGCTGGCCAGGCTGGTTTTGAACTCCTGACTTCAGGTGATCTGCCCGCCTTGGCCTCACAAAGTGCTAAGATTACAGGCGTGAACCACTGCGCCTCGCCACTGATGCTTATTTTTTTAAGGCGGTAATAGTACATGAGAAAGTGAAAATATGAGGAAATACAAATCTCATGTTCATTCCCTGCCTCTGTTACCGACATCCTGTCCATTTTCTAATTCCAATCGCTGCCTGCCTCTCCGCCCTCACGTTTTGGGGGATGGACACAGTTGCAGGGGAAACGGAATACATTACTGATCATGGACATTGAGGGTGGAGAGAAATTTGGGCATCAAACTAACCCTGAGAAATGTACCAGTGAGGTTGAAAACATTTGTAAACCATTGCCCAGGAAAAGCAGTCACTGAGACCAGCATTGTGGATGATTAATATCTTTTAAAAACATTTTATAATTCCCTCAACAAAGTTCTTGCAAACTGTGGTAGAGGCTGTTATGCTCTCCAATATCCATGCTTTCTGCCCACTCCTTGGAATCCAGCTAGACTGGTTAATAGTGGTCTAGCTATAGTGGTCAGTGTCCTTTATGATTGGGTGCAACCATGAGACTGAGTTCTGGCCAGTGGATTGTGGCAGCAGTGATGTGTTCCAGACTTTCCCTCATAAAACGTCCTCATGCTTGACGTGTGCTCTCTCTTTTCCTAGCTACCTGCTGAGCGCAGATAACTTTGAGTACCTAGAGAAGGGTGGAGCTACAAGATGGAACGAGCCTGGGACCCTGAATGGCCATGTGTAGCAGAGCCTCTCTGCTGACCTGGAACATTAACCTCAGACTCTTTTGGTAATGAAAATATATTTTTTGAGTCATACAATTTTTGAGTTTTTCATTACAGCAGTTTAGACTTTTATACTACTTCAACATTAATGGATTATTTTCTTTCCTTTTTTTTGGACCTTAGGTGATGAGGATTATACTAACCATATTCTTCCCTTCGTAGCATACCATCTGCATTGATCTAATCAAACCCATTTTCTTTTCTTTATTAATTCATTTACTACTTTATTTGTTTCCTTTCTTCTCTATTCTTTACTTCCATCTCCTCCCCAAAGGCAACCTTCTAATTTATTTGATGTGTATGTTTGTTTATTTTAAAACTTACTTTATTTTGTATGCATGGATTTAGATAGTAGTATGGTGCTGTGGATCTCATTCTGACTTTTTTCCCCACTCAGTAATATTTTTTTAAAGATCCATCTATGTCACTCTGTGTACATCGTCTGTAGTCTCACGCTGTTGTATAATGTACCACGGTATTCATCCACTCCAATTTACTTCCTCATTTTCCTGGAAATAAAATCTATACTGCTTTCAACTTACTGTTATCTCATATATTGTGATGAACGTCCTCATGCATGTCCCCTTACGGACCTATATGAAAAGTGTTCTGGAATGTATATAAAATGAATGGAATTGTTGAGTCATAGGGCATATGTATAATTCATTTATGTATGTCAGATTGCTCTTTGGAATAGCAGCTCCAGTCTAAACTCTAATCAGCTGTGTGCGTTAGAATTCCTCTATCTCTGTACCCTCAGTAACAACTGGCATGTCCCAGCTTTAAAATTTTTGCCAGCCAAATAGGTATAAACGGATTTATAATTGAATTTTAATTAGCAATTAACTGGTTAATAATGAGTTTGAACATCTCTTCATTTATTTCTGAGCATTTTGGTTTTCATTTCCTTGGGGTATATTTGTCATGTTTTGTCAGTTTATTTTTCTTATTTTACTTTATTTTATTTTTTGAGATTGGGTCTCACTCTGTCACCCAGGCTGGAGTGCAGTGACACGAACATGGCTCACTGCAGTCTTGACCTCCTGGGCTCAAGTGATCCTTCTGCCTAGCCGCTCCAAGTAGCTGGAAGCAGAGGCATACACCATCACACTCAGCCAATTTTTTAAAATAGTTTTTTTTTTTTTTTTTTTTCTTTGTAGAGACAGGATCTTGCCATGTTGCCTAAGCTGGTCTTCAACTCCTGGCCTCAAGCTATCCTCCTGCCTTGGCCTCCCAAAGCACTGGCTTTACAGGCAGGAGCCATCTCACCTGTCCGTCCTCTTCTGTCACTATAGGGCAGTGTATTCCTGTCCTTTTCTTTTGGATTTGCAGGAGTACTTTGTATGTGCTAGCTATTAATCCTTTGTTAAAGGTATTGTAAATAAGTTTTCTCTGTCATCTATTAACTTTGTTTATGATGTCTCTCATTGAATAGAAATTCTTATTTTTTATGTAATCAAATCTATTAATCTTTTGTGTCTTATGGCATCTACTTCTGAGGTTTTGTTTAAGAAATTGTTATCTAATTCTAGGCCACAAAGATATTCTTCTATATTATCATCTATTAACTTCACAATTTTAGCTTTCATATTTATTTTGTTCTCTGTAGTCTGGATTTATACTCGGTGCTAAGGGGGGGTTCCAGCTTTATTTTTCTTCAAATAGCTAGTCTTTCCAATTCCATATATTAAACCGTCCATTCTTTCTCCATTGATTTGTGCTGCCAGTTTTTTTCTGTATCTACTTAAGTCTGTCTCTAAGCGTTTCCATTTATCTATTTATCTCTTCCATATTACTTTTGTTACTATGACATGGCAGGGATGGCTGGTAGTCACCAAATGATTTTTGTACTTACTTTCCTAACTTGCCTTGCAGTTAGATTGAGGTCATATGGCTATCTGGACTACACACTACAAGCAAAGTAATGTTTATTATTTCTGGGTTAAAGTTATTTAAAACTGGTGTAAAAGGCTGTATGTTTAGATGGAGGAACCACAAGATGGAAGAAGTCTTAGGTTCCTGAGTAACTGCGTGGAAGATTGGAGAGCTGCCTAATCATTAAATTTTACGTAAATAGGAAATAAACCTTTGTTTACTTCACTGAGGTTTTGAGGTTCATTTGTTACTTCAGTATAGCATATTGTTACCCTGACTGACACATATAGTGTATCTTACTATCTAGTAGAGTAAGTTTCCAGTAGAGTAAGTATCCTTTGTTTCCAAATTGATGTAGCTCTTGTTGGGTCTTTATATTTCCATATAGTGTTAGAATGTATCAATTAAGCTTTGATAGATTTTTTTAAAATGTTAAGCCAGCTCTGCCTTACCATTCTGATCATGACTTTTTAAAATACATTGCTGGATTCTACTTGCTGGTATTTTGTTTAAGATTTTCACATCTATATTTTGAGACTTGTTTGAAATTTCATTTTTTTATACTGATCATGTTGGTTTTAATATAAAAGATATTTGACTCATAAAACGCATTGAAGAACATTACTTATTTCTAGGCTATAGAACAGTTTGTATAAGATTGGACTTTATCTGTTACATCTGGGTCTATTTTTTAAGGAGAGGGGCAGGGAACTTTTAAACTGCTGATTTAATTTTTTTCCGTGGTTATAGGACCCTTTGAATTCTCTGTTTCTTTCTGAGCCAATTTTGGCAAGTTTTATTTTTCCAATAATGTATCAATTTCATCCACATTTTGAAATTCATTGTCATAAAGTTAATTATGGTATTCTCTTATCTCTTAAAATCACTGCATATTCATTATTATGTCCTCTTTTTCAATGCTAATATTGTTTATTTTCACCTTTTTTCTTGATTAGTCTTACCAAAGGTTTGCTTTTTAAATTATATCTTTTCAGGACCAATTTTTCATTTTTTAAAATTCTATCAAACGTATTTTTTTCTATTTCGTCTATTTCTGCTCTTGTCTTTTTCATTTTATTATCTTTACGTTTATTCTATCAGTCTATTTCCAACTTTTGATTTGGATGCTTAGCTCATTAATGCTTACCTTTTTTTTTCCCCCAGTCTAACATAAGATTTTTAAAACAGCTTTATGAGATATAATTCACATTCTAAACAATTCACCTATTTAAAGTGTAAAATTCAACCTTTTGTTGTATGCTTCCAGAGTTGTGCAACCATCACCACAATGAATTGTGGAATATTTTCATGACTCCAAACAGAGATCCTGCACCTATGAGTTGTCACTCTTCATCTTGCCTCTGCCTCTCCTTTCAAGTATTACTTTACTTTCTGTCTTTATAGACTTGCCTGTTGTACACATTTCATATAACATAAAAACTTAAGACCATAAATTTCCTTTGAAATAATATTTTCATTGAGAACACAGGAACACAGGGAAACAACATACACCAGGGCCTGTTGGAGGGTGGGAGGTGAGAGGAGGGATCTTAGAGAACGGGTCAATAGGTGCAGCAAACCACGATGGCACACGTATACCTACCTATGTAACAAGCCTGCACATTCTGCAAATGTATCCCATTTTTTTTCCCTTTAGAAGAAATAAAGAAAAAAAAGCAATACTGTTTTTACTGAATCCTACAAATGTTGGTATTTAGTGTTTTTGTTATTATTCAGTTTTCAGTGTTTTAAAATTTCTATTATGCTTCCTTTTTTAACCCATAAACTACAAAAATTTTTTTTTTTTTTTTTTTTTTTTTTTAATTTCCAAACACGACCGTAGGTGGTGTGGCTCACACCCGTAATTCCAGCACTATGGGAGGCCACCCACCTCAGCCTCCCAAAATGCTGGGATTACAGGCTGAGCCACTGTGCCCAGCCTCTTTATATGTTTTGAGGTTATTTTATTAAATACTCACAAATTGATAATTTTTTGGCGAATTTAACTTTCTAACATCATTTAAAAACTTTTGTTGTGAAATAATTATATATTTACCTGTAACTGCAAGGATAATACAGAGAGGCAGGAGAATCACATGAGGTTAGGAGTTCGAGACCAGCCTGGGCAACATAGAGAAACCTGTCTCTACCAAAAATACAAAAATTAGCCGTGCAACGTGGCATGCACCTGTAGTCCCAGCTACTTGGGAGGCTGAGGTGGTGTGATCCATTGAGCCCGGGAGGCGGAGGTTGCAGTGAGCCATGATCGCACCACTGCACTCCAGCCCGAGCGACAGAGTGAGAACCCATCTCAAAATAATAAATAAATAAATAAAATAAAAGTTTCAAATACATGGTTTTAAAAACATATTACCTTGTTATTTATTTCTATCCTAATTGCATTTTGGTCAAATAAAGTGATTATTATGACACTGATTCTTGGAAATTTGTTGAGATCTGCTTTATGGCCAAATTCATGATCATTATTATAAGTAGTCCCTGTATGCTTGAGAAGAAAGTGTATTCTCCTATTATTTGGTGCAGGATTTTGTGTATGTCCATTAAATCAGATTGTTGACCACATTGCTCAATATTCTATATCTTTACTATCAAGATATAATAATAGAATACTTTTTGTTCTCCTTATTCTTTAAATACTTTAGAGAAGTATGTTGTATTCTTCCGTGTGATTGTTGATTTGTTCCTTTTATAGTTCCATAACATTTTTCTTTATATATACATATATATGTTTTGAGATGGAATCTCGCTCTGTCACCCAGGCTGGAGTGCAATGGTGCAATCTCGGCTGACTGCAACCTCCGCCTCACTGGTTCAAGCGAGTCTTTTGCCTCAGCCTCTTGATTAGTTGAGATTACAGGCACGCATCACCACACCCGGTTAATTTTTTGTGTTTTTAGTAGAGATGGGGTTTCATCATGTTGGCCAGCCTGTTATTGAATTCCTGACCTGAAGCGCTCCACCTGCCTCAGCCTCCCAAAGTGCTGGGATTACAGGCTGAGCCACTGTGCCCAGCTTCTTTATATATTTTCAGGTTATTTCATATATACTCACAAATTTATAATTTTTTGGCAAATTTAACTTTTTAATCATCATTTAAAAACTTTTATTGTGAAATAATTATATATTTACCTGTAATTGCAAGGATAACACCAACAGGTCTTCTGTACCTTTCCTAACAGTTTCCCCCAGTGGCTACATCTTATATGACTGTAGTACAATATTAAAATTAGGAACTTGATACTGGTAGAAAATGCATCATATAGTTCTATACCATTGTATCACACCACTGCAATCAAGATGCAGAACTATTCTATCCCCACAGAGATATCCTTTGTGCTGCCCCTTTCCAGTGATACACACTACCCACCCTACCACACCTAACACCTGACAACCATGAATCTGTTTTCTATTTCTATAATTTTTTCATTTTAAGACCGTTATACAAGGAACTCAACTCAAGAGCAAAACCCCAAATAATTCCATTAAAGTGGGCAAAGGATCTCAACAGACATTTCCCTAAAGAAGACATACAAATGGCCAACAGGTATATGAAAAAATGCTCTACCTCAGTAATTATCAAATAAATGCAAATCAAAACCGGAACGAGATATCAACTCACCCCATTTAGAATGGCTACTATCAAAAAAAAAAAAAATAACATGCTGGCAAGGACGTGGAGAAAAGAGGACACTAATATACTGTTGGTGGGAATATAAATTTGTACAGCCATTACAGAAAAGAGTATAGGGGTTTCTCAAAAACAACAAAGTTAGAACTATCATCCAATCTAGCAGTCCCACCACTGGATATTTATCCAAGGAAAAGAAAATCAGTATATCAATGGGATACTTGCACCCCCTTGTTTATTGCAGCACTATGCACAATAACCAAGATGTGAAAGCAACCTGAGTGTCCATCAATGGATGAATGGATAAAGAAAATATGTTATATATACACAATGGAATACTATTCAGTCATAAAAAGAATGAAATTCTGTCATTTGCAGCAACATGGATAGAACTGGAGGTCATTATGTTAAGTGAAATAAGCCAGGCACAAAAAGGCAATTGCATGTTCTCACTCACATGAGGGAGCCAAAAAAAAGTTCATCTAATGGAGGTAGAGAGTAGAATGATAGTTACCTGAGTCTGGGAACTGGGTGAGGCGGGTAGCGGGGGATGAAGAGAGGTTGGTTAATGAGTACAAACATACAGTTAGATAGAAGAAATAAGTTCTAGAGTTCGATAGCACAGTAGGGTGACTATAGTTAACAATAATTCAAAATAGCTAGAAGATTTTAAATGGTTCCAACACAAAGAAATGACAAATGGTTAAGGTGGTGGATATCCTGAATATCCTGAATATCCTTGATCATTACACCTTGTTGGCACATATCAAAGCATCACATGTACCCCACCAATACTACAATTATTATGTATCAATAACAAAGCAAAGCTAAAAGAAGAATGTTATAAAAATGGAATCACATAGTACGTGACTTTTTGAGATTTGTTTTCTCACTCAGTATAATGCCCCGAGATTAATCTAGGTTGTTGTATGCATCAATAGTTCATTCATTTTTATTTCCAAATGGTATTCTATGTTATGGATGTAACAGTGTGTTATATCATTCACCCATTCTTTATCTTTAACAATTTTTTGCTTTAAAATCTATTTAGTCTCATATTTACTTGGCTATGCCAGCCTCCTTTTAGTTAATGCTTACATGATATAACTTTTCCTATCTTTTTGCTTTCAAAATTTCTGCATCCTTATTATTTAGCATGTAGATGGTTTTCAAAATCCGGTTATATATATTTAACAAGTAAATTTAGCCATTTTCACTTATTGTGATTACAAATACATTTGAACTATGTACTTTCTATTTGTCTTCCTTTTTTGAGGCTTCACTTTTCTCATTTCTCACCTACTTTTGGATTAAAAATATTTTCTCAAAGTGCATTTTTTCTTTTATTGCTCTAGATATTATATACTCTGTTTCTATAATTTTAGTGGTTGTTCTTGAAATTTTACCATTCATGTCTAACTTAAGTCTAGAGCTAATCAATATATTATTCATGTATTAACAATAGGTGAGAACTCTAACTGCAATTAATTTGGACTGATCTAAACTATGTCCCCTAGTCAGGCACACTGAAAATCTAATTCTCTGGTTTTAATATTGAATTATCAACCTCATATTTTAAAATATCAAACTCGTACTTTAAAATACGAATTTCAGTGGGGGCATATGAGGCAAATTGTTATTTTCTTTATAAGCAGGGCATAGTGGGAACTATTTTCAAAAATCCCAAAGAGGCTCAGGATTTGCCAGATTACCTATCCCGGTTACCAGTGTTTCCAGTTTCACTAAGGAAACCTGGTAAGGTGGTGAATTCAACTGATATTACAGTTAAGTAATAGACAAGGTCAATTCCTAAACTCATTCTTCCAGAGATCTCTGTATGACAGCCTTAACTGGAAAGGATTCTTGCAGTAGGATTCCTTGTTGTTTTATCTTTTACATTAAATTCCATATTCAAGCCTACTCATTGTTTTCACTGGAAGTTGTTCGGTGTCCCTAGATACAAATACCTGATCCCACTCAATTCCTCTTCCCCATGAAATTGTTCTGTAGGAGCAATTACCTTGTCACATAGAACTTTTGTAACAGGGAAAGCTCTCGATTAATTATAGACTGTTTTCCACCCCAGATTGGGAAGGAAGTCTCATTTGCATTTTGCCCACCTCAACCCAAATATCCCATGATTTCATGAGACTCTATTGCTTACTACCCCATATCTCAACTTACTCTTAGTATGAGACCTTTTGCTTAAGCACAAAAAGATAATTTAAGGAAATATATTGTAATAGATCTTACAATGGAAAAGTTGAATAACCTGGCCTGATAAAGGTGGAAACAAATGCAGCTCCAGGAACTCCAAGAATAATAGAATACTATACAGCTGATGTTCAATTTCTGGTACCTATTGTTATTATTCTATGAAGTTAAATCTTTCAAAGAACTACTCTTTTAGGATTTAGCCACACCTGAACTATGCTCGTACTTTCACATGTGATGTGATTTAAGGCACAAAAATCCAGACCTTAGGAAATAAAGCATTTCCCTATTGTGTGATTTGTAGTTTGTTTATTAGGCCAGACCACACATCTCTGTACGGGAATAGGTTTCACCTGAAGATTATGGAAGTTTCCACTGTTAATCAGACCAGATGAAGCTGGTTAGACTACCTGAATAGTGAGGATCAAGCCAGGAGATGCTGATGCATCCATCTTCCAAATACAAACTCAAATACTATCTTACCCCAGAAGTCCTTTTCCAGGACTGACATATTTTCAGGTTCCCCTTAGTAAGGGTTCAAAAATTCTTGGGTCTAACCTCACTCAGGGTCATGTTGTTACCACAGCAATTGTATTATTTATTAAATAGCCATGGAGTCGATGTCATATGGGTTACAATGATTACAGTAAAACTGAGGAAGAACAACATTAAGCCCTAGGGTCCTCCATCAATTTTCTCCTAGGAGAAAAAGAAAAAAGGCCATCACCTCCATTATTGTCACCACTGATCTCTTCAGAAAAATCTTCAAGAGAAGCTGTCAAGCTTGCATTTGTGGATGCAAGTTTTATAAATTTCTAATTTTGCTTAAAAGCTCAAATTTTATTGTTGGTGACAAATCCTGTCAGTGGTTTTTCTTGAAGTCTCACTTCATTCATTTTCAAGAAAATCTCTAATAAATACCCAAGTCTGAAAAACCATAGTTTGTCTGCCAGTCATTCTTCAAGTAAAACTAATGTTCCATGAAAAAAACAGCTAATTCAGTGTACAACTAAAATAATTATGCAAATATTTACCTTAGAGACAACCATTGTCCTAAGCTATGCGGCAGAAATGCTTTGTGCGTACTTCCTATTTCATCACACGGAATATTAAAAAGACATGCACTCAATCATTGAAATTTTATCATATATAATTTATATAAATAAGGACTTTATTATTAAAGACATTTTAAAATAAATTTTGATTAAAAAAATTAGAGTGTGTGGTTCTAAAGAATGCAATCACTACTAGTATAGTATGGGGACACTGCCTTAATCCATGCCAAGGCACCAGCAGTTCTACCCGCCATTGCTTTTGCACCATCAGTGCAAATGTCAACTCAGTGAAAAACAGAAAATAACATGTTACTATTGTTTTGAAAATAGTTTTGACCTTACTGTTTCAGGGACCTGCAGTAGCCCATGGACTACACATTGAGAACCACTATCATACAATATGATTCCAATTTTATGAAAAAAAATACACAGAGATGTATATAATAAACATCTGAAAGAATTTTCACCTAGTTTTAATTGTGTGGACTTTTTAACTGATGCAACAGGCCCTTACATGTAGTTAACGTCTTTTCATGCCAATACAGAGGTATATAACAATTTTTAAAAAATGTATTTTTAGTGAACAAATAAGAATTGTATATATTTAGGGGTAAACATGGTATTTTGATATATGTATACATTGTGGAATGGCTAAACCAAGCTAATTAACATATGCATTTGCCCCATATAGTTACATTTTGTGGTTGGAACACTTAACATCTACTCTTTCTGCAATTTTTAAGTATACAATATACTGTTAACCATAAAGGGTGCCAGGAAAGCAGGCTGGGTTTGGAAAAATCTCTGGGACCCTCCCACTTTCTAATTGCTTCAGTGGGTCAGGGAGGGGAGGGAGGAAGGTATACCTGCTCATAAGTGAACTTGGGAGTGGGGATGGGGACTCCCATCAAGGCCTCACCAGTGGTCTTCTTCTAAAAGACGGCAGGCCTAAACCTCTAACCCTAGGAAGCCAACCACTGCTCTGTGCCAAGAGTCATTCTTTCTGCCACACTGCTTTTTTCTCACCCCAAATGGTGACTCACTTTGTCATTGTGCTGTCTCCTCAGTTGCCCCCCAAAGAGGGCTCTTCCCTCTCAGGACCTGAATGAGGTTACACAATCCTCCAGCTTTGTTGATCCACAGACAAGTGTCAGGCAGCAGCTCTTCGTCCTTCTTGTTTTGTTTTGTCTCTTATTATCATCATACACTAACAGTTCCTTTAGTCACCACCCCACTTCACCCCTCATCATCTCTTGCTTGGCTTATTCTAACTTTCTAATAAATGTCCAGTCTCCAACATAGCTCCAATCCATCTTTCATATTGCCACCAGAGTATTTTTCCTTTATTCAAAACTGTTCAGTGACTTGCATAATATGACAGGATATTATTTCAATATTTTGACTTGGGGTTCAGGATCTTCCTTAAACTTTCCTCACTCTGAATTTTCACATTTATCTCTCATTATTCCTCTTCCCATGGCTTCCATTCCAAGCAAACTGGCTACCTTCCTATCACAGGAACGGATTTCTCACTTTCATGCCTTTCTAAAAAGCATTTCCCCCTCCTGGAATGCCCTTTTATGTTGTCCTTCAGGGCTCGGCTTAAATGCGCCCTTCCTCCTTGAAACTTTCTCAGCAACCTCTGCTTCATTTAAACAGATCGTGTATATTTGACAAAGAGCATATGCCCAGGTACTGTTAGTAATCCTTTTGTATTTATTTATTATTATTATTTCTCATAGATCTCTGTATATATCCTTTTGTATTTATGTACCTTATCTCTCCAGCTGGGTTTTAAATTCAAGCATTAGAACGACTTTTTGTCAGTTGAAACATACAACTTTATTGATGATACACAAATGAAGTCTTTGGTGGATAAATTCAAGTCAAAACAAATAATAGAACAGTAGGCCATTCATAATGGACAGGTTTACTGTCAATTCAGAAGAACCAGTAAAAATATTTCCATCCAAGCAGCACGATTGAAGTCACAAATATGTTTTCAGTACAAGAGGTCTATTTATTTGGTATTCATAAAATGGTTCAGCTTAAAGCTGGTGACTGTCACAGATAACATCACTCTGGATGATACATTATTCAACACTGGCAGCTGAAAGGATCCCTTTACTACATGAGCAAGTGGAAAAGCAGTAACTTTCAATTTTCAACACTTCCAGACTGCAAAATCAAGAAATTTCTTTCAAGTCTTTTGACGGTACATAACCAATCAGAATTTGTTCACTAGCTTTATAACTTTCACTTTCACTAAGAGGTCATGGTGATTTGCTAAGGCTCTAATTTTCTTAACACACACTCCAGATGTAGTACATAAGTAAAAAAGGGAGCCCTTATTGAATTCTCTATAGTTAAACACTTCTGCTCTGAGATTGTCATAGATAATCTCAAATAGAGTAAGGGCATTAATAAGGATTTCTGATTCCACATAAGAATTATAGAGGGAACTAAATGATGCTGGCACTTGGGTACTGAGAAGTTTCTTCAACATATCTGGATTTTCAGCAAAATTCGAAAGTATTTTCAAAATCTCAACCTTGATTTTTCCACCTCCCTGAGATAGCAAACGGAAAAAGTTTGCAATGGAATTGACAAGCAGGTGCTGGTAGTCATTAGTAATAGTCATGTTTGTTAGAAATTTTAGTCCAACTACTTGAACTGCTGAGTTCAGGTTAGAGGCCATGATATCATCCATCACTTTATTCATGTACACCTGAAGCCGGCCCTGATTTTCATAATTCTCACTCAGGTTATTCATGGCCATTAAGGCTTTTTCCTTAATGTGGGGATCAGTTTTGTTGATCATGTTTGCAATAATTGGGAGGCCTCCCAATTTGCGGATTGTCTCTTGATTGCATGAATAATTGGCATTGTTGCTCAGAGTGAGCAAAGCTACCTGTTGGATGAAAGGATCATCAGATTTCTGAAGCAAGGCAAGGACCTTCCTGAGATCACGAACACCCAGAATCTCATCAATTTCATAAGGAAAGGGGCGCTTCTGCATGGCAACGGGTCTTCTTCCCCTCCCTCTGCGCTGGGTTTCGGGCTCAGAGTCTGAATCTGACTCTGTGTCAGTCCACCCGGACTCCCCTTCCTCAGAATCAGGGACCTCTGCCAGGAAAGCCTGTCCGCCATTAGCAGAGGCTGCAGCAGCTGCTGCAGCCCCATCTCCAGGACGGAAGCCCATTCCCAGTTCGTCTACTTCAACCTTGCTTTTCTTGCCCTTGCCCTTGCCCCCATTCCGGGACCTGGTTACACCCTTGGCTCCACCTTTGGGTACCGCTCCAGTTGCTGATGTGGCTTTAGGTATAGCCCCAGTGTGAGCCCCAGGGGTTGCTTTCTTGGCGGCTGATGTCCCAGGAACCGCCGCTGATCTAGGGGGACCAGAAGTTCCAGGAGACTCCGCAGCCCCAGTAGGTGCTGCAGCCCCAGTAGGCGTTGCAGGCACAGGAGTCTCAGCTGCCTCAGTAGGCGATGCCACCCCGGGAGCTTCAGCTACTTTGGTAGGTGCTGCTACCCCAGGAGCCTCGGTCACCTCAGTGGGTGCTGTCGCTTCGGTAGGCACCACTGTCCCAGGAGGCACCGCTGCCCTGGAAGTCTCCGCTTCTCTGGGAGCTTCTGCCACTTTGGGAGCCCCTGTCATTGCAGGGGCTTCTGCAGCCCCAAGGGCCTCTGTCACCCCGGGAGGTGGTGCAATTGTAGAAGCCATTGCAGCCCCAACTATTGATTCGGCCTTAGGCCCAACCCCGGCTCCATCTGCCTCTTGGGCCTGACCGCCTGCCCCACTCTGAGCCTCAGCGCTGGATGCAGCTGGGGCCACTGCCTCAGCTCCAACTGTGTCCAGAGCAGAGGCTTCATCCTGAGCCCTGTCCTCTGCTTCAGCGCGGACTGGGGTTGGGGGACTGAATCCTGACCCAAGGTCGATTGTGAATCCGGCTCTTAGCCCAGCTCTAGCCCTGGCTCCAGTCCCAGCCACAGCCCGGTTTTTGGGCTTGGCCATTCTCTTCTTGGTCTGGTCTCTTCCCCTGGTGTATTTGTAGACACAGTACCAGGCACCAGCCCCTATCACTATCCCCGCCGCTACACAACCAGCATCCCGAACACGGCTCATGGTGCAGCTGGGGTTATTCACTGATCCAGGGCGTGGAAGTGGCTTGCTTAAGGTTAAGGGATGCCTGCTCGTCCGGGTGAGGCTCTTCAGTTTAGGCTTACAAGTTCTGCTGAGGCTTAGGCAGGGCCTAGGGGTAAAGGATAAAAATGAGGCTTAGGGCTCTTGCTCACTTCGTGTCTAACCGGTTTTACTTAGAGAAGAGTTTAGGGACACAACGCTTGCTCGGTGGGTTAGCACCCAGGCACAGGTGTCAAGGCCTGTGTTTGCTGATCCACAGACCTAGTTTAACGTTTTCTACGTCTTCAACCTTAGCCTGCTCTGCCAATGCCTACAACTTGCAGCATCTAAATGGGGGGACGAGAGGCAGTACAGACATCGGTAAAGCTGGTGGAGAGCTGGAAAAACAGTAGAGACCTCAGATTCTGCTATGATGTCCCACTCCCTACCCCCAAGGTCCCTAGATGTTGCTCATGCACATACCAACCTCCTGGGATCAAGAGCGGTTTGCTTTTTTCCACTGTAGCTGCAGTTGCACAGAGCCTAAAAAGAAGACAGACCTGAGGACAGATCAGAAAGGGCGTTTTTGAGCCTTTGGTGGAAGAATTCTGGTTCTTTTCCTGATTTGAAACCCTGTGGGTCAAAAGTTTTCCCCCTCTCAGGGATCCTTTTTTCCTCTTCAACCTTTCCTCCCCCAAATATTAACTAAGGCAGATGCCACGCCCCTTTCTCTGCACCTAAAAGAAAGGGCCCGGGGAAAGGGGCAAGGGTGTCTTTTAAGTTAAAAGAGAGAAGATGCAGGAGGAGCCTCTGGTCCCATACTCTGCTCTGGTCTCTGCCACACCCACACCTGGGGGCCCCAGACAATTCCAATCCCAACACTGACCTCCAAAGATTCAAGGCTGTTTCTCCTTACTTCAGTTCAGTTAGAGATTCATCCTAAGGACAGACTGAAGAGCAGAATTATAGACTGTCGCCGTTAGACAATGAAAGCCTGGTGGATGGATCAGCACCAGGACAAGGGTCTCAGTAACTGCCTTTTCGTATTTGCACACCAGAATGTCAAATGATTCTACCTCTCAATTCTTTCAACTCTTCTCACCCCACTCTCCCTTCTCAATCCTCCTCCTGCGCAGGCTCCCCAGGCACTCAATCCCTCCTTCCGCTTTGCCCCGCCCCCATCCGCCATTTCTCCGGGACACACCGCCACACCCCTTCTCCTCCAACGAAGCGGGAGGGGAGCGGGGCGAGGGCGAGGGTGCAGCAAAAGCCGGATGGGACGCGGTATGGGGGACTCCTGCCAAACAATTCAGTGTTCCCCTCCCAGGATCACCAGTCTTTCGCTACCCAGCCCCTAGGCCTAGGATTAGCCTGCAGAAGAGGGGCCTCAACGTCTGCCTTTTCGGATTCAAGGTTGAGATTTTCCACGATTTCTCTGTTATGGGCTTTACCTCCCACTTTCCACAAATCCCCCCAACAACCGCCATTTCTCCCGCCTGCATACCCGAATTCCTTTTCCAGGACTGAAAAGACGGGTGGTGGACGGCTGTGTGGGCCGGAGGTGTCTGGAAAGCAGTCTGCGAGTTAACAAGGCGGTTTAATACCAGATTCTCTCAGGGTCCCCCCCACCCCCACCTCCCGTGAAGCCCAGACAGCGCCAAACCCGCCATCTCTCCAACAGCAGCTGGTACACCCATTTTTCAGCACTCCCAAAGCACAGAGGGTCGGCTGGGTGATGGGAGGGTGCGGGGGCGGTGGTGGGGGAGGTCAGGGTGGGAGTGTACAGCCCAGATTGTTACCAAATTGCATGCCCCACCCCCGCCTCCTGATTACCCTTTCCCAACCTCTCCGCTGGCCTTCTATGCGCTGCAACGTTTATTTCTCTTCCCTCCTCCTCTCAAAACAGGACGGGATGCGGGGTGCGGGCCTGAATGTTATAAACAAAACCAAAAACACTGGCTGGACAGGAAGTAAGCGGATTCTTCGTAAACTCTATCAAAAGTCTTTTCGTTTCCCCCTCCCCCTTTCCTCGCCGCCGAACAAAATGAGCCGCGTCTGAGCACCTCAGGTCTGGAAAGCCGGCCAGGAGCGGGGGAGACCGAGGCACTCGCGGCCTCCGACTCCCACATCCCTAGATTACCCCATTCAGGGGTCCCAGACTGTGCCCACCCTCGCACCCACCTGCCCGAGTCTGGGAAATTTTCTCCTCCTCCTCCTCGTCTGGGTTAAACGCACGGCAGCAAGCTGCGCAATAGAGTTGGTACCCAGAGGAGGACGGGGGACGGCGGTCAGGGCTTTAAGTACCTTTGCCCACGTCAGCTCCTGGTCACGTGAGGACTGCATCGCCAGTAAGCTTGAGTCCCCAATTTCCACTCCCACCAAGAGTACGAGCCCCCTCCTTTACTTTCAGTCCCATCTCCTCCCACCACATCAGGTCCTATCACTCATTTTTGTCTTTGTAGTCATGGAGGCCCAAAGTAGCCCCCCTTGTCCCTGCTTTCAGAATTTGCCTTTCTCTGGTTACCTGGGAGGGGCTGCATCTTCTCGGAGGGCTATTGAAAATTTTTACTCTTTTGTTGGGGAATTGTTTCGTCCTTTCCTGGGCTACTGGACACTCTTCCATCGCTCCACTTCTAGTTCCTCAGCCCCTAGTCCCCAGGATTTTCCTTGCAGTTGACGCCCTGTTCCAGTATAGCTAAGGGGCAGAGTGTCAGAAAGGTGACAAGGAGTGGGAGTGGGGTCTGTACTTCTGGAATACTCCTGTTTTGTTTTTAAAACTATCATCATGCTTTATTTTTATAGTAAAAAAAATTCAGTAAAACAAGAATTCAATGTGGGAAGTAGCAACAAAAAAAGGGTGGGCATGTTTTGTAAAGAAAAAAGGTTTCCTGCGTCCATTGGAAAGCACCATTAATTTTGGTTAATTTTTACCGAATAGAACATGAATTCTTTTGGCCACATAGAAAATAGTTTTTAAAATATGCTAAGGTATTTGAACATCTAAAATGAAATATTTCTCAATAAGATAAGCGTATTTCCATATGATCTGTAAATTGATCTACAGAGAGCTGTTCAGTTGTCCAGTCTTATTTATTTTGGACAAATAATGTGCTACTTTTTTCTCCTTCTGGGATAGCTTTTAAGTTGCATAAATAAATGATCCTGTCTTGTTCTGTTACAGAAACACATTTATTTAATATTCCCAAACCATTGCTGACTGCTGTGTGTGAACCTCCTGTAATTTGATGGCTGTAACCATGACAGTTTTGAACACCTGTCTTCGGATTAGGTTCCTGTTAATGATTCAACTCTGGGCAGAAGGAAGAGCTGTGAGGCCAAGGAAACTGAGTGTGGTGGGTGTGGGGTGTTCAAATCCTCCCCGCCCTGTCAGGAGGAGGAGGGAGGCGCTGTCTCTCTACTCCCTCCCATATACCAGAGCTGCTCATCTCCTGCGTTCAGGCACCTGGCTCAGTTGCTCACTCCCAAAATACATCTGGACAACTGTCCAAGATGCAGACCTGGTTAAATGTCTTTGGCTCCTTCCGTCCCTTCCCGAAGTTCCCAGAGGTAACCCATTGATGCATAGAAAGGAATGCTGTTCTTACCTGACCGTGCAGCTGACGATTTGTGAAACCTGTGATTTCACAAAAAAGTTTTTGTGATCGCACAAAATGTGATTGCTGGGGGAAGTTCCCAGGCCTGACTGCTGTCTATCCTTATTCGTGGTTACCAGTGAACCTTGCTCCAAACACTGTCTGCTACTACCACCTGACCTAAGAGATGCAGCCTCCTGGGCCTCTCACTTCTGACCTCCTTAGCTCCAGGGGACACAGGAAGAGTCTAGCCTTGCTGCAAGGTTACTGCCTGCCAGTACACATCCACCTTGGTGCCCCCTCAACCAAATGTATGTCCAGGGAACAATCCCCACTGATGAACCCAGAGTAGGTGTTCGCACCCGGTCAACTCTGTGGACCACCTGCAATTGCATTCACCTGCAAAGTTTTGTTTGGGATTATATGTGTGGTTAAATGCATTTTTTTTTTCAGGAACAGAGATCATCGACCTCATCAGTTTCTCAAGGGGTCGGTAATCCCCACCCCACAAAAAATTAAGAGTTAATACAATGGCCAAGAGGGTCTGCGTTATGTATGTATAATAGTCCGGATTAGGAATCTTGTATTTTGTTCTGGTAATACAAGTAATATATACTAGTAGTTAAAAATATTCAAAACAGTAAGGAAATATATAAAGTATACAGGGAAAGAACCTTGTGTTATCTTTTCCACTCCTAGGCACTGTCAACTGTTTCCAACTTTCTTTTTAGACACATATTAGTAAGTGCGTTTGTGCTTATTAATCAAGTTCCAAATTTTTGTGATTGTCTTATTAATTCTAATTTAAAGTGATACCTTTGGCTTATCTTGGTATTATATATAATCATTTGCAAATGATGATTTTTCATTTCTTCCTTTCCAACTTTTATGCCCCCTTTTCTTTCTTCTTCTGCATGAGTCATTCTTGGTTAAATTAGACATAAACAAAAATATCCTTAACCTGATGAAGAATGTATCAGAAGTTCTTCTGATCTGGCAGATTTATCCCTCTCTGTGGTCTACCAAGATCACAGAACTTAATGACTGGCATTGACTAGAACTTCCTTAAGAGCCTCCTGATCTTGTTCTTGAAGTCAGTGGGAATGCCTCTTTTGTTTCATTATTTAGTATAACTTTTATTGTTTGTGATTGAAGTATTTTTTTTTTCAAAGCTAATTTCACTTATGTTTACCAGTCTTTCTCTTTCTCTCTGTTGCACATGCACACACACGTAGTACAAAGAAATACTATCAGTGAATGGAGGCAAGTCGTTAAGTTCTGTAATCTTGATAGACCAGAGAGAGGAATGAATCTGCCAGATCAGAAGAGCTCCTGATATCTTCTTCATCAGGTTAAGGATATTTTCTTTTATATCTAATTTAATTCATCTAAGAACGACTCACAAAATTACATATAATTATTTACTACATAAATGAAGTTCCCTCCTATTCCTATTTTACTAATTTTTTTTTAAATTAGGAATGGTGACTTATTTTATCAAATGCTTTCATTGTGAGGTTTCTTTTCTTCTTTGGTTTGCTGTTGTCAGGAATGATGTAGACAGGCCAGTGTCCCTGTCACTCTTCTCTTCCTATAGTTTATTCTCAACACATCCAGACACATGTCCCTTGTTCAAACTCCCCACCCACTTCCTGTGTTGTTTAGAGGAAATATAAATGTCCTTATTACAACTGACAAGGCCCTACCCTAATCAATCTTACTACTTTTCTGCCTAATCTACTTCTCTCTCTCTCTCTAACTCACCCTGCTCAGTCATCTTGGCTTTCTTGATGTTCCTGGAATATACCGGACATGTTCCCTTTACAGAGCCTTTTCAGTTGCTCGTCTCCTTGCCTGGGATGTATTTCCACCACACATCACCACACTTAGTTAGATCCCTCAAGACTTCAGATCTTTACTCAAAGGTCACCTTTTTAGCGAGTCCTTCATTAGTCACCCTTTCTAAAAGTTCATCCCATCTTGACTTTTCATATCTTCTTTCCTGCCATTTAGTTTTTCTTTAGTACTTATTAATAACAATATACTATATGTTTTATCTTGTTGGTTGCTTGTCTGTTTCACTAGAATGTAAGAACTATGAGGTTAGAAATTTAGGTCAACTCTATTCACTGCTGTAACCACAGTATCAAGAGCAATGCATGGCATGTAGTAGGTGCTCAGTACACATGCTGAATAAATGAATAAATGAATGAATGACTTTCTTTTTTTTTTTTTTTTTTGAGACGGAGTCTCGCTCTGTCGCCCAGGCTGGAGTGCAGTGGCCGGATCTCAGCTCACTGCAAGCTCCGCCTCCCAGGTTTACGCCATTCTCCTGCCTCAGCCTCCCGAGTAGCTGGGACTACAGGCACCCGCCACCTCGCCTGGCTAGTTTTTTGTATTTTTTAGTAGAGACGGGGTTTCACCATGTTAGCCAGGATGGTCTCGATCTCCTGACCTCGTGATCCGCCCGTCTCGGCCTCCCAAAGTGCTGGGATTACAGGCTTGAGCCACCGCGCCCGGCCCCATGAATGACTTTCTAACACTGAAACACCTTGACACTCCAGAAATAAACCTAGTTGGTTCTGGCATATCATCAGATTTGTAAACTCTCAAGTGATTACCTAATCAGGATGTTGTCATGGGGCAAGATGTAGAAAACTTAAGATTGCTTTGAGTGACATGTACAGAACTCATTATGCAGTGAGAATTATTGTTTATGATATATGCCACTTAATAAAAGTGAATCATTTTTCTTGAATGAAAATAGTTCTTTAACATTTTTCAATAATAAAAATGCATGTTTGTATAACAAAGAATAGAATAGTGTTAACAAGAAAGTAACAGAATCCATTCCTACTGTTTCCTTTCCTGACACTCCCTCCCTCATCTTCATTTCCAGGTATTTTCAGGACTGCAGAGATGAACATTAGTGAGTCCAAATAGAAGTGATGAAGGGAGTAGAGAAGAGGATGAGCCTGTTTCCCAGACAAGTAGAAATGACCAGTAGCTCAGGAGAAGATGCTGTTTCTTCCGGTAATCAGAGAAAGATGACACATTTGTTGTGTGCGCAAAGACTAAAAAGAAAACGAGTGACAGTGCCCCGCATGGTGGAGGTGGTGGGAGGGAAGGTGAGGAGTGAGGGATCTTGCAAATAATGGGAGGGGAAATTTGGGACCCAGACTCACCAGTGAAGTGGCTTCACGTGACCAGGAGCTGACGTGCTGGTGTGTTGGTCCAAATAGCGGTTCCTGCTCAGCTCTCAGCTCCCTATTTCCTTAAAGGTGGTGTGACTGTGGCCTAAGAAGGTGGAGGAGGACAGGGAGGAAATCCATCCAGATCCTTGTAGGTTGGTGTGAAGGTGGGTGTTGATTGGAGACTCCTGAAGTCCGGGTGGAAGGTAGCAGCACAATTTTCAAGTTAGGAGGCACTTCTCTGTTTCCCCAAGAGGACAACCCGAACCCAGGCTTGTTCTCATTTTGTGACTTGTCAAAGGCAGGGCAGTGTCAGCAGCAGAAATGGTTGACATTGGTGACTTCAGGAGGTGGAGGGAAGAAAGTGGTTATCATGTAGCAGAGCGATGGAGGACTGTGAAATAAGAGACAGGCTTGACAACCTGGACCCTGAACAGGGAAAGGTCTGGGTCTGGATGCACATTCAGATGTTGGTGCATCCACTGAGCACTAAGTCCAAATTGTCTCCTCTTTGTTCCTGTCTGGTTTTCACTTCCGTCTGTCTGTGTCTGCTGCTCTGTCTATCAGTGGTGGGTTTTCCACGCAAAAGGAGGAGAAGCTTAAAGCTTCATTTCCTTCCTCCTTCTCCTCCCCCTAAACACTCAGTCCCTACATCCAAGTTGACTGCGGCTTCAAACTCCCGCTCTCAATGTGTTCTCACTAGCCTAAGACAGCACCCCTGAGACATCCATAGTGCTGCAGCATGGGTGGAGCTTAGAACTCGGACTTGATGGCAGTGGGGCTGGTGATTCGGGCTCCTGCCTCGTACTACATATACTGACTGGCCTGTGGTAGAGAGCAGAAAAAGAAGAGACCAGCTGATTTGAAAAACAATAATCATGTCTACAAAAGTTTAGAAAATACAGAAAACTATAAGAAATAAAATAAAAATAACCCACTAAACAATTACCACTCCTTGTCTTTCCTAAGTATGTGGATGTGTGTATTTAACAGTATTACTGTATATGTTGCCCTGAAATTATTATTTTTTCAGGTGCATTGCAGGGTATTACTTTTATTAGTTAATGAAAATGCTTCATAAACATCCTATTAATTACTGTTTCATGATAACAAAGCATAATAATCATAAACTTACCCTTTTGCTGCCCTTCATGAAGCAGGTATGAAACGTAACTCATATGTGAAAGAATTATTAAACATTTTTATTTTCATAAAAAACCCAGTCCTCTGTAGATTCCAGGATGGCAGAACATCCTATCACAGGGATTTGGGGGTGGTGCCAGGTCCCCGGGGTTACCCATTACCAAGGTATTGGGGAGTGTCTTTCTGTACTTGTTATAGCTGTGAAATGGGTCATCCATGTTTCCATGAGCCTTTCAATGGGCCAGTTAAGCAGCTTGTGTGACATGCTTGGCATAGAGGGGACAGGAATTTGGTGAGACTGGGCATCCTGGATAGGACTCAATCTCCAAGGTATGTCACATAGCCATCAGCGTTGAATTTCTTTTTTTTTTTTTTTTTTTTATTATTATACTTTAAGTTCTAGGGTACATGTGCATAACGTGCAGGTTTGTTACATATGTATACTTATGCCATGTTGGTGTGCTGCACCCATCAACTCGTCAGCACCCATCAATTCATCATTTATATCTTGTATAACTCCCCAATGCAAGCCCTCCCTCCTCCCCCCTCCCCCCTCCCCATGATAGGCCCCAGTGCGTGATGTTCCCCTTCCCGAGTCCAAGTGATCTCATTGTTCAGTTCCCACCTATGAGTGAGAACATGCGGTGTTTGGTTTTCTGTTCTTGTGATAGTTTGCTAAGAATGATGGTTTCCAGCTGCATCCATGTCCCTACAAAGGACGCAAACTCATCCTTTTTTATGGCTGCATAGTATTCCATGGTGTATATGTGCCACATTTTCTTAATCCAGTCTGTCACAGATGGACATTTGGGTTGATTCCAAGTCTTTGCTATTGTGAATAGTGCCGCAATAAACATACGTGTACATGTGTCTTTGTAGTAGAATAATTTGTAATCCTTTGGGTATATACCCAGTAGTGGTATGGCTGGGTCATATGGTACATCTAGTTCTAGATCCTTGAGGAATTGCCATACTGTTTTCCATAATGGTTGAACTAGTTTACAATCCCACCAACAGTGTAAAAGTGTTCCTATTTCTCCACATCCTCTCCAACACCTGTTGTTTCCTGACTTCTTAATGATTGCCATTCTAACTGGTGTGAGATGGTATCTCATTGTGGTTTTGATTTGCATTTCTCTGATGGCGAGTGATGATGAGCATTTTTTCATGTGTCTGTTGGCTGTATGAATATCTTCTTTTGAGAAATGTCTGTTCATATCCTTTCCCCACTTTTTGATGGGGTTGTTTGTTTTTTTCTCGTATATTTGTTTGAGTTCTTTGTAGATTCTGGATATTAGCCCTTTGTCAGATGAGTAGGTTGCAAAAATTTTCTCCCATTCTGTAGGTTGCCTGTTCACTCTGATGGTAGTTTCTTTTGCTGTGCAAAAGCTCTTTAGTTTAATTAGATCCCATTTGTCAATTTTTGCTTTTGCTGCCGTTGCTTTTGGTGTTTTAGACATGAAGTCCTTGCCCATGCCTATGTCCTGAATGGTACTACCTAGATTTTCTTCTAGGGTTTTTATGGTATTAGGTCTAACATTTAAGTCTCTAATCCATCTTGAATTAATCTTCGTATAAGGGGTAAGGAAAGGATCCAGTTTCAGCTTTCTACTTATGGCTAGCCAATTTTCCCAGCACCATTTATTAAATAGGGAATCCTTTCCCCATTTCTTGTTTCTCTCAGGTTTGTCAAAGATCAGATGGCTATAGATGTGTGGTATTATTTCTGAGGACTCTGTTCTGTTCCATTGATCTATATCTCTGTTTTGGTACCAGTACCATGCTGTTTTGGTTACTGTAGCCTTGTAGTATAGTTTGAAGTCAGGTAGCGTGACGCCTCCAGCTTTGTCCTTTTGACTTAGGATTGTCTTGGCAATGCGGGCCCTTTTTTGGTTCCATATGAACTTTAAAGCAGTTTTTTCCAATTCTGTGAAGAAACTCATTGGTAGCTTGATGGGGATGGCATTGAATCTATAAATAACCTTGGGGAGTATGGCCATTTTCACGATATTGATTCTTCCTATCCATGAGCATGGTATGTTCTTCCATTTGTTTGTGTCCTCTTTTATTTCACTGAGCAGTGGTTTGTAGTTCTTCTTGAAGAGGTCCTTTACATCCCTTGTAAGCTGGATTCCTAGGTATTTTATTCTCTTTGAAGCAATTGTGAATGGAAGTTCATTCCTGATTTGGCTCTCTGCTTGTCTGTTACTGGTGTATAAGAATGCTTGTGACTTTTGCACATTAATTTTGTATCCTGAGACTTTGCTGAAGTTGCTTATCAGCTTAAGGAGATTTTGGGCTGAGACGATGGGGTTTTCTAAATATACAATCATGTCATCTGCAAACAGGGACAATTTGACTTCTTCTTTTCCTAACTGGATACCCTTGATTTCTTTCTCTTGCCTGATTGCCCTAGCCAGAACTTCAAACACTATGTTGAATAGGAGTGGTGAGAGAGGGCATCCCTGTCTTGTGCCAGTTTTCAAAGGGAATTTTTCCAGTTTTTGCCCATTCAGTATGATATTAGCAGTGGGTTTGTCGTAAATAGCTCTTATTATTTTGAGGTACGTTCCATCAATACCGAATTTATTGAGCGTTTTTAGCATGAAGGGCTGTTGAATTTTGTCAAAAGCCTTTTCTGCATCTATTGAGACAATCATGTGGTTCTTGTCTTTGGTTCTGTTTATATGCTGGATTACGTTTATTGATTTGCGAATGTTGAACCAGCCTTGCATCCCAGGGATGAAGCCCACTTGATCATGGTGGATAAGCTTTTTGATGTGCTGCTGAATCCGGTTTCCCAGTATTTTATTGAGAATTTTTGCATCAATGTTCATCAGGGATATTGGTCTAAAATTCTCTTTTTTTGATGTGTCTCTGCCAGGCTTTGGTATCAGGATGATGTTGGCCTCATAAAATGAGTTAGGGAGGATTCCCTCTTTTTCTATTGATTGGAATAGTTTCAGAAGGAATGGTACCAGCTCCTCCTTGTACCTCTGGTAGAATTCAGCTGTGAATCCATCTGGTCCTGGACTTTTTTTGGTGGGTAGGCTATTAATTGTTGCCTCAATTTCAGAGCTTGCTATTGGTCTATTCAGGGATTCAACTTCTTCCTGGTTTAGCCTTGGGAGAGTGTAAGTGTCCAGGAATTTATCCATTTCTTCTAGATTTTCTAGTTGATTTGCGTAGAGGCGTTTATAGTATTCTCTGATGGTAGTTTGTATTTCTGTGGGGTCAGTGGTGATATCCCCTTTATCATTTTTTATTGCATCTATTTGATTCCTCTCTCTTTTCTTCTTTATTAGCCTTGCTAGCGGTCTGTCAATTTTGTTGATCTTTTCAAAAAACCAACTCCTGGATTCATTGATTTTTTGGAGGGTTTTTTGTGTCTCTATCTCCTTCAGTTCGGCTCTGATCTTAGTTATTTCTTGCCTTCTGCTAGCTTTTGAATGTGTTTGCTCTTGCCTCTCTAGTTCTTTTAATTGTGATGTTAGAGTGTCAATTTGAGATCTTTCCTGCTTTCTCTTGTGGGCATTTAGTGCTATAAATTTCCCTCTACACACTGCTTTAAATGTGTCCCAGAGATTCTGGTATGTTGTATCTTTGTTCTCATTGGTTTCAAAGAACATCTTTATTTCCGCTTTCATTTCGTTATGTACCCAGTAGTCATTCAGGAGCAGGTTGTTCAGTTTCCATGTAGTTGAGCGGTTTTGATTGAGTTTCTTAGTCCTGAGTTCTAGTTTGATTGCACTGTGGTCTGAGAGACAGTTTGTTATAATTTCTGTTCTTTTACATTTGCTGAGGAGTGCTTTACTTCCAATTATGTGGTCAATTTTGGAATAAGTGCGATGTGGTGCTGAGAAGAATGTATATTCTGTTGATTTGGGGTGGAGAGTTCTATAGATGTCTATTAGGTCCGCTTGGTGCAGAGATGAGTTCAATTCCTGGATATCCTTGTTAACTTTCTGTCTCGTTGATCTGTCTAATGTTGACAGCGGAGTGTTGAAGTCTCCCATTATTATTGTATGGGAGTCTAAGTCTCTTTGTAAGTCTCTAAGGACTTGCTTTATGAATCTGGGTGCTCCTGTATTGGGTGCATATATATTTAGGAGAGTTAGCTCTTCCTGTTGAATTGATCCCTTTACCATTATGTAATGGCCTTCTTTGTCTCTTTTGATCTTTGATGGTTTAAAGTCTGTTTTATCAGAGACAAGGATTGCAACCCCTGCTTTTTTTTGTTCTCCATTTGCTTGGTAGATCTTCCTCCATCCCTTTATTTTGAGCCTATGTATGTCTCTGCATGTGAGATGGGTCTCCTGAATACAGCAGACTGATGGGTCTTGACTCTTTATCCAGTTTGCCAGTCTGTGTCTTTTAATTGGAGCATTTAGTCCATTTACATTTAAGGTTAATATTGTTATGTGTGAACTTGATCCTGCCATTATGATATTAACTGGTTATTTTGCTCGTTAGTCGATGCAGTTTCTTCCTAGCCTCGATGGTCTTTACATTTTGGCATGTTTTTGTGATGGCTGGTACCGGTTGTTCCTTTCCATGTTTAGGGCTTCCTTCAGGGTCTCTTGTAAGGCAGGCCTGGTGGTGACAAAATCTCTAAGCATTTGCTTATCTGTAAAGGATTTTATTTCTCCTTCACTTATGAAACTTAGTTTGGCTGGATATGAAATTCTGGGTTGAAAATTCTTTTCTTTAAGAACGTTGAATATTGGCCCCCACTCTCTTCTGGCTTGTAGAGTTTCTGCCGAGAGATCTGCTGTTAGTCTGATGGGCTTCCCTTTGTGGGTTACCCGACCTTTCTCTCTGGCTGCCCTTAAGATTTTTTCCTTCATTTCAACTTTGGTGAATCTGGCAATTATGTGTCTTGGAGTTGCTCTTCTGGAGGAGTATCTTTGTGGCGTTCTCTGTATTTCCTGAATTTGAATGTTGGCCTGCCCTACTAGGTTGGGGAAGTTCTCCTGGATGATATCCTGAAGAGTGTTTTCCAACTTGGTTCCATTTTCCCCCTCACTTTCAGGCACCCCAATCAGACGTAGATTTGGTCTTTTTACGTAATCCCATACTTCTTGCAGGCTTTGCTCATTTCTTTTTCTTCTTTTTTCTTTTGGTTTCTCTTCTCGCTTCATTTCATTCATTTGATCTTCAATCGCTGATACTCTTTCTTCCAGTTGATCGAGTTGGTTACTGAAGCTTGTGCATTTGTCACGTATTTCTCGTGTCATGGTTTTCATCTCTGTCATTTCGTTTATGATCTTCTCTGCATTAATTAGTCTAGCTGTCAATTCTTCCACTCTTTTTTCAAGATTTTTAGTTTCTTTGCGCTGGGTACGTAATTCCTCCTTTAGCTCTGATAAGTTTGATGGACTGAAGCCTTCTTCTCTCCTCTCGTCCAAGTCATTCTCTGACCAGCTTTGATCTGTTGCTGGCGATGGGCTGCGCTCCTTCGCAGGGGGAGATGCGCTCTTATTTTTTGAATTTCCAGCTTTTCTGCCCTGCTTCTTCCCCATCTTTGTGGTTTTATCTGTCTCTGGTCTTTGATGGTGGTGACGTACTGATGGAGTTTTGGTATAGGTGTCCTTCCTGTTTGATAGTTTTCCTTCTGACTGTCAGAAGGACTGTCTGTTGGTCTGTTGGAGATTGCTTGAGGTCCACTCCAGACCCTGTTTGCCTGGGTATCAGCAGCAGAGGTTGCCGAAGATAGAATATTGCTGAACAGTGAGTGTACCTGTCTGATTCTTCCTTTGGAAGTTTCCTCTCAGGGGTGTACTCCACCCTGTGAGGTGTGGGGTGTCAGACTGCCCCTAGTGGGGGATTTCTCCCAGCTAGGCTACTCAGGGGTCAGGGACACACCTGAGCAGGCAGTCTGTCCGTTCTCAGATCTCAACCTCCACGTTGGGAGATCCACGGCTCTCCCCAAAGCTGTCAGACAGAGTCGTTCGCGTCTGCACCGGCTCCCGCTACTTCCCCTGTTGGTCTTCAGCTGTGCGCTCCAGCGTTGAATTTCTACTGTATTCTCTGGGTTGTTGGGGAACAGGGCAGAGGTCCCATCTGCTCAAGGAATTCAAAGACCCCTTTTTTTCTCCCTTCAGTGGTGGTGGTGGGGCATTTTCTTTTTAGTGTGAGGGAAATCTTTCACTCCTTGAACTCTGTTCTTCACATTGGACTTGAGTTTCTGGGAAATGAACTCTGGGAAGTCCTGACATAAACTTTCTCTGAGGCAAGGAAGTGCAGAGTTAGCTTGACTGACAAAGGGAAAGTGGAAGTGGAAAACATAAACAGAGACAGAAATGAAATATAAATTAGTACCGTGGTGTCTTAAGTGGGGTTCCCTAGAAGCAGAACCAAGAATGGGGATTCTTGTGAAAGTGGTTTATCGAGGGAGTATCCTTAGATGAAACCTATATGGAAGTGAAGGGAGCAGCATAGGACAGGGGAAGAAACTAAGCATAGATATGATCCAGCTGAAGTCTAACCTCAGCCTGAGTCCAGGGGGACTGTGGAACGTGAAGGGCACCAGGGAAAGAACGCACCTTGAGACAAGGGAGCCAGGCTTTTATGCCCACTGATTTCAAGACAGGATGCGTGAGTTGGTGGCGGGGTGGCGTGGGGGAGGGCGGCAGTGTGGGGTGAAAGGTGAGAGGTTTTAATTCCTCAGGTTTTCTAGACATGGTGTAGCTGACAAGGGCAAGAGTACGAATCTTCAGCAGCCAACACTCACAGCAGCTAGGGGATGGATGCACTGGCCCAATAAATGGAATCTGGACAGGGCATCCATAGTGTCCACTGTAACTAGCCAATTTGCATTCTTGCAATGAAAATGTACTTCCTATCTATGTGTCCCATCCCCACCAGAAGGCCTTAATTTCAGCATTACTAGCTGTAGAATCTCTTCATGTGTGCAGTCTACTAGGAAATGACCAACTTCTCCATTAACAAAAGAAAAAGAAGAGAATGCTCGTGCTTCTCTAATCTTCTAGTGGTTGTCTCAGAAATACCACCCTCAGAGGCTAGTTTTCTCTCTTTGACCTAGAATCAAATCTTCTCCTTCAATGTATACATTTCAGAAAAGGACTACATAACATGTAATTTAGCACTTAGTGAAAACGTGTGCTGCTTGTAATGAGATTAAAGGCCAGTACAAAGTTTGAGGGAAATTTAGACATAGGATGCTTGGCTCTGGATAATTTAAAACAGATTTTGGCAGGTGTTAAAATGACTACCATACAACTTGTCTCTGAATTTCTTTAAATTAGTGAAGGAATTGCTAAAGGAAAGGCAGACATCATTCACTTAATTCAATCCAAGGTGATCCAAACAAAGATGGAAGGGTATCAAGGCAAAGGGAGTTTGCCACCCTGACAAATGGACTGCCCATTAATCTAACATCCACATAGTAGCCCTGGGCTCTTGGGGATAGATGGTGCCTTGGAGGAATGTAAACTTTGAGCTTCCATATTGCTAACATGGAAGAAAAATTAGCCTTATTTTTTTTGTGGTTCCCTCACTCATTGAGTGTTGTCAAAATTTGGGAGCGAAGATATCAGAAAAGCAAGCCCCTCTACAAAGGTTATTGCTGAGACACATATTGTCCCAGATTGCAAACTCATTTCGGGCTTAATGGCTCTGATGCTTCTGTGCTGTGCTAGAGGAACAGCAATCTTTGTCAAAGCTGGAGTTGCTAGGCTTAAGATCCGGTCTTCTTGGTGCATTTCATGGCTGTCCTGTCTGGGGCTTGCAATATGGTTGAGAAAGTGTTGGAGTAGGACACAGGTGTCTCCTTACTTAGGAGCCCTCTGATGCTTCATCCTCACTAACCCTTTCCCGGAACAGAGGAGGGTTTTTTTTATTTTATCTTTTTATTTTATTTTATTTTATTTTATTTTATTTTATTTTATTTTATTTGTTGTTGTTGTTGTTTTGTTTTTTAACAGGGGATAAATTCCTGTCTTTTAAAACACAAGTTATCTCGCTCAACTTCACAGATAAGGCCGGAAGAGAATAAGTAAATTAACCAAGACTCTATAGACATTGGTGGGTCATTAAATAAGTTTTTTTTTCTCATTTTAAAAGTACGTATCCAGTTAAAATAATTAAATACTGAGAAACAGGACTATTATTCAATTTACTCCCCCTAACGTTGTAATATGACTAAATATTCTAGAACATTATAGGATACGATGTGAGGATGTGAGAGTCTATAGAAAATGTTTCCATGACAAAGGTTCTCAATTCTCAGCTAATTGCCGACTTTATTCAATATGAGCATTTCTTTCACAACTATGTTTTCATGATTCAAACTGGATACAATGTAATTGATCAATAAGAAAACCTAATTTGCATTGTGCAAAGAGTGGTTGGTAATAATGTCATCAAAACCAGGAGCCGTTATCAGTTGCATTTAAAGCAAAAACCTTGAGACACACCACAAGATGCCTTTCGGTTTTGTTTATCCTAGCAGTGGGTGATAAATGTGATAAAAATTGATAAGAATGTATAAGAAACTTTATTTATTAGTTATAGAGTGCATGGTGATAAGGAAAATAAAAGACATCACTCTTGAGCAAATATTTCTGAATTTGTTCACTGAAGTCTGTTTTATAGTTATACACTTATAGCTCTAATAAAACCTTTATTATTGAAATTCCTGCAGAAAACATAACTTTGTTATTGTGAGTTTCAACTTCTCTGGACCTTAATTTCACTTTCTCAACTGAAACAAATGTGTTTAGATGGGAATTTTGAAAAATGTAGGTTTCTTTGAAATGTAAATACTGCCTTAGAGGAGAGCAGGGTGTACTTGTGAATCATGTGAACCATTAAGTAACCATGACAATCCTGATTGCTAAGTGGAGAAGTGCCTTTCTGTTATCTAGATTTACGGCCCCCAAGGAATTTGAGACTCCATAAACATGTTTTTCACCTATTTAGTTTTACTTTAAAGGGTGAGTCTAGAATTGGCTCACTGGCTGACCATACAATAAAAATCAAATCAAGAAGGATTTGGGGACTCCAAACCAATCTCCTGTAATATGTGAACTTCCCATGTTATATGTTGCAGTAGATCAGATGGTATCTTGGGAAAAGGAACTCTTGTCTTTGAGCACCTGAATGAACATCCAGAAATGCCTCATCAATCTCACACTAACCCTGTGGCTTCCCACTGCTCTAGAAATTACAACATTTTTTATAAATCAGGGAGACAGTATGCTTCTTAGGCACTCGTCTTTCCTCTTGATGCCTGGCATAAAATCCTAGGGTTGCAGCCTCCAGATTCTTTTGGAGCATGAATAATAATAATAGTAATGAATGTGATGAAGCCTTCCATGAGCTATCTATTTCAATCTTCACAAAATGTCTCTGGAAATGGTATTAGTTTAGAGATGAAGAAATGGAGATGGAGAGAGGTTAAACAACTTTGCCAGTGTGCATACAGCTAGAAATTAGTGGAGGTAGTCTGAACTGTGCTCTTCACCCCTGGATTATGCTGCCTCTTTAGGCCAAGAGCCCTCAAAGGCCTAAAGAATACAAAGGTAGTAAAGAATGGCAGCCCCTAGGCTGCTCCACCCCCAGAAACACAGACAGGCTGTTAGCAGGAACCCACCATAGTAAGGAAAGAAATATATTGCCTCTGGGGGATTACAAAAGTCCTTTTCCACACCATGTGAGAAAATTTAGGCATCTGCTGTCTGTACCTCACGGTTTTCCCTGTTTCTCATTTCTCTTCTCCATTTTCATGGTTGGGTATTCTCTAGCCAGCTGATCCTCCCTCGAGTTTCTGAAAGCTGATGACACCCACATCTTCATCTCCCAGTGCAGGCCTCACACCTGAACTCCAGATCCATGTGATCAACTGGTCACTGAAGAGCTCCCTTTGGGTAACTCATAACCTCCCACACCTCAACTTTTCTCAGCCTGAACTCCTCCACTTTCTCCTCAAATACTTGTTTCTCCTTCCCTTCCTCCTCTTCTTCCTGCTTCTCCTCAAAGAGTTCTCACTCTCCATGACGGACACCATCAGTGCACCTCACTTCCCAAGCCAGACTCTCTTCTCTGCCTCACTCCCACATCCCATCTGGTATTGTCTGAAGGTTGGTGCCTCCCCAAAATTCATATGTTGGAACCTAATAACCAGTGTGATATTATTAAGAGATGAGGCCTTTGAGAAGTGGTTAAGTCAGATGAAGGCTCTACCCTCATGAATGGGATGTGTCCCCTTAGAAGAGAGGCTGGAGCAAGCTCCCTTAGCCCATTCTGTCATGTGAGGACACAGTAGCAAGGCACCATCTATGAAGCAGGGGAACCCTCACCAGATACCACATTTGCTGGCACCTTGGTCTTGGACTTCCCAGCCTCTAGAACTGTGAGCTATATGTTTCTGTCGTTTATGAATTACCCAGTGTAAGGTATTTTGTTATAGTGGCCCCAGTGGACTAAGACACCATCCATGTACCTTTGAGATATGTCTCATCAGTCCACTCCTACCAGATGCCACTCCCGCCTACCTTGCCCAGGCCATCTTCCTTCTGGATATCTGCAGCAGCCTCCTCTGCTGTGGGGTGGGGGTGGGGACAACTCCAATACACTGCAGTCAGAGACACCTTCCTGAAATCTGGGTGCTTCCATGTCTGACTGAGAACATCTTAATGTCTGGCTTCCCAATGTATTGGGGACAAGGTTCAATCAACCTTAATGTGATAGACAGAACCTTCCACTGCCCTGCCCCTGCCTACTACTCTATCTTCACTGCTTTGGCCATACTGAACTTTTCTAAGATCTCTGAATGCATACTGCTCTTTCTCACCTCCTAGCTTTTGCATATGTGCTTCTGCCTCCTAGCTTTTGCACATGTCCCCACTCAACCTTGACTGGTGTGTTGGGTGTGTGCGTATTTTGCTGTCATACCTGAACAGGCAGTCCTTTGATTGTGTCCTCCAATCCAATCGTCACATCCATTGTGGCTGGCTTTTACTGGTTTAGCTTTCAGAGGAAAATCTTATTTCTGAATTCTTGAAGTGTGTGTGTGTGTGTGTGTGCATCTCACTGAAACTTCTGTCTACCAAAGTTATACATCTACTTTCAGTTCTTAAAAAATTGACCATGGGTGCATGATCTGTTCCATCAAACTAGGTGACAAAATGATTTTGTAATTTATTACCATAAGTAGATTTTAGTTCTTTGTCTTCGTGCAAGCATTCTTTTAATTATCCAGTATGCTTTCTCTTTGCTGGTCATTGTTGATACTAAAGGGTATGTTATGATCTAATAACTCATACCTGCATTGTATCAACATTGTTAGCCTGGGTGCCACTTTCTCCAGCTGATGTGACTTTTAAAGAACTCATACTAACTGTTTTTTTTTTTTTCCTGCAAATTTACCTTTAGAAACTTTGACCATTGCATCTTTGAGTAGCTTTTTATTTTTATGTTTGAACCCTCTTCTTTTTTGCTTTCCAATAGGTACTGAAGCAGAGGAGTCTCCTGTCTTAAATACCTTGCTAAATACATGGCATTGTTTATGAATCTGATTTTCTTTGTGTTGGAAATGCTATTAGGCACAAATTCATCTTTATGTTTCTTTAGTTTTTAACATTCATAAAGCAAGTTTGGTGCCATCTAAGGCTGGCTACCAGTCAAATTCCACCTCTTAAGTATTTATTTTCAGGTCAAGTCCCAGTTAATTCATTCTTTTTCTGCAATTATATCCTCATCTGTTTTAGATGGTGCTAAACAGAATGTTTTGGTTTCACAAACTAGTAAAACAATGTTCTCATTAATATATTGGCTCTCTTATTTCTGATTAAAGTCTGTTATTTATTTAGTGATTGCTTAATTCAAATCTAAATATTTGTTTTCCCCATTTTCCAGATTTGATATTAAATTCTATGTTGTCTCTCCACGTGGACTAATGCCTGCTCTTGCTCCCAAGCAAGGATAACTCTATGTACTTATTTAGAAGCAGTGGTCTTCCAAGTGAGGTATATAGTCCCTAATAGATGTATGTTTTTGTTTTTTATCTCACTCTTTCAGATGATTTTTAAGTTTTCTGTTTTATAATGTACATAACATATTAGTACAATGTTATACTTTTATTATTTATGAAGAGATAAATACTGTATACATACATTGATGTGAGTGCTAATTTTTTTTTTTCCAATAGGGGCCTATAATAAAAAACTTTTGGAAACCACTGGCTTAGAATATTAGCCAGCAGACTTGCATATGCTAAGACACAGCAATTTGCAGTATTGTCAGACACTACAGGTTAGAAGGAATTGAAGTCTCTCTGAGTAAAGTGTGCAGTGTATTCACTGAATGTTCTCATCCACCTTTTGTAAATTCTGGAGTTTTCATAGCCCAAAGCACACCATATCAAATCTTGCATGATGAACTGCACATGTAATTAATTCAGCAATACATGATTAGTATCACAGCCCTACCTTATTAATTAAATTCATAGTAAAACTGTTTCATTAACATTGACTTTTGGGCCTAATGCTACAACTTGCAATTAAAAATTTTCATTGCCTATGACAAATAATTATTCCAATTTACAAGATAATAAGACCCTCAGCATATCGAAAAGTTCTTAATAATGAGTTAATTTTGAAAATAAAACTAACAGAGGCTAGATGTACTCAAGCTAATGACTGTTAGACTTACTCAAATAGAAGACCTTATCTATCCTATCAGCTTCTAGCTGATAGGTTTGTTCTCAGGTTGATGGGTTTACAGTTATTTGCCCTCCAAACAAATCTAGCAAGTAGTAGTACCACCAGTAGTTATAAAATTCCAAGGCCACATTTTACCAAGTTTGAGTTCTAATTTCTCTAAATTCTAACTTGCATGGTATATTTCCAATTACACTGATATTTCAAAACTGCTAGATTTAACTATATGTAACCACTATTTATATAGGTAGAAATGATAATACCACACTTGTGAAAAGATGTCTTTATTCATTCAAAATATGCCTCAACAGCATTCGTAGTTTTTCCCATTGGGAGAGTACAAATAGTTCAAATTCTCCAATTACTGCCTCTTGAGTGACAAATATTTTGTTTCTTAGAAAGAGGGCCAAATGATGAAAATGGTGGTAGTCCTTTGGAGAATATTCCAGTAGATGTGAAAAAATGCCATAGCCTAATTCAGTTTATTCTCTAAGGTGGTTTGTGATGTGTGTAGTCAAAAGCTGTCATACAAAATGATGGATCATTGTTTGTTAGTCAACATGGGTTACTTTTGAATCATTTGAAAAAGTAATCAGTTTTATTAAGTTATAATTTACCTACAATGAAATTAGCTATCTTTAAATGTTCAATTTGATAAACTTTGAAAATTGTATCCAGCAATGTAAAAACTACCACAATCAAGATATAAAATATTCCCATTACCCCAAAAGGAACTCATTAGCAGTCACTCCCCATTTCTCTCCCACCTCCACCCTCCAACTCTAGATGACCACCAGTCTAATTTCTTTCTGTATTGGTTGGTTTATTCTACATATTTAATATAAATGAATCATACAATACAATGCCTTTTGTGCCTGACTTCTTTCACTTAGCATAATGTTTTCAAAGTTCATCTGCATTTACCCTGAACTAGTATTTTATTCCTTTTTATTGCCAAATAATATTCAGTTGTATGAATATGCCATATGTTTATTTATCCATTCAACTGATGAACATTTGAGTTGTTTCTACTTTTTCCCTACTGTAAATAATGCTGCTATAAATACTTGTGGACAGGTTTTTGTGTTGTGGACATATGTTTTTATTTATCTTTGGCATATATTTAGGAGTAGAACTGCTAAGTCATATAGTAACTATGTTTAACATTTTAAGGGACTGCCAAATTGTATTCCACAGTGGTTGCACCATTGTGTATTCCCACCAGCAATATATAAGGGTTCAAGTTGTTCCCTTTTCTTTCCAACATTTAGTATTGTTAGTCTTGTAATTATAGTCATTTAATTTTAAATTTGGAGAAAATTAAATTCATCAATTTTAAATGAATTGCATAATTTTGCTGTCATGTCTAAGAATGTTTTCTCTAACCCAAAGTCAATACTTTTTTCTATGTTTTCTTCTATGAATTTTAGAATCTATATTTTACATTTAGACCTGTTATCCATTTTAATTATGGTGTAAAATGAAGGTCAAGGTGCTGCTTTTTTGCATATGGATTTTCAATTGTTCTAGCATAGTTTTTTGAAAAGACACCTTGTCCCTCATGGAATTATTTTAACATTTTTTTGGAAAATCAATTGACCATGTAAATTTGTTTCTGTTTCTGGATTCTCTAATATATTCCATACTTATACCAATCCCACATTATTTTGATTACTGTATCTAACTAGTTAAATTTTAAAATCAGGTTCAGCTGTGCTTAATGAAGATAACTTACTTGCTTTCCTTTATTACCAGACAGTTGTCAAATCCATTCTTATTTTTATCCTTAGGCAGTAACATTTTAAATCCAGGGACAAGTCAACCAGGCATGATAGCATGTGGGCTAGGCCAAATTATTTGTTCACAGAAGGAGAATCAGTTTTAGCTTCTATTAGACCTAGTCGTTGGCAAATTATCACTGTGTCTTAGTCTCATTAACCCCCTGTGGTCTGGCAAATCACTTATCATACAGTAGCTACTAAGTACATTGTTAAATGAATAAATAAATCAACGAAAGGATTACAGCAATTTTTTCTCTGTTTTTTACCTCCTACCACCATGGCACTACTGGGGCTGGAGGCAAGCTATTTTTCTTTATTTGCTATTTCTTGACATTTTCAGACAATATCTCTTCTCATATTTTACACATCCTAGCTCCTTTGAATCCTAAGCCATTCGACCAAACCACCCACTACCCCTTTTCATTGTACTCATCTATAATTCTCCTGGTTGTTACTTGTCATTCACTGATGACTTTAGCAACTGGCTCACTGTCTGCTTTTCTCTACAATATTGTTTTCATTCTTAGTGACTTCAATTTCTTGTAAACAGTCCATCAAACATGTCTCATCTCCGTGGGTCTCATCCTCCATTCCACATTACCTAACTACTCCCATTTGTCATACTGTAGACCTTATCACAACCAATAATGGGACTGTCTTTGAAATACTGATTTCAAGAATCCCTTCTCCAATCATCAGTTCTATGTTTCCATGTTACTTGCTCTCCTATCCTTACCCCAACTTCAATCCATTGATCCCAGTACTGTGTTTCACTGTTCATCACCTTTCTCCTACTCATACTTCCCTCCATAGCCAGTTTATTTCTATGGTCTGATTCCATAATCACTCTATTGCATATTCCATTGTCTCTTTTACCTCCATCTTTACATATCCAGGAAAATCTGGACCTTAGTTAAATTTAACTCTCTTTCTACTCTTTTTCTGTTTCTGACCAGCTAAAATCACACAATTCTGCCAACTGTTCCCTCTTTTAAATTTTGGCAAGTGGTCAGTGAACACTATGTGGCCGTCCTACTGCAGTTCCCTAGTGAATTCACTTTCCTAATCTCTAAGACACCATATACTGTCTTCTTGCTCTTCAAAGCCTCCAACACCAAGTGCAAAGTTCTTAACATACATTTGCACATATTTCCAAATCAAATTTTATTGTAATTCCTGGGGAGGTGCTATATAACTGACAAGAAAAAACTTTCTGCTTAGACAAGTTCCTGTTGTTTTTTTCTGCCATTTCATTGCTGCACTTGGTGTTTCTCTGGTAGTCTATAAATTCGAGTTCATGCCAAAGAAAGATAAATGGTGGAGTTTAGTTTCTAATTATTCAGACTACTCTTGGCCAAAAACAATGAAAAATGCTGGATAAAATATTTTTAAACTATTTAAAAATGTATTAAAGAGTTGATAAGATTTTAAGAAATTGCCAGGCCAAAATCTAAGTGAAAGCAAAAACCCAGTAGGTAAGGAAAGTGCAAAAACTCTTTTTACTGTGAAGATATTTACCAAACTAGTGAACCTGAACTCAAATTTTTATGGGCTAGTGAAGGTTGAGGGAGAGAAGACAAAGACCAGAATCTGCTTACCATGAACAGGCTAATAGTCTAAAAGGTGACATATTCCAATAAAGCAGTGATGCTAAAAGTATTAGGGTGATCTTCCCCATTCCAGCTTGGTTGCCTTGGCACTGAATAGATGGGAGGCTTTTAGGATGCTGCAGACTTTAGGATGTTGCTCTCATGAAATTTGCAACCCAAAGGTCTAACAACCAGTCCTTGAAAAACTTCATATTACTATGAGCAAAGTAGACTTTGAAACAAAAATTACTGGAGATACAGAGGAACATTCATAAGAATAACAGATTCAACTCATCAGGTTTGAATAACAATTTTAATTTTTTTTGCACTTAATAACATAACCTCAAAAAGTATAAGCAAAACTTGACAGAAGCATAACGAAAAATACACAAATCCACAATAGCAGTGAGAGATTTTAATATGCTTCTCAGTAATTGATAGTACAGGCAGACTTTCTCCCTGCTTACAAAAAAAGATCATTAAGGCTATAAAAGCTTGAACACCACTTTATTTTGTGGGATTATGATTATTTTTAAATCTTACCGCCTACTCTTCACTAATAGGAAGTTAATAATAGGTATATCAATATTGATAGATGTCAGCCAAACCACATTCATCCAGTGACACACTTGCAGGTATTCATTGTGCACTTTAGTTTTTCTAAATTGTTAATTATTTTTAAGGATAAATTCTTAGATTCATCCACAAATTCATTAAACAAAAATTTTTTTGAGGGCCTGCTATGTCCTAGGCATCATTGTAGGTGCTGAAGATGCATAGGGAGCAAAGCACAAAAATCTGTGCCCTTATGGAGCTTTACGTTGTAGTGGGGCACGACAGACATTAAATAGTAAATATAATGAATAAGAATATTATAGAATATATTAGAAGGTGATAAGAACTCTGAAATGAAAATGGGATATCTTAGAGGGATTGGAAGGTTAGAAAGGGATTGCAAATTTAAAAGGAAAGAGTAGATAGACTTCATTGAGAAGTAGACATTTACTCAAAGATTTGAAAAAGGAGAGTGATTGAGTTATGTAGATATGTGGGTAAAGAAAGATTCCAGGTAGAAGCAACAGACAGGGCAAAGGCCCTCAGGTAGTGGAGGGGAAGTAGTCATTGCTACCCTATGCCCAGATCTCCTTTCATGCCTACTGGCTCTGTGCATCTGTCCCCAGACTTTGCATTTTTGTTTCTAATGGCTGATGCCTATAACTCTTCTGCCCTTTGGCTACTGGAACTGTTTCACTTGCCTGGGCAGAAAGCCAGAAATTCTGGGAGTTTATGTCCCCCAAGGTGGCCCCATAGGGAGTGACTGACTCAGAAATTTTTTATGTATTCATTTATTTATTTAATTTATTTATTTTTTATTTTACTTTAAGTTCTAGGGTACATGTACACAACGTGAAGGTTTATTACATATGTATACATGTGCCATGTTGGTGTGCTGCACCCATTAACTTGTCATTTACATTAGGTGTATCTCCTAATGCTATCCCTCCCCCTCTCCCCACCCTATAACAGGCCCCGGTGTGTGATGTTCCCCTTCCTGTGTCCAAGTGTTCTCATTGTTCAATTCCCACCTATGCGTGAGAACATGCGGTGTTTGGTTTTCTGTTCTTGCGATACTAAGAGAGCCTAGCTCCCTTGCTTCAAGGTAGGCAAAAACTCTGAGGCACAATTTACACTTCAAAGTGCCCTTCGAAATCAAGCTAAGGCTTCCACTTTGTCTGTAATCTTACCTTTGCTTGGCTTTTTACTTTTCCCTGTCCTGCTTTACCCATCCTCCTTCTGATTTCCCTTGGTAGCACTTCCTTAAAAAATTACTTGCACATGAATTTTTATGTCAGGTTTTCTTCTAGGAAACATGATCTGAGACAGGTAGTAAGTTGTGGAGCTGTATGTGCAACTTAACATTGTATCAGTTTTAGGTACATGATCTTAGCTAGTTTGTCTGGTTTTCTGCTCTAAGCCATTAGGAAACAAGACTCATATGAATACACATGTAGAGGATAAATATAAATATAAAATGTAAAGAAAAGTATAAGCATGATTTTGGTAAATATGATTTTCTGTATAATTAGAATATAAAACTATAGAAGTACTTATTTATCTGTTCATTACAGAAAAGCTAGGAAATAAAAATAAGCAAAATGGAAAAAATGCAAACACCTCATTACCCAGAGACAGCCATTATTATTATTTTGGTGGTTAACTTTTCAGAATCGTTTCAGTTTATATACACATTGTAGCTGATACGAATACTACTTCACAAACTTGGGTGTGTAAGAAATGTAACATTATTATTTTTAAAAAATCAAAATTAAATCTGACTTCAAGCTTCCATCCCACTTGACTGGCGGAAAATTCAGTCTTAGTTAGTTATTTTGTGTCACTGTTTTGAAGAGTGCCCAGAATATGGGGCCCTGTGGTCACTGTTGCTATGTTCATTGTCCAAGCCTAGAAAGCAGGGAGTTGTACTGCTTTTGTGTGAAGATTGGTCCCAGGATTCTGCTGAGACTGGAAGTTTTGAGGTTTGGGGTCCAACCCTTTTAACTGTATCATAGAGTTGTTCTCTTCTGAGCTCCTGCTGTCTCCCTTGGGCACTAGTTGGGAGTAGAATTTTCACTTAACAAAGGATCTGCAGAATTCTATCATTTTCCCCAATCTTGGGAAACCCTCCCCATCTGGCTGCTTTCCCTCTTTCTCTCCATCATCTCTCTCCCTTTCCCTGAAGCACAATTCTCCCTAGGAACTCAAGCTTTTAGAAAACAAAAGCCAGGAAGGGAGGTTGTTGGCAGACAACATTTATTTTCAGCCCTATAGCATCAACTTCCCCAGGGGTAAAGGAGTACAATGGGCATGATTATTTTGTTGAAATTGGGGGTGGTGAGTAGAAAGAGAAGAAAAATACAGTGAACACAACACAAAATAATAAATTGATTCCTCAATACATTTACCTGCCACACATATTTTCATGATGTTGAAATTATGTTAAAAATACTGTATTTTTGCTTGATGTTTTAAAACAGTATACTGTGTCAATAATATACTTGAAAAATTATTCTTTAGACAAATGGGATTGCTAAAAAAAAACTTCTGCACAGCAAAGGAAACAATTAACAAAATGAAGAGTCAATCCACAAAATGGGAGAGAATATTATCAAACCGTGCATCTGATAAGAGGCTAATGTACAAAATATATAAGGAACTCAAACAACCCCATAGCAAGAAAACAAATAACCTGATTAAAAATGGGCAAAGAATCTGAAAAGACATTTCTCAAAAGAAGACATACAAACGGCCTACAGATATGTGAAAAAATGCTCAACATCTCTAATTACCAGTGAAACACAAATTAAAACCACAAAATGAGATATCACCTCCCACCTGTTAGGGTTGGCTATTACCCAAAAGATGAAAGACAACCTTTATTGGCGAGGATGTGGAAAAAGGACACCCATGTACACTGCTGGTGGAAATGTAAACTAGTACAGACATTTTGAAAAATAGTAAGGAGGTTCCTCAGAAAACTAAAAATATAATTATCATATGATCCAGCAATCCCACTGCTGAGTGTATATCCAAAGAAATTAAAATCAATATGTCGAAGAGATATCTGCACTCCCATGTTCATTTCAGCATTTTTCACAATAGTAAAACTATGGAAGCAACCTAAGTGTCTATCAACAGATGAATGAATAAAGAAAATGTGGCATATATATGCAATGGAATACTATTCAGCCTTAAAACAGAAGGAAATTCTATCATTCATGATAACATGGATGGAACTGGAGGACATTATGTTAACTGAAATAAGCCAGGCATAGAAAGACAAATACCACATTATCTCACTTACATGTTGTATCTAAGAAAGTCTACCTCACAGGAACAGAAAGTAGAAAAGTAGTTACCATAGGCCTGGGGAAGGGGAAAAGATAAGGAAAGGGAAAATATTGATCAAAGGGTGTGCAGTTTTGATTGGACTAGGGGAATAAAAGTTTTAATAGTCTATTGTACTACATGGTGACTACAGTGAATAACAATGCATTGTATATTTCAAAATTGCTAAAAATGGATTTTTAATGTTTGCACCACACAAAAATGATAAGTTGGTGAAGTGATGCATGTGTTCATTGGCTTGATTGAATGACCAAAACATCACATTGTACTTATAAACATACACAATTATTGTCAATCAAAAATAAAAATAAAAAATACCATCAGCAGTATCCCACTATTTGTAATAATCCAATCTATTCTTATTTGTCTTCTAGGTTATATTTAATCATATTTTCATTATAAATTCTGCTGCACTGTTCACAGTAGTAAAGACATGGAACCAACTTAAGTGTCCATTAACAGTTGACTGGATAAAGAAAATGTCATACATATACACCATGGAATAATATGTAGCCATGAAAAAGAATGAAATCATGTATTTTTTAGCAACATGGATGCACTGAAGGCCATTATCCTAAACAAATTAATGCAGGAACAGGAAAGCAAATATCACATGTTCTCAATTATAAGAGAGAGCTAAACATTGGGTATTCAGGGACATAAAGATGACGACAACAGACACTGGGGACTACCAAATGGGTAAGGGAGAGAGGGGGCAAGGGCTGAAAAACTAGCTGTTAGGTATTACACTCACTTCCAGAGTGATGAGTTCAATCATACCCCAAACCTCAGCATCATGAAATATACCCATGTAACAAACCTGCACACGCATCCCTGAATCTAAAATAAAAGTTGAAATTATATAAATAAATAGGTAAATTCTGCTGCATTAAAGAACCTTGTAACTTATCATTTCACATTTACCTAATCTATGTTTTCCACATTGGTAATAGATTTATGATTTTTTTGTTTAGAAATGGTTTAAACTAATAAAAATTTTAAAATATAAACTCATCAAATGAAAGATGCCCATATTCCCTACAGCCAGAGATAAACAGTTTGGTGTATAAGTTTTAAGTTATTTCCTATGCATATTTAGCAATACTAATAATATTTGAATTTTTAATTGAAAAAAATTACTATGTATTATTCTTAGTTTTGTAATCTGCTTATTCTCACATAATGTAATATTGTGGGCACCTTGCATGTGTTTAAGTGTAGGTTAGATCATCCTTTTACATGACTTCATTGTATCCCTTGTATGAATATAGCATATTTCTAACCAGCATTTACCGTAACTTAGATTTTTCCCATTTTTCCCTCTTACAAACAACTCTTCAATAAACATGCTATACATACATTGGGGTGCAAATTTGATTGTTTCTTAGGAATGGAATCCCTGGGTCAAAATGTAAATAGATTTATGATTCTGATGTATAATACCAAGTTACTGCCAGAAAAGGTGTGCACTTTGACACTCGAATCAAACAGAGAATGTTTCTCATACTCTTATTAACATGGAATATTGTTCTTTTTCATCTTAGCTAATCTATGGGCAAAAAAGATTATTTTATTTGTTGATTATTAGTGAAGTTGAACGCCTTTTCCCATGTTTATTAGTTATTTGTATTTCTACTTCTGTGAATTGCTTTCCCATTGCCTGTGGGGTGTTATTTTTCTTTTCTTCTTATAAGGTTTCTTTTTTATACTAAAGATGTCAACTCTTTCTCTGATGCATTTGTTGCAAGTATTTTCTGTGTTTGTTTTTTGCTTATCAGATAGAGAATCAGTATCCACTGTTTTAATTTATATTTCTGATTAATGGTAAATTTGAGCATATTTTTGTTGACATATTTAGTATAATGCCTTTAAAAAATATTTCAAATGGGTCAGGCATGGTGGCTCATGCCTGTAATCTCAGCATTTTGGGAGGCTGAGGCGGGTGGATCACGAGGCCAGGAGATCAAGACCATCCTGGCTAACACGGTGAAACCCTATCTCTACTAAATACTAAAGATTAGCCAGGCATGGTGGCGGGCGCCTGTAGTCCCAGCTCCTTGGGAGGCTGAGGCAGGAGAATGGCGTGAACCCGGGAGGCGGCGCTTGCAGTGAGCCAAGATTGTGCCACGGCACTTCAGCCTGGGCAACGGAGCGAGTCTCCATCGCAAAAAAGAAAAAAATTCAAATGACTTTGTCTTATAAAGTGTGCCATCAATATATTTTTATTTAAACAAAATGCATAAAATAAAACTGTTTTAAGCAGGTAGTAATGAAATCTTGTTAAAATTGAATGAAATTATAGAAGATAAAAATATAAGGCCCAGTGTAGTGGTTCACGTCTGTAATCCCAGCACTTTATGAGGCCGAGGCAGGAGGATCACTTGAGGCCAGGAGTTTGAAACCAGCATGGCCAATATAGCAAAATCCTGTCTGCACTAAAAATATAAAAATTAGCTGGGCATGGTGGCACATACCTGTAATTCCACCTACCCGGGAGGCTGAGGCATGAGAATCACTTGAACCCAGGAGGTGGAGATGGCAGTGAGCCAAGATTAAGCCACTATACTCTAGACTGGGCAACAGAGTGAGAGTCTGTCAAAAAAAAAAAAAAAAAAAAAAAGATAAAAGTATAAAGCATGAAATTTGTTATGTATTTAACTGATAATACATGTCTTGAATTTTCTAATTCTGGGTCTTTTATTCCCTTTCTGGGAGAAAAACCTTTTTGTAGCTCAGATTCTAATATGTCATACAATGCAGAAACGGCATAAAAGAAATTCAGCAAATTTTCTGCTATTATAACAAATACTTGGGAACATTTTTATAACAAAATCAAATCTCTCTCTGAACTCCCTGTTGTTATTCTCCAAAGTTAACAAATTGCTGTTTATCCTTTATACTATTTCTTATGGAGTTCTTTGAATTTCATTTGGACCACATTATACACATTCAGCCTCAAAATGTGACAGGGTGGATGTAGTGAGGATTGTTGTTGAAACCAAGCACACAAAAAGTGCCTTGCATACTGCTTGTCCTATTTGGGAGATGCTGGGCAGCTTGGTAAGGGCGGGAGGAAGTTGTCCTTATGGAAATTTTACATTCCTGGATTCGGTTCTATGCACCACCCCCTCTAACCAGTCTTATGTTTCTAAGTTTGGGATTGATTGTATTTTTTGCAGTGGCTTTTTCATTGTGTGGGATTTGATATTGCCCTTCAGTAGTGCAAAGGAAACACACTTCCCTTATGCAAACAGGGGGTAAAATAAGGGGATAGGAAAACCCAGGAAACAGGGAGAAATGGGGTAGATGATGACTTCATTTCCTTACCCCAAACTCAGGGGTCCATGAGTCAGTTGGATGGAGATGGTAGAACTGCCTTCTTCCCTTCCCCCAGCCCCATCAGGGTGCTCATTCCACCACACAGAAATGGGACTGACTCATGGTGCAATTAGAAACGTGGGAGTGTTTTTCTTTTCTTCTCTCCACATGCTCTCTAGATCATGCTGCCCCCTCAAATGTATTCACACTTGTAGTTCACCCTTTCCTGCCTCTTCCACTACTAGCCAGGTAAAGCTCCAGCAGACTCCTGACTCACAGGAGGTTCGTCCTCAAAAAGTGTGAGTCTCCTTTTTTCCCCTTCAAATGTGCTGCTCTGCCTATGTCTTCTCAGGCCTATTGAGACTCCAGACCCTGCATGAGACAGTGACTGTATGGTCCTTGCATTCCCAGAGAAATGTATGGCTCCTGCTGACCAACTTTCTGAGTCCAGTGGATTTGTTCAAGGGAGCAGGAAGGTAGCTGGATCCTCTTTGGGAGAGGGCTGTGTCTGGGCAGGAGGTGGAACTCACAGGTTCTGATCAGATCCAGCAGTGACAGACAGGGAGATATTTAGTTGTAGAGTAATGTGGTTGGTGGAGTAGATTCTTTTAAAATAATTAATGTAACCCACCTTGGCAAAGTGAGAAAAGCTCTGTATTTGTTGAGGGCCGGGCAAAGGGCTTCTGAGAAGTCACTGCAGCTCTTCAGGAGTGATTCAGAAAGGAGGACAGAAGAAGAGCCCTTGGATGAGGTCTGTTATTGAAAGCTGTAAAGGAAGCGGAGCCCCAGGTCCAGCGTAATCTGCCCAAAGAGAGTGTAACGATTCGTGGTAGTGGTGGAGCCTGGGCAATAATTTCATGCAGCAAAGCAGTGGTTAGACACTTTGGATGAATGCTTCAGCATTTGTCTTCTCTCCTGATGTGCTGGCAAAAACTAATCACAAGTAATTTTTCAGTATGGAATAGGAAATACCAAATAAATCATCCAGTGAATAAGGATCCTAGGAAAACTAGCAGGATCTCCTCCACCAAACGCTGAACTGTAAGCCAAGTTCCAAATGACAGTTCCAAATGCTAGAGTAATAATACAGCCTTTAAAGAGAACACGGAGATGTGGGTAATAACGAAATCACTCTGCTGTCACGTCAACAGACATTGAACTTCTCTCTTCAGATTCCCTTTCAACCTCAAGCTCAAATCACCTATCACTGTGAACTTAGACTGAGTGAAAGAGTAGAAAACAACCCGAATAATTTGTGGCTGTAGGAAGCCACCTCTTACAATGCTTAAAAATGATGAAGCCCCTGCTGTTGGTAGAGTGAAGAGAGGGCCTTCTTTGCGTGAAAAATATATCCATCACAATGATTAGTTGGTCAGACGTGATTCTCTATTACTGTTTCATGTTGCAGCTAATCTTCTCTCTTCTGCTCCTCATCACATTAGTGTCACACATGGTCTTCCAAATTTGGAAGCAACGTTGGACAACTTAACTTCAGGAGATGAAAGATTTTCAAACTTAGTGGACATCTGCAACTTTCAGAAGAAGAGAACAAATAATGGACCAAAAGGGAAAAGGACATGTACTTCATTATTGCCTCTTGGCATTTAATAACTGGCTCTGGTTTCATTCACAGAGCCAGTCATCTCCACACCATCAGGCATGAAAGCAGACAATATAAAGATACAGCAGATTTCCTTGCCTCTGCGTCTGCATATTTTTGTCATTGTCTACCTAAAACTTCTCATTTTGTATAGTTTTGGTAAATAACCTTTACTGTAAATACTCTTTATAATGTGACAGGAATTGTAAGTATGTTACATGTGTAATTTAATTATCACCACAAGCTTATGGGGTAGGTACCACTATTATGCTCATTTTACCAAAGAGGTAATGGAGGCTGAAGCGGTTTGTCTGCAGCATGAGCTTATTATAAGTGGCAAGGCCAGAACTGAAACTCAGACTATATG